>NC_091399.1:10502588-11115088 GCF_032191515.1 Phaenicophaeus curvirostris | reverse complement strand
ATAGATAAGCAGAGTAAAGAGAAATCCTTCCTCTCACAGCAGAACCAATAATGCCCTACGAGAGTGCTGCAGTGGGAGACAGGGAAGCTTCGAGACGCCTCCAAGCTCACTGGCCACTTCTCACCTAAAGGCTTCAACACCTGAAGAAAGGATAAGATCTTTCCTTCCACCCCTCCCATTACTCCCAATACAACCAACTACCAACTATCCCTCACTTCAGGTACTTTGGCCAAGGCCAATGCAAAAATCTTACATTTGTGAATACCAGGAATGAAAACGAAAAATGAAACTAAAGGAAATGTCTGCCTTGAAAATATAGCTTTGTCTTTAATTCCATGGGTTTCAGGTGACTGTTAAAGATCTCCCTAGTTTATATCATTTTTCTAATTGCTTTTTGTGCACATATATACATGCGTATATTCTCACAAACATGTTTTCTACCTCAAATGAACATTAACTCAATTTGTCCTGTAACTGCAGGTATTAACTGTAAAATCTGGCACAGATTTAAAGGAAGTTTATCACAGACGAATTGTTTATCAAAGAACAGCTCATGGTGGTATCCAACAGTTTTGAATAACAAAACTCCCAAAATATTTGGTTCAGCAGCAGGAACATCCCCAAACCCACACTCCGTGATCAGTAACTACAAATGAACCTCACACAAAACAGCCAACTACATGCTGCAGGCAGGCAGAACCAAAGCTGTCCTGTGGGACTCCTGAAGAGCTGATCCACGGCAGTGTGCAGGTGTGCACTCAAGAGCAGTGCTTGATGACTTAATCACGCCACAAATGTATATCTCACCCTCGTTTTAGAATAATCTCACTACTGTGTTAAACATTTCACTAGCAGCTATGCAACTAATGGAGACCTATTTCCCACTGCTCAAATTACCTGGAAAATGGTTTCTTTCTCTCTGCAAGTAATGCAGAGCATGTTGAAATCCCATAAAACAGAATGTGAGCACATCAGAGGGGAGTGATTTGCATTTTTCATAGAGATTTTATATACTTCAACTAAAATTAAAACGCTGTCCTGAATAGAGAAATGCTCACGCTGCTCCACACATGCAATGAAAATTTTAAGTTCAACAAACTCCTCTCCCAACTGATGCCTGAGCAGGTGAGAGTACTCCTCTTAAATTGTTCCCTAAACAGCAAAACCAGTGAAGGCTGGTTTCATGCACACCAGGTTTATATGAGGTACAGTGCTGTGCTCCATGACCTCTATACTCCAAAATGCCTCCCTTCCCTTTCAGCATCACTACCCCTTCATCTCCAGGTTCCTCCCACACCATGCACCCTTCCCATACTGTCTACCCAGCTAATAATATTCCCAGTTTGCTTTCAGGACAGTAGCTACAACTGCACCTATGCGCTCACATTCACACATCAAATAATAGAAACCCAACAAGGTTCCTGACAAGCTGGTTGTCCATGGGAGACATTCTGTATGTGCACAACTGCCAGAACCTCTGTGCCTGGAGCCAAAAGAAAGGATGGGGAAAGCAACAAAATTAACCAACCTCTAAACAACAGGAAGATTCTGCTCCTACCGCAGAACAGGAAGGAGAAATTACAGTAAAACAAAAATTACAGTCTAGGGACAAAAAAGCAGAGCCTGATAGCAAGCAAAACAAATCAGACCTTCAAGTATAACAGACTGTCTACCCTTGCTAATTTATTGTCTTTCCTACTGAAAGACTGAAGGACTAGCCTATCTACTCTGCACCCCATAAGCACCGCACACAGCATTACAAACAGAAACAACCATAAACACACAAAGCTCACCCCTTACCATGCTACAGCCTGAACAAAGCTTAGACACTCAGTCCTATGCCTTCAAAACAGCTTGCAGCTTAAACTCGTGGTCTCCAAATTAATCAGCCATGCATCCACATCATGATTGTAATTAAGAGCATCACTCATGCATAGTACAGAATTATGTGTGATGAAACTAAAATAAGGACTGAGGAGTGTGGCAATGCCACAAGACAGTGAGGACCATCACACATTATCACCACCTTCTGACACAAACTCAACATTTATTTCTTCCTCTTGCCCACGCTGCTATAGAGCAGTAGCACACGCATCTGTAAATCTACCCCAAAGCCTTTCTACTCTATGAGATTTCTTCCTGAAGTTGAGAGTACACAGCTTGCTAGATAGCAATGCTGTATTACCTGTGTACTGAACTGCTAGAACACGGGGAGATGAGCATACCTGCAACAATACAGCAGCTAAAACTAGATTGACAGCCTACAGGCCACAGAAGACAGAAGTTTTCCACAAAGGCAGTAAAATAATTGTTTTCAATTAGCAATAAACATAACAGACCTTCTTTTTGCTCTCACATGCTTTCAAGATTTCTTGCAAAATTGTTTCCCCCTCTGCCTTCTCCATGTCAGCTGTTGACTAAATGTACATTAGCCCATGGAAAAGTAAACCAGGAGGGGGTACTACAAAAGAAAGAACACACATTATCTATAGCCATATATTTATCAGATTAGCTATGTCTGAGCTACCTAACAACCTTATGAGCTTTTAGGCGATCAAGTTGCAAAAATGCTCAGAAGTATTTTTATCCTCCCCAGCTTAACATTTGCCTTTCAAAGCTACAAGTGCTTTCTGAGCATTGACCTCGTGGGACACTCCCTCCAGAAATTCTTACATACTGCATAGGACAGTAGCTTAGCAATGTACTGGATGTACTGAAACGAGGGAGTACTGAAATGAGGGAGGCTGAAGCCTTCCTCTTCCTGCATTCATTACCACTGTTGGGTACAATGTGCATTTCCATACATTTGATAAAGAAGTACCCTCACAGTTGCAAATATTTCTCCTGCCCAATCCACAAAGCTGCTGCCCTGAATTAAAGATGAGCATCAAGTGAGTTCATAAACTTATGCTGACCTGCTTACTTTATGACTTATCTTAAGGGAAATAAATATATGCCACCTCAGACTCTGGATTTCCAATCCAATTTGCAGCCAATTTCTTTCAGTGAGCTTCAGTTTCCAAATTATTCAGCAGCTTGGTCCTGAAACTGTCAGTCACTTCGCATTTTGAATAATACAATCCCTCCTGGTCTACACTGCCCTGAAAGAGGAGACTGGAGAAGCTAATGCTGCTTTTAGCCTACAAGTTGAGCAATTTCACCTGGCAGAGCCCAAGTCCCATTGCCTTCCGGCTGTTCAAAAACCAACATCACTAACAGCAGCTGTCACAGATTAAATGTTCAGTTACAGAATAGATAAGAGTTTCAACAGAAACAGCTTTACACGCACAACATTTTCATCATCAGAAAAGCAAAACTGAAACAGTTGTTTCTGTTGTGAAAAGAACTGAGGTCCTTGCAGTATACCTTGCAGTATACACGAACGAGGTACTTACAATTATGTCTTTCACAGAAGAACAAAAGTATTAAAGAGATACTGTCAGCACTAGTTCAGTTCATAATTACTGGACAGCAGTATTTGTGGCTACTGCACACATAGGATACAGGCTATGGGCAACACCACTTCTACCTCCAGCTCCTTCAAAAAGGAGTGGAAATGGAGCAACAACCCAAGCACACAAACATCTGAAATACCTATAATCATTTAGTATGGGACATGCAAATAAAGCACCATCTTCCACAGAAATCTCTGCTCCAAACAGTTAACAGCAAACCATCACCCAATTTAGGTCAAGGCACCAAAGTTAAATCAAGCTACCCTTGCTCTCCCGAGCAAAGTGACCAAGTCAGAAGGCTTATGAGGACAGAGGTCAAATCTTAAGTAACCCTTGACTCAAATCTTTAACTAAGATACGTGTCTTGAAAGGGACCATGCTCATGAGAATAATCCACTGCTCACATGACAGACTCCCAGGATTAGCTGCCTGGTCGCAATAAAAATGCTTAGCTGCAACAAAACAGGGGAAAACTACCTAAGTGACAAGGTCCCATTGCTAAAGCAGAAAACCTGGTTTTCACCAAGGAATCAAGACTAACACACCACTGCAACACTTCCTTAAGCCCAAAGCCTGCAGTAAACTTCCTAGATACAAACTAGCAACGACAGGTCAACTTGGTGTGCACAACCAACCAGAACATCCTGTCGCTAATCATGCAGTGAAAGCAGTCCCAGGTTAGGTGAAAACAGACAGGGTTATCTTCAGCAAGGAAGGCTGCCATTCTCAAGAACTACCAGCCACAGGACCCAGCAGGCTCTGGCAGTCAGTCAAGTGTTTTAGGTCACCATCAAGTCTACAGACATTGCGCTGGGATGGCTCCATGCACAAGCAAAGCAATCCACAGACATATTCTCCTGATGTACTTGCAGCTTTCTCAGACTAGAGCCAGAAAACACTCCTAAAGGGACTGCTGCAGTCCTACCCTTCCCTTTACCACTTCCCACTTCAGCTTGGCACTTAACAGTCTTCACTTGGGAGTTTCTACAGCAGGACTCCTCTGCTAGCTCCCAGAGCTCTCCAGGTTCACAAGGCTTTGAGAGCTGGCCTATGCAGGGAGTTATATGAGCACGCTCCCTCCAACATAGTAGTTATGTCTAGTTAAATACACACTGAAAGTAGATGCATACAAAAGATTAATCACAAGACAGCACTGCAAACTATGTAAAATGTTTCTTTCTCCTAGGAGACCACTTTTACCCTCCTGGAGGTTGTGTAGACAGTGTAACAAGGGTGCCTGTGCAATCCTGAGCCTATAGAGAAGTACCAGGAAGGCATAAATACTGAACAGCAAATACATAATCGTAACACCCATATGCCAAGGACTTTAGTGGTGAGCAAGCATATAGCCCTCTCCAGATTCATCAGGTCACAAAACCTGAAAAAAATGAAGCTACATAAGTACGTATACAAGGATATGCAGTAAGTTCACCTTAACTTCCCCCTTCCATCCCTTCTCCAAGAAAAAACAACGTGACTTAAAAGAATGCTGTGAAGAGTCTAGATATGTACAAGTAAAAGACGACTCAGTTTCATTTAATCAACTAAAGCCTCCATAACGACAATCAAATTCCAAGTATGCATCTGCACACATATACGTGCAGAAGCACTGCTCAAGATTTCTTTGTACTAGAGGAAGTTCAGCCTCACATATTCAAAATGCATGGCAGAAGTCTATGTTCTCAGTTCCATACCAGCTTCGACTCTTATTTTCAATAAAACACAGAACAAGAAGCCATTCCAGCCCCCAGAAGAGAGAAGGGGAAAAAAATGACAAATTTGTAGATACACAAGTGAGGAATCCACGAGCAATACTTTTTGCCAAGTCCCCATGAAACACACACCTACATGAAAACGAGTAAAGTTATCATCAGTGCAAATATCAATACCTTACTTTATGTTACTTTAACTCAGAGTTAGGTAGTCGTTTTTGTTTAGCATCTTTTTCTAATGGCTAAACTCCTATATCTAAAGGTGGGTTACCCTGAAGAAGATCATCAAAGCCATGAACATCAAGAAGAACGAACAAGCTTTTATCACCTCACCTTAAAAATCGCCAAGCTGTAAAAAGCCCAAGAAACACGGATTATCTATGCATTTGTGTGGTAAACAAATTGTTCCACATTAAATTTTCTTCCAAATGTGCAGAACTCTTATCTAGAAAGGGACAGTCAGGATAACTTGGCTTGTTTGAGATTAAACCCCACATATTAGTTTTCCTAACTTGCCTCCAAAAATCCAGGTTCAATATTTCCTAAACTGTAACCCTAAATAGAAGCAATTCATGGCAAGGTCCATGTAACAAGACTATGGATTATGGAGATGGATAAAAAAGCTGATACAAGCTTTAATCAGTACAAGCTCTTCTCTTAGTAGGAGATACTACAATAAAAAAAACCACAAACCAACCCAAAGCCAAATCTCTGAAGGACCTGTAACAGTTACAAATAAAAACTCTCATCTGCCATACACAACTCTATTCAAGCCAAGAAATATTCTCTACCTTTTTGAAGCCAAACGCCCCCCTAGAAATAAATAACATACAACTTGCTTGGTAAAACTGATGGTTGTTGATCCAGTTTGAAATCTGACCCACCTGGAACTTTCCAAACATCTTCTATCTTTGTTTTCTATCCTGTCCAAGGGGGGAAGAAAAACTCCTGTCCAGCCACCTCATACCATTTTTTTGTCTGATTCTTAGTGAAACAAGGTTTATGCAACTCCATTATCCACACATTAGTTCCTCCCTATTAACTCCCGAATCCTTTGTTTGATTTAAAACATCTCACAGAGGGACAAAATTCTCAAACATAATTAAGTTCTGATCACTGTTCCCTATCTTGAACACGGAGATACTAAACCAACAGGAGAAAGTGAGAAAGAAAGACAATCAGAGATATGAAATGGTTCCCATTTCAGAAACAACTAATAGATGAGATTTTAAAGCAAATCACTGGAGGTTCCTGTGTTTGGGAATTATGAGAAGTGCTTGCTTTCTGACACACCTCCCAGAACCACTACTGCCACCACTGCTCCAGGCAGGTCCTAGGCTCAATTACTGTCTGATTTGATCCATCATGACTACGCGCATTCCCAAACACTGACCCTCT
This sequence comes from Phaenicophaeus curvirostris, assembly GCF_032191515.1. NCBI lineage: Eukaryota > Metazoa > Chordata > Aves > Cuculiformes > Cuculidae > Phaenicophaeus > Phaenicophaeus curvirostris. Next base: position 11,108,523 of record NC_091399.1, on the reverse strand, counting down.
CCACTGGGGAAGGTGGCAGCCATTCTGCTTACCAGAAACAATGAGAGACTCAAGATCATGGCTGTAGGCAAGGCACAGAGTTTATGCGGTACCTTTCCCAACAGAAGTGCAAATACGAAGGAGTGTGAGTAGAGAGGAAGGACCACCCCGAGAAGGAAGAGCACAAATTTTAGATAAAGCCAATGTTGTTATTTCTAGTCCTGACAGAATTGTTGGCCGTTTTCAGTGTGCAGAATTTTTGTGGAAAAAAACAAACGAAAGCAATCTGCTGGTGCTAGTGAAAAAGGTTACAGGCCTGAGTAGTATCTTGCAGGTCACTCTTCTTAGGTCAAAAGTGTGTCACACTGAAATACCTGCTGCTAGGGGTGCCAGCTTAAAGGTAAGGTAGGGAGGTTGTGTACAAGCAAGACAAACAAGTCTTGAAAAGAAAATCTGTGAGAAGCCTGGAAATAAAGCTAAGCTTTCAAACTACTGAGGATAAAGAAGCAATTCTGCTTGTAGAAATCAATCATACAGCAGTACAAGGAAACCTATTTCAATCAAACCACTCCCAATATCCTAGCTATAACCAAGGCACATTCGCTTGCACCACTGACCCTTCAGGTTCACTAAGTCAGCTCCCTCCTGCTTACTGCAGAACAAGCATACACTAAATGTGCCTGGAGAACCACTTTTTCTTCTGTTTTACATCAGATATTTAAGCATGATTCAAAGTCATCTGGATACAAAGGCTGTTCTGTATTACCTCTTCTGCCACTTCAGTTCCAAGGATGCGGCTATACCAAACATTTTCTGCAGTAGTTAATTTGTGAGCCTATGGAGTTTCAGCTGCACCAGTGGAAGTCCTGTGGGGCAACACCACAAACCAGCTCATGGAAACAGTCCAGGCTTCAAAAAACAAAAAAAACTTCCCTAAAGGTGGGTTGTAAGGGAATACCAGGATGGCCTAGTTTACAGAAGTGTCAGAGAAACACTTGAGCAAATGGTGAAGCCAGTAAGAAAGAACTCCATAAATCATTAGGAGTATGGGGCTGCAGCCTAACAATATATTCTTCACCAGCCAAGAGAATGGCCTGTTCCACTCTAGCTCTCATTGGTAAGGACAGATAAGAAAAACATTATTTTCCAAAAGATGCTTAGGCAGCACAGAGGATGACAAGAAATCAGCTTCATGTTCCCTCCAAGTATCCAACAAGAACCTCTGAAATACTCAGACACCAGATTTGGTATCACCCTCAAGAAACCAACAAAAACAACAAAAAAGTTGTGGTTTTTTTTGGCTTGACTGGTTTGTTCAACAGCCATGTTTGACTTCTGTTAGTCAGGTGAATTAACTGCTTAGGCCATGGTATGACAGTATATTAAGTATAGGAGTATGGGTTTCAGTGCCAGATCAAAACCATCATGGCTTCACAATGTAAAACATCATGAAGCTATAAACTCCTGTAATAGTTTTGCAGATGTTTCTACAAACAAGAAGTGCCAGTGCAGCTGATTCATCCCCCGCCCTCTCAAACCACCCCCTGAAGTTGTCAAGCTTTTAGCCGGATGGGAGGAGGCAGGCAGGCACCCACGTGGTAAACATGATCAGGAACTCACCCGGCACAAAAAACACATCTCCAATCAAACCAATTCCCTGATCTGATTCACTGCACAGCCCCATGGAGCTGTGCAAGCCCAGCTAAGGAAGCAACGTGAGGACAGTAACAAGTGTCTACAAGCAGCCCTGGCTTAAATCAACAGCACTACCAGCAGAAATATTCACTGAAACTGTCCTAAATTTGCTCAGACATTGACAACTTAAGTCTGTAAGGACAATCTCAGTGCTAAATCAGGAATCATGCTCATACCACACCAACTTTATGCTTGGTCAAGTCCTCCTATGTTTCGTCTAAAAGCATAAAGTCTCTGAATGAACGACAGCACATCATGCTCAACCTAACAGAAACGTTACATTAGACACTGATCGGGACTGGTGATCTGGCAACACACTGGAAACAGAGCTGTGAAATCCCAGGCACCACAAAGACTAAACAGCTTGCAAGTTACACACATGTAAGACTGGAAAAGCCTATAATTTTTCTTTCTCTTGCAAACTCACTTTAAAGCTGCCAACTAACTTCTTTGCTTTACTTCATTGATCAACATCAAGTGAAAAATATCTCAGAACACTCCTCCTTTCTAAAGATGATCCAGCCAAAAAGCTGGAAAAACAGTACCCGTGCATGCTTCTGGGCACAGCTACACAGCCTGAAAGCTCCACAGGTGCTTCACAAAGTCCTTCCCCTGAAGGCGACTCATCTGCTTCCTCATCTGCTTCAGGCAGCAGAAACTGAGGTTTGGATAGCAGCAATACACATAACCCAAAACATACAATGAAGAAAATCTCATTCTTCAAGACCTAAGTCCTCAGTTACTGCTCAAGGGAAGAATAACAAAGTGAGGAAGTTTTCACATTTCCACTAGAGAAACTACTCATGCTTAAATTCCCCAGGCAATGGAGACGTACATAAGGGACAGGTCTCCACACTGGCAGCAAACTGACCACCAGGAGACAGCTTTGCCCAAGGGAATCCTCCACTCAGGCAGGCCTAGGTCTCATCCAACCATCAGAGCTTATAAGCAAACCTAAACACTTTTCATGCAGGTCAAACTGAAATTCAAGCTTTTTCTGTGAAGCAAACAAGTAAATTATAAGTATGCAGGCTACTGTCTTTATGGGCCAAATCCTTTCCTGAGATAAGAACGGTTTCCATGTGTTTTGAGGGATCAGCTAGTGTTTAATCCACTCAGAATCTTCCAAAAAAAGACTGGTGTGCAAGAAGTGCAGCGGCAGGACAAGGGACAAGACAGGGCATTTCCTGAAGCTTCCAAAAAGAACACTTTCTTCCTTAAACTCATCTTAGGGTTTACTGTATATTTAAATATTTAAAGACAATCTGTGAAATATATTAATATAAAAAGGTTTTATTTAAAGCTTACATTTTGTTATGTTTGGATATCCAGCACCAAATCTGATGACCTCACAACATATTAACCTCCAGAAACAGATGTATATCATATCCTACTGGACATGAGAAGCTTGCCATCTGCAATGAAGAATAAGTCTAATTATTTGTCTAAGCACCAAGGTTCAACCCCCTTTGAACTGTGGTGTAACGAAGCTCCTTATGAAAGACATTTGTGTCATTTTAATGTGCAGCATTCCTCAATGTCTTTCCCTACTGAAATGCTTTCTTACGCATCAAAAAATTATAGCAGAACTCATTAGTCCTTGTTAACAACACAGTCCAACAGACTAAATTTGGTTTTACAAGTAAAGAGGAAAGGAAGAATCATACCAGACTCTGAGAAACAGTTTGAAGCAGGGCCTCTTTGTATACCGGATCTACAGCCGTAAGCTCCAAGATAATGAAGTCCTAGAACCGTAATATCTTACAAGAGCACCTTTCCTGACAGTTCTAGTTACCTAAACTTCTCCAGAAACTCGGGTAAGGCAGCTGAAGCGGTCGGTCAGTTACCTGTTTGGGGATTTAAAATAACCATCGTGCAAAGTGATAAAGTGTAAAAGCTCCTTACTTGGTGTAGAAGTTAACACTGACCTAACAGATGACTTGTTGCCAGAAGCGTGCAGAACTACAAGGAGGTGACCTCCACCACTTTATACCCACACTTCGAAGTGACCCAAAACTGCTGAGGAGTACTTTGTAAATCAAAGTAAAAACTGTAACATCAACTGCCTCATTCTCTTCTTGTCCTACCAGGAAGAGATTAAGTATTCTTGTTTAAACATCAAAAGTTGCTTGAAAAACTAAAACTAGATGCACATAAAAGGAAAATCTTTTATACTGCCCCAAAATCTCACTAGTTAAACAAAAGCAAGTGCTTAAATTGTTTAAAAGTCCCTTTTCCACAATTTCTTATTGAGCATCTTTCATTCACCCTCACTGAAGGCAAAACAGGCAAGACCGATGGTCTCTGAGGGCTCCCAAGGAGCCAAAGAGCATGCAGGTACTACAGAGGCATGGGCGGGCTGCCCACTGCAGCACTGCCAGTCCCAAGCATGGGCAGGCCAGGGCCCTCTACCCATGCTAGCCCTCCCAGCAGGTGCTAGCCCTCCTGGCAGGCACCAGCCTCCAGCCCAGAAATTGTTCAGACGTACTAACCTGACGGAAAACCATCTCCCTTGCTGTGTTTCTAAGGGGCCAGTCACACCAACCTGGCCAAAAAGCCAACCCAGAACACGAGACGAGGCTATGGGTGACCACAGCCTTGCTGAGGACAAGGAGGGAGGAAGCCAGATCTCCCTCTTTGGCAGAAGCAAGCTTAGTGCTTTTGCTCTATTCTGTCTGCTGTAAACAGCTTTACAGTTATTACAAACCCATGAAGCACATATGGACACAACTGTTACAGGTCCAGCCCCTAAACACACCTGAACTGAAGGCTGATGAACACCAAAGCCGTCCGATACAGGGGAAAGAGTGAAAGGAAGGAAGACTGTAAAACACAAGAAGATAATCTTGTATAACTAGGAACAATGAAAGGAAAAGATGAAGAAACCACTGCCTGCCTGTGGTTGGAAGGTGATAAGCAAGAAGCAGCTAGGACCAATGACCACAGAAACCTATTAGTAAGTTCCAAGAATGAACTCTTATTTTTTATTATCATTACTGGTTATTTAATACCTTGGTCCACTAAACCCACTCTCAGCTCAAGTTACCTTCAAACACTGCTCTTCAGCTAAAAGTTAATAAAGAGAAAAAAACCCCACAAACCCAAACAACCCACAGTACCCACTCCTGCAACCCAAACTAGATTATGCACTAATAAGACAGCAAGAGGATTTATACAGGCACCTGGAGTTAAATTACCTGAAATACATGCTCCAAGTACAGATTCAGTGTATTTCTGTGCAAGCTTCTGTATTAGTTCTGTACCTCGTCTCTTTTCTCAGCTCTTTACCAGAAAAAACATAGAAAATTATTATTGACTTCACTGTGATGTCACCAGGACCAATGCAGCCATCTGCTCGCAGCTCTCCAGCAGCAGTATGGATCTCAGGAGTCGTACACTACCAGAAAGTCCAGATGCCAAATGGGGGTATGTAACAGGATGGGGGCAGGTCAAACCATGGTCCCCAGCCACACATCAACAACACCTTACAATAACAGAGAGATTATGTCATGCCGCCATTATTAAAAAATTTGGAGATCGCTATGCTGAAATGAGAAGACTGCAGAACGGGCAGGCACATCACTACCAGGTCTAATCTAAAGCAACAAAACAGCACCAAGTAAATTGTGGAGCTTCAGTCTCCAGCACACTGGAATAAAGCTGCTGGGAATCTTAGGTGCCCGTGCTAGGCACTGGGGAAATGTCATAATTTCACTTACTTCAAATGTAGAAGATACAGCCAGCACCAACCTGTCATCATCTCTTCCAATGCCATTTAAAAACACCATAAATGTACCACAAACTCAAAAGCAGTGATAATTTTGACACCTAGTACACTCCTGAACAAGAGGGTAACTCTCAAAAGTCAAGAACATAAAAGGCTTTACATCTAAAAGCATGAACTGACATTTGTCTCAGCAAAATAGCTCTTCCTCCATCCTTCTTCTCCTTTCTTTCCCCATCTCCTTGTTCCCAGCCCTCCCACTGAGCCCATTCAGCTGTTCACACAGTCCCACAGTGAACCAGATCGAGTAGCTGATGCAGATTAAAAATAATCCAGGAAAAAACAAAAGGTGAGGAGATGAAAAAAATTAAGTTCCTCAAATCAGTGCAAGACAGAAATGCAAAAATCACTCTTTTGCTGCACCAAGGCAATACCACAAGGGCATAAACCTGCAGTGGGGCTCAATTGATTACTGCCACCAAAGAAATACTTGTTGCACTACAGTCAAGCTTTCCTGGAGAAGGTGGAGACAGAATAGCTGCTGGGAAGTCTCTTGATACCAAGATGACCTGTTCTCTTCCAGGCAGCTGACACAGCACTCTCCTTGAAAGCGGAGCCTGGCACGAGCTAGAACAATGAGCATCTCTCTCCCACATGCATTTTTTTTCATCAGAGGCCCCAGATTCCAACTCAAAGATCCCAAGCTTCTCAGACCTTGCGTTTATCCAACATTTCCATACGGTCAGTGACTGTGCAGACTGCCAGTCTGCTCCATGAAGTGGGAGGCCAGCCCACCATTATTCCTCCCAAGCAAAAGCAGCCCACTCTCATCATGCTGCCATTTACTTCACGGCCATTTGAATCATAGAATCATAGAATCACTAGGTTGGAAAGGACCCACTGGCTCATCGAGTCCAACCATTCCTATCAATCACTAACCCATGCCCCTCAGCACCTCATCCACCCGTCCCTTAAACACCTCCAGGGAAGGGGACTCCACCCACTCCCTGGGCAGCCTGTTCTAGTGCCCAATGACCCTTTCCGTGAAATATTTTTTTCTGATGTCCAGCCTGAACCTCCTCTGGCAGAGCTTGAGGCCATTCCCTCTTGTCCTGTCCCCTGTCAATTGGGAGAAGAGCCCAGTTTTCTCCTCTCCACAACCTCCTTTCAGGTAGTTGTAGAGAGCAAGAAGGACTCCCCTCAGCCTCTTCTTCTCCTGGCTAACCTTTCTCCTGGCTAAACTAACAGTTTGGCAGCTGTTAGGAAAAATTTTCACTTCTGCTGCACTGGAGGCAGGCGATTCCAAGATTTTCTTCTGGACAACTAGCATGTTCCTAGATTTCATTTTACTCTGGTGTCTCCCCGATCCATTTAAAAAGTTACACAACCCTCATGAACCATGCCAGCTTAAGAGAGTCCCACTTGTACTGGCAACTGACCACTCTCCATCAGAGATGTACCAGCAGAAACTCGACAGGAACCAGGAGAAAGTTTCTTTCTCTAAGCAACTCCACATTGCCAGTCAGCTTACTCAGTCTTACAGCCATGCTAGTGCCAGACCTCAGCACCCTCAGCATGTTCACCCTGCTACACAACACTAAGGACAAGACTTGCACGCCACTTTCGGCCTCCACAGTGCAGGCTTCTCAGCTCCCCTGCAAAGGAACTACTGCACATCAACACCGAAAAGCAGCAGCAAAACCCCTCGTGTTCCCTGGAAGAGATATCAAGCACGTGTTTAAAATCAGTCTTTATCAAGCAAGTGCAAACCACTTGGTTTCTGAAAGCAAAAATTCACCATGTTTCACAATAAGGGAAAAAGTGATGACCACCCTTTCTGAGTCAAGCTGCACTTCAAGGAGCATTATTGATCTATAGAAAACAAATTGCTTTAGGCAGCTGTTAGGTCTAGAGTTCACACAACCCCATTTGGTAGCCACAAGAATAAAAACAGATTACCTGTCGAATGTTTGTCTACCAATGGGAAGTATACAAACTGACTATGCCCAAATCCCATTCAAGATTTAATCCTGCCCTGGAGTTCATCACATAACTTCAGTGCACAAAACCATCAATGGGAGATAACAGCACCAGAGGTCAAGAACATTTCAGTAACATAAAATCCTCCAGCTTAGGCTGAATAGAGCACTCGTACAGAAACAGCTGCATCCATCCACATGTTGATCTTGGTAGTACGTCAAATCAAGACTTCATCTACATGGACAACAACAGAGCACTGTAACCTTGGCTATCAGCCAGTCGCATTGCCCTCTGCCCACAAAGGTTACAAAGCAAGTACAGGACACTACTTCCAAGTACAGGAAAGGCAAGATGGCGACTGAGACCATCCAAAATGAATATATAAAAGACAAAAGATGCCAGACTAACATGACTCCCCTTTGGGATGAAAAGACTGGTGCTGAGGTTGAGAGCAATGGTGGGTGCTAGACAACTTGACTTCACGTCCAAGGCCACACTATGTCTCCCACAGCATCCTTTAAACTTGTCTGGATAACCAGACAAGAAAGGCAGGAGAAATCTGGCTGGAACACCAGGCTCAAAGGACTGCGATCAGAAGTACAACCTTCACCTGGGTGCCTGCTACTAACAGCATCCCTTGAGGATCAACACTGGGGCCAGCTCTGCTTATAAGTGTCACAATAACCTGGATAGAGACTAAAGTACAGTCTCTAGAAGTCTGGGGTAGAGGACAACCTTGCTACTCAGAGGGACTTCAACAAGCTGGGAAATGGGTTGACAAGAACCTTGAGAAGTTCAACTACATCTATAGTAAAGCCTGACGTCCAGGGTAGGATAACTCCCCACAGTGGTAGGGGCTGTTGGCCAAGCATCCCTGTAGAAAGGCACTTGGGGAAACAACAAAGTGCCAACAAAGGCAGCCAACATCCCTGTCACCAGGAATGCCACTGGCAGGGTGAGGGGATGGATCCTGCCCCTCTGCTCAGCATTCCTAAGACCATTTGGAGAACTGGGGCCAACGTGGGCTCCCTAGCACAAGGGACATACATGAGCGAGTCCTGCAGGAACCACCAAGGTAGTCAGTGCTGGGGCATGGGATGTGCAAAGAAAGCCAGAGAGGCAGGTCACGTCAGCCTGGGAAGAAGGCTCAGGGCAGACAGTACTGCTGTCTAGAGCTATTGAGTACGAGGTGGTGTGCAGACAGGGCCAGGCTCTTCTCAGAGACAGGCAGGAGTAGGACAAGGGGTGAGGGGCAAGTGAAACTAGCTAGAACACAAGAAAAATCTAACCAGGCACATGGAAAAAAATATTTGCTGTATACATGGTCAAACACTGCACAGGGCCCAAAGTAAGGGTGGCACTGCCATCCTTACAGTGGCTCAGATCCGGACTGGATGAAGCCCTGAGTACCCTGCTCTACCAGGTCTCCAGAGGCCTTTTCCCACCACACCCACAGGGTGTACAGTACAGATTCTGTTGTACAAAATGCTAGCAATGCCTCTCTATACAGAACTGGCACCTGTAACATTAAATATCAAAGAATAATTTCAAGAAAAGAACTCCCTTCACAAATCACAGGAGGAACGGAGCTCTGTATTTTCACAACTCATCTTGCCCTCCATCTTTCTGCTCTTGTCGTCTCCAAACCAACATAATGCCACATGTGAACTATCACCTTGTACCAACCCAAGCAACAAAGCCGGGACAGCCAGGAGGCACACTTCATCCACCCATGAAACCAAGTACCACCAGAAAAAATGAAACAACGTGACAAAAGGAGTGACATGTTTTAGAGCACAAAGTAAGGGTAGGCCAGAAAAGCAGAAAGAGCAGAAAGTAGCTGTTGATGGAGAGCAGCCAGGCAGGATGGCTTGGCCACCTTCGCTGTATTTTTTCCCTTGTTTACTTGACTCTGGTTTTTCAGAACTCCAGAAGCACCGGGTCATTTTGAAAAGCAGGGATCACCCAAAAAACCATCTTCCCACACGTCCTACGGTCTCGGGGAGAAGGAAGCTCCACAGAACAGCTTTTATGAAGGAAAATGGCCGAACACAAATTCACGCCAGACCACCCTCAGTTCGTATTCCATAAAGTGCAATCCCAAACCCCGCTGGCTGTCCTTTCTCTTCCCGTGAGTCACAACAAAGGACGGCGGGGCAGGAGCGCAGCCCCGAGGGCCGGCGGGGAGGCCCGGGCGCGCAGGACGAGCTCCCGCAGCCCCCGCGCCAGCGGCCGCCCCTGCCCGGCCCCGCGCTCCTCGCTCGCATCGCCCCGGCCCCGCCGCGGCCCATCCCGCCCCGCCGCGCCCGCCCCGCGGCCCCGCTCACCTCCCACCCGGTACATGTTGGCGGCCATGCCCGCCCGGGCCCCGCGGGCGCTCCCGCCGCCGCCTCCGGGTGCCGGAGCCGCTGGAAAATGGAGGCTGGAGCGGCCGGCGGGGGAGGGGAGCGCGGAATTAAAGGCGCCGCGCCGGCAGCGGGGACCGAGCGCGAGCCGGCGGCGCGGAGAGGGCGGCGCCAGCGGCGGGGGCAGCGCCGGGACAGACGCGGCGGCTCCGCGCGCGCCCGGGCCCTGAGGCGGCGCAGCCCGGCCCCGCGCGGGCCCCGCGCCTGAAGCGCCTTCGCGCCTCACGACAGCGCCTCAGCTCTTCTCCTTCCTCCTCTCGCCCTGAGCCCGAGCGCTCGTCACACCGCACCCCCATCCCTCTCCCGCTCTCTAGAAGCACGCGCGGCTTTAGGACGCCGCAGCGCGGCTCTTCACCTGCCGTACCCCCCCGGCCCCCGAACACCGCTCTGTCTGCCCCACGCGGCCCCCAGACCCGAAACGGGCACCAGCCTGGTCCCCTCAGTGCTGCGAGGGGCGTGGGGCCGGGGCCAGCGAGGGCTGCAGGAGAGGAGACATGAGGGCAAGGAAGAGGGGAGCGGGGCTGCAGGAACCAGAGAAGGGCTCGGTGCCGGGAGGACGTACAGATCCAAAAGCTCTGCCATGCAGGTGCTGCTGGGCAGCTGGATAAATAACGTGAGTGATGGCCCCTCTGCACCAGCGCGCAATGTCTCCTGTCAGAGATGAGCGCCCCAGCCGTGCCAAAGCAGCTCCTGTTGAGAGACGACTCAAGGGATGGGTGTGTGCTTTCATCATGTCCAGTTTTATTAGTGTTGCATTAGTACCATAAAATAGTTGACGAGGTCAAGCACATTGCAGTTTGTTCCAAAAAAAAAAAAAAAGGCTATTTTACATTTAAATTTGTCTTCATAAAAAAAAAACGTAGAACCCAAACAATACAACAATGAAACATAAGGGCAACTTGGGAATCTACAAAGTGGTAATGTCCCCTCACGCACTGTGATCTGGACAAGGCTGGCAGCACCCACGCTCACAAGGTGCTTCGGCACATACACAGGCAGCGCTCCAGCAACTCTTCAGCCAAGGCGCAGTGTTCTTCGTTAAAGAAGCCAGCAACCTGCTGCTTTCTAAGCCAGCAGAGCCCCTTCTCACCCAGTCTGGCCCAAAGCAGGCAGGGGACCCTGCAGGAGCCAACCCTGCCAGGAGCATCTCCTGCAAGAACCCCACTGACGAGGCTCCAGGAAACATATGGGAAATGCTGCTGCTCATTTCTGGTATTCTTGCCAGATAAGCCCAGAGGGAGTGTCACTAAATGCCACCACACAGCTTATCCATCAAGACTAAGACCCCTGAACAAAGGTGACAAAAGCTTGGCATTCCAGGGCCCCCAGCTCTCTTCCACTAAATGACAGTACTGCCCTAATCCCAGTCTTCCCAATCCCCAGCACATCAAGGAGTAGAAGGCCACCGGCTCTGCTGCCTCTCGCCAGTATTTTCTTCTCAGCGTGGAGCTGCCAGGCACGATGTCCCTGACCCGACTCTCCAGTGCTCCCTCCAGCACGCGCTGCTGGCGAGAAACACAACAGAGCCTTTGCTGCAATCACAGGTTAAGCAGAGCAGTGTCATTCTCACCTGAGTCTGATGATGGAAAACAAACGTCCATCTCTTCCAGCCCCAGAAACCTCCCAGCCACCTAGCAGTGCCCTCTCTGCAGGATAAAGCCACAGCAGCAAAACACAGCCAAAGAGAGAGTGGCTCTCCCTAAACTCATGTGCAGTTAAGGAGTACTCTGCAGTTACTGCCGAGGTGTAAATTGTAACAATTGAACTGGATGAAAACTGTGGCACTGAGCTAAAACAGCTGCCCAAGATGCCCGCAAAGTGGCCCCCGCCCCAGGAGATCCAGCAGCTGATCTAACACTGGGCCTTTTGTCTCCAGGAAACTCAACCCCAAGGACCAGGAAGCATTCAAGGAGAAATACGATACCACAAAACCCTTCCACCTTTCATCTTCTCATCGGCACTGCTAAACTAGGTCAGCATTGCACAGCCCAGCACATCATCGAGCCCGTTCCTGAGACCTCATCTCCAAGTGAGGCAGGGACCACTTTGCCCAAGAGTGGCTGGAAAAGAAACTGGCTGCTTTGACAAACCACAGCCAGGGGAGTGGGAGAGATGGGCTCCACAGGGAGCGAGCCATAGGACACAAAGGGACAAGGAGCCCTGGGGGCACCACCTTCTAAGCGCTTTCTGGCCAGGGATCAACTGGGACGCTGTCTCCTCCAGTTCCTGCCCTTGCTGTCAGATAGGACTTGCTGTGGAGCCACACTATCTAATACAGGTGAGTGAGAGAAAGCCACTGCATTTGTTTGAGTAGGACCTTCTACACCAAAACCCTCAAGAGCCAAGTGCAGAGCAGTGCTGTCTCTGTTCTAAGACATGCTCCTGTAACACCACCACCCAACCTCACTAGGCTGGCACAAGCACCAGCCCATCCCTGCCTGGCAGCTCTCCCAGGCTCCACAGCAGGGATCGCCCCAGCCTGCAGGGCATGCTTGCCAGAGGAAAACTGTTGGGGAGGTTGGGAGACCAGAGATCAGTCACTTGTACGTGTCAGCAGTTGCAAAGCCCATACCCAAACTGGCCTGAGCCACATGAATGCTTCAACACTCATTTTCCATAGTGACAGGATGCTGTTTCTTCTCCAGTCAGGGACAAAGAACTGCATGAAGTGGCTCCATGCAATACAAGAAAAACAAGAGGCACGACACCCTGACTGGAGCAGCACCATCAAGATCACGTGCCAGCCCTTGTCTTCAAGGCCACAGCCCCCCTGGTGCAGCGCTGCTGCAGGCAGGCCCAGCCTGCCGCTGGCAGACTCTGGGAGGATGAGGCTGAGAGGCCAGGATGTTTCCTGCATAGGAGTGGCATTCCAGACCAATCACAGCGTTTTACAGGGAGAAACCCCAGGGAGACACATGCCCCCAGGTCTCAGGCCCACAGTGAGTTTCCCAAAGAATTCACTCGTATAAAGTTTGAACAAAACACAAAACAACATGAAAAGCAAGGAGCAGAAGTGTTTCTCTTGCACATACACACACACACATATACAGAGTAGAGCAGGGCAACATACCCTTGATAGGCACAACCCTGGAAAACCTGTCCTAGCTACTGTTTGTTTCTTTACAGTAAGTTGAAACACAAAGAGGAGCACAGTGATGGTTCCCCCCACCTCACCCCCGGTAAACAAAGTTATTGCAGTCGGTCAGTCCCCCACCTCTGCAGCATTAACACTCCGGCTCCAAGAGCTGCCCAGGCTGTGTGTGGCTCCTGACACTGCAGCCCAGCCCAAGCACTCCTGTCACACCAGAGTGAGACTCAAAGAAGTCATACGCCAACTAATTTCCTTTAAAAAGCACTATTTTTTTTTTGTTTGTTTGTTTTGTAACAGCCTTAATAAAGAAAGTGATGTGCTTATACACTATCTCCCATGCTACTGCTGCTAGGCAACACGATAACAGCCCCAGAGCATCAACTCAGGTCAACCGAAGATACACAAACTGATGGACACGATGATGTTCAAGCTGGGGCTGAGCTTTGCCACAGCCAAGAGCCCACGGTCGACAGACTTGCCTGCAGGAAGAAATAACAATACGGCCTGCCTAGCAGTGTGCCACAAGGCATGGGACCATGTCTTCCTCCCTTGTGGGGCTTGAAGGGAATACCCAGTCCCTGGCCAAGCAGGTTGAACTTGTGCTGGGAAAGGGTTTTACGAAATCAGTTGGTGATGTAGCCCCTGCTGTGAGCTGCAACAGGCAATGGATCCAGCAGGGACTATGCTCTTGCCCAACAACCTCTCACTCCCAACCTGCAGCAAGCCTAAGAGAACACATCCCATCCCACTGCCTGGCTGACAGCCCGGGTGGTCCCTGCACAGAGCAGGACCTGCCAAGCAGGGCAGGGTGGCTTCCCCAAGCCTTCAAAACCCACAGGTAAGCGATTGGACAAAAAAAAAAAAAACCAAACCCACACAAACCAGAAAATATAGGAAAAAAAAGGAAAAAGTATTGCCCAGCAGACACCAGTAAAGTTTCAAATGCATCACTGCCCTTGGAAAGTGCCTTCTAGAAACGCCCACAGAGCCTGGCCACAAAGATCCCACCAAAAACTTCAGTCCCCTGAAATGCCAGAGGTATCTGCTCCTCCACACAGCAAGCGTGTCCAGCTCCTCAAAGCCTCTGCACCACATGCTCCCTGTCCCTCCTGGGCACAGACTGCGAAGTCCAGAGAGCAACACCTGGAGCTGCCCAGACCTGCAGCTTGCCAGGCTGTCTCCTTGGGAAAGTATCCTCTTTATTGGGGTAGCCCAGGTGCCCCTGGCAGCAGCAGGATGTTCAAAGTCAATACAAGCACAGCCAGAGCCAAGCCAGCAGTGCGAGATACTCAAGATTCCAAATCTTCCATCTCCTGGGTCACCTTGCTGCCTCAGGAGAACACCCTCTCTCAAGTTCCAGCACCACTGAAATCCCCAGCAAATCTCTAACCTGCAGGCAATTCTGTGCCAGGACAAAAGCATATCCTGCTGGGAATGGGATGCACTGCCCAAGAGAAATGCCTGTGGGGAGGAACACGCAGAAAGCAGAAGGTAAGGACAACAGCCAGAGCAGCCCAGAGGAGGTTGCCAACTCCCAGTGCCTTTCGTTTCTATTGTGGCCTCTCAGCCCCTATAAGAAGAGGTTCCAGAGTGCTCAACGCACGGCAAAAGTGCATTCTGGCAGCAGCCCCAAGGCCAGGTGGTCTGCACCCAGACCAGGGAGGTGCCCGAGAGAGGCTGTGGCAGGCTCTGGGGAGCACATCGCGGTCAGGGCAGGACAAAGGCAAAGCAGATAAAGCAGCCTGCGCGACCTCCAGTGTGCGGTTTGATAGATGGACAGGAAGGCAGCTGGACACAGAGTGCTGGCTGTCTCCCAGTCCAGCCACTACAGTGATGTATCACTTCACAGACAATGGCTCAGCTCCCTGGGTTGGTTTTTTTGGCAACTTAGTTTTTCTTTAGCTCTTATTTTTTATTTTCTCTCTTTCTTTTTTTTTTTTTTTTTTTTTTAAGAAAGCATTAAAAAAAATCTGCAGCTTTTAAAAAAATCCTTTCCCTTTGGAGGCCGGACGAGGTTTTATTGATAGGTAAATAACTGCTGTATGTAAATAGCAGCAACCCCACTGACGCAGCATCCCTCAGCAGCGCTGCAGGGACATCATGACTGGCTGTGTTTGGTCATTGTCACAGACCTGAGACACTGGAGTTCCCTTACACTTAGTGTTTCCCTCATTTCCACTCCTGCCCAACATTCCTCAGGCATCACTTTAGCACAAACCCTGCCTGTCACCATGGCAGACTCCACACTCCAAGGGGGGCCCTCTCCAGACCCCTCTAGATACACAAGTGGTTTGTTTTCCAAACCAGACAGTTAACTCCCTCCAGACTCACTGATCTCTCATCCTTTGGCAGCAGGAAGAAAGCATGGCCTACTTTTTCTTCTCTAGAAATACAGAGGGAGGGGATCAAATGCATTGTAACACACACATTGTTCCACAAAATTTGTTCAAGATGGCTCCCCAGCCCACTCACACTAATGAGGTCTCAGGTTAATAAGCAGTGCAGTTATTCAGCTATCTGCTCGTAAGTGGGAGGTGTTCTTGGGCAGGCTGCCTACTCCTGCCAACCCCCCCAAGACTTCATGTCAGCACATCTATTTTTAAGACTGGGTTTTTTGCCTTTGTTTAAAGGGGTTTCCTTCCATTGTAGTAAACCTAAGAGTTAATAGAAAAAAGGAATCCAAGCACATCTGTAATTAATTCTGCAGGAGAGGGCAGAGCAATGCGAGTCGTAGTTGGCACGCAATTCCTGGCTCCTGGTGTGCAGTCTCCGGGACGGACAGAAGGTCCCTCTGCCGAGCATGGCTAGAAGTTAGATTTGGAGTGTCCAAATATGCAGATAGGAAAGTGCTTGACATGAGAAGACCACTGTGCTGCCAGCTGAAAGAACTTGACATCATTCCACTCCACCCCATCGATCAGGACTGCAAGGAAGGGCAAAAGAAGAGAGGAGAGTTAGAAAATACCAAGTGGAAGTGGCCAGACCAAAACAGCGTTGCTAGAAACCTCCCTGCAGCTCAGCAGAGGGAGGCCTGGCCATGTTCAGCGCTCAGGATACATGCTACTCTGTGCCTGGCCACCCCACCACGGTCAACAGCTACAAACACAGGGGAAAGGCTCGAGAGCATACCGGTTCAGAAAGAACAGCTCAGATGGTTGTTTCAGCATTACTCACTGACACTGGAGCTCCTCAGACTGCTGATTTCAGCCTCACTTGATCAGATTTCTCAAATTTCCTAAACATATTCCACTTTCTTTTTTTGACAAATGCACCCTTAGAGATGGACACCAGACTCTCCTCGCTCTTAACCAGGATATCCACATCTTCTAAGGAGGTGACAGACACTCTGGGACCACCCCCCTCACACCCACCAGTCTCACAGGGATTGGGCCAGGATGAAGGTGAGCGAAGCAGATGATCCCTTTCTGTGTACAGTGGTGGGGATTATCAACTGAACAGGCTACACAGCTGTTTCTGACACTAGATGCAAGCTCTGCTGGCAGCCACTTTAGGGCCTGCAAAATGCAGCTCCTGCTGTGCCACGTCTTTGTGCCAGGGTCCTGTCTAGAGAAGCAACCACACTCTCAGCACTCTCCACCAACACATTCCATATGTGCAAGGGAATCTGGAATGACAGGGAGAGGAATGGAGCCCAGCCCTTATCTTCATTCTGGGTTCAGAGAAGTTTCTAGGTAAGGCAGGATTTTCCCAATCCCAGACCTACCAGTGAGGGACTTTTTACAAGGGCACGTAGTGATAGGACTAGGGGAAATGGCTATAAATTGGAGAGGGGCAGATTTAGACTAGACATAAGGAGGAATTCCTTCACAATGAGGGTGGTGAGGCACTGGAACAGGTTGCCAAGGGAAGTTGTGGCTGCCCCATCCCTGGAAGTGTTTGAAGCCAGGTTGGATGGGCCTTGGGAAGCCTGACCTAGCAGGAGTTGTCCCTGCCCATCGCAGGAGGGCTGGAACTGGATGGGCTTTAAGGTCCCTTTCCAACCCAAACTGTTCTATGATTCTGTTAAAGCATTCCCCCATGCTGGACACAGCCAAGCCCGCACTCCCATTACGCTGGCTACAGGGCACGACACCAGGTCAGCCCGTTCCCTGGAGAGCAACACTAGCAGCTAAGCCTCACCCCAGGGCCCAACAGGATGCAAGTGCTGCACTTACCACGCAGCATGTTCTGCTGATGTTTCGCTGTGCAAATCAACCTGCTGATTCCTTCGATACACTGGCTCTTCGACTCAACTTCCTTGTCTTTTGTTTTCTTGGGCAAAAACATCACTGGAAGGAAATCAGCACACAGTGAACCTCTGCCATTCACAAGAGCCTCACCAAGACCTGTTTGAGGTTATGCACTTAAACATTCACATCTGAGAATTCTAACTCCTGAAGTTATCCCTGTTTAGCTGGAGTTTCACTGTGTCAGTGCTTGGCACCGACACCTATGCACACAGACGTTTCAGGCCTAAGTGTCTGTACATGAAACGTTCCCAGATCACAATCGGACCCCAAAAGGCACCTTTAGGGTAACTCTTGCCGCTCTGCCTGGACACTAGCTGCATTTGTAGCGGTCCCCAGCTTGCACCCGGTGCTGGGCTGATGGGATCCACCAGATAAACCTAAGAAGAGCCTTACACACTGCACACGGCTGATGGCCAGCATCACACTCCAGCCTCCCTTGTAGCTACAGGCCGGTTTGCAGCAGTAACAGCAGCCAACATGAGCTGGGCTGCACAGACACCAAGAGAGCAGGGGGAACTGCAGGCTGTGGGCAGCTGGTGCAGAGGGAGGATATTACAAGAGCTGAAAAGGTTCCAGTTCCCCAAGAAATGTCCAAATGCACAAAGACATACAAACTGCCTCCATGAAATTTGGACGTGTTGAACACTAGCTGGACTACCCCGCTAACGACCATTTTGAGTCTCAGGATTAGTTCCCCCATAGGCACAACACTTAAAAAGTAGTGGAAGCTCTGCTATCAGCAGTGCTATAGCTGTGCTAGCCCAGCAGTGACCTGCAGTGTTATGCACCCACGTCTGCAGCCATGGCTCCAGGAGGCTCTGCTGGCTTCTCGGAGCCTCCAGAACCCCTGCCTCCACCAGGAATGACTCCCAGGCCCATGGGTAGGCAGATGTGGTGAAGGACAGCTACTGGCAGTCAAATGCAAGTACAGAACTGTATTGCTGCTTCTTTGAAAACACCTCTCCGCAGAGCTTTTCTCACTGTCTGGTGTGTTTCGTATAATTTGCTCCTGTCCACAGCACTTAGTGGCATTTAAAATGCCTTTTTAAAAGAGAAAGAAACTCAAAACTATGAGTTTAAGAGCAGAAGATTAAATAAGAAAAAAGTTAGGCTTTTCACTGAAAGCATCTTTTTTACCTCCTTCTGTCCCTCAAAACACTCTGCACAAGAACACAAGAGCTGCAGAAGAGGTTACACTGCTGCAACCCTGCTCTGAGCAACACCAGGTCTGGCTGGCGCATGTGTCCGGCTGTGATGGTGGTACTTAAACATAAAGACACCACGTCAAATCCAGCAAAATGTCTCTGCTGGGGCTGTTGCCACATGCTGCAATGTGATGGGAAACACATGTGCCCCGCCTCTTGTCTGCACCTATATCCTGTGGCAGAGGAGAGACCAGAGCTCAGAGCTGGGTGTGCATGTCCCCTTTTTACAGTAAAAAGAGGAACCAGCCTTTCAAACTCTACCACCTTAGGCAGTCACTCCTCATCTACAGACAGACTAAAATTTTGGGGTGCTGTAACGCAGGACTGACAAGTCAGGCAGCCCTGGAGAAGAGGGAGAGTGACATTGCTTTCCTGGCCTTTGGCAACAGTATGTGTGTCCACTTTACCTTTCTTATTCTTCTCTTTTGTCACGACGGTCATGGACATGGTCGGAGTGGTGGCAATCTCACCACTGGCAGGTAACCTGCTGACCTGGAGGGACCGGAAAGTGCATTTCAGTGTGTTTTTGGTAGTGGAGGGGTCCTTCTTCTCTGGATCTCTCTTTCTGTCCACAGGTGGAGCTGCAATCCAGTAATCCACTTGCAGGCCCATCAACTCAGCACCAAGGCTCTGGCTGGAAAAGAAGAGAAAAAGGTAATTTCTGTGCAACACTCAGTGGAGTTCCCTCCATCCGCTGTTCTTCAGAGTGGCTGCTGTTTCTCACTAGCTAGCCAGAGGAAAAGCAATGGGCTCTTTGGGAGATCAGGCAGCAACATTTCATACTGAGACCCGCAGCACAGAACTGCAATGGGCTGAACTGCAGCGCTGCCACAGGGACAAGCAAGAGGAAGGAAAGCAGACAAGCAGTTTCCTAACTCAGTGCCGAGTTCCATGACCCAGCCAGCAAAAGCAGCCCCCTGAAGTGGCCCAGATCACTTCCAGTCTGAGTGGGGAAGAGAGGCCATAAGCACCTTGCTGCTGCCTCCTGAGCACTGATGGATGAATGCCTGTAGCCAGGCACAGCACTGCCAAAATCAACTCTGAATGGAGGAGGGAACAAATAGCTCGTGGGCCCTCAGACATTAGGCACTCAGTTCTGAGTCTCCTTGATTTGCTTCCATCTCCTATGTTCATAAGCTCTTCCTGTCACCAGATGCTTCCCTTCCTGTCCAGATATTTCACTAGGTCAGGCAGGATCTCTGCTCTCCCCAGGTCCCCGAAATGGAGTTGGCATAGAGCAATTTGGCCTGCAGCCCTGCTGTGTGCTGGAGAATTTCAGTGGCGGGAAATTGTTCTGCTAGCCCTGTGATGTTTGCTAAACAACAGCAGATTTCAGAACTTGACTTGCAATTGAAAACTCCTGCACATTGTGCAGTAACAGATGTGCATCACCAAAACACACTGCTGGCCTTTCCTGAGCCAGAAAAGGGAAGATGGAGCAGTCTGGGAAATCTTACCCCTTGCCTGCCCTTGCCTCCTGCCAGCTGACCCCTAGTGGAGCCGGGGTTTATAATTCAGCAGACCTACAGCTGACAGCCTGTACTTCTTCCTACATAATGACAGAACGCTGAATATTGTGCTAGTACTAGATGGAAAAACTAACTTAGTTTATCTACCAGTCTGTGTCCCCTGCCTGAGAAACGGCAATTGTTAAGGAAGATAAATCTGTGATCTTGAATGAAACATGCCTCCCTCCACACTGCCTCTCTAATAAAAGACTACCAAAATAAAACAAGGACAGCCCATTGTTAAGGTCCTCTCAGCAAATAATTTCCTTATCTTTGCTATTTATTCAGCTGAAAGTCAGACCACAAAGCAGAGCTCATCTTTAATCACCAAAGTTAGGGTTTGGGTTCTCAGGGCAATTTCAGAAGTGAGATTCTCTAAGGACAATTTTTTAGAGATGTAGCTTTGGATTTCAAGGCTCCTTCACATCACATTTCTTGTATCAGTTGTAACAACAAAGCATCCTAACATTCACTATGACCAGGTAGGATTTTCTGTTCCATGCCCAGTTAAACTATGTGGCTTAATCTTTCAGTCTGGGTCACCCTCCACTCCCTGTGCTGTCACACACAGAACAGTGGAGATGGAACAACGCTGAACATAAACTTCCTCACTTCTTGATGATTTTGCCACACAGCAAGAAACCAAAAAGGACTGGATTTCTGAGTCTAGGGTGTCAACTTCAGATATATTGCTTCCATGACTCGCAACTTTAATAGCCTATGCTCTTGTGGGTACAGGTTCCCAAACCACTTTCACCTTTGGAAAGCCCACACAGAGCTCACACATGAGAAGTCAGCTCTGCTCTGCAGAGTGCAGCCCCCAGCTCTCTGCACTGCCCGGCAGCTGCTGCTAGGACTGGCCTGGGGCACAGGACCCTATTGGTACCAACAGGAGGGACTCGGACATAGGGACCTTGCTGGTACAGGCTAATTGCCACTAACACCTTCCAACTGCCCAGCACCTGATAAACTGAGACTTCCACATCTCCATTTCCTTTTGTTGCTAGGGAACTCTCAACGCATTTTAGGTCATCAGAGGCTAAAAATGCCCACAGGGCTCCCTGGGGTGGGAAAACAGGTCTCCATCTGTCTCCAACAGGGACAGCAGAAGACACTGTGGAGAGCACATGAGCTCAGTCTCTAGCTGCAGAGCATTTCCTTTGACTTCCTCAGACTGAAAACCTACAGGATTAGGCATGTTAGAGGAGATGTCCCTGAATCATCCTTTAGTATCCATTAATGGATCTGCTGTCCATGAATTTGCCTAACCCCTCGCTGATCTGCTGATCCTGCTGCCACAGAAGTACAGAGGCAGACATAGTCCCAATATCCTATTCCTGCTGTGCACAGAAATCCTTTTTATTTGACCTTTTGCTGGTACCACTGCATGCCCCCAGGTCTCATACCACAGAATTGGTAACAATAGTTCAATATTCAACAAACCCACCACCACAATTTTGCAAAACTTGAGTGGCTTCTACCTGTTTCCCCATCTCCCCCAAACCACAGAGTCCAAGTGCTTCTAGTCTCCCCTCATAAGATTGTCCCCTTGATCTTCTTAACTCTCCTCAGCCTTTAACTTCACCACGTGCTTCTGGGTACCAGAAAGTGTTAGGGAGGTACATACAAAGCGTTAGGCAGGTACATCAATGTTCTGTACAGCAACCAAATTAGAGTCCTGGACAGGGCAACTGTATAGCGGCAGCTTTCTAACACTTTCCTCTCTTCAGTCCTAAAAATTTCAGCTAAGACAGAAATTCACATTGCCCACAGTTGCTGTCTCCTTGCTGTTCTGATATGCTTTAAGGCACACGCATGAATGGGAACTGTGGTTCCACTATGCCACCTTACAACTATCAGCTCTCCCCTCACAGAGAAAAAGCCTGCTCTGTCCACACAGTCACTCTGACCTTACACTCGCTCAGGTCCTCAAAAAGGTAAGAATCATGAGGGATTAGGCTATCACTCGTGTATTACTGTGGGTATTTTCTTTGTATCTCCCAAAGAGAATTCGGTCTTAAAGGGAAAATACCAGCAGATAGAGAACACAAACCTTCCCAAACAGCCTGCCACAACAGCTCATTAGAATCAGGGTTTCTGCCAGACTATTGAAACTAGGCTACCTCTTCTAGTTCAAAGGTTGAACCACCTTGAGAAACGCAGCCCTCCCACTGGGTGGAAGATCCTCTCTGCCTTCCCCAGATCCTCGTGGGCCAGCAAGGACATGGTCATTCCTGAGACAAAAGAGGTGAAGGGGAAAGGTGATACCTTCAAGTGTTCACTAGGGTGAAAGAAAGCAAAGGAATGGGTTTCCCTTTAGCACAGTTTTCTTCTCTCAAATATGTGTCAGAGAAGACAGTCAAGGGACCTGTAAGGAGACAAAACACACTACCTTGAGGATGAGAAGCTGCCTGTGACAGACGGTGACGAAGGTGGTGTGGGGGAGGCTTCCTTCACAGCAGGAGACACAGAAGGTGGGGTAGAAGAAAGGACGCTGGAGCTTGAGGGAGCTGCATCATCAGAGTCACCTTGCAAAAAAGAAGTCAAACTGTTTGTCTGGGTTCATTTCACAGGCCAGCACATGCATGCTGGGATAGCTCAGTCTCCTGCCCATGCTCCTGCTGCACGGGTTTTGTTCAGACTATATCCAGAGATCAGTCAGTTCATCAGTTCTGACTGCCTCCACACTTAAGCAGTGCTTATGAAGGAAAACTAGTTCACATTGACAGAATAGCACCACTCCATGTCCATGCGTGTCATCAGGCAGTGTCATGTAAATCAGCTTTGCATTCCTTCCATTAAAAGCAACTGGGTCTAAATTTGTTGACAGATTGGCAAGCCCATTACCTATCTTGGAGTTCCCAGCATTAGGCACATGTTTGAGATCGCTGTTATTAGACAGCTGAGCCCAGTGTGTGGAGACAGGCATGGACTTCCAATGAAATGCTTCTCCAGTTTGGAGCAGGAGTCTCAATTAACCACAGCACTGAGTCCACCCAACTGAGAACACATGTAAGAAAAACAAGTGTTTGCACATATGCGAGTGGAGCTTCCCTAGATGACCGTGTGCAAATTTCAGCTTGCCTGAAGTCCCCTATATAGTAACAAGAAGGGTCTCTTCAAAGAGAGGCTTCTTCTGAGGACAGCCACTGGGAGTCAAACAGTGGCTCCCGGTGGCTGTCCCAGCAGAACCAGGAGCTAATAAAACCCAATTTCACCTTACAAAACTTCCAAGACATCAGCAACGAGCAATTCTGTTCAGCCTGTGAAGTCAGGCCCTCACCACCTGTATGACACAGCACACATGTGTGTTACCTGACGTTGCAGAAGATTGTTCCACTATTCCAACCTTCACCACCTAGAGGAGGCAAAGCAGAAAAGCTCTATGAAACAAGAAACCCCTGAACATCAGGAACCCCCAAACTAAGCTCACCTCTATGTCCTCCTCAGCACTTCCCTGCAGTCACAGCAGTGCAAAAGCATGTTTAAAAATGGAGTCTTCCAAGAGCCAAGCAGTACCAGCTCACAATCCTTCCCTGACTTACACAAAAGACAGCACAGACCCTGTCGAGCTGTTACAGACCTGAACAGCTCTAACATCCCACTGGCAGTTCCAAGCTACGGCAACTACAGTGCCTGTCTGTGAAACCTGTGGGAACAGGGCAAGGAGGAGAAAGGAACATAAATATCCCTTCGGCATTGCTGCAATGCACCTGCCAATTACAGACACATTGCTCCCACACACAAGTGCAGCCACTTCTAGGCAAAGCCTGTAGGCACAGACATAGATAAACCATCACACAGGTAGATCAGAATGATCCAAATCACACTGTAACAAGGATACAAAATGTTTTCTGGTATGGCCACCCACCAGCTTGTACAGGTAGATTAATGGTAAATGCCACTGGCAATAATTTGGGGAATTGATCATGCTGCAAACACAAGTTCCTGAGAACACACTATGCCTAGAAAGATAAAACTCTTGGTGATATAAAAGCAGTGACCTTCTGTAACAGTGCACAGGGATTATCACTCCTGACACTGCAGAGTGCAGACGCTTCTTAAGGTCCTTAAGAAACTTGCATCCAAGGCTAATATCTACCCTATATAAACACTGACAAAAGAGCTGCAAAGGGATCTCAAGTCAATAAAACCTGCTTTAGAATGAGACGTGATGCCATGCAGTCTAATTAGTTTGAAAACCAAAGACTTCAGTTCATACGTGACCACGTATGGATCACATCTCTAGGAAGCACATTTCTGTGCTACGGGATCTAATCATTAAAAGCTATGCACAGTTTATGTGGGGGTGTTGTATGCTCAACACTAGATCTTGGAGAGCTGTTGCTCTATTGGCTTCTCCATTAGCTCCAATCTTGGAAAAGCCATCATGAATTCAGCAGTGTGTGCAGAAGCCCCCCAAGGGAGCCAAGGAGGTGCTGGCTTGGGAGAGGAGGCTGCAGCTCTGTTTGCTCACTCTTAATCCAAACAGCAACAAATCAGGCTCTGGAGCCCAGCAGTCATTTGCGCTGTATGCGTTAAAGGCCAAAAGGATGTTTCACAGACTGTAACTAGCTGTGAGCAAGAGAACGTGAGGCGAAAGAGTCAGGGGAAGAACAAGCAATGCAGAAAGCTGCCTACAGGCACAGCCTGATCTGCAAGCCAGACAGGAAATCTGTTAGCCTTTTCCCCATTATTGGCTGACTGAAGATGCTCAAGCTCAGACCCATGGGAGGAAAACAAGGTTAAATGATTTCCTTTCCCTCAACTCAGGGAGGTGACTGAGACTGCTGAAGTCCCAACAATGCCTCCATCCAGGAATGCTGCAACAGCCAGCCTCCTCTCCCTTCAGGAAGGAGATACATCCTGTTAACCCTCCTGGCAAACAGCTGGTAGCACAATGTAGGCAGACAACCACAAAGCCGCACCACACAACACTGGCTTTTGCGTCATATGAAACACTAGGCTGAAAGGACCTTTTAGATCAAGTCCAACCATTCCTATCTGCCACTAAACCATATGCCTGAGCACCTCATGTACTCATCTTTTAAACACCTCCAGGGAAGGTGACTCAACCACCTCCCTGGGCAGCTGCTGCCAGTGCCCAATAACCCTTTCCATGAAAAATTTTTTCCTGATATCTAGTCTGAACCTCCCCTGGAGCAGCTTGAAGCTATTCCCTCTTGTCCTGTCCCCTGTCACTTGGGAGAAGAGGCCAGCACCCTCCTCTCTACAACCTACTTTCAGGTCCTTGTAGACAGCAATGAGGTCTCCCCTCAGCCTCCTCTTCTCCAGGCTAAACAATCCCAGTTCCCTCAGCTCCTCTTCATAAGACTTGTTCTCCAGCCCCTTCACCAGCTTTGTTTCTCTTCTTTGGATGCGCTCCAGAGCCTCAACATCCTTCTTGTAACAAGGGGCCCAGAACCGAACACAGGATTCGAGGAGCGGTCTCACCAGTGCCAAGTACAGAGGGAGAGTAACCTCCCTGGACCTGCTGGTCACGCCATTTCTGATACAAGCCAAGATATCATTGGCCTTCTTGGCCACCTGGGCACACTGCTGGCTCATGTTCAGTCCCTGTCAACCAACACCCCCAGGTCCTCCTCCTCCAGGCTGCTTTCCAGCTGGACTTCTCCTAGTCTGTAACTGCACAGGGTTGTTGTGCTCCAAGTGCAGAACCCGGCATTTGGCCTTGTTAAACCTCATGCCATTGGTCTCAGCCCAGCGGTCCAGCCTGTTCAGATCCCTCTGTAAAGCCTCCCTACCCTTAAGCAGATTGATATTTCCTCCCAGCTTAGTGTCGTCTGCAAACTTGCCAAGGGTACATTCAATGCCTTCACCAGCTTACTGATAAAGATATTGAACAGGACTGGACCCAGCACTGAAGTCCTGGGGGACATCATTTGTGACCTGTCCCCAACTGGAGTTAACTCCATTCACCACAACTCTTTGGGCCCAGCCATCGAACCAGGTTTCCACCCAGAAGAGAGGTCACCTGTCCAGGCCAGTGATGTCCAACTGGCTCTTCACAAGGTGTTGCTCCCATCACTTAGAGCCAGCTAAGCAGCATGGTACTGCCCTGCTTGCTTCTGGTCAAAGACTGTGCACAACTCAGCTGCAGGACATCAGTTTTTGCACTGTAAAAGCCAAGAGCCCAGCTCAACCAGGACTGGCCAACTCAAACATCACTGGCTCCCTCCCCTCCTTGGCCAGCAGCTCCAACAGCAAAAGCTGCAGCTGAGGGTAAGAGCTTCCATGTTCATGTTCAGTTTCAGACAGTGAGACATCTGCAATGAGCCTTTCAGAGTCTCTTCAGATGTGTCTTATGGGGAAATACTGTCAGGAACACTTCGGAAGCAAGAATGAGCACCGTTGATTTTTTCCTTGCAACCAGCTGACATAGGAGGTGATTTCAAGGCAGATTTTTTGGGGTTGGCAGTGTTATGCACACAGAGTTGTTTGCTCTTCCCACTTCCAGTCAATCAAATCCAGATTGGAAAAGCACTGATAATGTCAGGACAATCATTTTAGTGCAACTGGGCAAACACTGAGCCCCATTTGCTTGCAGATGGAACTTCTACAAAGAAAAGCTTTGCAGAGCCTAGCAGCCTCAGTAAGATGAGTCTAGACACTTCCAAGCCCTTCTGGGCTCTTCCTATTACTGGGAAATGTGAAACAGCTGTTTCCTAACAATGGTTCTTCACCAGCCATTACAGTTCATGGGAGGGACAAGATCACAGCAGAGCTCATCAGCAGGGAACAAATTGGGAAGATGCATCCCTCCACTTTAGCAGAAGACATCTTTCCTTCAACAGAAGTGGACTGTCATAACAGGAGCACTGCAGAGAGACTCCAGCTCTGAAGAGACACCACAGTGAAAGCAGGGTTAGCCTGAAGGCAAGAGAGGCTAAGCTCTTGCTTGGGATTTCAGACTAGCTCTCATACATGGACAGGGATATAAGTGGGAGCGCACACAAGGCAGCTTAACACAGAGAAGGTAGAACAAGAAGCCAGCATGCAAGGAAGAGAAGCTACAAGAGAGCAGCAAACCCATGAAGAGGACATCCAGTAGCTGAAAAGCAGTCAGGGGTATCCTTTCAGCCACAGGTCAGCGACTTCATACTTAAAACTTAATGAATTGAACAGCACAATCAAATGAGGAGAGGGAAGCTAGAAAAGGCAAAGTACACAAAAGATACTGACAGAAGCACAAACACACCCCTGCCTAGATACTCTCCTCTTGGCCACCCAAGTTGGGAATATTTAAAGATAAGGACAGGAGGAAAAGCCAAGGATGACTATCTCAAATACACATTCATATAATAAAATGTGTTACATAGCTACTGCCCCAGACTCAAATGTAACAGTGATATAAATGATCTCACTGGTGGGATGTACTCTCCACTTCCCAGAAGTGGACAGGATATTAAGAGGACTGGAGACTGTTCAGGACAAGCACAGAGAGGACTGACACTGGCCAAATCAGTCACCCAAGGCAACGTTGGGCACAGCAACCCTCAGATCTCTGCACTATTCTTCACCAACTAGGTGCTTTGGTCTGAGCAAAGAAAGGCTGTGGATCAGAGCACCTCAGCCTCACGTTTTTTGCTCTCTGTACTGAACACAAGGCAAAACCAAGTCTAGAGAGCCTGCTCCAGTGCCAGTAGGCATGCAGCAGGGAGCTGTTCAGAGCCAGATGCTCGGAAAGTAAAATACACCAAACTGTTTGTTGAGGGATCTTTGAAGTTTGCTTACATGCCAGACAGTTGCATGCAACCATCAGACACTCATGCTGACACTATACCTTAGAGAACCCAGGGTTCCTGCTCTACCCCAGAAAACAGGTAAGTTTGAATTAACGCTTGTGGACATACTCCAGCTGTCTGGAGACAGTGGAACTAAGGTAACACTCACCCCAACAAAGGGAATGAACTTCTGCGAAGATTCTTCATCAGGGCTAAAGGTAAAGAGAAAAGAGTTGTTAATAGCTTGCTTCTGCAGTGGGCACAATACTCACTTTACACGTTGCATTCAAGCATGCAGCAGGGACGGACAGTATGCAAGCGCCAGTCCAGTGTCTCCTCTTAAGGCACTCTGCCAGCACGCTAAGAATCTGCATGGGTGGGGAAGAGCACACAGCTTATGGCACACCTCTTGGGGGGAAAAGGTCTCTTCCACCTTCTTTCAAGCTTGACAGAGAAACATGCTTTAATGGCATGGCAGTCATTACAGACACACGACCTCCTACTGCAAGGAAATGTATCTGTGCCACAACAACACGGAGAACTGTGCGTTACTTACTAGTCCCTGAAGCGCTCTGCACACACGGCCTTCACGCGTCCCACCTTTGGAGTCATGTGCCATACCTTGCACATCTCAGCATCGCTAAAGCAGTTAGCCTGCCACGGGGTTACAAGCCGTGACACGGGATTACTTGTGTAGCACTAGCAAGTATGCACACACACACTCGCACACACAGAGACATCTTCCCTGCCACGGGGAGCCTGCAAGTTCCTTGGACAGGCACACTACAGAGGCTGTGCACCAGCGTACACCAAGTTGAGCAGAACACCAACTCAGGAACAGCAAACTGCTAAGCCAAACTGAACAAAAAGCACAGCACATCCCAGAAACACCTGAAGACAGTACTACACACAGCGTGAAAGCAGGATGGTGTCAGCCCCTCCTGCTCTGGCTCTGCCCGGGATTCAGAAGCCAAAGGATGGAGAACGAGCAGCAAAGGAGGCTACAGTCAAACCTGGCAGAAATTAGGGAAAGACTCAACAAAGAAAAGAGGGATGTGGCCTGAGAGGCGTAAGGCAGGCTGGGAGGACCTGCAGAACCACTGCTCCCTTCGAGGGGGATGGAGATGAAGACAGACCCTCAGAGTGAGGGGAGGACAGCTAGAGCACATCCACGTGTTCAGAAGAATCCCAGTTCCCAGAAGTGACTGCACGGGTAATGCATATGTTTCTCAGTGGCCAAGCATGGGAACCAGCTAGGAAGCAGACAAACACTGAGAATTCTCATGTTTCTCTTTTTGTCTATCCATCAGCACTCAGAGTACTGCAGTATTCAGAAAAAAACATCCAGCATTGCCTTCATTCAGAGTATAGGTGGATACAGCCCAAATACTTCAGAAAGCAGGTAGTCTGTGCTGTTTTCAGCACAGATCAGAAATGCACCAGATGCATAAAGGCTGCCAACGACTGTGTGATTAGCACGGGCCCTCTGGAAATGGCACAGAGCTGCAGTGAACGTGACTCAGGCAGAGTTCCCTCCTGGTCCAGCGCAGAGTGGGCTTCTAAGAACAGCCTCTTGCCTAGGATTGGCTCTGCTTACTCAGCTCTAAGGCAAAACCAGAGGCTCCACTTTCTTCCTACCTCAAAGCAGGCACTGCAGCTTCATTCTTCCCCAAAGAACATAAAAAAAATTACTGATTCCCTGACTCTATCTTGGAGGCCAGAAAGGTCACATCTTCCCAACCATGGCTGCCAGTCCCCAGCAAATAAAACTCCTTCAAAAATGACATTTTCAGCTCTGGTTTTGCAAAGGGAAGGAAGAAACTCTGCTGTTGGGAGAAGCACAGGATAAAGGTTCAGCTTTCAGCAGGCAGAAGGAAGTCCTGCTGACTAGCTGAGGGAAGCCACTGGATGGCTTTGCTCCAAGCTCTCAAAAAACAAACCATGCCCAGTCACAGCACAAAATTCATCCTTGTTTCTCCTGGGAGCTCAGATTCTTCACTGAGAGCAGCTCAGGGGCAGTTCCGAAATAAATCAGTTGCTTCAGTCACCATTTATCAAAACTCACAAGAATGCACAGGCCATTCCTGAAGCAGTCCAGCTAGATTTCAGCTCAGCTAGGCTAGCCTTGTCACAAGTCCTCTTGGGAACTTGAATCTTGCATGTGTGCCTCCAAAAATGCAGCTTATCAGAACAGCTGTTCTTCACATGGATGGAAGGAGTGATAAGACGACTGTGCTTGTTCTCCACTCCCTCTTTCACGCTCTTAATTCTTGTCCCTTGGGTCCTATTCATCCAAAATCCTCTCACCTTGGCAAAGGCCTCTTCTACTCCTGTGCAAAGCTCTGCAACTACCACATAACTTGTCCCGGGAAAGGCAGCTCCTGCTTATTACCTGGGCTACACAAATTCCCAGGCTGCAGAGGTTTTACCCCTGTAGCAATGTCCAAGGCACTGGTTTTAACTGACAGGGCTTCTGAAAGCCCTGCTATCTCAGCTATAATTTAGAGTCAGACCTGATCCTCATTTGTGATTTTTAACAGCGTTACTGATACTTCACCTCTGTAATTCTGGGGAGGTTGGGACACCCAACAAAGAACCACAAACCCTAGACTTCTGCAGAGAGACTACATAGAGAGGAAAACTTCATCTGGAATAGGGAGTTGTCTACTTACTATTTTTGCATGGGCAAAATCCATCCACCTGCAATCAGTCCTTCCAAGTCAAACTGTTCAGAAATAGATTGTAGGCTCCCTCCCTACCCCAAGAAATTAAGTCCAAAGGAACAAAGTCATATAGCCAAATTTATATGCTTTAGAACCCTTAGAAAACGTGAAGAAGCTACATCACTAGGAGTCACTCAGCTGACAAAAGTAAGAAATAATCTCTTTCACTTCCAAGTTAAAAAACAAGCTAAGGTGCAAAGCACTTGGATATTACAGTAACAGGGAACGAGTAATCACTTGGAGAAGTTATGCTGGTTATTAGCCTTTTAATAAGATTTCTTTTACAATTTAAGCAACCTAAACCAGATTCCAATGCAGCCATACACCTGTGACTTCTCAGGCACTACCCTTATTCCAAGCATGTCCTGCAGGAGGCAAACAGGAAAGAGGGAGCTTTTATGGCTGAAGGACTAGCAGGCCCCTGTGTGAATTCAGGCCAGGCACCACCAGCAACTCCCTAAGGTTCATCTTTGGTGTGACGCATCTATCCTTCCCACTGGGCAGGATAGCTCTCTGCTGTAGCTCTCTGCTGGCTAACACTATCCCTGTTCCACCAAGCATCTGGCAGTCAAGCCAAACAAATGGATAAAGCAACTCCAGGTCCCCACAACACATTAGATGAGCTGCCTCTCTGCTTCTCTCATCCAGCACCCTTCACATTCCTATAGTGCGCTGGGCACACTCAACAAGACATCTGGCACAGTTCTTGAGCCTTGACTTTCCTCTGCCTGAGGGGTGCAAGTAAACTCCTGACACATTTCCACGGGCTTCACAAGGAGGTTCATGCAGCCACCAGCCAGGTGACACAAGTACAGCTGAACCAGAAGAGGGGCCTGGTTCATCTTCACCAGCTGCGTTCATGTTAAGCAACTGCTGCAGGGTGTTTTAGAAGCAGCACTGAGAAAGGACCTGGACTCCACCAGGCCACTGCCCTGCAGGGAGTCAGACATGCAGCAGGCAGAATAGCATTACCCCTGCTTCTTCTTGCCCAAGAACCCACACTGGCTCACACCCTCCAACCCAAGGCATTTGTGCTCCAGGGAGCAAGAGTTGGGGAAGAGCTCTACAACACAAGAGAGTGAAGAGCTTTCGGTAAATGGGTATTTAGGCAGGAAGTTACCCAACCCTTGCCCTGACAAGTGAGCAATTCCAACAGTTAAGCTTCTTCCAAGATTCATGCAAGGGCTATCCAGAAGCCACATGGCATGAGCTGGACACTGAATTACAGTATCTGATACCAACCCAGGTTCACAGAACTGATCAGCAATCCTGCTACACTGGGAATGAGCGTCTGTTGAGTCCTAGACCTCAAATACTGCAGGGTTTCGTTCAAGAAAGCAATGCAGAGAGGTATCAACATTGATGGCACACCCTTCCCAGTGAGAGGCCCACCTCTGCCACCATGGTTTCAGCTCTCCAGATGTTGCCTGGTCTGCAGTGTTTCTTGACAATTCAGTAACCATAATTCCCCTAGTGCTCACAGACAAAGCCAGTCACCCAGCATAAGGAAGAGGAGTTGAAATGGCAATTAATTTCCTTCCTGAACCCCTTCTTCGTTGGCAGGCCCCCAGATTTCAGGTAAGGTCAGCAGATGCTCCAAAAGAACGGGACAAAGCTTTCGCACCACTGCAGTCCATCACAGGCAGAACATGCACCAACCTATTGCCATGACAAACAGAACACGGGGACAGGGAGGAGAGTGGAGGTAAGTCAAAACAGGGGTAGCTAGCAATAAAGTTATAAAGCAGCTTATTGCATACAGCTACGTCCTACAGTCTGGCTTTCTGGCTTGGCTTTCTTTGGACTGCTAGGGCTTGTTTAACAGAGCAGATGCTAGGATACTGGGAGATTTGTCTTGCAATGAATTTGTGGGTAGCGCTGCTGCTTCTACACAGACCACGGCCTTGAAAAGTCTGCCTTGGAGAAGCTATTTACCACAGGCATCAAGGGAGGTGAAGCTGCAGGAACTTTGTGAACCAAGGACAAAATGAAAAATGTCCAATAACCACATGATTCAAAGCAGGAGACCCTGCAGAGCAAGGGGGTCTTGGAGGCAGCTTTGTGAGGTCAACTTCCCTGCTAGCATATATCTGTCTCCTCTTTCTTAGGCTCAGAGAGGTCCCAGACATGTGGGATAGCCTGCCAGTAAAAGACTAGTCCTCAATTTTTTGATAACCAGACAAAGATATGCTGGTCTGCGCTTGGACACTAAACAGCTAAATCCCACCCTGAGCCATTAAGTGCCATTTACAGCACCTTTCTTCCAACAGACAGGAACTGAAATGCCTTTGCTCAACCCTGATCCTTTTGGAGCTACACTATATCCTCTGGTGTCTGTGAGCAAACAGCAGAGATTAAGCTAGGAAGTAGGGAAGGAAAAAACCCTACCTTCTCAGTGTTTTACTGCTCAAAGCTACTCTTTGAATAACTCCTTAATTCCCACTCAGTCTACACCCTGGGAACCCCTATGTGTGGTCCAAAGGCAGTGCAGTCATTTTTAACAATACATTTTGCCTACAGATGCCATAGTTTCAAAGCAGCAAGGAGAATTTAACAAACTGTGCATCCCAGACCTGCAGCAACTGTTAAACAAGGCACAAAAGACCAGTTCATCAGGGAAAAAGATATAGGAGAATGGAGAGAGGGAACCTAAAAGGAACCAATACCTTATTGCAAAATCAAAATGAAAGCTCTTTTTCCTTTTCAGAAAGCAACCAAAGAAAAATATAAATACGTTATTATACTTACAACAAAGTGATGCATTCACCTAGATAGTGCTAACAGAAACACCATTTCTGTGTTGTTTTTCACAACTCCCTGTCACTGCCAGTGTCAGAGTGCTTCATTTCTAAACAAAGCCACATGGGAAGGTAACTGCCCATCACTCCACAGGAGAGCTTGTTCCTCAAACACACTCTCCAGTTTGCTCATGGGGTACTTAGCTGAAAGTAGAAGTTATTTTCAAGCAGACACAACAGAGAAAAGAGACTACAGACTATGCCATGAGTCAGACTAAAAGTCTCGGCAATCTCTCTTCCAAGTAATCTTCTGCAGAGTCTAAACTTCCAACAGCCTCAGGCATGGCACCACCAAGTATAAAGGTTCTAAAACCCAAATGGATCAGATCAGCTTGGTAAAGTGATCATGCACAGTGCTGGAAGGGCTAAGCACACATATTGCTGAAATATCATTCAGATGTTTTCCAGAGTACACACTGACTTTCCTGAGTACATTAGAAACCCAAAATTATTAGATGTGTGTTAATGACAAAAATGATTGAAGCCAAGAGCGTCAAGAACCCTGCAGCTCTCCAGACTTCACCTTTGTCAGGTCAACATTACAGAAGTTCACAAATACACGAAGAGAGTGCACTCTTTTAATGGGATAGTCTATCTGGAAATATTTTCCCTAGGAGAGTATGAAGAATGGGCTAAATTTTACTGACTCATTTCTGCAAAGTAACATGGAGCAGACAGGGACAGCAAGGCAACGCAATAAGCATTTCCAAAAAGAGGGAAAAAAACTCTGACTCCACGCACAACTTTAATCCCTTCCAGTTCTTATAAAGGGAGGTACCTATGAGGGATGTTAATGGACCAACAAGAGATCGGATATAATGTGGGAAGGGTAGTAACAAACAATTAACATTATCCATGCCTCATAGGAGATTGCTAGTCCCTAACTGAGAAAAATAATGAGGTGAGTGTTTGTCCTGCTCTGAGAAAGTACTGGGATGCGAGAGTTGTAGTCCATTGTTCTCAGTGCCTCAGAAACAACATATGTCTACCTTGACAGACACTTCTTCCCAGACCACAGCCACATAAGGTTCTACATACTTCTGAATCCTGCTTTTGGACTCCAGTCCTGCCTCCTACAGGTTGCTTATCCCTTAAGAGAGGCTGAAATAAAACCTGGTGAATATCGGCCCTCCCCAGCAGTTCTGGTAGCTGCAACTTCCAGGCAATAAACTCTTCTATTTACACTCCAAAACCAATGGGTTTCAGTTCCCTCAACTCTGGTGCTAAAAGTCCAAGTCTCATGGAAGATACTTTGTGGGGGGAATGCCGGAGTCCAGTCTTACATACCTAAGGTCTCGGTGGTAAAAGAGAGACTCCATGGTAAGAGACCTCCAAAATCTAAGCAAATATCATCTGTCCAGCCCCTACTTCTTCTTTCTTCAAAGAAACCCCTGCCCTTAAAGGAACCACACTGTTACAGATTAACCATTCTATGACTGGGACCCATCACTGGATGGCAGTATACAGTAAGGTTCCGAAGATGTTTGCAGTTCCTAGTGATTTTTAAGAGTGCTGGCACACAATATGAGAAAAGTACTTTGCCTTCAACCTAATGCTGACTCTGTAAAACCAGTATTACGTTAGGTACTTACCTCTTCTGCTTGTATGTCAGCATTGCTTCAGCAATGGGCAACTGGTGTGCACAGTTTGCCCCTGCTATATATTGCGTTATCCGGGAGACAACATCAGGCGCTTCTGGAACTGCTGTAGAACAAAGAGAGAAAACAGTTTACGTGACTTCTCAGACAATCACCAGCACAGTCCTTCATTTGCTCAGCCAAGCATCTGACAGCACCCAGACAGATGCATTTGAACTCCAAAGGAAGCTCTGCAGCCTCCTCCAGTGCCCTGTAAAGCTGTTTGACCAAAACCAAACATCCTATGAGAGCATCAAGGTAAAAACATTAGGAAGGCATACTAGATATCCAGATAGGTGTACACAGCATTACTGACTGAAGTAGTACAGTTATTTTAGATTAGTTAAAATGCTTTTCTTTGGAAAAGTGAACTTGCCCCGTGTCAGCTTTAAACTTTTCTGCACCTGGACTGTAGGAATCTGCTGAAGAGCATGCCTAGCCATCTCTTCCAGGGCCTTGGCAAGCTGCTCCGCTCACACCAGCATCTGAGTTACCCGATTTCTTAAGGAACTCATGGCCATGCTGAGTTAACTGAAAAGACAGAGAGCCACACGAGAGTACGAAGAGCACAAAGATCACATGTGTAGCAGCAAGTATGCCTCAGATCTGTGACACTGATTCAAGATGACAGGAAGACATGTTCAAAATGCCTTCCAGATTTCTTTGGTTTCAAGCAAAAAGCCTCAACTGTGAGACTGAGGGAACACAAGTGACTTTTGCCAGGCACTCCCATACTCTAACGGGCATTTTAACACTGACTCTTAGTATTTTAACAGTGAATTGTGAAGACCTATGAGCCTTTGCCAGATAAAACAAGAGAATCTATGAGGTCTGGACTGCACAAAAATGGGGCTGCATTTTCCTCATAGCACGTAGGCAAATAAATAAGGGCTGCAGCATACAACTAACTAAAGAACAGATAGGGCTGTCGAGCTGGACTTCTATAGCTAATGAAGTATTCCTAATGCAGACACAAAACCCAAGTTGGTATTGGCATTTGGCTGCATTCTCAAGTGCAGCAAAAAAAATTAAAAGAAATCAGTTTCAAACACTTGTTCTTCCATGAGATTAGAAACAAGGAAAAGCATAGGTTGAGTGGCAAACAAGAAGATCTCCAGTCCAGCCTCCTGCTCCAAGCAGGGCTAACTTCACCTTCAGAACAGGCTGCCCAGAGCCTTGTCAGGCCAAGCACCTATCTGCTGGAAAAGGCTCTGAACAATCACCTGTGAAGAGCTTGGTCTCCCTTCCATTCACAGCTAAAGGACTTCCAGGAGCATGCTGGGAGCCGCAGGCTCTGCAATTCCAACAGGAGAGCTACACTACAACCTTCCTACCCTCATGGTGCTCAAAAGTTTTTTCCATCTTGTGAAATTTCAGTATGGAATATGCTGCCATGAAAGCATCACTCCTCAGTCAAGTCTCAAGCCTTCCTGTAGCCCCGAATGTCAGATGCAAATCCTCCTTTCTCCTGTTTCTTTCTATTAATGAAGGAACAGACGGAAAAAACTCTAAGCATTATTTTAAGCAAATCAGTAATTTAACACACAATAAGGCTTTATCCAGGCCTAGAACCAGCTTAGATCAGAACAGGAACTTGCTGATTTGACCTGGAGCAGCTCCCACATGATACAACACTGGTGAAGAAAAAACCCCTTTTTTAAATGAGAAAGATCCTGCCAGCAGATTTCAGAAGCATCAAGGTAATTGTCACACACAACTAATAGACGTTAGTCTTCTGAGGTTTTCCAGCATTCCAAATCTTTTAGGCTGGACAGTTTTTGAAGGGCCAAAGAAAGCCATGTACTGAACTTGTTAGCGAGACCTCTACACCAAGGAACAAGCTGAGTGCTAGGTAAAACCAGCATGACTCAGAGGCAGCTAGTGCCTCTGGGAGCCAACAACTGTTTGCAACCCACCACACGGAGGACATACAAAGGTCAGCATCTGAAAAGGGAATGTGGTGGAGTGAGGGGAAAAGAGGAACAAAAACATTTGTCTGCTTCCTCTTGTATTTACTTGACCTTTGCTAAAATTACTCATTTGAGCCTTTTATTCCACACAGGCCAGACAGACACATGGTCTTACCAGCAGTCTGTGCTTCAAGTTTGTTGAACAGATCTCTCCAGGCTAGATCTTGGAAGAAGTTGTTGTATCTATAATCTACAGATCCCAGATACTTGGCCACTGGATGAGAGCCTAAGAAAGAAAGGAAAACATGATAGTTTCTCTTCCAAGCACTGAACACAAATGTGCCTTTATCTGTAACGAATTAAATTCCAAAGTCAAAACTGCACTAGACACCTCAAAAATAAATTTCGTCAACATAACCAAGTCATTTAGTCCAGCTTATCTCTACAAGAACATGCAAATAGACTTCCCAGCAGAGAGACTGCTCCAATACCACAGATAGCTTTCAGTAACACCTCCTCCTTGTCCCCTGCCAAATGAAATTTTAAAAGGCCAAAGAAAACAGGACTAGGAAACTGCTGAGGAAATAAATGATTTGGAAGACACAGAGGCTCTATGGCTCACCATCTCGGTCTCTCAGTTTTGCAAGCAGCTTTCCCAGCAGCCCTTCCTGCCCACAGGCTGCACCGCTGTGCAGCCGGACCCTTTCCTCCAAATGCAGTTTGCACACCACAGCTGTTTAGTAATACTGAGAAAACACCCAGGGAGGCTTGTTGAATTGGTGGAGAAAGGCTATAAGTTCACTAGATAGACTACAATTAAAGACAGAAGGCAGAGTCCAAGGATTTCAGTCCCCAGCGAATGCTGGCACATGCATCAGGTTTCTGCTCCCTCTAGCTAAACCTTATGGCCCCTTTATGAGGATAGGAAGATGTCCTTGCAGGAAGTTAGTGTGTCCAGCCTCCAGCTTGCAGCCCTGGATGGAGATACGACTTCATACTTCTACTGAGCAGGAGAGGGAAGGCATTTAAGTGACAAACTATGTCCTGAGAGGTGACAAAAATTTGGCAGCTTCATTTTAGGCCACATGTGTCCTCAAACCAGACAACCTGCTCTTGCAACTGCCTCTCCAGTCTTTCAAAACAGGAGAAGAGGTGTGCCAGAACTACACTTGCCAGTCATGCTCAGCATGAGTCCTGTACATTTATAATTCACCATGAAGTGGCCTCGGACTTCCTCTTAATCAGCTTATTTTTATTCTTCCTGCATACCGAATTCTCACATCAAGCCACACTTCCAGAGACTGCAACAGTTGAGTCATCAGCCGGTAATCAGTGACCTGACAACTCTCTCCAAGAAGCCCCCAGCTGCCTAACTGTACTCACCACACTCCAAGTAAGGCTCATGGTGGAAAGAACCCACTGCCTTTTCTCAGTCTTCCAAAACAGTGTTAATTTCCTGACTTCCAGGAGCAATTCCAGCAGAAGGTCTCTCTGAGCTCCCCTCAGTGACATTAAAGACTGAGGCCTAACCTCCTTCCTGGACACTCCTGATCACAGCTACTTTCAGATTCATCTTTTCTTTTGCAGTGGAGTTTCAAACACCGCACATGGAACAGCTGTGCACCATGAACTGTAGAAACCTTCCTGCATGCTGTGAAAACACATCACTCGTGGCAAATGCAATTGAAACTAAATGTGAAGTCTCCCAAGAAGGTCTATGCACAGGAGCCGAATAGAATACTAACAAACTCCATATAGCCAAAATAAACCCTAACCTTTCTTCTATTTTATTTGCCCCTTTTCAGTTTATACACAAGTTTGGACATCAAAGTAGTCTTTCAGCCATAGAATCAGGAGCATGAAGCAAGACTGAATCTCTCAAACCTCAGTACATTGACTCTTCTGTCAATGTAGTATGAAGTTGTGGCCTAAGGTAAAACCATCCTAGAAAAAACTCCATCATTTCTCTTTCAAAGGTGCTGCAAACAGCAGATAGTCTTTTCCCTAAAGACATTTATGGCACGGTCACTATCCCGTCTTTGCTTCTTCTATTGTCAGAAAACAGAAGTTGCTCCGCAATCACTTTAATGAACTGCCAGAAAGCTGGCCAGAAATAAGCACTTGATCCGATCAGGAAATACTGCAGAGTTCTGAGAAAGACCCTGTTAAGAAGTTTCTATACTTAAAGTACATTTAAAAAAAGCATACACAGCTCTGAAGCAGTTCTGTTATCACAGTGCTTTACTGTTTGTTTGAGTTTTGTTGTGTGTTTTTGGTTTTTTTTTAAAAAAATTAAGATTAAAAAGCCAACTGAAAACCACAACAGCTAAATCTTTTGTTTCACTTTCAGGGAGAGAATATTTTCAGATCATGAAGACTGCAGGACAGAAAAGTCTTCTTTTGAGGCCAGGAGACAGCACGGGAGGACCCAGTCCCAGTCACACAGACTCTGATTCAAAGCACATTTCACCTTAAAGAAATAATTTTTTTGGTTTTACCCTCTTAAGGGCTCTCTCTACTCTTCTTGCTAACCGCTTTGGAAACTAAATGCCTTCCTTACAGGACAATCCAGCTCTTTTCCTTCACCTTTTTAACTGGAAGTCTGCAACCCCATCACTGAACTGACAGCTTCACCCCACTATTCATGGAGCTGGGCAGCAGCTTCTGAATCCTACAGCAACTGCCATCAGTGGGTCCCAAACCTGGAAAACCACACAAATACCAAGAAGTAGTTTTCTGTTGCCTACAAGCCAAAACTTGTTCTGGATCGGATCCTGGCATCACACCTTTGCAACACTAACATTGCCCAGGTTCCCCTGCCAACAAGCATCAGTGACTGCTGGACTTCCCAGTCTTCTCCGCAATAGCATTCCTCCAGTTACTGACTACATCACCACCCTCAACATTCTTAGTCCTCTCTACTTCCCCCAACACAAGCCATCCAAGCTGCATAACTTCCAGCCAGGCAGGCTTGTTGAGATGCTGGAAAGGCAGCAATAGGGTGCTGGAAAACTGAGGGAAAGACCCAACAAGAACTGAGGAAAGGTAAAAAGACACATCATTTGAATAATTAAAACACTCAGCAGTTTCAGAGTCTTTAATAAATTTTAATCCCCCCCCTGCTCCATAAACATCTGTGTCAGCCTCAGGAAGGCCAGAACAGTTATTGCTTTGGGAAACATGGTGCCCAGGAAATTTAAGATTTCAGCCAGGGTTCCAGAACATTATTCTATATATTCATTGCACTATGATAAAAAAAAATAATAAAAAAAAATCTAAAGAGCCTCCCTGTATGGGGTAGGAGTACTCAAACCCTCGCTTCAAATGAAAGCTTTACAAGCAGACTTTGGCATCAAGAGTGTAAAGCCAACATTCATTCACACAGGAGCAGCAACACAAGCATTGCACTATACTACAACAGAATGACCTTTGCCTCATTTAACGTCCATACACCCAGCCAAAGCTTCCAGGATGGCCTCCCCTGAGGGAATACATTCCATTTAACCCATTCACTTTTCTACGAAGAAAAATTGTTCCTTATTTACCTAGAGGGATGATCAAAAATCTCATGTAGCCGAGCCAGTCTGGGGTTTTGTGAGACAGCTGCTCTACAAAGAGCCTCAAAACAGCACTGAGGTAATTCTGGGCTCCGGCCACTGCAATTTTAATTGGGTTTGGAGGCTGCGAATTGCAGTTACAGCTAGACAGGAAAAGAGGAAACATATTCATAACTGTGGTTCCAATGGGTTACTTCAGAACAACTGAAAAAAATGGTTAATAACACCCACAGCAGAAGAGAGCTCATTCAGTACTCAAGGAAATATCACAGTGATTGTCAGCAGCTCAAAATATTATCAATAAATTGCAACACTGTTTAGTACTTTCTTAAATGGTCTCCTTGCTCCTCCTTTCACACATTTTGATAATCTAAACAGCTGGACTCAACTTTTGGAGTTCGGACATATTACAACTAACCGCTGTGTCAGGGAGCACACTCAGGTACCCACAGCCCTCAGTAGGTATATCAAAGGAATGCCTTGAGCAGCTGAGGAATTAATCTGGGAATTACCTGGGGTGGTGAACAAAAACTATTTAAAAACCTACCTATTAGTTTTGCATGCTTTACTTGGTATTAGATCTGACTCATGAGACAGCCTTCAAAGCACAATCTTCTAAAGTCACTGAGCTCAATGACAGGAGACCTGTAACACTCCCCACCCCCACTTCGTGGTGCAACAGCAGCAACTTTGCCTGGCTGGCGAGTACTGAAGAGCCACTCGCTCTCTGAATTCAGGAGAGCAGATCATGGAGCAGTATTGGAAGGACAAGCATTTTTCAGCTATTGGATGGAAAACTCCCTGTGCACTGGGGCACAGGAGCTGAGGGGCTTTTAGGGCTGAGACTCAACAAACAACACAAGCAAGGTAAGAACTTACTATCTCTGTATCCTGGAGACAATAGTGCTGAAAGCTGCCTGAATATCAGCCGAGGAGCATGTGCAAACCACTGGCAAGGTATGCTTTTGCAAGACATCCGACAGGTACTGAGGAGAGAACAGAACATTTTATAGTCCCCTTTTTGGTACACTTTGTCACAAGAAGACAACCTTCCTCCCCAGACTCCCAGGTATTCTCATACAAAGCGTGGGCATTCTCCGCATGTCTGAGTTGCAAGCAATATGGCTGTTCTACAAATACTTTGTCCTTGTGCATCAGCCAAAGGAAAGCTCTTCTTCTAGAAAAATGGAAACATTGCACCTTCTTGACAAACACCAACACTAGAGCAAAAACATGGCAATGACAGCTCTAGAACAGCAGGGTTTTTATGGCCATAGAAAGCAGGGCAGTGGCAGAACGCAATTCACCTAGCAGACAGTACCAGGTAAGAGCAGATGCTGTCTTCTTGTCTGCTTCTGGAACTGCAGTTGCATCTCTCTGATTTCAAAAGGACTTAAGTAAATGCAATATTCTGCCCACTGTCAAGCAATTAAAAAAAGAGAAGGGTGCTACCAACACATATGCTCCTCATGAGGGACTGCTTCCCCTCCATGCAGCTAACAGGAAACAAGCCAACACACACCTCTGGTACACACAGACATAATATTGATGAGATTCAGTAATCACCTCTCACTTTCAAACTCTGTACCACTAATCTATATACCTCAGCTAGTGCTATCTTTGTCTTCTGATACTGATAAAACTACTGGAAAACAATCTACAATGCTTTCTGTCCGTCTTTGGAAGGCATTTCTCCATCTTCCAAATACAGAGAAACTGGGACCAGTGGCTCAGCTGGTATTTTTGCACTCAGACATCGAGACCCTAGCTCTTCCAGAAGCCAAAAGCCAAACCAGACAACACAACAAGTCTGTTCTACAGGTGACAGTCAGCCAGCACGTTCATTCGTCCTCTTCCATATATATTTTATGGCTTTCTCAGACTAAGGTTCCCAAAGGAGCAAAATTTGTTCCAAACCCCTAACAAAGCACCCCATGTCATCACCACAAGCAAGCACTGCTCAGTGACCTCCTTAACACACCTATCACTCTCTCAGAAAAGATGGGGTGACATACCTGCAAGTAAGGAATCACAAGTATGTGTGCAAGGCAACAGAGGTGACCTGAAATATTTTGTCCTGTGCTTATCACCCGTGCCTAGAAATGTCAGCCCAAACCACAGGCCAGTCCTCCTTGCTTCCTTTGTTCCAGCCTACCACAGCTGAGAAGTAGGCTCTCGAGTGCAAGACTCTAGCCATCCCCAATGTGCTGCTACCCAGAAGGGATGGCATTTCATTGAAGAGAAAAAACCTCTGTGGAAAGACTCAGGTGGCAAAGCTTTATGAGATCCACAGCATCTCCTGGTCAAACAAAATCCAATTTGTAGGCACTGAACACTCAGTATACTGCCAGGCCCCCACACACCACCACTGTTCTTCCAACCAAGCAGAAGAACCTACTTGGTTACCAGTAGAGCTCAGGGCCTGTCCATTCCTGAGGAGGAACAGTGAAGGAGAACTGTGCTTCGGGGAACGTTTCCTGCCTTTACCTGGCCTTGCCAGTCAGAAGTATTGACAAGAATAATGTTTTCTGGCAGCTGGTCATCAGAAACCAGGATGTGATTTAGCTGGTCATACACCGTTTTCCTGGGGATCTGGAAATAAAGACACAGAGAAGAGAACAGGAGGAGATATCAGCTCTAATCGTCAAACCGTCAGATTTAGCTCTTGCAGTTCTTGAGAGCTGGCTGCGAATGGCTGGCCAGTGCTCAGTCACTCCAGCAGCCAAGGTGTGCTAGCTGCCACACTGGCTGCCGGGACCAGCTTCTTCAATACTGCAGCATTCTGCAGGCTCTTACACATGAGCCACCTTAGTTTTGTCAGCCACTACTCCTGCCAAGCACTTTCACTTACATCACTTCATACCAACCAACAGCAGCCCAAGGAATTTTGGATTCGCAAAAGCCAGAAACAACCTCCTTTCAAAGAGGGAATCAAGTGTGTTCCATGGCTAACAAAAGCCTGGCACACACACTCTGCAATAGGCAGT
Organism: Phaenicophaeus curvirostris; assembly: GCF_032191515.1. Lineage (NCBI taxonomy): Eukaryota > Metazoa > Chordata > Aves > Cuculiformes > Cuculidae > Phaenicophaeus > Phaenicophaeus curvirostris. The sequence continues at coordinate 11,065,329 of NC_091399.1, read as the reverse complement.
TCCCTTTGGCAACCCCTAGCCATTTGCCTTATTTCAAAGGAGTAATTCCTCAACACATTCCTATTCATTTCTCATCATCACAATCCGTTCCAGTGTTTTCAGCTTATGGCAGGCTGACAAAGCAACAAGCTGGCAAACCCCAGCAGACTGGATGGAAGATATCAGCCAAGACAAACTCCTCCTTCCTGAAGCCACAGGGCCCAACTCCTTTCTAGCAGGGATAGCATTTAGACCAGAAGGAAATGGACCACAGAAGACAGTTCGAGAAGAGGAAACACTAGGAGAGCTGGAGAAATAGCAATCTTTTTCACACCTGTAAGTGGTGCCTTGTGTCTGGAGAGCGTTCGTTGTCCAGACTGTTGGCTCTCTCGTTCTGTGGCCTCACCGGCTGCCTCTCCTTCAGAGACGTGCTCCTTCCCCGACGTCCTGTCTGCTTCCCTTCAGACCTACTAGAGAGATGTAGTTGCATTCCAGAGCTGGCTTGTATCTGAGAGGAATCCTACAAATCCCAGATTATCCAATACGGCAACCGCGACAATGTGAATGAAGGCACTAGGGAACTGTGCACACAGATCTGAGCGAGCTTGACGCCTCACCTGCTAATTACGCTTCTGGTAGTAGGGAGCACACAGTTCAGCTACAGAGCACATTCCCCAGAATCCCAGGCAGACTTCCACAGTCCATGCTAAGACCCGCACCACCACCCTGCTATTGCTACACCAGCATAGTAGGATCCAGCCACGTAAACTGCAGACATGCATCCAAAAGTCGCACAGAAATACCTCTTCTAAAAACCACATATGTCTTGCAAAAGAACGGAAATCTATACAGTGGGGCTGCCGAAGCCCACATTCACTACCCTGTTTGGGAAGGTTTAACAGGACAGAAGTTAGACTTGACAACCACCCTTAAGGGCAAAATCTGCATGAGGAATTGACTTCGCAACAGTATCTTTGAGCAAGCAGCTCCAGAGTTTTACAAAAACTTCCTTGGACATGGAGCAAGTACAGCACAGGAGACAGGAGCAACCTCAGAGCAATGCTTCAGGGTTCAGAGCATTTATCAAGTGCTCAAGACCCATCACTTTAGTGTCAAAACACAAGGAGGGTCTCCTTAGAGTCAGTGGCTTAAGGCCATCCTAAATAAATGCTAGCAAGCTGTCCATGACTTCCTGAGCAGCCCTACAGCAGATGCAATGCTGTGCCACCACTCTACCTGGTGGATGGGATGATGAGAGACTCTGTCTTAGTGATCTTTCCACTGGGTGGGAGCTTCTCAACAAACACATCTGGCGTGGGAAGTTCAGCTTCTGGGACTTCGGCTTGCTGGGTGGACTCCTGCAAAACCACAGAGAACAGAGTCATCATGAACAAACCCTCCCCTCTGTCTCACTACCACAAGGGCTGGCAGGAGGCGCCCCAGCTCAGCTCTGGCTGAGGCACATTCAGCCTGACTCTCCCAGACATGCTTTCACTGCCAGCACTGGCTATCTGGGGCTACCAGTTCCAAGCTCTGTCTCACGAGGGAGCTGGAGGCAGGAAAGGTGCTCAGACATGTATTTGGAGCAGGCGCTCTCCCAGCTCAAAGCCAGGGACATGTCTCCTCCTGAATGTAGATTCATTCAGCTTACCAAATGAACTAGTGGAAAGAGAAGTGGGAGAAATGTTACAAACTGCATGCCCCCAGTGTAGAGCAACTTCAGATTTGGGATTTTAACCCAAGGACCAGCTTGATTTCTGCCAATTCAGTTTGAAGTAGTACTTCTGTCTGATAAAATGGAACAGCCTTGAGAATACTTTTCAGGACGATACACGCGCACAGATGCACACTTTCGGCCAGCTTTCCTCAAACCAAGAGAAAGGCTGTTTAAACAGAAGGCCACGTAAAGCCTTTCATTTCAAAGGCTGAAAGACAAGAACCTCCAACAACTAAGGTCAGGAGAGCTCAGCTGTATCTTCACTGCAACTGACATTACCTATGTAACCTGTGTTCCACATGGGCAGATATTCACACGCCACAGAAGACTGTTCACAGTAGACACCCAAACTGCCAGGAGGAACATTAACAAGTGCATTTTCAACTTACGTAAGAGACAGTGTCAGAAATACTGTCGCCTGCATGTTTGGTTCCAAGATTCTTTGTCTTTTCGGGCACTTCCACCTGCTTGAGGGGAAAAAAAAATTCATTAGGAAGTATGGTACCAGCACAGTTTGCTGCCACAGTCTCTAGGATCAGGCTACTCTAAAGACACAATTCTTCATTTAAACATTGCACAGCTATGCAGGATGACCAGGAGGTGCTTCCTGGTCATGCTAGGACTGAATGCATTAGTGTAGGATGTGGCAAAGCAGCAGCTGATGCACAACACATGGCAGAGGCAATGAAGTGCCCCAAGATAGGGCTGATACTCTCTGTGCCTAATGTGCCCATCCACAGGGGGATGGAAAAGGAGGCAAGGTGCCCCTAAGCATTCGCTCCCAGCCTCCATGAAAACAGTAAGGTAAAGCTTCCACCGAACAGTGCCAAGGAGCCCCTAAAATTCTCAGGCAACACCTCCCACCCTGGCAGTCATAGAATCATCAGGTTGCAAGAGACCCACCGGATCATCGAGTCCAACCATTCCTATCAAACACTAAACCATGCCCCCCAGCACCTCAGCCACCCGTCCCTTAAACACCTCCAGGGAAGGTGACTCAACCACCTCCCTGGGCAGCCTGTTCCAGTGCCCAATGACCCTTTCTGTGAAAAATTTTTTCCTAATGTTCAGCCTAAACCTCCCCTGGCGGAGCTTGAGGCCATTTCCTCTTGTCCTGTCCCCTGTCACTTGGGAGAAGAGCCCAGCACTCTCCTCTCCAAAGTCATTGGAAATACGTGGGAATTGGAGCTATTCACACTCTTAGCGAGCATGCAGTACAGAGCCTGAAGATGTCCCCTGGAGCTAAACCTATATTTGCTTTAAAAAAACCAAACACTCTTCTCCCTGCCTAAAAAGCTAGTAAATGTTATCTTAGCAGAAAAACCATAACTCTGCATCCAAGTCTTTGGAGAAGGTCAGAGACAGTACTTTTACACACACAAAGAGACCATGCAGTGTCAAGGCCAAACATGTCAGGCCAATACCATATAGCCAAAGTGCTTTAATTTCAAAGCGAATGTAGATGGGCAGAGGAGACCTTGAGGCTGCTATGTTACCCGCAGATAGATAACTTTCTTAAAACATGACTTACAGGACTTGATGGCTCTCTCTGGCTCCTGATGCTGTGGATGCTACCAATTTCTGTCTGAGAGCTGGAGTGTGACAGTCCTTCAAAATAAGGTCTGAACAAGGAAAGCAAAAACAGCTTCTTATGATCAAAAACATTAATGGAGAAAATCCACCAGGTTTACAGCAAAGCACCATGACTGTTCCCAGGATGTCTTACCGGCTCCTCAGTGGTTCTGGTAAATCTATAGCCAACTTTTGAAAGGAGGGGGAGGATGCCAGGACAGCAAGAGAAGCCAGAAAGTCCAGAGGCCCCTGTTTAGCCCTGATGATGAGTGATCAACCTCTGTCTAATGGATCCAACAATCATCTGTCACACAGCACATTAGATCTATAAAGCCCTTGCTAGGAATGCCTAGACAGAGTCACGCTACACAAACAGCAGCTTTTGTTTCCATAAAATCTAGGGTGGACACTTGGGTCCAGCATTTTCCCCTAGCAGAACAGAATGCACATTCACCACACACAAGCAGTTGTGTCCACACTATACCAAGCACCAGGTGCAAAGTTTCACTCTGCAATTCTTGTTTCAGCTTTGCAAATGGTGACTGAGCTACATGCCATTCCAGACAGGGTCTAGCTCTTGACTGAAATGCAGCAAGTAGAGTTACTGGCCCCATCAATGCTCTGCTCCCATGGGAAAGTGATTCCTGGTGCCAACATGCATATCTGTATCTGGCTGCCAGCCCTAGGATGCAATTACACATTTGCTCAATAAGATAAGGTAACGCATTCAACCAGATTATGTTTCCACGTAAAAAGGCAGGCTACCACACTCAATTACAATTTAAGGAATTTAGTTTTTTGTTGTGGGAAAAACCCACCTACAAGCATCAGCATTTATCACATCCTTTTCAAGATTCAGACACAAGAACTGGACACAGCACACAGTGTCTCCCCAGAACTGGAATAAGTTCTTATTCCAGCAATCACAATGCCCAGAACAGTTTCCTCCTTGGCTCTCAGTGTGTACAGTAGAACATTTTGGCTTGTTTCAAAACAGCTGCTTACTACAACACATCTTCTTTCAAATCCCTTCAAGGTAGGGCATATATTACCAACTAGCAATAGATTAGGTCAAGCTCCAAATGCCTTTATAAGCCACATCCCATACCACTGCTGCCCCAGTCTATCCTTGACATTTTCTGGCTCACTGATAGGGAACAAATCACTCCAGACTCAGAATCTAATTTCTTAGCCCAACTAGGTTATTCTACATTAATTTGGATATTACACCTGGTAATTTGCTGGCATTTAGCAGACATTGTAATGATCAACTGTAGTGGTAGACTTTGCTTGTTACAAAACTGAAGGCCTGAGCATGCAACCACATGCCAGTCAGAAGCATGAGTGCAGCTCAAACAGCCTCATGTTTTCCGCCATTATTCAGCAGGGACATGACAGCTCTGTTAGTTCAGGCTTCCGCATCTGCTCGAGAGCCTGAGCTAGCAATCCCCAGCTCACCTCTCCAGCCCTGTGAATGCCTATGTGTCCGTGCCCATATGAGCCAGTTCAGAACAGGCTTGTATCCATGTGTGCTGCAGTCACTCCTCTCAGGCCCTGAACAACACCTTTGTTACCTGCAATTCTGCTTCTCTAATCCCTGCAAAGACTCTCCACACAAAGTGTTACCAGCTTTTCCAGAAAGACACAGTCTGCCTTGTCCATCCGCTGCCTTTACTTCTGCAGCTTCCAAGTACATCTCCTGCCTTAGCACAGGATGTTTCTACCTGTCTGTTTCTACCATCTCTTCAAAACAGCCATGTACAATGCAATTCTACTGCCTGCCTGTCAGCATTCTTACTCCGGTTCTCCTGTGCCTGCAGGGCAGGCAGAATATCTGAGAAGGGAACAAGGAAGAAACAAGACTGGAGAAGAATCAGACACATCATGCCCCTCACTATCCCCAGTTCACAAGCAGTCATTCACCTTGTAACAATATGCACTAGGGCTCCAACAGCAGGTTAAGAGGGGAAAAAAACAGGATGGAGGGGTGGTAATAGAAACAACATTTAATCTGTGGCGATAATGCACATGGTCTCTCTGGCTTAGCATAGCCACCCCACACTTACTTCAACTTTGGCTTCGGAGTGCTCAGGACACTGTCATCATCCTCCATTTCTGGCCCACTGTCACTGGGGTTCTCTATATCCAGTGTGTCATAGAGAAGATCCAAGTCCTCCTCCACCTCTGGAACGTGCTCTGCAGGGTCCTGCTCTGAATCCAGAACCTACACACAGGACAAAAGCCAGCACTGATGACTCTGCCAGGAGTCACAGTGATCCCACACCACCTGAGGTCCCCTGAGGACTGCAGCACATGAGTTTGCACAGGAAGACTCAGTTCCTAGTGCAAGGATACATATCCAGCAGAACAAGGATACAAGGATATATCCAACAGAAACATGAAGCACATAAGTATTTGTTTCAGGTAAAGTTTTTCAGTGTCAGGTTAGCAGGAGTTACCTATTGGACTAAGCATCCATGAACAAGCTATTAACTGCAGATTATGTCCATTACTCAACCCCATTCTACAAATAAAGCTTTAAAAAGGCCCCTAGTATAGTCCCAGTTTTCTTAGAACAACAAAAGTTGCCATGACACCTCCCAAAGTAACATCCAAGCAGGCAGAAATGTCCACAGAAGGTGCCTGAAACCTGGGAAAGGATCAGCTGCCACCCACACGCAAAGCCAAAGACAGCAGGTATCTCTCACACAATTTCCATGGGTTGCTTCACATCTACACCAGAGACAGCAGGCAGCCTAGTGCAGTTCAGAGCTTGCTTTTTGAATGGCAGCTGCAGAAAAGCAGCAGCTAAGTTGGCTGAGAGCTTAGCTATGGGTACTGACTCTGCTGAGCTAACTTGGGAAGAATAGCAAAGCTAGCAGGATTGTTTGGAAGCATAAGGCAGCATGAGGAGTTACTCACCCCACAAGCCACAAAACCAGCACACAGCCATTCAGTCAACTGAGATGTTAACTGGTTTTATACTAGACTTAAAACGTTACACAAGTTTCTTGGATTCTGGATCTCTTCAACTTTCAGCTCTGACCAGACAGCTGATTCTCCTGTGGATCTGTGTTCCCTATCCAAGTTTTTCACGTCTTGCCTGGCTGTTCTAATAAGATGATCAGACAGGTTGGGATTTAACTTCACAAGCAATATGCCCTGTAGACTACTTGCCTTTTGAAGGAGTCAAAGATAATTTCAAAACGGTCTGCAAAACTAATAGGTACACACACGGTTGCCAAAATCTGCTTTTGATAAAATTCGATCTAGAAAATGTCTGATAAGATTTTCAAGTTGGCCCTCAAGCCTTCAAGCAAGGCCAGGGCATAAGGAAAAATCACAGCCACTGCAGACTGGAAAACAAAATTAAAGGAACTAGGGAAAACAGCAGAGTGTTTCTGAAAACTAAAGTGAGATGCTCCAGAGGGAAATGCACAAGATCAGAAGGCTTACAGAGTGAATTACTTACCTCATCAGACACTTTAAACCTCTTCAGCAATGCCACAACCTTCTGTTTGAAGTTTTGTTGCTGCAAGTCAAAAACACTTTTACGTAAGTAAAGCATTAAGTGAGCTGTTTTCTCCCAGTCTGCAAGAAGCCCAGACATGTCTGACACTGGTGCTCTAGCTGCTGCTTCAAACCAAACAACTCCTGGCACGACAAACCAAGTCTCTCTTGTTCTTATGCTGAAACTAGCTTTTCCACACCGATGATACTTTCTTCTCTGCATTCAACAAATGATGTCCCACTCCACCAAGCACTTTAGATCTTCTGCCCCTGATGGATGGCACATCACTTGTGGTTGGACACACAGCAGATATTGAATTATCTGCAAGATCTCCTCCGGTACCCATTTGATGTATTTCTGGCAAACACTTGACAGGCAACTTTTCTGGTCCTTAACAAGGGTGAGCTCACACAGGCACCTACCCGCTGACCCAAAGTACAAAGGTGGTTTCTACCAACAGAGCACTGTTCTTCCCAGGAGCTTGCAGTCCATCCTGGAAGGCTCAATTATTTGACCAGCAGCATTAAAGAAAAGCTATGGGGCTTGTCCTTAGCACTGGCCTATGAGTTTACTTGCTCCAAGAGCCATCTCTCTCTTGCAGGGCCAAACAGCTGAGATGCGTGATACTGCCCAGTCCTTCTCCATCTGTCACTGACCAACTACACACACTACAAAGAAAAGGAAGATTTAAGGTGGCATCCCTGTATCAGGAGGAAAGGGAGGACAAAATGGCTGGTACCAGGTCATTCTTAGGTGAAGAGGTTGCTCATTTGCTGGCTCTCCTGTGTATCATATGAGCTCTTAAGAAGTCCAGCTTCCTGCTCCCACACGGGCCTCAGACACTTCACACTGCCCCACACTCCAAATCTAGCCCTTTACGTCTGAACCTAAATCATGTGGCTGCACCACTTTTGAGACAGCTGAAGTTTAGGAGAAATAAAGCCACCAGGGCTCAGACAAGACCCCCCAAATAATGCTCTATTTCTGTCCCCAATGCACTTGGGAGGCTGAGATGCTCTCACAGCAGTGAGAGCTGTCCTCTGGCTCAGGATGCCAAGGAAGACTGTCTGTGAGGCAGACTACCCTGAAGCAGCACAGCAGTCTCCGGAGGGAGGACACAGCAGGCACTAGCAACGGTGACAGGGCAAGAGCTACCTGCTGGCTGAAATGCTTCAACTGTTGCCAGAAGGAGGCCTGGTTTGAACTTGGGCTGAGGTTAACTCAACTGACAGTATCAAACCCAGCTTTGTACCAGTCCCACACACTGGGCATTCAGCATCGGTTTAGAGGTCAGGGCTAGAAAGACATTCTTACTATGAGGAGGATGCTTGCTTAGTAACCAAGGATATGAACTGACATGCTGCTGGTGTCAGGGAGAGGATCTTTCTAGTGACAGGTTCAGGTCAAAGTAGGGTTTATTTCAGACCTTATCAAACCAGGGATTTCAGAAATGGCCTCACAGGAGGTACAGTGATCTCCAAACTTAGAGCCCAAAAGAAAGAGCACATGCTGATTAGAGCCCATGCTGATTCCCAGTTACTGTCATCACAGATGTGCACAAACACGTAAGCAGAAAGCTGCATTATGGTGCAGTCAGGCACGAGCCTGCTACACCAAGAAATGCAGCTTTGCAGGCATATGCATGCTTACTGTGAGACAGTGGATAGCTGCATGCAACTTGTCATAGCTTTCAATATCCAGCTACTTTTGCCTCAGCACCACGTGCACCACCTCAGGTTTATCTGTTAAGCTCCAGCCCCTGACTAAGCTACTGAACTTCATTCTGAAACCTACCCACTAGCCTCTCCCAGACATAACAAACAGAAGAGCTTCCTTTCACTTAAGACTACTTTCAGGATGTACACGAGCATGGATGCTGCACTGGCTTCCTCATGGGGGTGGAATTTCATACACTTACATGATTTTTAGAGCTCCTTAACCCTGCAGCCAAAGGACACTCAAGACTGCACATACACACAGCTCCCTGAACTGGCTGCTTTTGCTAGCTCTTCACGTGCTCTCACCATGCCCCCATGCTCTCTGCTGGGCCAGCATGTCTAGTACTGCTACTCCCGTAAGCCACATGCACCGCGCGCATCCTGGCCAAACCCCATCAGTGTTAGTAAAACTGATTTCCACCGACCCTGGTTATGGACGTCGTTCTTACTATCGATCTCCGCTGCTTCTTGGGCTTCCCCAGCTCGTACTCATCATCATCCAAATCCTGAACAGAAAGAGGATTCCTGTGTTACCTTTGTGATTTGGGGACATGTAAGCATTCAAGTGCTAAATATGTTCCCTCTGTGAACTCTGAGCTCTGTCTTCCCGGCTTCCAGCACTTGTCTTAAGTGCAATTATGACAGCATAGGGAAAAGAAAGTGAACCAGGTCTGCAGAGAGCCAGGAATAACAGACTGGAAAAGCAAACCAGCCCTAGTTCTACATTCAAGGAACAAGGACAGTCACAGCCCCACATTTTGGTGGGTTCCTCCCTCAGTACCCTCAAAGAGGTGGAAGGCAGGTGATGCTAGAATCTGAGGGCAAACAGGACCCAAACTCAACAGCATCACCTATCTAGCCACACACGGTTCTCTGTAAGGACCTATTTTGCAGAAGGTATTGAAGACTAAAGACTGCTTAGATCCCAGTGGCTCTTTAATTACATATGGGAATCTAGTTGGGCTCTTTGAATCCAATCAGCATTACAGAAGCAATCAATTGATGCCTTGACTACGAAGCAAAGAAACAAACAAGGACGCTAAAGTTTTAGCGTTTAAAGGGAGCTCAAGTTCAAATACATGAACAGATAAATCACAGCATGGTGGAAGAAATAGGTTAGTGTGCGGGCCTTCTGCCACTGCAGCTAAACACTTGGTGACAGTCTCACACTGTAACGGCTCAGCTAAAGAAACAGTTTCAAGCATGAGCTGAGTGTTACATGCACTACTGAAGCTCTCATAGGGAGAAGCCATGCCCTAAACAGTACCTGGCCCTGTACGGCATCATCACTGGCCTCCTGCTCAGAAGAGAAGCTCTCGTACTCTTCCTCGGAATAGTTGTCTGAAAGGGAAGGAAAGAGGGGAAAGATTCTGTGAAACTCCTTTAAGGTGAGTGGAAAGTCTCATCTCAGGAGCAGAGAAGGCCAACTAACAGTCACAAATCCAGAAAAGAGGCATAGAAGGAGATGCCTGCTAGTTTATTTCCTGTCTGTGCTAGAACTAGAGCCTTGCCTGGAGGCAAGGAACAAGGAGAAACACATCTAACAAGAAGGAAGGATGGGCACACAAGTAAGGTTCCTTGAAATATCATCCCCTTTTAACCTGGATGGAGCCACCTAGTAGACAGAAACAAGTAAAGAGGTTTCTCCATAAGGGAAATTACTTTTTCCCCTAATGTGGGCATAACTGGCTTAAAGGAGCAAGACAGACATGACAGGAGAGTCTGAATCCTTTATTGAAATGAGTTCAGGTGAGCTGCCTGGCCTCAGGCAACAACACAAGCACCTGTGTGCACTACCTTCAACACTTGCCTCTTCTAGCAGTGAGCAGAAGGCTGGTACCACATAAACAGATTGTCACAAGAAGAAACTCAATGATTTCCCTATATGGCACACAACTCCATTGATTTACCAACATTAAACCATGCCACCGCAACACATACTGTAGGTTTGCAGGTCCCGTCTAGGTTACCGAGATTTACTGCAGAATACTCAAATGAAAAAGAAGTTGGAAGAGTAGCTTAAACACAAATCTCCTGAATACAACATTGTTAGCCTGGCGAGAAGCTCCAGGTTCTCAGCACACCCACTAGCAATGCTGGAAGAGCATTGTCGAGGACAGTTAATTCCTGCTGAATGGCTCACTCAGGCCTGGTGTTATATGCAGGAGAAGTTCTGACAATTCAATCCTCCACTCCTGTCACACTCTCTGCTCGTGTAGCAACAGGTTTGCAAAGTGAGTTTTCTTTGCATTAATCAGTTATAGACACAGAACTTGTGCAAACCAATTCTTAGCCTTCTTCCCATGAAAGTATCTAAGCCCGGGGGAGTTCCCTCCAGCTAGTTCAGGAAGACATTGGTCCTCAGAGGACATGGTTGTACTCTTACCTGTAGACTTGATTTTCTGGCTGGCCTGCATAGTGCTATCTTCGTGGTCAATTGGCTGACTTGACAAGGAGAAGATCCAGATTTCTGCCACCTTCACTGCAGCCTCTTTGATGTTGCTGAAAAGGCTCAAGACCTGGCCACCTTCTGTTGGGTGCTGCATGACCTAGGACAGAAATTAAGCAGTACAAATTTGCATTTAAATGCATCTAAACCTGCAACATTTGCATACTATAAGAGTTATTTATGGTCACAAAGTTACTCCACATTTCCAACTACAGAAGCAAGCCAACACCCTGCAGGAGCCACTTGCAGGCAATACACAATACTCGCTGAGAATTTGATTACTAATGGAACTGATGGATGGAAGGGAAGAAAGACTTCTGAGCTTGACAGTTGATTAGCTCATCCTTGAAGCACAGCAATTTGTTATCTCATTACTATATGTTTGCTTCTATGGTACTGATCTGAATTATCAAATTGCCAACCTTCTGAACACCTATCTCAGGAACTCAATTTTGTGTTACAGGCCAGCAGCAGAGCCAGTAAAGGCAAAAATTCTTGGTATGATACAGACATGAAGAGCTTCCTAAAACAAAAATCCCTGCTGTGGGGAGCTGGGACCTGAATCTCAGAGAAGCTGGCCATCCCAAGATAATGAAGCTGTGGGTCACAGAAAACAAGACAACGGTGGAGGCAGAGGGATATGCCGGTGTGGATTCCACCTTCTTTTGCCACTCGCAGCTCACAGGGCTCTCCCCAGAACATAACTTACCTTCTCTTGCCCCACAGGATCCAGAAAGCACCACCCCATGTCTGCACCTCAGCTTTCTATACACACCAGGCTGCTTCAGGAGCTCTTCACAAGGCTTTACCTGAGCTGAATGAGGAACATCCCCCTGCTCTTTAACTCTGCTTAGACTCAGCTCCAATTCATTGCTTCACTTCAACAGCCAAGAGAACACAGTTTTTTAAGAAACATCAGTGCTGTTTACAGGTCATTGTACTGAAAACTGCAAAGAGGAGGGAGGCAAGTTGTACAGATTTTTTTTCCCTAGTCTTCAATTTCAGAAATATCGCAGATGAGCTGGAGAGAATCTCCTTCCTAACACTGCGAACCTCTGAACGTTTGATCTTCTAACCTCAGTCAGCTGACATTACAAGATGCAAGAGAAATCACAGGCAGCAGCAGCAAATGCCCAAAGCTTAAAAGTTCCCTGATGGGTCTAATTAATGGGCTCACATTTTCTGCCTTACAGCACTATTTAATTTCTAGTTCTTAAGCAAACCAAACACAGTACAGGAAAAATGTCAGCCACAATACCACAAATCGAGATCTGGCAATTTCAGATGGGGAGTTCACCATATACTGCCTGTCTAAGGGAAGCTGAACTCAAACAAAAGGAGTGGTCTTTATAACGAATTATTTAATACAGTAATATCACATCACACTAGCTTATTTTGGATGGAAATAGTTTGTTGACAGAATGCAGTCTGAAGAATACTGATGTTGAGCTGAACTTGCTACTGCTAAATCCATCTCTAAATACTTAGACAAAAACCGCAGAGATTAAACAGGGCAGGAAATAATGAAGCATGGAGCTAAGCCATTCAGAAACCCTTAGTGAATAATTCATCTGTACTTGATTCTAGCATTAATTTTCACATATAAATCTCAAAATCTAATCATTTGAGACTCATGATTAGAATTCCACCTAAATTACCAACCAGGAAATAAGAATTTCAAAGGGTATTTCAAGCAAAATGATAGAAACTACTTGAACCTAAACTCTCATACAGTGCAACAGAGAAGCACAGTAAACCTTGCTTTAACTTGAACATTTCTTAGGCTTGGAAGGCTTGCCCAAGTCACACTGGCTAACTTTGTACACATGAAATAACAAAACATTCTGGATTTAAGACAGACCTGAAATGAACGCATGCATTAGTTCTACCACACTGCAACTTCTACTGTTCCTTTCAGGAGGCATCATAGAAGGTATTCTAGTTTTAAACTTATGCTCAAGTGTCCTGAAGGCAAATGGGACAGCGCTGTTTTTAAGTGAATGATCTGGACCCTCTAACTCTTAAAAAAACCCACCCAACAACATAATCAAAACACTCATAAGGCAATAAGCCCCATGAAACCTTTAGCTCCCAAGATCTTATCCAGAAGATGTACAAGATTATTACTCAGTAGTAAAATCTGTTTAAAATACTGCCCTGTGAATACTGATTGCAGTTATTAAGACAGCTATATGAAGTACCACCAGGTACTTCTCAGTGAGCAAAGTGAAAATGTTGGGTTTAAAGTGAAGGGAAAGGGAAAATGTCCACCTCTGTAAACAGAGATCATGCCAAACATTGCTCACCTCTGCCATGTTTATAGACCCCACAGCCAGAGTCTTGTAGCCTAAAATGGTTCGGTTCTTGTACCGCTTCCGCCGCTGTAGCATGATCTGAAGCTTGTTGCCTTCTCTCTTCAAGAAGTGAGGGTACTACAGTTGGAAACACATTGGAAAAGTTTATTACATCTCTCAACATTATCTCCCAAGCTGCTTGCTTCTCAAGTAAACTCCATTCCTACGGATTAACCTAGGGCTTTTCCAAGTGCTCACAGCTAACCTGCACTCAGTGAACAATCCTTCACTATCCCAAGGATGCCTTCATCTTTGCCCAAACATCTCACCTCTTGGCTTTCACTTCCACAGCCAAGCACACAAAGCACAACCTAGGGGCACAGAGGAGCTGTTCAGTTTGGGAAAGATTGAGCCCAAGCCCAGTTCCAGAAAGATGAGCACTTTCCCTGCACAACCAGCGGGCAGTAGCAAGGGCAGCCATAGACCCCCTCATACTCAGCAGGACACAGCCTTCCCTCCAGCGTACAGACACTTCTCAGTGTTTGACCCTCTACTGCATACATTTAAGAGCCTATCATGCTCTGAATGGCAAGTGGAGAGAGGCACAGCCATGAAGAGGCCAAGGATATGCTAATGCCTCTTTCACTAAAGCACGAAGACCTACACGGCCATGCAGTGTTTCTCTCCAGGATGACATCATATCCTTCATGCACACAGCTCTTGCAACTGTCAATGTCTTCCAGCATTAACATGCTCAAACTTCTATTGCTCAAAGTGGTTGTAGTTTAATTAGTTAAGTCAAGAAAAATCCTGTCCTACTGCCAGGTTATGATGCAAAGACATAAATCCTCCTCCATACAAGAAAACAGATCTGTTTATATCCCTACCAAAAAACTTCCCAAGAACAGAGAGGGTCTGAGGTCAAGCAGAGGCTATGAGGGAAAGAGTGGGGCTGACCATGCTATCGCAGCCTGCCCCGCTCATCTGTGCAGCACATTACTGCAGTCAGGCCCTACTTACTGCTAGTGCTCCAACAGCTGTGCGAGGAGGCAGCTGTGCAGTGGAAGAGCTATCTTAAAGAAAAGACACAGCAGCCACCTGAGCAGGTAGGTGAGTCCACACTCAGAAGAGAGGTGAATGGGAAACATGCTCCAAGTAGACAAAATACATAGCACTAAGCAACCTGCAGACAGGAGAACCTAACTGCAGAGATCGCAAACAGGAAATCCCTGAGTAAAGGATGCTTCTTTAGCAGGCAAAACCTATATTTTGCTTTTTTTCTGCCCTAGGGACATTGTGAAAGTTACTTCCGATCAAGACATTTGATAAACAAGTGCTGAGTACCATCAGAGACCCTAAAGACATTAATTTTCAGTCCAGAGCAAGCCTGACTGCTACCCAGAGAGCTAGGAGCAGTGGCCACACAAACAAGCAGAATACTAATTAACTGATTGCTCTGCAATGACAAAATCTGCTGTGGATTGCACAATGAAACAGCTCTGCAGAAGAGAGAGTGGCAGCCCACATAATTAAAAGACAACCTCAAAACACACCTTCATCTAGACACAAATGGAACCTGTGACTTCACAGATCTGCAACATCTCTAAACAAGGATGGAAGAAAGTTATTGGGAAGAAGTGATAAGAGGAGCTCAAAAAGCCAGAGACACCTTCTGCACTCAAATCTACCATCTCCCTGTCTCTGTGACCCTTCCATGTGTTGGAAAAGCAGCAGGGCAGAGAGACTCCTTGATCACAGCTCAAGGCACTTGGGCCACACCAGGGCTGCTTAAGTAGGGCTGGTAGCTGAAGTCCAAAGTTATGCTTGGTCCCAGGCCAGCCTGATTTCAACACGCACAGTTTTCAGGGATTAAACTGGACGGCTGAAGTCCATACATGTGCAAGTTTATGGTTTTCAAAGGTGTGTGCCTGGCCATCTCTGATGAGCAATCAGAGAGATGATACAAGAAAGTTACCAATAGACTCAGTCCACTCAACTCCTTTTAGAAGCCAAGGTGTCTAGAAGGAAAGCCAAGCCATTTTCATTACAAAGAAAATTTTTCCCTCACTCCAGATCCTGGAACAATCTGGGCTATTTTTGCTCAAATTCCCCACAGCTGACTGCCCACAGGACAAGCCAAAAGAATTCCAACAGCTCCTCAGAAATGGCTGGGACTGCCTTAAGAACAAGTATCTCTGGTAGACCTATCAGGATCTCCACCTGCAAATACACATGCCCCAGGGCCACATCCCACCTTACCTGCAGTGAGAAGGTCAGTGCAAGCTCCGTCTCCACATGTCCACTCGGGGGCAATACAATCTCATGAGAGCGTAGGATGCGCTTGGAGCCCTGTACAGAAACAAAATCCACAGGGTGAATTCCTCAGAAGCCAGCCCTTACATCCCACCCAGCCCTATTTACTGGAAACCAGGAAACACTGTCAGGGACTGCCACAGAGAACATGAATGGATGAGTCTGACCTTGCATTTCTGTGAAATATTAATGAGATGAAAGGGAGATATTTGACTTATAAAGATTTGGGCATATTCACTATCCCCAACTGCAACAAAGCAGGTTTTTGTTCTGCTAAACCCCAGCATTCAATAGCTATGAGTCAACTCCCACCCCTCAAGTTTAAGTCTGGTATTGTCACTTCAGCCAGTAGATACTAGGTTCACCACCTCCTAAGTCCGGAGGCTGCAGCATCATGCTTAAATCTCCAGCGTTAGCCACGACTGCCTGGTCTTTCCTTTCTGTTCATGCACCCTCCCTGAGTAAAGGGGGATTTTAACCTGTTTAAACAACTGCAAGTAGTTGAGGTTATAAAAAAGGGGAGTCTGGAGGCCTGATAGTGTTACAGGGCAACTCCAAATCTACATTGTGTTTGGGCTGCTGTACACTAACAGAGTTACCAGGCTATTTACTGCATGAGCGTTTAATTTCAGGGAAAACTAGCAAGAGAGCATGACAGAGTGCTGCCTAGCAAATCCTTCTGCACTGTTCAAACACAGTGGCAACTTTCAGAGGTCCCTGATTTAGTGTTCTGCTGAGGCTGCAGATCTGGCTTTGTCCAGACAGGCCAATCTCCCAGAAACACAGACTTGTAGCTCTCAAAAAAAACAGCATCTAGAAAATAAGGGGTAACACCTCCTAGCTGAATCCAAAGGAAAACATGGTCTGCCTACATCAGCCCTAAATAACATTCTGAGACAAAAGAGAAGCAGAGATCCGTTTGCACCCCTTCCTCCCAAAATGTGTTGCTTGGGCAGCTAGAGTGAATGTTGTGATTTGCAGCAGTGCCTCAGTTTCTGCACAACACAGTGCCTGCTGTTCTGTGGAAAAGTCCAGGTGCCTAAGCTCCAGCAGATCAGAAGGCAGACAGCAAAGCAGTGTGGGAAAAGCAGCACGTGTGCAAGTAAAGCACAGCTATCCTTGCTGCTGGCAACAGCGGCATCTGTTCCACTGGTGCAAAGCTCCTAATAGCAGCAATCTCACTTTACTTGTTATGCAACTCAAAATCTAATGAAAGACCAAATATAGCTGCTTTTAAAAGACTGTCGCAGATAAACAGAGAAATGGCTCAGGAAATACAGTCGACAACTCTTTGAACATCACTGTTCAGGAGGCTGCAAGGAGACACGAGAAATGCAGACAAGCTGCTCTCATTAGGTCTGAATTCAGTCACCCCCTTCTGAAGGACTCCAGTGTCTGACATCTCTCTTGTAATACAAAGGCAGAGCCATTTGACAGAGATCATATATTTGATGATCCAGTATCATCCGCCTCAAACAACAGCCATATCAGAAACCTGAATGCTGGCAAATTAAATGTCCCTGAAAGAGCTTGTCAGCATCATAACCTGCAAGCTGTAAAAGGACTTATTAACAGGGCATCAAATCTGACTGGGTCTGAGACAGCTACAGTGCTACTGACCCACCATCAAATAGCACATCACAAGGAACTATGGGTGCTGATCCAGCATGAGGGACACCCAAGGTGAGGCTTGCTGGGACACTGGTAATTCCAGCCACTGTCACCACTAGGCCAACTGGATAGACATATCAAGGGCAAAATAAGCATGGCCTGGCGGTGTGAGTTGCAGCCTGGGACTTGGCAGATGAGCGCCCCAAACGGGGCAAGTTTTTCTGCCTTACAGTTCTTCAATAATTTGCCCTGGTGCAGAAAGTTCTGCAGAAGAACTGCTCAGGTTCCAGCATCTGAATTAACACAGCAAGGCAGATCACAACATGCACCTATAATAGACAAGAAGGTCTCTTTGGACTCGCAGGTCTGTGGCAAGCTTTCACCCACAACAAGTGTAAGCAGTCAGGAAAAGGTTTTTCTTAAGTAAAAGCTATAGCACCATACAATCCAAGTCTGACACGCTCTGCGCAAAGATCATTCACTGGCAAGCCTCAGGCTCTTATAGTGATGCACCCACTATCTAGGACTGCAAACATATGGAAAGCCATATGCAGTATCTGACAGCCAGGGCACCCACAGCTGTGCTGCTTCTCAGGTTCCCATGAATCCAGGTGTGTGTAGCTACTCCCTGCCGTGGGTGCATGAACCCCCCTCCAACAAAAGGGGACACATGTTTACCCCAGCTGGACAGCTCACAGAAATTAGAGATGCCTCTTAAATCCTCAGCTGCATGTTCTTGCACCATAGAGCCCTCATGCTTTCACCTTCCAAGCTCAGTTTTGAGTGCTTTGACACAATCACCTCACTGCAGCCATTTGCCTGGTTCTTTATTTGAAAAGTAGCTGCTTTTCAGTATGGTTAATGGTATTTTTCTACTTATAGGTCTGCTAGGCTTTTACTCATTATGTATTCCAGCATTTGCAGTGGTGAGAGCACGTGAACTGAACTGATGACGCACTGTGGAACTGAGCCCCCTTCCTTCCTAGCCTGCCTCCAGGCAGGGTGACCTACATGTAGGCACTTAATTAAATGGCACAAACATATGCTGTGAAGTGGGTTACTTACCTAGGATGACAGCTGTGTTTTATGAAAACAAATTAAAATATACAGGAACACTACAAATACACTGGCAAGCACATGGCTAAGAAATGACTTAGACTGGACAGCAGAGCTGCCCATTAGCAGGGGAAGGCCCAGACTCCAGACTCCACAAAACCAGGACCAAGTACACAAGGTGTTCACCATTCAGTGAGCGGAAACACGTTAAAGAGAGAACGAGGTTTGTGTTTAGTGACACCTCAGGAAAAAGCGAGAGCATATGATCTGTAAAGAGCATTTCCACAGAGACAAGCTCATGCTGAGCTCTCAGCAAACAAGATTCTTTGCTTACAACAGTGAAATGCAGTAGGAACATGGGGGAAGGAATAGAGGAGACTCTCCACAAATTCAGAGTGCCCTTATGCACTTGGGAAGAAGCCTGTGGCTGCTGCAACAGACCCTCACATAGAAGTGATCTCAGTTTAGGCAACTGCCAGCACTTTTAGCCAAACAACACATTTAATTCTTAGAACTGATCAACAATTACCTGCATTTTGACAGCAATGACCCCAGAAATAAGCTCCTTATCCAATTCCTTTAAGACTACCAGTTTCTTTAATGTCAAGCTGCACAACCTGCAAACAGGAACAGAAGAGAAACAGTTACACAAGCCACACACTGATACAGTGGCAGAAAACAGAAACTTGTGAGATTCCCCTGGCTTTTCAGGTGGAATTTCTCCAGCCTTTCACAAGGACAAGGACATGGACATAAGGCACATCTCTTTGATACAGACTCATAGCCACATGAGAGCACCTCACAGCACAGAATCCCACTGACCACAGCCTGGGAACTCTTGCTCTGAGTCAGACCAAATGTTTTAGGGTCAGAGGAGCAAAATTCCAGCAACATAAAAGCATCGGGTCAGTCTAATTTTAAACTAGTCTACAAAGTTTTCCTAGATTATGGGCTTTTTCAGTTTCAGACTCCTGGCTCCCAAAAAATCTCACTGCCACCTCCTCCTGCCAACCCACACAGTCTTCTCCTCACCCCCAAACAAAAGTGCTAGCAAGTGTCTCAGGCATCTCTAATAGGAAAGGGGAAAAAATCCCAACAAAACGTATGAAGGAGAGGACTCAAGTGCTGGTCTCTGGTCCTGGTTTCACACGCCACGCATATGCAAGTAAATCACATTCTTCACCCAGGCGACGCTACATTGTTCTGGTTAAAGCTGTTTGCACTTCTGCCTTCCAGCACAGGGAGCTTGAGAGGGCAGAAGGCTTGGACTAGATGAAGCTGAGTTAAGGCTCTGAGGTAACAGGACCACAATATTGGTGCTGTTACTGTCATGAGATGTTAGCAAGCCTCAGCACGGGCTCCTCTGAAACCCACTGCAGAGCTTTTTGTGCCAGGTAAAGTGTAATATCAGGGCTGTTCATGAAGGGGCCAAAACCAGCAGTAGATGGGAAGGGAAAAGGAGCTGAAGCTGGATTTTGGAGCATGCCCTGGCAAGCAGTAGCTCAAGTGCCACTGCCTGCACATGAACTACAGGACTCCACACCGGTGCCAGGAAACAGGCCGCCACTGCAAGGGTGACTTGCACTTCCACCATCTTCTTCACCATAGTGCGAAGCTGAAACATGGCTTTGTTGCAATGCCCGAAGGCAAATATATCAGCCTGGGTATAAAACTGCAGAAGGGATGCAACTAAGGGCACTTCCCAACAGAAGCAGCGGCAAACATTGAAGTAACCACTGCCTGCCTCATCCAGAAATGCCGGTGGCTGTGCCTGAACTCTGCCCTTGCATGCAGGGCTTGGAACAAGGAAGAGCCAGTCTTAGCTCTTATGATCTTCACTCAAGCATCCCTCCAAACCAGCCCTTGCCAGCTTCTTTTCCACTCCAGCCCATGCTATCTGCTCTCCCCGTCCATTTGCAGAGCACTGGTTCCTGTCACCAGTCAAGAAAGAGAGAACTAAAAGGTCTCTACTTTGCAGATTTTGCACTAGAAGGCAGCACAGACAGAGATGCTATAGAAATTACACAGAAGGTGGAAGGGCTGGGTCTGCCTGGACCTCCGTTGCCTTCTGTCACAGCACCAGCAGCCGTGCACAGTGTCAGCAACACAGACGTGCTGGAGCGTGCAAACCTGGATGTGCTGAGTGCCAGTGGAGGGAGGGCAGGAGCAGGCACAACAGCTGGGCTGGCGCAGGGGAGACTGAGGCCAGAGCCTTCCCTGGAGAAAAACAGGCACCTGCGGAATCAGGAAAGCACAGGCCAGTGCGTTCATGTGCAAACATGTGTCTCTGTGCTCTGGAAGTCAGGTGAAGCTGCATCCCTCAACCTGGAGTGCAGGAGAGGCTGCCAGCTTCCCCCCTGCACCCTGAAACAAAAAGCAAGCACTGGAAAACACATTCCCTACTGTGAAGCAGCCAGGCCTGGATCTGGAGGAAGGAGGCTGTGATGCCATTTGTTTTCTTTGTAATGCTGTAGCTGGAGGACAATTGCACTCAGCTTGCCAAAACCCACAGAGCTCGGGTGGTCAAGTGCTGAGAACAGAGGTAGGACAACACACTGGCATTGTCTCAGCTGACAGGCAAAGAACAAAGGCCTTTTCTCTCAAGGCTGGAGCTCAGGGATGAAAAAGGTATGGGAAGAAACAATAGTGTTCTCAGCATGCACAGAAGAGCACAAGGAGGGTGTTCTGTTCTCCACTAGGCATTCCTTCAATCCCCCATTTGTGAGCTTTGATCAAGGCCTGTGGAGCACTTGCTGCTTGGGAAAAAAATAATTTAAAAAAGTAAAAGCCTCCTTTAGAGCGATCAGAAAAACAAAAGCAGTTAAAAAAGGCATGAGATGCATCTGCTTTCTTTATGCCCCATTGCTGGGCTGCTGGTACTAAAAGGCACTTCACACAAACAACAATGAAATGTTTATATTCTCCCTTAGCTAATGAGGGCTAAAAATCAGACTTCAAATCCCACCAAATCACTCTTGCCCTCAATACATTTACTGTTCTGGGCCTTCTATGTAAGCCTGCAGCTTACAAATCAAAACAGCCTTCAGAATACATAGTGAAAAGGATATGTACCTTAGTAAAATAATCATTAAAAGTCATATTTCTGCATGTCACTGCATCCAGAGACAGCATGGTGCCCCTGCCACCAACACAAGAATCCTGAAGCACCCACACGTACAGCAAGGATTTGCCTGCCATCACTGCCTCAGATAACGGCAGCGCCTCGTTCCACACACTTACCTTTTGCCTAGGTTTGGCTGTACTCCTGCTAAATCTCAGCGACCAGGAAGGGGACCGGTCTCACAAAGCATTTCTATCAATGAGCCTGCTAATCAGGCAGTTCCACATACATACACATTTGATCTCCATAAGCACAGACACACAAGGGGAAATGAGGAAGCCTTAAGTCTGGAGCTGAAAGACCCTGAATTATTTTGAGTGCTCTACCAAAAGCTTGGGACAGTGATACAGGAGGGGCAGACAAACGCCTTCTTCGCATGTTTGTTTCAGCACTGATCTATGGTTGCACGTGGAGTGTTCAGCTAGCAGAAGCACTAAGTTAGCCAAAGCAGTGTTAATTAGGGGCAAGGAAAATCTGAGAGCTGAGATTTCCAATCTTTTTGCAGGTTCATAGTAGATGTGCCTGCTTGGAGCTCGCATCCCCTCCGGCCACACGTCCCCCTCATAGTGAGGAGGCATGAAGCCCTTTCTTGACCCCATTCACAGGTGAACAAATCACAAGATAGCTTAATGTGTTGTACAAGAATAAAACTGTTCATCTTTTTACATCACTGCTGCGAGGACACAATTTTAAAGAGGAAACCTGGCTCTGATCCAATGGTTTCAACTCCTCTTGCTAATGCCAGTTGTGCAGAGCCGCTTCATCAGGAGCTCTCTGCTCCAGGAGGCAGTTATCTGCAAAGAACATAACATTTTGGCAACCAAGATCCAGCAAACATGCCCTGAACAACCAGATAAAGCATCGCATTCATATTCAGTGGATATTTTCCCTTTGTATACCTCTGAGTAGGAAGATCAGGAAAATAAACCCCCTCCAAGAAAGAGCCTGCCTCACTGAATTAAATGTCTGTGTCTCCCCAGGGAACATAGTAATTGCACCGAGACCTCGCACATGCAGAGACAGTCAAATCAACAGGAAGGAAAAATTAAAGATTGAAGACCTGTATTTTAATTAAGCCTCATAGAAGTTGAGAATAAAAACAGATGCATCCACAGCTGTAAGAGACTCCAAATGCAAGACAGCAGCCAAGGCAGGAAGACTCTAGCTCACTACACAGCTATCCTTCATCCAGATTAAAAACTGTGAAGATATTGTTCCTAGAGAAAGCAATGCCAGGAGTGCTCTCCTCCAAGTTCTATAAGCCTCAACCAGCCGATGGCTATAAGGAAGGAATTAGTCTCCATTCGGCCAATACACGGTTTCACCTCACCCAAGTTACTTCAGCATTTCAGGACAGCAAGCAGCCTCCTACCCCAATGCTTCCAACATACACTTTGAATGTTTTGCTCCAAGCTGACACTTTACAGTCAAGTCAGCCCCAAAATAAATTGCAAGCCACTTAAGGGATAAGTGGAGGGAGACACCTGCCTACACACACACTTGCCTGGGCAAATAGAACCAATCTGCACATAGCTACAGGGACATCTGTGCAGGAGAGGCTGGAACCAGAAACCCTGTACAGCATTTTTCAGAGACAGCTACTTAATGAATATGTGCAGCGCACAAACAACCAACTGCACAAGCACCTTCTTGGGCCTGCTTTGCCCATGTCCAGGAACGATGGACTTGTTTCTGTATACACTGCATACACTTCATACACTGAGGGCAGGGCTCCATGCTGGCCTAGGAAAGCTAGTACCAGGAGAAGAGCCATCCTACAACATCTCTGAAGGATCAGAGTGAGGCCTCCAGCAAAGGGTATCAGTGGCAGAAGCCACCAGAAGAGTGCTTCTTCACTTTCCAAAGCTTGGAGGCTAATCCTCTCAAAATTATCTAATCTCAGGTAAATTCCAAAGCAGGAACACAATCAATGAGGAACCAGAGGTCAGGCACCGCAATTTCTGTCATGCCAGAAACATAACCTGAGCAACTTGCAAAGCAGCATAATGGCCCTCTATTGGTCTCTGCTTACTCATTCCTTCACACTCACCAGTGAGTTAAACCACAACTTCTATCAGCTGTTTTGGCTATAGACCCATTCAAGTAAGCTTAAGAATCTAGGCAACAATAATAGAGTGAGTATTTTCATTGTCCTTGCTCTCAAGGATCCCGAAATCCTCTTCCCAGCACAAATAGAGAATTAAGCTCTTAAGATTCTATGCCTAAGATCCATAGAAGTATGGTAACAAGCAGGTCTTGCTCAGATAAGTGAGAGGATTGCAGCTTATCTTATACAACAGGCTCTACCCAGGACCTCACAATGACACACATGCACAGCCAGACACCATCCTTCTACAGCTGAAATACTGTCCTGCTCACTTAAAATATATTAAAAACACACCTGCTCCAAACCAAGCCTGCAAAAGGGGTGGGAATGTAAAAATTTTGCAGACCTGCATAATTTTGAAAAATTCTAGAATTCTGCATGGGCACATTTGCGCAGTTAATATGACCAAGGATTAAAGTGCAACCAAGCTTAGACAGCCTAATCCAACATACCAGTTGGAAAATGCTGAGATGTGCTTTCCTTTAGTGTGTTTTCTCCTTTCAGATATTGCTGTACGACTCTAAGGAGCAAAGCAGGGATTAGTTCTGTTTCTGAGGCAGTCAACGGAGTAAAAAGGAATGAGACAAACTTACTACCTGTTCACACTACACTGCCTGCAAAGCCAAGCACAGACACAACTCTAGTTAAATACACCTCTCCTGGCTTGCCTCTTTCAAATCCAGCATCCAGAACACCAGGACTGTACAGCATCCCAATACCAAACTGAGCATCAGTGAAAGAGCCCACAGTACTGATGGATATGGTTTGCCCCATGTTTTTGAATTTTTGAGGCAACAGGAAGGTGTTTTATTAACTTTAAAGACTAAAGTCAGCAAACAGTGAAAAGCTGGTGCATGGTGCTCCTGTGACAGACTGTCAAGATGACATTTCCTACATTACAGATGACACAAACACATCTGGCATTTGTTGCACTAATTTAGCAGCAACTGTTATAACTAGAGGCACCGCTGCCAATGAACAAGCAGCAAGACTGAGACAGACCAGGCATAGCCACATCCATCTGACCAAAAGCCAGTGGTAGCTGTGGGTCTAACAAGCCTGCGCAAGACACCCAAGTGCTGCAGCCAAAGCAGTACGTGTCACAGGGAGCCTTTAGGAGATGGGCCGGTCAAGCCACTTCTGTAGATAGGGCTCCACTTTGCAGTTAGCCAGCAACAAAACAAAGGCTCAACCCACTAAGCTTATGGGAGCAACCCAGGGTGGAGGATAGCTCCCCACCACATGCCTTACAGATTGGTGCAAAAGCATATACACACAAACGAGAAAATGACTCACGCCCCAAACCAAAAGAAGACTCTCTGGGAATAGGAATGCAAAACCAAACTGGGGGTAGGGAGTGAAGGAGAGAGACTTTCAGCTGGAACCAGCTCAGCAGCTCTCCCCTCCCCGGCTCATTCCTCCCTTACGCCGCTCTCCCCTCCTCACTGGCCCCCAGGCCCAGACAGCAATGCTTGTCACAAAGCAGGCTCGACGTTGTGATCAGCTGTTCCAGGCATGCTATGGGAATGCTCTCTCCCTGCCTGCCAGGAGCCGTTCCATCTGCCCCTAAACACTCTGAGACCTGCAGGAGCTGCACAAAGTAGCCAGCAGATGAGAAGGACCAGAGCTAAAGACTTCCTGATCTGTTCACAGCTTGCCCCAAAGCACAGAGCAGCATATCATCCCCCCCGAGGCTGACAGCGCTGCAGCTGGCTGCAAGAACGGCTGCAAGAATAAAGACGGCACCAAGGGAGAAAATCCTTGCAGTGGATGCTGCCACAGGCAGCTAATGCTGTTACAGGCACCAGTCAGTGAGATTAAAGGGTTGAAAAAAAATGCCTCAAGGCACATGTTTTCTCCAGCATGTGCCTTTCCCCAACGATAACCTTTACTCTCTCCCTTGTCCTCTCCTCCACCACATCCATGCCTCAGCCTCAAACACAGTGGCAGCCGCATCAGGTTGGGAGCTCTGAGTCTCCACAGCAACTAGGGATGTCAGAGCTGCACATGACCAGCCCCCTGCAACCACCCAACGAATGAGAGTAGCTCCTCTGACAGCCTGTTTGTACCTCCTCACTCCCCGCTGGAACAGTTGGATGGCAAATCCTCCACTACTGTGTCAGGAACTCTGTTTAAAAACAGCTACTTCTCCAGCAGCTCCCTTGTCCCATCCCTTGGCAGCGAGGAGCCAGCATGCATCTATCCGCATGCAGACAGATTCAGGGGGAGGGCCAACACCGGCCACTCTAGTTTAGTATTTAGTATTTCCTTTTTGACAATAGGAAACACAGGTCTCTGACTGCTTTCCAAATGCCAGGTGCTATTCTGCTTTTTGGCCCCACTGCTGAACGGCCCACGGTGAGGGATCGGCTCTCTGGACACTCCTGTTAGCTACTCGGCACCTGGGCAGACATGGCAGTCCCATCCACGGCACTTAATGGTCCTAAGGCCTGCAAACCATTAGAGGACAGGCCGAAACATCTCCATCTTCCCCTTTGTCTGTAAATCAGTCATCAAAGGCCCCAATCAAGAGAGGAAAACTAAGCCAACAGGAGCCTTGACATTGGCCCCATTTCAGCAGAGCTTGTAACAGAGCTCAGTTCTGCTCGGGTTACCTGTCATTCTGATCTCTTCATCATGAGAAATCAGGACTAGAAAGCCTCCAGCTAAGAAAGCAGGCAAGGAAAACCAGATGGCTTCTTGGTGTCCCCAGATTAGACCTCGCTCTTAGGGCGTGAACAATTTGCCACCTCTCTGCCTCATTTCTCTCCACTTTAAACTGCTCCAACGATGCCTTCTCGTGCAGAGGTGTGGTGAGCAGCCCATCACCCCAGAGACAGGATCACACCAAGGGTCAGATTAAATCACTTCTCACTCAGCTGTCCCTGAAAGTTGTCCTGTTCACAAGCTGTGGCCCTCCCAGCCAAAGCCAAGACCCTGATGGTCCTAAAACTCAGTGCTTCTCTGAAAGACAATCAGATTGCACCACCATGAATAAACAGACTAAGAACTGTTGTCAAAGATTTTTAAAGGGGTTTTGGGGATGGTTTTTTTTGTTTGGTTTTTAATGTGGTTTCTCCCTTGCTGCCCTATCTGGTAAAGCCAGGCTAGGTCATTCCTAACAGGATGTCATGCTGTAACCTTGATTCAAACCAGTCACACCAAGTGCCAGATGATCGAGGGGGTTGTTTGCAAGGTTTGCAGTATGGCCTGAAATAAACAAGGTGAGAGAACCACATCAGTGTAATGTAGAGCTCAAACGCCTGTTTGCTTCTTTACTGAGAACTCAAAATGCCCTGTAAGGGTAAAGGCAGAGCAGCCAACAGCAGTGAAAAACATTTGTGATGGTACATTTGGTATCAGCCAGCACAGCAATCAAATATGCAAAGCATCTCGCTGGCAGGCTGGCTTTCAGACTCTCCTAGTCTTCAGAAGAAGTCTTCAGACTTCTCCTAACACTTCACAGATCCCAATGCTGTTCCCATTGCAGCGAGGCAGTCCAAGCCTGCCATTCTGGCCTTCTTCCAGACAGGCACACATGCAGCCAGCCACCCCAGTATCTCACAGCCAATCTATGCTCTTCCTTCACTTATTTCACGTCTAATGCTGGCTCCCTCCTGCCCTACTCTGGAGATAAACAGGGTGACGCTCAAAGAGATATCAGAATTCATCACCTAATTTAGAAACATAATTTTTTGTACAATTCTCGCTGTGTCTCAAACACAGAAGAACTATTTAGCACCCGAAGTATGATTTCTTTCCAGTATGCAGAAGTTCAAAGAACACAGTACTCATAACCTGAATTTTACAGGGAAGGAGCAGCAAAGTGTAAACTGCAACACCAAACTCCTCTGTACTCAACAGCAGGTCAGAAGGAAGGTTAGGAGAATCACCAGCTCAATGAAGAGCAGTTCCTGCAGCTGTACCAAACACGTTGTGTAACGCTGGCAGCACACCTCAGCTGTTTGCTCTGATGGCACCCTGGCACACAAGCACTGAGCCCCTGAGCCCCACAGCACTGGCTCATCTCCACACTCTCTGGCCACAGCTCAGAGAACGTTTCCAAATCAGACGCATTAAAATAGTCAAAAAAGGAAGATTCCTCTTCCCCAGAGGCATTTAGATTTAAATGGTGCCAGTTTTTGCAAGGCAACAACACAGAGCTGACAAAGCAGCTTCCATAAGCACTAAATAAAATACACAAAGTATTCCAGATCATGCCACTAACGCTAATATTCCTCAAACTGGAACAAAATATTGAGGGTAAAGCAGTTGAAATGTATTATCCTTTGCTGATTTGCCTCCCCAGAAAGGAAGGGGCAAACTGAGAGGAGCTCTGCAATAACAATGATCAAAACAGGTGAAAGGCAAAAGAATTCAGCACTCCTTGCAAGGACAGAAATGCCTCTTGATGACTTTGGCTGAAGCTGCATTGTGCTCCAGCACCCATCCCTTGCACTTCTCCCATCAAACATTCTGGGCAAAACCTGTTCATTTGCACACCGCTTGCTGGAGGGCTCAAGCAGAGAACATATAACCTGGGAAGGAAACTGCCTAAGAACAGGAAAAAGGGATCTGGTGGGGCTTTAAAAGTCAAGTAGTTAGCTACCTTACACAGACTGATGGAAGAACAAGACAATTGAAGTGGAACTACCACCAGTGCGGCCAGGGAAGACACTTCAGCAGGAACCAGAAGTTCTATCTTAACTTCCTAAGCCAGACGCACTGGCCACACTCGAAGAGGGTGTGCTGCTCAAGCAGCTGTCAGGAACAACTCAGGCTCTCCACCACCAAAGGCCTTGAAAACTACAGAACCCACCCAAAGCACACTAATGAACAGAAACTAGGATCTTTTGCAGTCTGTAAGGCTGCCTGTGGCAGCTACATTACAGCACAGATTTTGCATTGACAATGACTGCATCAAGCATCTTCCCGCCACTCCGAGGACATACCTGCACGGGAGAAACCTGCATCCTCAGGCTGTCCTTACAGCCCGGGAGGAACAGGGAAGATGCTTTTCCAGGCCTTGCAGTGGGATAGCAAAGAGCTCTGGTTTTTGGAGCACTTCTCATCCCCTCTCAAAGAGAACAACTTCCTTTAGGGAAACTCCCAGACTCCAAATGATCTCAAAATGTCTCTCAACAATACTTAAAAAATGTCTTTCCCCCTCTGCAATCTTTCTCTTCACATCTAAATATACTCTGCATGCTCTACTTTAAAGAGCCTCTACTGAAAAAGAAAGCAGCTGTTTGGAAATAGCACAAGGGGTTTTTTATTTCTATTTGTCTTCTTTTCTGTGAAAATCCCTGGTGACTGAGATTTCACTGCATTTCTCATGGAAAAGGGAGAAAACATGGCAGCTCAGATTTTGATTACTCTCTTCTCTGAAAGTTTACACCACCTTTAGGTTTATGCAGGAAAGGGAATCAAAACTGTTACTAAACGAGCTCAGAAGACCCACCAAAGCTTGCTGTGGCAGACAGAATGCAGGGATACACACTGGAGAAACATCTGCATTTGATTAATATTCCAAACAGCAGCTCTCAAAAGTTGAGCTGGCAAGCAGAGGTTCAATATTATTGCACCTTTTCAGCACTGTTGCTGGTGATACTTCATTCCTGAAAGCAATAAGGGAGCAGCAAAGCAAACCAAATGCCTGAACTTGTTACTTCAATTTGCAAAGAATATTTATTAAAATAAAGAGTGACCTGTGCGAACGAGCAAACCAGCAAGCTGTGATAGACACAAGGTACTCCGAGATGCCAGTCTTCACTGCTCAGATCTTGTTATTTTAGACCGCATAAGATTTTTAATGCCGAATATAAGCAATAAAACAGTGATTTGTAACAATCATAACCCATTCAGTCCCCACAACCTTTCCATCAGGCCTACAAGTTCCCACTAAATCCAGGTTTACCATGATAAACTGCAGATGCTGTACAGGATAAGCAGGTGGGGGGAAATGAGGCATGAACAAGTAGAGGCTGTATGCCAGGCAGCTCTCCCTCAGCAGGATTATCAAGGTTCACTGCTGGGACGATTACTGAGGAGCCTATCCAGCATTAAGAGAGTTACTCCACTAGTGAACAGGATCACACCATGGATTGCTCCTGGTGACTAAACTCTACAGCCACATAAGCCTCAGCTCCCTGAAAATGTTTTCTTCTGTTACATTTGCCTGATGCAATCAGCCAACACTCACGTGGCAGTGACGCTAAAAGCAAGGAATAGATATCAGCATCGTTTTGTGGTCAGTGCTTCTGTTTATGGATGAGGCAAGGAGCATCCTGAAAGCAGGTACATGTACTCAGGCTGCCAAAGAGCACCTCTGTCACAGAAAAAGAGCTCAGGATCACCACTGAGGATGAGACAGGAACAAGTACCTCAACACCTATTCAATGATCAGGATAGGATATAGCCATAATTTTATGCCTTCTTCACATAGAGGACCACACCCAACCTCTAATTCTCACCATGTGACTACAGCTAACACCAGGCATGTCGAACTTCACATCAGGGCCTATGGCTCATCATACATTAAATGCATTTACGTACATTATATGTTTCTGACTGCTTAGAATTTTCATCAATGATCTACTGAACACCACATTTTTCTAAAGCTGCTAAATGTTCCACATCTGGCAAGCTGAGCCTAGATTTAAAAGGATGATGCGAAAAATTCTCTGCTGGGGTACCTCTGAAACACGAAACCTGCTTCTCTGTGCCTATCTGTCACAAATCCACTATCCCTCAACACTCTCTTTATTTGCAGCCTGGTTACTTACACTGAAGCCACGATGAGAGGGTCCATCCCTACATTTTCACATCAAACAATCGGTAGAATAATGCCTCCCATTTTAAGATTTTGCACCCAATTTTAAAGAAGTCTCCCAGGCCATGGTTTGCCATGATAGTCAGCACCAAGGCAGTCAAATCCATGTCTCAGAAGAAACGGTATTTCCCTACAGAGAGAGAGAGAGAGAGAGAGAGAACAAAAACAGTGTTTTGGGGGCTCTCACAATCCTGGTGAGCCCAAGCTCCCCAGACAGGCAATAGATTTGCTACCATGACCCAGGTACTGATTTTGAGCCTTCATTTCCACCACTGTGAAGCAAAGGTCAGCTCTTCAGCTCACAGCAGCCACCTTGAAACTGGCTGAAGGGACTCACTGGAGCCAAGAAGAGTGCACACTACAACTGTTTCACTAAGAGATTTTCATATATTACATATATGTATGGTAAGAATTCTCATATATATGTTCATATATTCACAAATTAGTGAGTCATTTCTGTTTTCACACCTAAATCAGCAAGAACACCTACAGACACAGTCAGTCACCTGCGACTGATTGCAGGGTTCTCTGTTTGCAGGCGTACCGTCTCAAACAGAGATTAGCTTATACTCAGAGTAGGAGGGCCGGTGGAGAGTGTGAATTCACTCACAGGACAAAACCCCAAAGTTACTCACATAGCAGCTTGGAAAACCTGGTGATAATTTTGGAACCAGGACAGCTCCAGAGACTGTCAGCAGAAGCAGCAGTAGTCCACTGGCAGAGGGCAGAAAACAGAAGAAAAAGCTAAAGAAGCAGCTTGAACTGACTGTTCAGGAGCCAGGAATTGTTCAATAGACAAGAACAACTGTTGAATTTCCAGAGAACTGATTATACTGCGCTACACCAAATTCTGCCTTTAAACTGTTACAAGGCTTTGTGGTATCCTGTAAATCAATAAATCTATTTCAAGTTACCTGTAAACAGCCACTGGCTTTTGGTATGGCTGTGATTCATTCAGCCCTGGGCTATAGAGGCTGCAACACAACGCAGCTTCCAGCTGCTGGGGGTTGTTAGGCACCATAAAAAGCAAGAAATAACAAAAGCATCAGGTATAATGGATCCAAAGAGGAAAGAGTTGCACAACTTCTGCGTTCAGTGGGAAGGCAGAAGAGAGCTGCAGCATTCAAGGCTGGATATTTCTGATACTTCTAACTTCCATAAAAGTCTTACTTAATGTGTTCTTTATTGTACCCCAGCTGTCATATGATTTCTGCAATGCAATGCAGGGGAGCAAAGGAAAACTCAACTAGATGCCCCTTTCTCAGGGACACATTCAACGTATTCCCCCACCATGGACCTACCATGCTCCAGATACTCCTGTCTACACTCAAAAGTAGCAAGTGGTCAGAGCATTCTCAGAGTTTGACAAAACTCTTAAGTCAAGTGTTTTCAACAAAACCCTCTTTGTTACTGCACTGAATGCTTGGCTACTGAAACTGCAAACCTGTTCAGAAAGATGCATTAACAATGAAGTCTAATTAAAACATGTGTTTGCAGCTGTGCATATTTCACTTCAGTCACACGACTGTGAATTGCACCTCGGTATGTCCTTGCAGAAAGAAGGTGGGCTGTCAGGGGGATGGGCAAGGGGGAGAGGAAAGAACGGCATTTCTATTGAACAAAAGAGCTCCAAAAAACTGATAGAACTTTGCTGGAAGCTATTCCCAGCCCACTCCATCTTTTATTATATACAGACATACCAGAATTGCAATAAGGGCCATTTTTCCTAGCTCAAATATGAACCATCAGCAAATCTGACCACCAACAGAGAGAAATACAACAACCTACTAAAAGCAAAGAAAAGCAGAGTGAAATCATGTTACAGTTGTCCTAAACTCAGAGCTCAGTGCAGTGGCAGCCTCTCACAAACACATGCCCAGTACCCACATGCTGCCAGGCAGCACAAAGCTAAGCGGGACTCTTGTGCAGTTGCTTGCTTTACTGCCAGAGCAGAGTCATTTACACAGCACTTAAAAGCACACAAGATAAGACACCTTTTCCCCACGCCCCCAAGCCCTGTGAAGAACTGTTTCCCATTCTGCAGGGAAGTGTGCACTGATATCGAGTCCGCTGGGACTGTTTCACAGTTCAAAACCACAACACAGTGGCCTGTGGCAACACTGAGAGGAGCCAGAGGAGAAGTCATTACCACAAGAACACAGGAGGCAGCACACAGCTGGGATGCTGATGAGATTGAGAAAACCTGCTCACACCCCAGCTATGTACCAGAGCATGTACTCAAACACCTGGGTGCAACACGTTTCATCCAGAGAGTCCCTTGAATGCTAGCATTGTACAAAGGCAGAAACACCAGGAGGAGGCTGCTCAACCTTCAGGAGAGCAAACCTAAATATCCAAACACAGACAAGGCAGATACGTCTTCAAAACACAGTACCATCAACATCTGCGCAGGTCCTCAAGAAGAACTGAGCACTTGGCACTCAACACATGCATGGCAAGGGTCTGGCACTAGAAAGCTGGCCTTGAACACAGATGCGGCAGGAACACAA
This sequence comes from Phaenicophaeus curvirostris, assembly GCF_032191515.1. Taxonomy (NCBI): domain Eukaryota; kingdom Metazoa; phylum Chordata; class Aves; order Cuculiformes; family Cuculidae; genus Phaenicophaeus; species Phaenicophaeus curvirostris. The sequence goes on along the minus strand of NC_091399.1, from coordinate 11,032,539 downwards.
ACAGAGCTGCTTAAGCACTGTCAGGCTGCGTGTATGTTGAGGTTATAATCTTGGAACAAGGAAACAATTGAATGAACAGCAAAAGCTTATTATAAATGTTCTTTTAAGGACACCTAGCAGGACCCACCATTTAAATGACAGAAAAACAGGAGTACGCTGACTGAAGGCTGAACTGAGATAATCCACCTCTGAAATCCCTTCTCCCTGGGAAAAAAGCTCTAGTGCCTTGCTTGAACTAAGCACTGGTCAGGCTTCTGGTCCTCAAGCACAACCCCATGCACCAAGGAAAAAGAACTACCAGAGTTTTGTCTCTGTGAGTAGCTTTCATGGAATCATGGAATGGTTTGGATTGGAAGGAATTCAAAGCCCATCCCGTTCCAACCCCCTGCCATGGGCAGGGACACCTCCCACTGGATCAGGCTGCTCAAAGCCCCATCAAACCCGGCTTTGAACACCTCCAGGAATCGGGCAGACACCGCTTCACTGGGCAACCTGTGCCAGTGTCTCCCCACGTGCATAGGAAAACATTTCTTCCTAAGATCTCATCTCAATCTCCCCTGTTTCAGTCTAAATCCTTTACCTTTACACTTGAGCTGCTGAGTGCTACATGTTGAGATGAAAAAAACCTCTGATCTGCCTTGGCATCTGCAAGCAGCTGTCTCAGATCTTCACTGGGACTGAACACAAGCAGGCAAAGCTTATCATGTACCTGGAGACACTCAAAAGTCTGTTTGTTAACCAAGGACAAAGCCAAAATTAATGGTCTTCAAATATATTAAGCAAAATAAAGCAGAATCCTGGCAGAAAGAAGACAGAGATGTCACCATCCTGAAAGAAATCGGAGCACCTTAAATTCTGGCATGCTCTCGGGCACAGCATAGAGAAGAGGTAGAAGGGCAAATAAAAGGGAGTTCAGCCCCTAGCAAGCCACTAGCAACATGAAATATATATGATCCAGTTCTTGCAGTTCTCAGCTTTCCTTGCAAATCCTTCATTTTACGGCAGTGGGTGCAACTTGATCAGGAAAGCAGCATATCATCTTTCTACCAGTTAGAAAGCAAGCAGGTATATTTTCATTAAAGGGAATGTTTTGGAATGATCCTTTTGACACTGAAAACTGCCCATCCGAGAGGAAGAGACCACAGGGGAAGGCTGCAGGACAGCCCCAAGAAATTCGGAGCAGACCCTACAAACTGTAAGTCAGCAGGCAGGTGGAAGGGTGGGAAGGGCTACGGGAGGAGAGCGGGATGAGAAGTACTAGAGATGAGTCTCCAACAATAGCTCACTTCTACAGCAGGAAGAGCTTCTTTCTTCGTTTATCTACTTAGCCTGAATATAAATTTATACCACGAGGAAGGACTGCACACAGAACTGGCAACTCCTCGGTCAACTAAAACCAACTGGTTTAAAACTCCTACAGTACCTGCCCACTAACACGTGCCATGGCAGAGGGGAGACAGCCGCTCCCCCAAGCAGGTGTCAGTGTTCAGCAGAGCTGCTCCAGCTTTTGCATGGACTAGAAGATGACCTAGGAAGGTCTTTTTCAGCCATATCTTCCATTTTCATAATCCCTCCCCACCCAAAGAGGTCATGCAGATGAAAACCCTGATTTAACTAAAGCCAGATGGAAGACCATGTGAAGCCACATGAATCTTTATTATATAATTACCTTCATTTCTTGTAGAAACATGGAAATGCTTACAGTTACTAGCTAGATGTTCTGTACACACACAAACATTTCTAGGCTGTTTATATTTTAAAGAAATTAAGCCCACATGGCTTTGACTAACTACTCCATTACCACGTGGCACATTTATGAAAAACAAGCCTAATTTTGAAGCTATGCCAGGAAGCTGCAGGCACCAATCTCCCCCAGGAGCCCAAAATAATACTTGTCAAATGCAGCCATCAAATCACAGTCATAGATTTACTGGGTAGAAACTTGAGATTATTTGGACTTAGTGTTAGATACACCAAATCATTTTCTACAGAAATCAAGGTCATTTAATTCAATCTTGAATAAGCCCCAACACATCAGCAAAGAAAACAGCACTGAAATGTTCAAGCTCATTTTGCTACTGAACCAGAGCAGGATGGCAATGGACAAGCTTCAGCACCAAGCACACCAGACCGCGTGCCAGAACCTCCACAGTTCACTTGCGTAAAAATTCCACAGGGGAACTTCATGCATACAGGTGAAAGCAGCACTGAGAAACTGTTACAAAAGCAGCTCTGCAAGTCACCCTCTACATATAAAGTCATTAGCAATTAAAGATCCAATAAATGGATGCTCAGTTCTGAATGGAGGCAGTTGTATTTGCAGGTGTCCCATTAGAAACCAGGAACACATGTTTGAATTTGCATAAGAATCGGTGTGAAAGATTCAGTTACGTCCCCAACAATCTCCAGTAGCTTTGGTTACACCATCAATTATTCAAGTTAGAAAGTGCCTGCCTGACAACCTCCTGCCAAACAGCCTAACTCCCAAAAACCTTCTTTGCACCAGAGACCTCCCCTTACTGCCCAGAAGAAAGAACGACCACCTCCACCCCAACCACTTCTTCCCCTGGACCCACCCCACAGCATCCCCAAGCTGGAGAACACACACAAGGCTTTGGACCACCCAGGGTTTTTAGAACACAGCTAAAATACAAACTTCTGAACACGGGGCTGGACTTCTCCCACACTCGTTAGAAGTCATTTCCCCAGCCTAAAGAGAAGCTCTGCTAAGTCAGAAATGCGGTGCATATATTGGGAGCATGCAGAAACCCACTGCCTCCACTTGAAGCCTTTCCAGCAGCAGCACTAGATTACATGGGTTATCAGCTCTGTGCGCATCCCCATGCTGTGCACATCCATTTGGATCATCACACAGTAGCACACAGCAGAGAACTGATCCACTTCCTCACATCTACCCCTCAAATCCTACCCTGGCCCTGCTTTACTGTGTGAACTCTCAAATGCTCGCACTGGCACAAGGCAGAAGGTACTGGCAAGCAGCAGCCCGAGCGGGTTACGAAGAGCCATCAGAAACATGGGCCTCAGAGGAGCTGCTAAGAGGCAGCAGAAACCTTTACCTGCAGGGTGTCAGGACAGCACACACAGCTCTACCCACATCTGAGAAAGGGCTCTTCAGTGAGAGCTACTGGTGCTGTGCTGCAACAGGCAGAGGACTCGTAAATGCTTAACATCTTACACCTACAACCACCCAGTGCATCAACAGAACAGTAACAAGGTAAGGAGCCTTGATGCCAACTCCCACAGCCAGATAACAGACACCACAATTGCTCCGCTGGTACAGGGCTGAGGCAGAAATGAAATCAGGACACAGATGACAAGGTGAAATAAAGACTTTGCACGTGTATCTGATGAGCTGGGAAGTTTAACGCAGGTCTAATCTCAAGACAACCCAACACAGACACCCGTTTTCAGAACAGCCCCTCCAGAGGCAGTCAAATCTAGCTCTGGCACAGCTGCCAACTGCAGTGTGCTCTCCCCAAAGAAACTCAAGACTGAGTGACCTCAAACGATCCTGCTATATTTGTAAAAACGTGTGTGAGGAGATGTCCTCCAACAGCCTGATGACTTTCATTGGCTTAGGAAAGGCAGAGCGCATCTTGTCAAGCTTCCAGCCTGAACAGGGTTAAGAGTTACTCTGACAGTCCAGTTCCTTAAAAGACACAAGAAAGGATTCAGCCTCTCCATTGTAGAAAACAGGGTTGTTCTTTTCAAAAGACAGACCTAGATCCACAATCCCAGAGCCAAGTGCATTGAAAGGCAAGTCGTACCTCCACCAGGACCAACAGAATCTCATGAGCTATTCACAAATCAACGCTTCAAGGCGGTATAAAGCTCCCCAAACTGTCACTTCTGTTTCAGGATGCACTACAAAAACGCTAGGTGGGCAGCAAACAGGAGGCTGTGCTTCTCCATGGCTGGCCCTCAGCAGCTGCCAGGACAGCTACAAAACCTGGTGGTGTACCAGCTGGAAAAATCACCTGCTATACAGAAAGGAAGGGTGGCTTGGAATAGCATCAGACATACTAACGGTGAAACTGCACCCTCACAGTAACAGACGACACTGCTGAGTGAAAGGGCAGCTTTGTCCACCTCGCTGCATGAGCCCACCTCTGATCTAAGCCACATGCTAGCCTTTTGCTTTGCTGCATCAGGATGCAGCAGGTGGGCTGAGCACTGCATTCTCACTCCAGAAGCAGCAGTGTGTGTGTAGGTTCCCCTCATTGTACACCCTAGTAAGTATCAAAGAAGGGAATTGCACTGGCATAAAAATCTTACAGAAGCCATTTTCATGGCAAGCCATTGGTAAGCTACGATCTCTCCGCTTTAATGAGAGCGCCCAACAGACCAACGTGCTCCACAGGATGGGGCATCACCTGCTATGCATGGACAGTGTGCCTCAGCCTTTGCAGCTGTTCGCCCTGACCGGCAGCTGCTGTGCTCCCACAGGAGCCTGTCACCAGCCTGCTATAACAGCACAGTCACAGCACAGAGCAGTGCAGCTACGGCCCTTGGCAGAGGCTTCTCCACCACACCGCAGCAGGAGGAAGGCTCACACAGGATGCGGCAGATGTGATACTTGAGGACCTTTGGCTGGTTCTCAGAAGCTAGGGTGTATCTGCATTAACCATATTCCCCAGGCAGAGACTGTCCTCTCAGCAGAAAGGGGATACAGGCTGATACAGACTATATATAGACAAGGCTTCCTAAGAATCTCTGGATGGGGGTTATTCTCTGCTCTGTATCCAGATCTGGCCTCATGCCTGCTGGAAAACGTATCAGAGAAGCTGGTATGTTTGCACATAGTGCAAACTGCAGCTCACTTTGGCCATTAATGAGAACCCTTGAAACACAGGCCAGAACCAAAGTATGAGCTCCATGGTTTTCCTATTACTCTGTCTGCAGCCTTCCATGCGTTTCCTTGTAGAAGCAAAGATCCCTTTGGAAACTTCTCTCCTGCACATCACATTTACTCACCAGCAGCGAGGAACACCTCCAAGCCCTCAGACTACAGCGGCTTTCCAGAAAAACAAAGAGAGGAGGGAAGGAATTTTGAACAGTCAAGCTTAACATAGCAAAGGGATCTGATGGAAGGAGACAGTGGCTTTCTTCAGAAGATTTTTAACAGCAAAATAAAGTACTTGGCTGAGTGGTGTTTCCCTTCATCATGCACACAGGGACCCACTTGATCAGTCTTTAGAGTCTCACACCTTCAAAACTCTACCTCTTCCCACCCCCAGCAACATCCTGGATCACCATGTTTGTTCATTTTTTTCTCTTCTGAACAACAGAAACTACCTTCCTAACACCCAGGAGGACCAGCAAGCCATGCAGGTTTTGGTTAAACACCAGTGTTTTCTCCTCCCTACTATCTTCCACTCACCTCCTACAACCCCCAGAGCACCTGACTGCCCAAAAAAGTGAAGAAGCAGTAGAAGGGAGTTGATTTTTCTTTAGACCAAACTAGAACTTGGGGTGTGGGGAGCTCCAACATGTTGTGGAGCATGAGCGGAAAGGTGGCTAAACTACCATTTCTCAGCAACAGCAAAGCAATCATGTTTATTTATTTATCTTTAATACAGTTTGGATGAGGCACTGCAAGAAATGGGGCAAGCTGATCAAAATCTCCCAATGTGCTGGTGCTGCTCCCTGCCCAACTGACACACACCATCCTTTCCCAGCACATTCGGATGTCTAAGAGAGAAATGGTTAACTCTCCAAACCAGCACAGAGGCTATGGATGAAGAGCACACCGTACGTGTCAAAGTTGATATTTTATGCAAATCTGCCTGCTTACAAGGGAACAAATGCTATTCTCCTTGACAACCCTGCTGAAATAACATCCAAGCAGCCACACAGATTTCAAGCTCTTTTGAAATCTCAGTAAACCAAACACACTTATTTTCAGAACAACACACTCCCAAGAATGGCCACTCTACAGTTCAGGCAGAAGGTGGCTTCCAAAAGCAAATCCCGAGCTGCACCCAAACCACAGGAGCTGCAAAGGTGCCACAATCCCTGTGCACCTCCCTGAGCCAGGCAAGCAACAGCACACTTTCTGGCCTGCAGACCCCACCTCTAGCTTATAGGCATGAGGGCATCCACCAAGCAAACTTCATATCATACAGGCTGCTCCCATTTCTACTTTTCTGCACGCTTTAAAAATTATATTGTTTTCCCACTGGAGCAGGGGAGTTCCAGCACTGGCATTTCAGCTCCTGATCAAAAATAGTTACTGCTTGGCAAGAAACTGTCCTTGAAGCCAGACTGGCCCACAGGCTCACAGCTGCTGGATGCGAAGGAACAAACAGGCCACCTCAGAAGGAAGAAACAGCCGTGCAAAGCACTGCAGGAAAGGCTGAAGTGTTCTAGAGGAGGAAACAATTTCTGAACTCCGGCAAACAACAAAAGAGGCCATGCATTGACTTCTCCAAACACAAAGATAACATCTCCTCCTCCTTCCCCAAGCTCAGGCTCATTAAGGCAGATTTGTAGAGCCCCTACTACAGCTGCTCTGACTTGAGAACAGGTCTACACATGCAGTTTTTGAGAAACCCCTCCTCCAGGGCTACCGGCTGCATATCATGCCTGTCAGAGCTCTCTAGGCAAACTATTGTTTTAAACAAATGAGTGATTAGCAAGGATCCATTCTGTCCCTGTGAGGCTGGATGCATGCCCTGCAAGCCTCTGCATCACTGTACAGTACCATAATCCAATTAAACCTCACCATGAGAGGAGCTTCACGCTATCACATTCAATTAGGCAGTTAAGCCTCTTATCAACTTCACACTAGGATCCATTCAGACTGAATTTCCCCCACACTGTTTGGGAGGTGGCATTCTTCAACCAAGCAGGGACACGCAGACAACATGTCTGGAGCCACAGGTTAGGAAATCCACACAGCTGGCTTACAGGGAGGCAGAACCATGGGAAAAATAAAATACAGTGATCAGTTCCTGCCCGCTCACAGTTACAAATCCTCTGAGGCTCCCCTGCACCCCTTGTCCTCCTGCTCCCCAACTTCCCAGGGAAATGGGACAGCTCTGAAGGAGCATGAGCGGCTCAGGTCACCATTCTCTTTAGTAAGTCAATGGAAAGGCAAAGGCTAATGCAGGATCTGGCAGTATAGAGCTGTGTGACAACCAGCCACCAACTCCATTGGAAATACCCTCCCTAGAAGGTCACCACAATGGTGGCAAAATTTGGCCCAAAAGAATTAGAAAAAACTACCAAGATGTGATGCAAAGAAAGGCAGTGAGCAGGCCAGCTTCCTGCATGAGGCCAAAACATGGAGTGCTCTTGGAAAAAGAAAGATTAAGGGTTGCAAGGAACATAATGGCCTCTTGTAACAGCCGAGTTGCTGCTTTTCTTTTCTTGGCAGAGAAAAGGGACATTTTGTTGCTGGTTGATTAATCTATTATGCAAATCATTTCATAGCAAATCTGATACAGCCATAAGCTTGCCACAGAGCTCACAGCACGCTGATGGAAGGTGGAGCATCAACAGTTTCATTTGACAGAGCTTTTATTTCCTGGACAAACAGCTGCAGGGTCTCCTGTCACACAGGTCTGCAGGAACACAGGCCAGGAAACAGAAGGGAAAGCTCCCTTGGAAGACAAGGAAAGAGGCCCTACAAGAGAGCAGCCAATGCCCTTCTGTACTGGACATGTGCACAGCATCCAGACAAAATCTGTGTACTGCCCTGTCCAGAGACCTTTCACCAGCAGCTTTGAGATGTTAGGACCTTTTCTAAACTGTTCCTGACATGCACAAGCTTCAACTCATGTCAGCTAAAAGCAGACTCAAAATAGGTCTAAATGGAAGTTTGGGTCCAACAAACTACCCAGCTTCTACAGAGAATGGTGTTTCCCCTGAACACAAAGTCCAAATTACACTCAGTGGTATTGTACAGAGTGACAAACATGGCAACCACTGTGACAGGGTTTACATGGAGAGCACTAAGCGATCCCTTGATATTGCCCAAAGTAATGTTATTTTGGTCTTGATCTCTTCTACGAAGACTAAGGAGGAGAAATAGGATCTCCTGTCCCTAAGAATAAAGGGGCTGGTTTTGGCCACTGCACTTTACCCTAAGTGTTTCATCCTCACTCCCCAGTCATGGGTGTTTTCCTTGTGTATCTCAAACATTCAATATCACCTTAGTGATTTATTCAGTTTCCTTGGTTGTAAAATGTTAAGCATTCCCTGTTATTCAAACCAAGTCAAAACAAAGCCTCCATATAAGCCCTTGTAAAATCTACCTAGTCATCTGAGTAATTAGACATTTTCCTAGTTCCAAACGTACCAAAAACCTACAGCCAGCTCCCAAAGAATGTGCCAGTAATTATCCTAACAAACAACAGTTCTCCGCTAAGTGCTAACATACCAATCCATGAAGAAGTCAAGACACATTTAAATTAACATCTCTCCCCACCTGAATTAATCAGCATTTTTAATCATGCAGCATTATTTGATCATGATTATTACTCCAGCAAGTTGTCCATCTTTCTCTGCCCATACAGCATGGAGCTGCCCTTGCTCAAGCCAGGCTGGAACATGCTTTCACTGGCTGAGCAAAGGCACCTATCCTTCCTAACAAGAGGCAAAGCCTCTCCCTTCCAAATGCATTTGCAGCAAATCCTCACAACTAACAGCCAGCCATGGACTTCATGCAGTTCACGACACCTTCAGCACTTGTCTGAGAGGAGGAATTAACCCCACACAGAGATGCAAACATGGAGAATGCTGGAGTGGCTCCATGCTCAGCAGTCCTCACCTTCCCTCCCAGTCACACATCGGTGCTGTTACCTTCACATGCTTATAGACTCCTCTGCAAACACTGCAACTCATTAACACAGAGGAAGCCAACACAGGGAACAGATCAGCAGAAGATGGGAGCTGGCACAGGGAAAGGAGGACATAGCCTGAGGTGTGAGTAAACTGTCAGGATCCACTCAGCTGCTGTGAACCCTTTGCTTCACCCCAGTCAGTTTCCATAGCCCCTGGGGATGTCTGCACCAGAGTTGATGTGAAAGTTCACATGCTGCAAGGCCATCACAGAACACTGAGCAGCAAAATCATTGCACCAGCAACCTCCTGTTCGTGTCCAAGGGATGCATGTGGATGCCCTTCCTGTTTCCTCACCCAGCAGGTAAGCTACAGAGGTGAGCCTGCACACAAAAATGCTTGGACAGTGCCTGGTAAACAATTTCTGATCCCCAGCATCATCTTTTCCCAGATTTCTTTCACAGCTTCCCTCATACCTCCAACAGATGCCAGGTCATATCTGCTCCATGTGCAGTTCAGTCTCAATACACTCCACTTCGCCATTCAAAGCTTAGCAGGAACTTTCAAGTAGGTGACAATGAAGGCAGTAGCCTGTTCTGAACAGGAGCACTGACCCTCAAGTTATCTTACCCTAGCAGACCCCTATCCAGCAAAGCTTCTCTCCACAACCACCCTTCCCTAGACAACCTCCTCAGGCTGCCACCTCCTCCTGTGGCTCCTTCAAGATAGTATGGTACTACATTTTGCCATTCACACCCACTGCTACATCAAGAGACTAGAAAGAACCTGAAGGAAAAGACCCAACATCCCCCCAAAAATTCTTACTTTACAGTGTGAGGAAACCAAGGGAAGTGCTCCAATTCTCTCACAGTCACACAGTAGGACCACCACTCTCAGTTTTTACAGGTGGCAGGAAGAATTTTACATGATGTAACCTTCTGCAAAGGAAAATATTTCAATGCACAGAAGAAAGAAGCAGAATTAAAAAAGGTAAGCATCTCTCCCTTCTGGTATGCAGCAGCTACACCCAGATAGGGAGATAGTTTGAGTCACATTTCTGGGATGACTGAAAGAAAGTACTTGCATTTCAGGAGGACCATGGTCGGTAAGGTAAAAAACCCCAGGTACTACATGTGCTGAAGAAGGAATTTCTGCAAACAGCAGGAGAGAAAGGGAGGCTAGTACAAGTGCAAAACACCATGTAGCCTTGTGTTTCACTGAAAACAAAGTTGCAGAACACTACTATGGTGCCAGTTTAGGCATAGCCCTTTCACACAGGGCAACTCCACGGATGCACCAAGGCAGCCTTCCAGCTGAATGGACTTTCAAGTAAATCACCCAGCAAAGAGCACATTGGAGAGCAGTGCTTTAGAGATCTTCCTCCCACAGCCCAGTTCTTGGTCACCATCTGAGAAGCAGATCCACATCCACATGAGGTCCTCTACTTCAGCACAGAATCACTAGGTTGGAAAAGACCCACAGGATCATCGAGTCCAATCATTCCTATCAACCAGTAAAAAATGCCCCTCAGCACCTCACCCACCCATCTTTTAAACCCCTGGAGCAGGTCGAGGCCATTTCCTCTTGTCCTGTCCCCTGTCACTTGGGAGAAGAGGCCAGCTCCCTCCTCTCTACAACCTCCTTTCAGGTACTCGTAGAGACCAATAAGGTCTCCCTTCAGCCTTCCCTTCTCCAGGCTAAACACCCCAGCTCTCTCAGCCGCTCCTCATAAGAGGAGGTTGTTCTCCAGCCCCTTCACCGGCTTCGTTGCTCTTCTCTGGACTCGCTCCAGAGCCTCAACATCCTTCTTGTAACAAGGGGCCCAGAACCGAACACAGGATTCGAGGAGCGGTCTCACCAGTGCCAAGTACAGAGGGAGAACAACCTCCGTGATGTGCTGGCCACGCCATTTCTGATACAAGCCAAGATGCCATTGGCCTTCTTGGCCACCTGGGCACACTGCTGGCTCATGTTCAGTCCCTGTCAACCAACACCCCCAGGTCCTTCTCCTCCAGGCAGCTTTCCAGCCAGACTTCTCCTAGTCTGTAGCTGCACAGCGTTACTGTGCCCCAAGTGCAGGAGCCGGCATTTGGCCTTGTTAAACCTCGTGCCATTGGACTCCGCCCAGCGGTCCAGCCTGCCCTTTGAAGAGCCTCCCTACCCTCCAGCAGATTAAAACTTCCACCCAGCTTAGTGTCACCTGCAAACTTGCTAAGGGTGCACTCAATGCCTCCATCCAGGTCATTGATAAAGACATTGAACAGGGCTGGACCCAGCTCTGAGCCCTGGGGACACTACTTGTAACTGGCCTCCAGCTGGAGTTAACTCCATTTCCCACCACTCTCTGGGCCCGGCCATCCAACCAGTTTTCCACCCAGGAGAGTGTGCGCCTCTCCAGGCCAGAGGCTGACAGTTCCCTAAGCAGAATGCTACGAGAAACTGTTTCAAAGGCTGAAGTCCAGGAAGATACATCCACAGCCTTTCCCTTGTCCAGCAGCCGAGTCACTTTATCATAGAAGGTGATCAGGTTAGTTTGGCAAGACCTGCCTTTCATGAACCCGTGTTGACTGGGGCTGATCACCCGGTTCTCTTGCCTGTGCTTCATGATAGCACTCAAGATCACCTGTTCCATGACTTTTCCCAGCACTGAGGTCAGACTGACAGGCCTGTAGTTCCCTGGATCCTCCCTGCGACCCTTCTTGTAGATGGGCACAACGTCAGCCAGCCTCCAGTCTGGTGGAACTTCCCCAGTCAGCCAGAACTGCTGGAAGATGATGGAAAGGGGTTTGACAAGCATGTCGACCAACTCCCTCAATACTCTTGGATGGACCCCATCTGGCTCCATAGACTTGTGGGTGTCTAGCTGGGCAAGCAAGTCTCTAACCACCTCCTCTTGGATTACGGGAGCTTTGTTCTGCTCCTCTAACTCCTGCATATGTGCACACAGGGAACAACTTTCCTTACTATTAAAAACTGAGGCAAAGAAGGCATTAAAGTACCTCAGCCTTGTCCTCATCCCCTGTCACAGTTGTTCCATTTGCATCCAGTGGGGACTGAATATTCTCCCTGGTCCTCCTTTTATTGTTAATGTATTTATAGGAAGATTTTTTGTTATCTTTCACTGACTTGGCCAAGCTGAGCTCTAGTTGAGCTTTAGCCCTCCTGATTTTTTCTCTGCACAATCTCACTTCTTCCCTGTAGTCCACCCATACAACTCAGGACCACACAGGCACAGCCTACTCCAGGTGCTGCTTCTATCCAGCCCCTCTGGCTCCAACTTAATGTAGGAGAAATAGTTTAGAAATGGGGTAGGATTTAATGTAAATTAATTTAATGTAAATTTAATTTAATGTAAATTTAATTTAATTTAAAAGTGAAGGGAAGCAACACTGCCTTCCCAAACACATGCCCCTCTTCTAGAAATCCTCTGACTTTGTGCCAAGTTCAAGCCTCTTCCTAGCTAGGAAGGTCTATCCTGTCAACAGAAACCCCAAGGGGAACTTGTAACTGGTGGAAATCTCAGAGGAGATTAAGGCCCACTCTCCTCCGCATCCTCCATTCAGGTCCCCACAGAAAGCTGTTTGACCAAGCAACTAGTTTTGAATATCACGTGCCCCACAGAACAGTTTTCATCCCAGCCGCTCACTTTAACACAAAGAATTTTAAATGCTGCTGTGCCACAGGAAAAATCTTTACTATATGAACTTGAAATAGAGAGGCAGCAGTGCAACTTAAAGGTTTACTAACTCCCGCCTGCTCTGACAGAAAAGCTTGCTGCAAAGACTCTAATGAAATGCAAAGCATGGACCCTATGTAGCATCACAAGACACAATGTTAAATGATGAGGAACAGCAGAATTGAGTGCCCAGGTGCTGCACCCCAGCTGCTACTACAGATACACTCTTTGCTCAGCACAAGCAGTGCAGCATACACCTCACCATGCAATCAGACTAACATCGCTGCAGGAGCTGCAACCTCCACTGCTCCTGACTATTTCAGATTAACAAAAGCCACTTGACACCCACAGCTGCAGACCTGCCATACACTGCACCCTGTACACAGCCTTCGTAGGGCTGTGGAAAGACCTACTCATTCAGCCAGCAGCAGCAGATGTGGCAGCTGGATCCCCACTTACCCCCGGGCTGCAGGAGAAAAGGATACTCAGGAAAAACAAGCAAAGGTGTTTGAAACAACAGGGCTGAAACCAGACGGCCCCACTACTACACACAAACTCCTTGTACAAAAGCTATGATCCTAGAAGGTCCCAAGTTGCCCCAGTTCTCCCATCAATGCCTCAGGCCTCAGGGCATACAATCTGAGCACTTTCACCAGCCCCACTTTCACAGATTACTTGAGTGACTCCATAGCTTCTCCATCAAAACCCAGTTCTACACCATCTGCCCAGATACCCTCACACCCTATGCATCACACAGGTTCCTCCAGGCACTTCCACCAGCTGCCAGCTATTTGCTGTTGCCCACATAATTCAAGCACCCAGGACCCACCTGAAATGCCAAGTTCTGTGTAGGCTCACCCTAATCCTCTACTACACCAAGGCAGGGCCAGGGTCATTACACTGCATTTTCTGGTCATCTATGGATTTGCAAACAAGCAAACTATGTTGTGAGCCGATTTTCAGATCTGCAGCTATCAGCATAAACGATAATGCAGAACTAAAAGTCCTTGATAGCAACAAACAGTTCGGTTTTTATTTCAGTTAAACCGCCCCTGATAAGAGGTTGGATGAGATGGAAACCCAACCAACTTTGTGTAGTTGAGGGTGCAATGGAGAGAATAGGATTCAAAACAGGTTACAAGAGGGCCTCCACATCCTCTGCAGGCCACCAGGATCAATATGAATTGCACTGGAATCCAGTACAAAAATCAGAAGTGCCCCAATTGCTCTTCCAGCCCCTCCCATACAGGCATCTCCTTTCACAGCATAGGGACTCCTTGAAGAGGGGCACATTCCCTTTGATGCTTGCCCCCTTCAAGACCTTCAACTGCAGATAAGAAAGGCTGAACGAGACACAAGCAGAGAAAGTTGCTGCCAGGCAGATAACGCAAGGTGCTGTCAGCACAGATAAGCTGTTATAAACCAAGATCATCTGCAGTTGCAGGACCCAAGTTTTCCTCAACCCTGTGCTATCTTCCTGCCCGCAATGCTACACAGCACTACAACTGTGTTTAACATTTAAGCTAAGATAGTTGCCAGTCCCATGAGCAAGCAGCTAGCCCTACGAGAAGGGTAGTGCCAGTGAGTCCAACCTGCTATCTGGACAGCACAGAAGACAGAGGGATTTGGGGGGTTGTACAGCTTGCAAAGCTTTACATTCCTGCGAGGTCAGCATGATGACTCTGTTCCCGTTTTGCTTACTTGCTGTGTCCCCGTTTAAAAAAAATAAAAAGAGGAGCGCTTCCAATATCCATCTTTGGCACATTTAAATCCTCAGAGACATTCTGCTAAAGTCAGACCTAAAAAGCACGGCTTTCATACAAGGTTTTCCTCCCATGTGGGCTAAAAGAAGCACAGACAGGGATACACCCGCATATATATACACAGACCAGAGATAAGGAAAGACTGGGGACTGGAGCAGGTGGAAGAGCAGCAAAAAAGGAACAGATGCCCAGCCTGAGGCACTCGCTGGGCTAATGCCCTGTTAACAGAACACAGAACATGGGACAATGGGGCACGGGGAGCCAGACACCCCAATCCCTACCACCAACACACTAGATTTTTGGGGTGGCTGTACCCCAACACATCGGGGGAGGGCACAGCGCAGCCCTTCAAAGACCTGGTGCAGAGAGGCAGCAGCCACTCCCACCTCCTTTATAGGGTCAGAGGATCCCTGTAGCCCCCTTCCCACCCCCAAAATCCACTGAAAGAGGAGGGGACCCCTGCCCATCACTGCGGTAGGACACCCCAAAACAGAGGGAACCCTAAAATGGAGAAAAGGGCGGCAAAGCTAGGGGAAAGGAGAGCAGAGGAAGCAGCCCCCCGAGGCCTCGCGGGTGGGCGAAGGACTCTCGACCCACGGGTCCGAGTTCCTCGCCCACCCGCGAGGCCTCGGGAGAAGAGGAGACTGTGCGCCCGTTACCTGGGGACGCAGCTCGGGCTGGAACCGTCGATCTCCCACGTGGCGAAGAGGTTCATAGGCACGGGGCGCCCCAGGGCCCCGGCCCCGCCCGGGAAGCTGAGGCGGCTCCGTTCCGCCGCCGCCGCCATCGCTGCCGCCCCTCCCGCGCGCCCACCGGCACCCGCCGCACCGCCCCTCCCCGGCGGCCGGGGGGTCACGTGACGGGGCGGGGGCGAAGGGGCGGGGCTAACTGAGGCCGGGACGGCGTCGCGCGCGGGGCGGGGGCGTGGTCTGAAAGGGGCGTGTCTTCCGGAGTGGGCGCGGTCTGAGGGGCGGGGCCGCGCCGAGGGACGTGTCCTGAGTCGGGCGTGGCAGCTAATGGGCGCGGCCTGCGCCAGGGTGGGCGCGCCCGCGCGGGGGGCGGAGCTGTACTCTGGGTGTGTCCTTACGCCGGAGGGTACCGCACGAGGGGCGTGGTTGTTGCGAGGGGGCGTGGCCTGCTAAGGGCGTTCGTGACGAGGGGGTGTGGTTTGACAGACGGGGCGTGTTTCGCCTTGAGGGGTTTGTGATGAGGGGGCCTGACCTGCCCGGGCCGCGGTGACATCGAGGGCGCGGTCTGTCCCGGGCGGGGCGGCTCCCAGAGCCGGGTGGCGCTGCCGCCTGCCCCCATCCGCGGAGCCGGAAGTGACTGTGCTGCCGAGGCCGTGGCACCGGATGTCGTCGAGGCCGTTTCCGGCTGGCTCCGTGGCAGGCGGTGGCGGCGGCGGGCGGGCCGCAACGGGGAGCGGAGATGGTGCTGCTGACTATGATCGCCCGCGTGGCGGACGGGCTGCCGCTCGCCGCCTCTATGCAGGAGGACGAGCAGGTGGGGCCGCGCGGGCGGGGCCGAGGCGCGGGGGAGGCCGCGCGGCACTTTTCGGCCCCACGGGATCACTCTCAGTCCTTTGACAGCCTTACGGGTCCCCTTGCAGCCCCACGAGGCCACTCTCGCCCCCCTCTCAGCGCGTTCGCAGCTTCGGGGGACTCCTCTCAGCCCCCACGCGGCCCCAGAGAGTCCCTTGCAGCCTCCTCTCGGCCTCTGTCAGCCCTTCTTATAAACTAGATGGCTCTTCCGCGAGATCTTTCCGGCTGGAGAGCCGTCTCTGTGCTGCTAGGAGCGAGCTCCTCCTCCTCCTCGAGCTGAGCCCGGGATCCCCCCCTTTAAGCCCCCCTGATTGCGGGAAGGTGGTGTTTTCCAGTAGCAGCTATTCCCAACAGCCTGTCCTCCCTTCACAGTCAGGCCGTGACCTGCAACAGTACCAGAGTCAAGCGAAGCAGCTCTTCCGCAAGCTGAACGAGCAGTCCCCCACGAGGTGCACTCTCGAAGCAGGTGCCATGGCTTTCCAGTGAGTATCTGTAGGTGCCATAGGGAAATGGGCAAATGCTGCCATGGAAATAAAGGAAGTTGCTTCTGGGTCAGGGTGAGGACTTTTTAGAAATTGGGCTGCCTGAGAGAGGGTGAGCTGTTCCACTCTTTGCCCTTCTGGTTGAAGTGTAATAGCTGCTCAGCAGGGAGAGCAGCTGAGTTGTTCCTTCTTGACACTCGGTGTTTCAGCCAAGTTCATAGTTCTGCTGTTGCTGAAAACAATGTGGATTCTCTTCCTTTTAAGCTTTTTCTGCTTATTGGCATCTTACCCTCTAAGTGTGTCTTCTGTGCCTCCTGTGCCTTTTCATTTTCAAAAAGAGGTGTCCTTGGTAAAAGCAGCAGCTCTTGCACAAGATTTTCCTCCCTGTGTGTCCCGTAGGAATGTACCTTTTCATGTGTTACCTTTGTGTGTAGAAAGCACACAGAGCATCTCTGAGCTTCTTTAGTTATTTCTTTAATATCTGACAAACTTTTTTACTCTCACGTCGTAGATTCAGTCTTATGGTTGCCAAATGTGTTCAGAGCGTTTAATTCATTTCCCAAACTGTTCGGACACTCTCTATTAGAAAGCACTTTTGGATTTCTCCAGCAGCGCACTAACAAGGGAACTGGAGTTTAAAATAATGAAAACTTGCGGAGTGCAGGTCAGACATCCTGACTCCCTGATCATCAGGGATCTGGAAAGGCAAGTAAATGGAAAAAGAGCTGACAGCCAATAAAGGGCAGGAGGGCAAGCATTGAGAAAGGAAGTGCTTCTTTACATGCCATGTAATTACCTAGCAGGTAATGCTGGAGAACCGAATCAGGCCTGGGATCTTGTCGGGAATCAGAATGGTGCTACTTGGCAGAAGTGTTTGAGGTCTCTGAGTTCAGGTGCCACATGAGATCACCAAGACAGAGTTGTGAAGTCTTACCAGCAATGCACCAAGATTTCCCATGCTCGGCAGCGTTTGTGCCACGTTGCAAGCAGCAGGATCCCTATTGCTTCCCCAGCCCTGGTGAGCAGGTTACGTGTTTACAGCTGGGTGAAGGGGAGATGGCCTTTGAATGCAGGCAAGGCTGGCTTTGGGTCTCTGCTTCTATAACAAGGGCCCTGAGCAGATCTCCTGCCATGTTCTTTTCTTCAGAGATTCAGTGACACAAAAAGACAGGAAGAGGAGTTTTTGGGGAGGGATATCTTTGGTAAAAGCCATGCGGTTTTGAGAGCACCTTCTGTTGTGGCTGGCTTATGCATGATGACTGTGGCAAAATTTTTTTAATCTTTTTTTTTCTGTTGACCTCTGGTTGCCTTTGATCAGGAGTTTTCATGGTTAGAGAATGGCCCTGGTTGGAATAGACAGGCTGTCCCTGTCGCCTGGCAGGTTTGGGTGTTGTTGCCAGGGTTAACTGCAAAATCCTGCTCTGCATCGTCCTCTTTCTAGGAGCTGAAACTTCCTAGAATTCAAAACCTCTAATTTTAAATATTTCCCTGGCACTGCAGGAGTGTAGCTCTGAGTGGCAGTGAATCCTTCTGAAAGAGTCTGGATAGATCCTAGTAAATCTCTTCTTGTCTTGCTGCTGTGATGCAAGTGGAGCAATGTCTGGGAAGGCTGAGCTGCTTGCAATGCCCGGGAAATGGAAGCCTGTTAGCAGTGGCTGTGATATCACTGGTTCTGACAAGGCAGGAGGCCTTGGACAAGCTTATGTTTTGACACCTGTGTCAGGGGAACAGCCAGGTTACCTGGCCGGCAGGCAAGGAAGGGAGTGTTTCTCCTTCTGTCTTGAGTTAGTCCCTAGACAAGTTCCGTGGGGACTGGCTGCTGCAAAGCGCTCAAGTGCTGCCTGTTAAGGTGGGACATTAGGGCAGGACCCATATAAAAGGTACTTTCAGGTCAGAAAACTTCCTGTGATAACCGCACAGGAAGGAAAAGAAACAGGTGAGTTAGAAATATAGTCTAAAATGATGCTGATTGATGACCGTGCTGTTAGTTAATACAGCACATCTTTTTTTCCTGCCAAATCCGAGCCCTGGCTGCTGAGGGCAGCATAAACTAGGACAGAGCACTTTGTGGTGCAGGTTACAAGCATGGCTAAGGATACTGCTGAACTTGCTGAGGTGGTGCTAAACGTTTTTGCCATGATCAATTCAGAGAAGAGTCTAGTCTTGCTGAAATGTGAAGCTTAAACTGCGACTGCTGAAACGATTTTAAATGTTTACACTTGAGCTCCAAAAGCCGTGTCACTCTTTCAGCTACAGCTCTCGGTGTGCGTGACTGTACAGGTATAGAAACCAGTGGAGTCTGCTGTGCCACCCATCAGCAGTTGACCTTTGGCTGGCGAATGACTGAAGTGGCTCTTACCTGTCATGTTGAAAACAACCCTTGGCCTTTGCCACTGTTACCAGGATAAAGCTTTTCTCTCTCAAAATTGATCCAAGGGAACGATAAGAAACCTCTTGGCTATACTTTGTGCAGAAATCTGGAGTATGCAAGTCAGTGGTGGCAAATGGCACTGCCTTCCCCTGGTGCGCATGCGCTGCTGAGCAGTCGGCATGATCCGGTGCTGTAATAAAGCTTGGAAGCGTGCACCACAAGTCAAGCCGAGAAGCCCAGCCATACTCTGATGTCGAGCTGGGGTCAACAGAACTGCCTGAATCTGGGACAGCGAGATGAGTGTGCTCCCTGTGGTGCTAACAGATCAGCTCTAAATCTGACACATTAAATACCACATCAAGGGAAAAGCAAGTGAGAAACGTGGCTGAGGAGCTCAGGCAGGACCAGCTGCTCAGGCCAGACTGCCCTCATCTGGAGATTGCTTATTTCAAAAGACTTTTTCAAATATTGCTGTCCATGACAGTGGATAAATCAAGCTCTGGGGGTGATTTGTAGCAACTCCAAGCTGCCAAGCATGTTTCCAAGGGTAAAGGAAGAACAGGGGCATGATTGGGATTAGCCTTACATACCAGTGCAGTCCAGCTGAGGGTCATGAAAAGGAATAAAAGCATGGTCTCATCGGGATACACTTTTAGAATGGATTATAGTAACTGGAGTTTCTTGCTTCCAGTCAGGTGTATCAGTTGTTGTTTGAAGGCTGGCAGGTTTCACACACAGGCCATATAGAGGCAGGAGAAATGGGTACTCCTGAGCCTAGAAGCAAGCCACGGGTGGTTAATTTGAAGGCTTTGGACCTGCTGGGGTGTCTGGGAAAAGAGTGTGAAGGGGCTATTGTTTTGTGAGCCTGATGCAACTATTAGCAAATTTTAAGCTACTTATTTAACAGCAGTGCCCCCGTGACAGGGTCAGTTCTTTATTATGCTGCTAATCTTTATGCTAACCAGACTGCCACATAATTGCATTATGTGGAAAGTCAAGGGAAGGTAACGTCAAAGCAGCATTTAATTTCCACCCTGAATAATACAGATAAACATTCAAAAGTGTATGCAGAGTTATCTACTGTCTCTGCTCCCTTGGTTTTGGTGGATATATTGTTGCCTTTATTTTTCTCTTGGCTAAATGAGGAGAAAAAAGTAGTTGGGAATGTGCAGCAGCAGGAAGTTGTAGCAAAGCCAAATAACCTTAATAATCTCAGGATTGATTCTATCTCACCCCTTATTTCAGTAGGCTTTTTGGCTGAATTACAGTGAAAGTCCCCTGTTTTCAGTGCTGACAGACACACTGGAGCTCATGCTGGAGCAAGGGCAACACTGATCCTCTGTGAACCCCAGTACAAGTTGGATGCAATGGGGTGGTGGGAGGAGGAGAGCACCTCTCCACGTGTTCAGGTATGGAACAGACCAAGCAGCACTGTGCAACAAGAGCAGCCCCTGCTTCAACGCACGTTTTGGAGCTCCTGGCATCAGAGCCAAACAGCTGGTAGCACGGCCACCCATGGCAAACCTGGAGGGAAAGTCACCAGAACCCAGATTGCGCCAGTATTTTACCCCAGCTGTCTTTGATGCCATCCATGTGGATAACAACATCCCACCACCAGGCTGGTGTTGGAGGGGAGGGGATACCCAGCCCTCCAAAACAGAAAGTGGAAGTTTGCAGTCACTGGGTGGCTTTTTAGCACACTGAGACCAAATCCTTGTGCGTGTCCTAATCTCAGGGCAGAGCTTCCCGTTTGTGGGCCTCAGGTACTTGGCTGTGCTGTGTTGTCTTAGAGCTGTGTTGGCAACCTCCCCTTCTAGTCTGCTGGCAAACTTACTTGTGTTTCTCTCCCTTGGACTGCTGGAGGAAGGGCATGTGTCCTCCCTTTTTAACTCCAAAATCATAATGTTGTTGTTGGTATTTTAAGTTGATGTTACTCTCAGGCCAACTTTGTTCCATTGACGTTAAAGCTCAGGGCTGTTGGCATAGGTATAGGGTCTGAGACTACAAGAAAATGTATTTTAGGTAAAATAAAAATGAGTCATTACTTTGTAGGAAGGTTTACACCTGACAAACTGCATTACCCTAGTGCAAACTGCCTCCAAGGGAAAGCAAAGTGGAAGTACCTGTATGCAGTTCTCATTGCCTCGTAGCAATAAAGGTATGCTGGGTGGTGCTTGCTAGGATAGGTACAAAATTGATTCATTAATCCTCTCTCTGCTGTTCTTTCAGCTACATCATTGAGAAAGGAGTGTGTTACCTGGTCCTGTGTGAAGCTGCATTCCCCAAGAAGCTGGCTTTTGCATACCTGGAAGACTTGCATTCAGAGTTTGATGAGCAGCATGGCAAGAAGGTGCCAACGGTCTCCAGGCCCTATTCCTTCATTGAATTTGGTGAGGTCCCTCTCTTTGTGGCTAGTTAGGAAACTTCTTGCTGAGGATGAGCAGCAACACAGGGATCCTTTCCAGGTTAGCCTCTGGAATTGATAGTTCAGCCTCTTCTTAGCACCAGAGAAGCTATTTGTTCTGAGCAAGAGAATAGAGGATGGGTAGGGAAATGGTACATGTTCTTTGATTCAGATTTCCTGCTTGAAGTCTCTTGGCCTCTCTCCAGTGTGTGTTTGCGTGCAGTCTGCTGGCTGTCTCGGCAGTGCTCCCACTCTGATAAGCCCCTCTTGTTCCAGACACCTACATCCAGAAAACCAAGAAGCTGTACATTGACAGCCGTGCGAGGAGGAACCTGGGCTCCATCAACACAGAGCTGCAAGATGTGCAGAGGATCATGGTGGCCAACATCGAGGAAGTCTTACAGCGAGGAGAGGCACTTTCAGGTAGAGGGAATAGCCAATATTTGGCATACAGTTCCTTGTCTCCTCAGTCAGCTGGGTGAGTCCCTGGGTCAGCATTCTGGAGGGAAAGGCTTGTTGATCCCTGAGCTTCCTGAGAAAAACAACAGACTCAGTTTGAGTTGGATCAGTTGCATTCTGCAGCACCTGGCAGGTACTGGTGCTTTTTTTGAGCAAGACCAGCATCTCACCAGCTTGGGTGGCTCTCATCCCGGCAGGAGCAGCGCTGTAGCACCGTAGGTAGGTACAGGGTGTGTGAAACTGCTGCGCTTACAGCTGCTCCAGAGAAACTTGTGCAGTTAATGTCATGGTTGGGGAACTTCTATTTGAGGTAATGTTGATTAACTTCTCTCCCTTTTCCCTTTAACAGCTCTTGATTCCAAGGCCAACAGCTTGTCCAGTTTGTCCAAGAAGTATCGTCAGGACGCGAAGTATCTGAACATGCGTTCCACTTATGCCAAACTTGCAGCCGTAGCTGTGTTCTTTATCATGTTGATCGTCTATGTGAGATTCTGGTGGCTGTGAGCCAGTTGCAGTGACAGAAGAGGGAAAGCCGGTAGCCTGGCAGGTGTATTTGTGCAGGACACTGTTCACGGGGGATGTGCATTAGAATCCACACAGGACCACCACCTTGATGGAAGTGTCCTGACATTGTTAGGTGACACCTGACTACTACACCTCTCAGTGAAGCCTAACAATAGGCATGAAGCCTTGATGACTACAGGCTTTCCCTTGGAGGTAGTTTGCACTAGGGTACTGCAGGGTATGGCTCCCACAGGCCTGCCCCCCTCCTGGGGACACACTCTGGGAACAGTCACAGTTGAGCATAATCACCTTGTACATCCTCCTGTTGAGTAGCTCTAGTCGGAACTGGACTCTAATGAACATTCCTTGTGTTGGCCATGTCTGCTGTTTTAGAATCTGGGTCTGCAGTTCTTTCTTTTTTAAAGACAAGACTCCCCTGTTTAAGGCAAATACTGCACTGTACATAGAGTAGCTTTCACCTCTGTTAGAATAGCTGTTGTTTTCTGTGTCTGTCATCTTTGCTTGTTACACTTTAAATTACTTTAGGAAGAAATGGATGTTAAATTATGCCTTAAAATACATTCTGTCTAGAAGTAGGAGAGGCATTGAAAGGCTTCTACGTTACCAATTCCTACAAAATTGATCTACAGGTTTGTAAGCGTCCACTTTCCCTCTCCTGACAGCTCTGTATGACTGGCTCAGTATGTTTCTGTGTGAGCAGGGTGGATAATTCAAGTGCTGTCAGAGCGGGCACAGTGCAAACTGTGTCAGCACTCTGGTTTTCCCTTCTATCTGCAGATTCACTACTTTATTTCCTTCATTTTTATAACTGAGCTTGCTTTCCAAAATGTGTTAAAACTGCCAGCATTTCATCTCTGGGATGCTTGTTTTCTTTCTCTTTCCCCCACCAAAAGTAACCAAAAAAACCAAATGAATGTTGTTGTGAAGAAAAGGCAGCGTTTCCTTAAACAACACCTTAACTTTATGTGAAGGATTGAAAGGGATAACTTTAAAGCAGGGATATCCTCTGGAAACACTACCTTTTTTTCCGTGGTCACCTTCTCCCTACCTCACTGGGGAAGCTGAAACTAAGTGAAGAAAAATGAATCATGGGGCAGTAGTGTATGGCTTCTTTCTCAGGGGCCAATCTATAGATTTCCATTATAATGTGATTATTTTATTTTAATTTTTTTTGGTCCACCTGTGCTAAGAATAACATTTTATCAGTCAGCTTTTGTTTTTATTCAAAAGAAGAGAAAAAAATAAACCCCACAGGTCAAGCATTCTTCTGCATTCAAGTGCCTGCCACTTGGTAGGAAGCAGCCAGTGTTACAGAAGGAAGCTTCAGGACTCCCCAGCACCTTTTACAAGCACATAACCTTGAGTAGTTCTGGAAGTATAAACTGACCTGGAAGTGTTTCCCAACACTGTATGGGAAACAGAGAGCTGTTGTCCTGTCTGGGAACACCCCCAGCTTTGCACAGTGTTGGATGGGCAGGGAAGTAGCAGGTACTCGTCCACCAATACACCTGGGAAATCTGACTTACCAGGTAGTCTAAAATCATCTGGTGTCTGCATGATGCCTCCAAGTGTTACTTTGTAGATTGCCTTAGCATTATGATTATCATTATTTTTGATCCTTTTAAGTGTTATCCCTAGCAGGTGAATGTCCCAGTTATGTGGGCCTGTGTGATGTAGGTGCTGAAAGGTGAGCAGACACTGACCACAGGTGGATTGTTTGGACTGTGGGGACTGACACTTCTGCAGTGAGGGGCAGCTAGGCAAGCAGTTGCCTCCAGCAGTGAAATAAATGCTTCTGGAAAATCCCCTCTGCAGCCTGGAGTTTCCTGTGTCTCATTTTGCTGATCTCTGAGACTGCTTTTTTCCACTCCAGGGACACAAGAGTGTAAAGGCTCCACAGCTGAAGCCACCTGGGATAACATCTCCTTTTTTTTGGAGGCAAAGCTAGTAGAAAAACATGATCTTGGACCTTTTCTGGCAGAGAGACGATGCAGGGCTGGTCATGCAGGGCTCTCTTTCCTGGCTGGTGTGTGTGTCTGCCTGTTTGATGCAGACAGGCAGCATCCTTCATCACATATCAGAAGGTGTGGGGGCAGATTTATGTGGGGATGGTTTTGGGGCAATGCTGTTCGTGGGGCACACATGAAGTACTACAAATTAGGAGTGGAATGTTAATAACAGGACATGAAACTGCAAATCCCATTGCCTAAAGAGGAAGGCAAGAAAGACTCCTTTCCTGTAGGCCACTGTGGGGCTCCAGGGACCACCTTACAAGCAGAGCCCCTTTTCCTTCCTTGCACAGAGCAGAGGAACTACTCATGCTCTGCAAGGGAAGGGTAGGCTGGGGATATTTTGCCTGCACCTTCTCAGCAGCCTGGCTGCAGGGTAGCTGCTCTGTCCTGCTGCATGGAGCAGAGGGGATGGTAAACCATGGCAGGTCTCTCTGTTAGCTGACGGCTTGTTTGAGGCTGGGCTGGGCAAGCAGCCGCAGGCTCTGTACCTTGGCTCTCTGCCCCAGTGTGCAACAGCCAGCAGTGGGCGCAGAGTGCCTCTTTGCTCGGTGTGGGTTATCGTAGTGGCTGGTTGCTGCTGACTTGTGCGTCAGTGCTGGAAGCGGTCAGGGTCCCAGCGCTGCACCCTTGGTGCTGACAGAGGCCTAGACCTGGCCCAGAGCCACTGCCTGCAGATGACAGTGCCTACCTGGAGCTGGTGCCCGTTGCAGAGCATTGCCCGGAGCTGGGGAGGTGGAGTGGGCTCCTTCTGATGGCACCCCCAAAGACCCACAGCCTTGCTGCCTCCCCGTGAAGTTGGGGATCTTCCCACAAAGGCAGCCAGACAGTGTCATGCAAGGCTGTGCTGCCTGGCCTCATCCTGCTGCTGCGACTGAACTGGGTGCTGGCATTTACCAGCGGGGTGTTTGCCTGAGTTGCCTCCAACCCAACACCCATCTTATTTCTGTACCAGAGCTGTCCCTCTGTACCTCTGGAGCAGCCTTTGCCTGCTGGGTTCCTTTGCATCCCCCCTAGTACCTGTGCTTGGTCAAGAGTTTCTTGGTCAAGAGGCCAAGAGTTTCTCTCCCATGCCAGGCACATGTTGAGCAGTGCAAAGTCCTGGCATCTCTGCAGTGCCTGAGCTCCCTATCCTGGAGGGTGTGCGGGGTGGAGCTGGGCTCTCCCTGACCTCACAGCATACTTATTCCCACTGGGAAATCCTTGACATGGGGTATGAGCAGAGAAAGGAAAAGGAGATGTAAGGTGCCCCGGGAGCTACTCTGCTCATTGCACGAACATAGAGGTGACAAGCATCATCACAGGAATGGTGTTCCAGAAAAGCTGTTGATTTTGGCTGCGCTTGCTGCTGCCACTGTTCAGCTCAGGTCTGGGCACCAGACGCCAGATGCCAGTGATGTTGGTGGGGTTGGTACCAGCTAGAGAGACCATGCGTGGCTGGGCCCACCCTGACCCGTCACAGGGCTGCACTTGGGTAGCTTACACTGCTGCATGTGCCTGTGCTGGGTGGCAGGTATTTTTTGCCCTGAGCATCTGAAAAGCACGGCAGCGAGAGCAGACAGGCAGAGCTGGTTTCTGGGCATTACCAAACCTGCCAAGGGTGGGGCATGACACTGTGGAGAAGAAGAGCACAGCAGGATGGTGAAGGCTGGCAGTGTCAATTATGAGCCAGGTCCCACCTCGCAGGGGCTGTGGCAATGCTCTGCACTTCACCATTCCGGGGAGCAGCCGCTCCGGTGCTACAGGGTTTTGGTTTCTATGTTTACATGGGTACCAGCTGCTTCCACGACTTTGAACCAGCTTCTTGGACATGCAAACCCCTCTTTTGTGCAGGTTTTGAGAAAAATAAAACACATTCAGCATCCTTCCTTTTGAGGCTCTAGGGGATTTTGACCCCTGGGGTGGTTTCTGGCAGCTGCTTTGCTGTGAGAGAACGTCCCAGCAGCACAGAGGGCTGTGCCAGCGTCCCTGCAGCAGAGCAAATGGCTGCCCAGGGAACCCAATAACTGCCTGGGCAGCAACAGCCAGGGTGGCAGGGGCTGGGATTCAGCCTTCGAGCGCCCTAGTCCTTGTCCTCCCTCCCATGTCTTTTGATATGGGGCCGTGGTAGCTCTGTCTCTCTGGGGAGCTCTCAGTCTCATGGGAGCCAGGGAAGGATTTGCCCTCTCATGGTTTGCTCTGCTGTGTTGCTGCCGAGATGACCTTTCAGAAAGGAGAATATTGATTTTCTACTGCCTGAAAACTATGATTTTTCAGATGTCAGGGAGCTGGGTTTCGCAGCTGGCCATGGGCAAGTGACAGCTGGGTCCAGCCCTCCTGCCCACGCCTGGGTCAGCAACGCGTCCCGTCCCAGCACACCCCTGAATCACCCTGTCCCTCCTGGTCTGGGTGACGTAGCTGGGCTGGTCCCTAGCCCCGAGCACTTGGCAAGCCCCAGGGCAGGATGCTGGGTACCCACCTGACCCCTGGCAGCCTCCTTGCTCTATCCCTACTCATACCATAGACCTGAGCCCTTTTGGGAGTCCCTGGGGGTCTGGTTGCTCTTGAGCCCGTGCAGCCAGCACTGAGGAGGAGTGGGGTACGACATCTTCTCCATGGATGCTCTGGCTGTGCTTCCTACTTGGCCTATGACCCAGGTGCCCACACGTGTCCTAGGCTCCACTTCCCCTGAGGCAGCTGTGCCACCTCTTCCCCAGCCCGCCCCCCTTCTCCCCAGCCTCGGCACCATTTGGCTCCCCTGTGGGTGCAGGGGTGCCCCAAGGTTTGCCAGGAGCCATGCCCACAGCACTGAGCCTGGCACCATCTCATGCGGCTGCTCCTGGCTGGCTGCTGTCAGTCCTGAGCTCACAAACCCACCAAACCCATAAAGAAGAAGTTGGGGAGTCCCCATGCCTTGTGCCCACCCCCATGGGGCTGCCAGGCCCCTACCATGGGGCTTTCTCTAGGCTCATGTCTGCAGGTCCCAGTGTGGTTTTGAATCATGGCTCAGAAACCCCACGTGGCTGCACCCCGGTGCTCTGCAGAGAGATAATAAGCCCATTTCATAGAACAATAGAATCATAGAATAGTTAGTGTTGGAAGGGACCTTAAAGATCATCTAGTTCCCACTCTCTGCCATGGGCAGGGACATCCCACTAGCTCAGGCTGCCCAAGCCCCATCCAACCCGGCCTTGAACACCTCCAGGGATGGGGCATCCACAACTTCCCTGGGCAACCTGTTCCAGTGCCTCACCACTCTCAGGGTGAAGAAATTCTTCCTAATGTCTAGTCTAAATCTGCCCTTCTTCAGTTTATACCCATACCCCTGTGTCTCCAAGCCTCTATTAACAGTCCTTCCCCAGCTTTCTTGCAGCCCCTTTCAGGTACCGGGATGTTGCTATAAGATCTCCTTGGAGCCTTCTCTTCTCCAAGCCGAACAACCCCAACTCTCTCAGCCTGTCCTCACAAGGAAGGTGCTCCAGCCCTCTGATCTTTGTAGCCCTCCCCTGGACCCGTTCCAACAGTTGCATATCCTTCTTAAGTTGAGGATTCCAGAACTGGACACAGTACTCCGGATGAGGTCTCACAAGAGAGGAATAGAGGGGAAGAATCACCTCCCTTGACCTGCTGGCCACACTTTCCTTTGTCATTGCTTTTTTTCCCCCTTCTTGCCAGCAGCTCCCCGGCCCGGTGGGGGCTCTCCAGCTGCCCTGGCTCCCTCCGCAACCCTGGCATACCATCTGCACTCACTGGAACTGGGACTGCCTGGCCCTGGCCCAGCACAGCACCCAGAGCAGAAAGTGCACCTGCTGGCAGAGACCCCAGAATTGACACCAGACACAGGATTTGCATAGAAGAGCAGAAATAAATGTGCTTGCTGAAGTCACAGGGACCTGAAGTCCTCTGCACCAGGACCTGTGTGGGTGCATATATGTGGTGCTGGAACTCACAGAGCCTGGGGTACACGTGGCTCTGTGGGACCTTTCCTGCAGCTGTATGTCCCCCATGTATGGCTATGATCCCCTCACTGCTGCAACAGCGTCTTGCCCCCAGCATCCTCGAGAGGGGATGGGGCCATCAAGGTGAAAAGGGGCCTGGAGTAGGCTGTGCAGAGGCTCCCACTCAGTGCCAGGAAAGATGTAACAGCACAGCCAGGACTGAGTCTGGGCTCTGAGTCCCACAAAAGTGGGAAGGAGGCTCTGTTCTGCATTCCTTTGCCCCTGCCTGCACAGGGACCATAGGTGGTGGGAACCATGCCCAGGAGGCCAGCCCACAGTGACAGGTGACCAGAAGGGGGGCCTGCATGGTCCATGTGTGCACTGGGAAAGGAGCAGAATGGGGTGCTTGCCTGCTGCAAATCAGAGCTTTAGTTTCCTGGCAGCTGCTGACTGAGTGGGAGAGCTGCAGGCTTCCATCTACACAGCCAATCCTGGGTACAGATCAACAAAAGCAACCGAAGGACAGCTCTGAGCAGTACTGCTGTGCCAGCCAGCTTGATGGGTGACTGCTGTGCTGCGTCTCAGGGGCTCATTGGAGCAATGAGCACTCATTGTCAGTCCTTTTTTTCTCATCAGTTTTGCTTGCATCTGTTGTTCCACATTGTGGGAGGGAGCCATCCATAAAGCACCAGGTGCTCCACCACTGTCATTCCAGCACAGGCTGCTACCTGGAGGACAACCACACACCAGCGAATCCTTGCTCCATGCCCAGAACCAGGAGCATATTGGGACTTTGACAGCTACCCCATGTGTCAGGCCAGCACTGGTAAAAGCCGTGTGCATGAAGCTGCACAGCGCTGCCTGCAAGGTAAACGCTTCAGGGGCTGCTGAGAACGAGGGCTGCGACAGGGAAGGCAGAGGCTATGAATTCCCAGGGCGATTAAGCAAGGCAGCGGAGGTGGCTCAGGGATCCCAGTGCATTCCTGCGAGGCTTGAGGCAGGAATGTCTTTGCACTTCTCTGGGACTTTTTAAGACAATACTAGCTGTCAGGTAAGGTAATCGCAGTGAAAGCCAAGTCATGTGAACGTTAGGAGTTAGCAGATGGGCCAAAGGACAAGCTCTTTGTGGCCTGAATGTAAGGCTGCCAGCCCTGGGGATTTTGTTGGAAGCCTCTCTCCCTCCCATTTTTCTTAAACCTCTTGGCTGCTGACATCTTACAACTATGAAGTACCCTCATCTTCCATTTTAGAGGAGTTCCAGCTCTTCTGTTTTGAAAAGAAAAATGTCAAGCACGTCCTAAGGACCCACAGACCAGGAGCAGGTAAAAATGAGGCAACATCTGTTTGTGTGTGTAAAATGCTGGGATGTAAGGCAGGTGTTTGGGTGTGGGCTGAGCTGAGGTTTGAATGCCTGAACCACCAGCAAAATCACTGAAAAGGTATTGCAAGAAAACACAATTTATTCCAAAAGAGCTGATGCAAAGCTGGTGAAACTCTACTCCTCCAAGGTGAGGGACAGAGGAGAAGCACCATGCTGCTTGCTGAGCATGTACAGACACACAAAAAGTATATCAGTGTTCCAACACACATCGCCTTCTGCAGGGTGAGCTGGGGAGAGCACAGAGACCCCAGCACCTCTTCTCAGCAGTGTCCCCGTGGCTGTGGAGTGACAAGCCACATGGGACGAGGGGAGCTGCTGTCCTCGTGGGCTTCTTCCTGGAGTGGAGCAAGCACAGACAAGGAGGCAGGACACCAGCAACCCCTTTTGCAGCCAGCCACACTCTCTGCAGAGTTTGGCCACTGAGCATTGCCTGGGGTGGCCCTGCTGAACAGGGGGAGTGGGACCCCAGCAGCGACAGGGATGGCTTTGAAGCAGAGGATCAGAGAACCTGATGAGTGCTGGGGCTGGACGACGGTCTGCATATGCAGAGATCGAAATGAGTGCTCTGTGGAGCAGGCAGCTGAAATCATTGTGGGGTGAGACTCCTAACATGGAGCTGTAAAGGCTTGATCTCCCTGCCTTTGTCAGCCAAAGTGCCAGGATTTCCCTAATTGCCCGGGCTGTTTAGTGATACTGTGGATATGGACTCTGTTCAACTCTTCTAATCCCTCATCTGGCATCGCTTCCGATGCCGGAGCACTCCCAACCCTTTGCCAGGCACTGGCACCCTGCCTGTCATCCTGCCTACCTCCCCTCGCCACCCCGGAGGCTCCCACACCCAGGCAGGATACACCATGGGCAAAGTGGGACAAGGCACAGGGAAAATGGCTGGAAAAGAGGGAAAACCTTGCCAGAGCCCTCCAGTTCCTGTGCTGGCCACTGGTCAGTTCTGCACAGGAAACTGGTTGCCCTCATGGCAGATTCTGAGAGCTGTGCTGGGGTGCCTGCCGGATGCTGTCACTGTGCTGAGGGTCGGTAGCTTGTGCTCAGGCCAAGCAAAGTGCAGACAATGGAGGACTGACTGCTTCAAGGGCAGGGATAACAAGTAATGCTCAGCGCTGTGGGGAGCTGGAAATGAGAGCTTTTGGTGAAATACCAGAATTCCTCCTGAATTAGGGAGAGTATCCCCAAGCCCCCCTTGTTCCAGTAACACCTGCCTCAAATCCCAGCATGACTTTATGATTGTTTTAACTTAACTGTTGGTCACTACCAACCATAATTTTATATGTGTAAAGTTTTGGGCACTCTGGGGGCCTGGTCTCCACCCTGGCAGGCGAGGAGTCATGGGAAGGAAGATGTGCCAGGAGCAGAGCCAGAGCACAGTCACCACAGCTAGAAACCACCATCACCTGCCTGTGAGCGGCTGTCAGAGCTGCGATGGGAAGCTCCATCAGCTATGTGGGACAGTGGGGAATTCTTCATCCAGGTAGCACTGCTTGCACCGGCATACCTGAAAAAAATCAGTGTGGTGGCAGGGCACTGGCCATCCAGCTCCAGGCTTGGGAGGAGCTCCAGGATCTGGTGAATTCTGCAGTATAAACTGTGAAGTTTATTCATTGCCCCCTCTCTCCCCCCAACTCGGGCCAGGCTGCTGTGTCAGCACTGCACACAAAGGGCTCTCAGTCTGCTGGGAGCTGGGGCCAGGGCAGGATTTTTAACGCTTTGAATGATGGTTGAGCACTGTGAGGGACCTTCAGGTTGAATTCATGAGCTTTCCAGCCCCACTGCCCTCCTGATATCAACTCTATGGGAACTTGGCTCCCCTCCTGGGGTCCTGTAGCCGTGGGACTGCTCCAGAGGTTCCCCTTCCCGCTGGGTGAACCCCTGCCAGCAGATGCCGTTTGGAGTTTCCCGTCCCCTCTGTGCTGCCCCGGCGGCTGAGCCCAGTCCCCACCGGGGCCCCCGACCCACGGGGCCACATCTCCTGTCCTTGCTCTCCATTGCACTATCCTCACTGTCAACTATACTCAAAGAATCTTCAAAGAATGCTCATTATTATTATTTTTTTTTGATTATCCAGCCATGTCCGGAGACTCCCTTCAGGTTATCTCCTACAACAGCTGCATCTTACAAGGCCACTGAGCACATTGATACATTCTCACAGCCCTAAGACAGGCTATCTCTTAGTCTAAGACAGATTTATATGATGAGATAATTAAACATACAAACCAGCTGCAGCAAAACATAGAATCATAGAATCACCAGGTTGGAAAAGACCCATTGGATCATCGAGTCCAACCATTCCTATCAAACACTAAACCATGCCCCTCAGCACCTTGTCCATCCACCCCTTAAACACCTCCAGGGAAGGTGACACAACCACCTCCCTGGGCAGCCTGTGCCAGTGCTTTTCCATGAAAAATTTTTTCCCCAATGTTCAGCCTGAACCTCCCCTGGTGGAGCTTGAGGCCATTTCCTCTCGTCCTGTCCCCTGTCACTTGGGAGAAGAGCCCAGCTCCCTCCTCTCCACAACCTCCTTTCAGGTAGTTGTAGAGATCAATGAGGTCACCCCTCAGCCTCCTCTTCTCCAGGCTAAACAACCCCAGCTCTCTCAGCCGTTCCTCATAAGGCCTGTTTTCCAGCCCCTTTACCAGCTTCGTTGCTCTGGACTCGCTCCAGAGCCTCAACATCCTTCTTGTGGTGAGGGGCCCAGAAATGAACACAGGATTCGAGGAGCGGTCTCACCAGTGCCCAGTACAGAGGGAGAATAACCTCCCTGGACCTGCTGGTCACGCCGTTTCTGATACAAGCCAAGATGCCACTGGACTTCTTGGCCACCTAAAACTTATCTATTAATTCTCACATCCCCATACCAACGCCCCTGTCCCCAACCCCACTGTCCCCGTCCCCCGGCCCAGGAAGCCCCTCACCCTCTCTGCCCCCATCCCCACGTCCTCCCTCCCGCCCCTTCCCCTCCGCCCCGGCCTCTCCGGGCCCCTCCCCGGCGGGCGGGCGCCCCCTGGCGGCGGGCGGCGCGCGCGGAGGAAGCGGGGGCGGAGTGGTTGCCGCTCCGTGTTCCTCCGCGCCGGCGGCCGGAAAGATCCCTCCGCGCCGCGCGCCGCGCCGAGTCCGTGCGGCGGGAGCGGCCGTGGCCATGGCCGGCGCCGCGGGGACAGCGCTCGCCGCGCTGCTGCTGGCCGTGCTTAGCCGCGCCGACACCGCCGCCGGTGAGTGCCGGGGGGCGCGGGGGCTGCGGGGGACCGGGAGGGGGCGGCTGCCGTGCTCGCGGAGGGGGGTCCCGCCCTGCCCCGGCAGCCGCCCCCGGCGGGGGTGCTCGAGGCTTTCGGAACGCGGGGGGACGGGGTCGCCCCTCCGCGCATCCCCGCGGCGCTCGGAGCCGCGTCCCGGGGAGCGGCTGCTCTCCGCCACTGCCCCGTTCCGCGCGTTGGCGTTCGCGGGGGGATTTAGAGCGCGGTGCGCGGGTCCCGCGCCGCTCGCAGCGGCAGCTCCGCTCCTGGAGCCGAGCCCGGGCAGCCTCGCGGCGCCTGGCAGCCATCGGCGGTCACTGGTTACTTAATGCGACTTCTCATTCTTTCTTCCTTTTTGCTTCTGGCTGGATCGTTTTTCAGATGAGTTGGTGGGGCTGGATGGGGCCTCGAGCCGCCCGGTCCGGCGGGAGGTGCCCCCGCCCGTGCGGGGCGCTGGAACCGAGCGGGCTTTGAATCCTTCCCCCCCGAACCGCTCTGTGATTCTGTGACTCGTGAGGAGCGTAGGGGTGGGGGAAAGTGGGAGTGGAAGCGGCTCGGTGCGTGACCGAGCGAGCCGCTGATCGTTTCAGCAGTTTTATTCTTTAATATGGTCAGGAGCGGCGGCTGGCGGCTGCAGAGCTCTGTCTGCTTCTGTGCGGAGTAGTCGGGTTGATTAGTCTACCTGGTCTGACTCTGAAATGGTCATTATTTGTCTCCTGGGATAAACGCTTTTTTTCCCCCCAGTGACACCCACTGAAATCTTGCTTGCTTAGTTTTACCGATATGATGCAAGAAGGTGGTTGGAGTTTAAAAAGAAAAAAAAAAAGCTGTTTCCCGTATCTGTTTTGGCCAGCTTTGCTCAAAAGGAGCTGGAAAAATAAAGGGTCTTTCATGGGTAGATGTCTCGTAAATTCAGAAATACGTTTCCTTGGTACGTAAAGGTGTGGTGTGTAGGAGGACCATCGTTTCTGGAAATGGCTCACACAGTCCGGTAAGATGGCAAAATACTATTTTTGCAAAGACAAAATGTCCCATCCATTTAGTTAAATCGTACCTTCATACCAGCAACTGGCCAGCTTACTGCTAGCCCTCCAGGTTGCTTCTTCAACAGGGGCAGAGATGAGAAGCGGCTGTGAAATGGTTTCTTGTCCCTGGGCTGGGTATGGATACCCACCTGGCTGGTTAAGGTTCTCCCATGCTGCAGAAGTTTTTGACATTGTGGTTGAAATGTCTTCCCAGTGCTAAACAAAGGTTGATTATTGGAGATGACAAATCTAGGCTGAAAATGACTCCTGTTGTTCATGAGATACTGACCTGCATCTGGTTCCTGGGAGCGGGAGCTGTGGCTTGAATTAATGGGAAAGGGAAAGATGAAGTCACCGAAAGGGTATTTTCAGGTGCATGTTCAACTGTCTTGATGTTCTTGTGCAAGAGAGGGCAGGTATCTGATGTCAGCCCTCTTGGTCAATAAATAGGAGGCTCCTGGATGCACTAAGCGCTATGGTTTGAACTGCTCAGCTCTGCCTCATCATGCCAGCCCAATGGTGCAGCAACTCGCTTTTCCAGTTGAGCTGTTGTTCAGCTTTGCAAGAGGCTGCAGTTGAAGTTGCAGTAAGTTGGGGTGGGGCAGCAGCACCTGCACTCTTGGTGTGGATACTTTCCTGGTAATTGCTGTGAGCAGTTTGCTGCTCTCCTGGTCAGGCAGCAGAGGATGAAACAGGAATCCTTTCTGGTGAAACCCATCCTAATTCCCCACTGTGGTTGTTAACGCTTGGGGTTTGCCAAGCCTGGTTTCACCAGGCTGCTGCTGACTGTCAGCTTGTATTTCTAACAGGTTGCAAGGTATTTCTGGTCCACAGCAGTGCAAGGGTAGGGTGCTGGTGTGGACTGCAGTTTGAGATCTTTAGTATTCAAACAGTGAAGCTTCTGAGGATCTCAGATAACGCTGACAATGTCGGTCTGCTTGATAGGGATTTGCTTACGGAAGAGCAAGTTCTACTTGTTTTTTGGAAGGTGTTACCATCTATCGAATTTGTTCTTATCAAAGATGCTGATTTAGACTTTAAAAAGGGAGTGTGATGAGAATCTGTCGACCTCGCATTGCTTCCTGCAGGGCATTGCTTAGTCAGATTAGAAATACGTGAAGATCCTCTCGCTGATGTTCTCAGGACTTTGAAGCCTTTGGGAAAAAAGGACTTATGCCTCTGGTGGCATCTGAATCTCCTACAATGGGTGGGTTGGGTTTTTGTCAGCTTCCACAGCTGCTTCCCTCCCTCTGCTGTTCTCGTGCCTTGCTGATGTTGCAATACGTGGGTTTTTTCTTCAGTACGCTGTGGTGCTGTTCAGCTTCTCCCATATTCAAAACCAGTGAGTGTGGATGGGTGGCTGCAGTTTGAAGCCGGGGAAGGAGCAGCAGCAGGATGCTGGTAGCCTGTTTCATCTGGAGTTGGGAATCTCGCTTAACAGCCAAACCTGACAGCCACAGTTTGTGACTTGAGGTGTAAGGTAGTTTCCCTTGAGTTTGTGCTTTCGGCTAATGAGTGGAAAGCCATGGAATGATACAGGGATTATTGATTCTCACCCCTCCTTTGGGACACATTAGGGAAATGTTATCTGTGTTGGGGGGAAAAAACAGAGGTTCCCTCAGCATCTGTTTTAGAGTTCTTTTGTAGTTATATTCTTGGTTTCTGTGAATTCACTCTGAAATCTTGCCAGCAGAAGTCAAGGGCTGCCAGTACCCATCCGGAAGAAATAGTGCTTATGTCGTTCTAGACACAGTCATCTGAGAGCTGCAGAAATAATCATTCGTTCTGTTTAGAAAATAGTCTGTTTCTAGGGCACATGTCCTTTTTTTAGGCTGCTGTGAGGATGAAAAAAGAGCTTTGTATCTCAAAATGGCACGGGTGTCTGCTGTTTGTTCCATGCAGCAAGTCTTCATCTCCTTTCTCTGACATCACTCTGGATGGCTGTGGAATCACTCACTGCTCAGTACTAGCAGCAGGCAAGCATTTCTGCACAGGCAAACATCCTTAATGTCCAGATTAATAAAGATTTAGTGCTGGAGAATGACAGAAGACTTTGGACAAGAGGCGAGCATGGCTTCTGGCTGCCAGATTGCCATGGAAACACCAATACCCCTTCAGCTCTTTAATTGCCTTCCCTACATTTATTTTGTTGAAAACTTTTTTTTTTTTTTTTTTGAACAATGGTTTATGCTGCTGTTCTGTATTTTAGGCGTTTTGGCATTGGTTGGAAAAGTGAAAATAGGGGAAGGCAGGGAGCAGCAGCTGTGCAAGGAAATGGAGAACATGGTGACTGACAGACTTGGGAGCTGCATTGCGAGTTCACCCTGAATGCAGAGCGTATTTTAACTTGTAGACCCTCACCAAGTGTAATGTTCTATGAACAGGAGCTGCATCTGATCACAGTACCAGTCCTCTTGCAGCTTCCAAAGCCTGAGGACAGAGAAATTTCCACTTTCTGTGGATTTGCACAATGGTTCCTAGCTCTGTTCTTAGGAGGACAAATTAGTAGTGTTGTCAGTTTCTAGATGTTCAGAGGGCAGATTTGAAACAGATGATGGCAGGGCATGTGGCATTGTATATCAGAGAGCTTGATGTGGTCAGATTTTCTGTTTGCGCTCTCAAGTTAAAAAAATTCCTGATTAACTTCTAAAGCAAAATTTCTTCTTACTGGCTTGTTCTTCTAAAATCCACTGAAAGATTTTTTTGCAAGTTTTTTCACACTTGTCTTACAAAGCATAGAGGTATAGGGAAGAAAGCTAGTTGATCACTCCTCTGAGCTCTGTTCAGCTTCTCAGTTGATGAGTCTTGCATTGTCCAATTGGCTTCTGGCTTTTGTGCGTAAAAGCAGCAGAGATCTCTTAATAATCTGATTAAAGCACTTGTACTTTACAGGTGATTTCTATGACTTATAGGCAACCTTCGTCCTCAACTGCTGCCTTCTGTCTGTGATGTGCAAACCGTTCAGCTTGTCAAATCCCCCAAATGTTAACAGTTTCTAAATATAAGGCTTTATCACTTTTTCACAGTAAGATTTTTTTTTCCTAATTTGTTGTCCCCTGGCCCCTCTCAGTGTGGCTGCCACAGGGTGGGGTGTTAAGGAAAAAAAAAAAGAAAAAGCTATATTCATATTTTCAACTAGCACTCATTTACTAGTGGGTTCTTCCCTGGTACCGAATTTCACTGGAACTATAGCTTGTTGAGATTAGTGAATAATGTAATCATTATATAGTTATCACTCCTTTGTGGTTTTCCTCCAGAATTTGGTATTCTTTCCTTTTGTGCAGTGTTCTTATTCCTTACCGGTGTTTTCAGCAGCCATTTGTGCTGTGCAAGGTGTTGCAGAGGGGTATTTTGTCTCATCCTTTACAGCAAGAACTTACTGCTCTGCCTCCAGAACTGCACCTCATGTTTCAGCATTTTTTCATGGCTGCTTTTGTCACGCTCCGTTTTTCTTGATGGGAATCAGATGCTGGTTTTGGCTCCATTGGTATTTGGGACCCCTTGATTTGTAGCATAGCTGGAGTTAGTAGTGGACAGTAAATCCAGTGACTAAATAACAGTTGCTGAAACCTACTTTGTCCTTCTTGCTAGTTTTTAATGTATTTTTAATCTGACTTTTCTATGTTAAAATAGGTTGGTTTATAAGTTCTTAAAAATACTGAGTTTGTGAGCTTAATGGAACGTTTATGAACGGAAGGAGAGGAGAGACCCATACAGTGTCCTCCTGAGGAGAAAGCTGCACTACCTGCTCAGCTGTGTTCTCTGCCAGAATACTGTTCTCCCCTTATTTAGAGCAAAAGCTTTGGTCTGAGCCTGCACCTTCACAGATGCGGGATAATTGACCACAGAGCTACAGGAAACCAGCTTTATAATGTCTCTCACGACATTAATTGTTCTGATATTTTGCATTTTTATTTCTGCTTGACTTTTTCTGAACTTGTGGGTAAGGCATTTATTTGCATTGCTTTCCTTTTAGTATTTACAACAAACCCCTTTCACGTTTTCTCTGGTTATGTCTCTTTTTCCCTGTAGCAGCCTGCTCTCTTAAAAGCTGAACTCTGGCACAGCTTCTGATCTTAGTCTTTCTCTGTTTCTTTTAGAAAATTAGCTTAGAAAGTATCTTAATGGGCAGATGAAGTATAGGAACCAAATCACAATTTGCCGATTGTCTCTGCATCCAAAAGAACAATGAGGCCGAAACACAAGTTTTCTTTTCTTTTCTTCTTAAGTTTGCTTTAACTGTCTGTCATGGTTT
Source organism: Phaenicophaeus curvirostris (assembly GCF_032191515.1). Classification (NCBI taxonomy): domain Eukaryota; kingdom Metazoa; phylum Chordata; class Aves; order Cuculiformes; family Cuculidae; genus Phaenicophaeus; species Phaenicophaeus curvirostris. The sequence continues at coordinate 10,994,678 of NC_091399.1, read as the reverse complement.
AGACCTACCAGAACATTGTCTGTCTAGCTGATAAGATTAAACCTGTGTGAAATTTTACTCTGGTTAAGAGCGTGCTTTGGTGGATTCAGGTGTTGAGAATTGCAGCACTTGCTATAGTGTTTCTGTGAGTACCGTGCTCATTTTACAGCAGCAGCTATTTAGTTTTTCCCCTCTGGCCTTGGAAAATAGTCCTGACAGGCTAGTTAAAATGTCGGTGCAGAAATTGTGTCTAAACACAGTCAGGTGCAAGGGTTTGTATGGTCTCTAGGCTGGGTAGTACGGCTAATAGTATTCATCTCACATGCATGTAGAGCCCTCATTCAAGAAGTCTTTCATACTTAGCTGTGATGAAATGACAGGGATACTTCACAAAATCATAGCCTGCTCACTTCATAAGAACACGGTCTTTTGATAATTGTGGTCTGTCTTCCCTGTATTCCTGTAATGCGTCCAAAGGACTGATAGAAACCATGAGATGGTTCAGTATGTTAAAAAGCTGTGGGATTTCCCCTTGAAGACCTGCAGGCGTACCAGGGTGAGCCCTGCACCGCGTGAGAGGACTTGAAACATTGCTGCTTGCACCTGATCTGTGCTAACCCACCTTCTGGTAGTCTTGGTGGTCTTGGCAAGTTAGAGCAAGTCTAGAAAGCCAACAAATAATTCACCATTGCTTTTACTTTAAACACAGTATAAACCTGTCAAAAGTCTCCTTTTAGACTCAAGGCCTTGACAGCAAGCTGATACTGTCCATACATGGCTCCTAGAAAAGTAGCTTTATCTTTTCAAGACAAGGATCTCTTCTTCCATGCTGAACACAATGAAATTGACATAATGGATGTAGCAAAACGTACTTTTTTGGCTGGATGAGGTAGAAGGTAGACTTTCTGACACTGTTAACTCTTGAGCATAACTTGGTTGAGTAGCAGAAAAGGAGCTGTTTGAGTAAATTGTGTTGAAATGCCTTGGTTTTGCATGTGTTGTGAAATTGTTAAAAATGTGAAATACAGGAAGGCAGCGCTATGTACACAGAAATGCTAATTGTACTGTGAGAATTGCAGTCTTCATTTTCCCTTGTTATTTCTTTTTTGAAGAGAAGTAGTTGTGTTATTTTAATTACTAATTTTAATACAGAATATGGTTAGATGTGCATTCACTCCAGCTTTAATTGTGTTCCAGTGTATTTCTATTCAGCCTGTTTCAGTCTTGAGCTGAAAAAGTAGAAGTCTTTTTGCTTTTGTTTTCTTTGCTTCTTTCACTTCTAGATTACCATATACAAAACATTTAGCTGCCTGCATTACCCCATTCATGGTGTGTCTCTGTTAAAGAAGTCTAAGGACTAGTAGTAGTTTAATGACTTGCTAAACAGCAGTTCAAGGCAGGAATAATTTGACAAAAAACAGGAGAAAATTAGTCATTACTTTGCTAAAACCTCTCTGCCATGTCTGTGTTTGGTATAGCAAGCTCAACTGGAATTACTGATTCAAATTCTCACTGTGACCCTGAAGGCTGTCACACAGTTGTTCCCCTCTGTAGTTTTGCTCTGAGGTGATTTTGGCTAAGTGCTAAGCTTTTACTGTGTGGGTAACAAAACCAACTGGCTGCTCAGCTCTCACTGGGGATGGGGGTACTTGAAAAGATTATAAAATTGTGTTTGAAAGTGTGGGCACAAAAGAAATAATCCTCTGAGTATTTGCTTCACTGACTTGATGGGTGTGAAAAGAATGAAAACTCAAGGTGGTGAGATGAGAATACCAAGTCTGCTTCCTCTACTCATTCTCTAAAAGGTGGTAAGACTCCTTTTCACCTTCCTCCTTTTTCCCAGAGTAGTTTTTTCCTTCTGTGGGAGTAGCCCGAATCCTTACAGATCCCTTTGTGGTTTCCTCTTGAACACAGAGTAACTGTGCTGTACTAACTGGAGCTAATCTTAGCTGTGAAAACAAGCGGCTGTGGTATTAGACAGAAGCAGATGAAGTTTGGAGCAAAGCCTCCTGTTAAATGGCATAAAAATTGTCAGACAGGTGCAAATCAGTGTAAGAGTTTTTGGCTGCTGTGGGTAGGAATGCCATGCAAAATCCATGTTAATATTTCTGTTGCTTAGTAACCCTGACCTCAGAGGTTATCTGAAAGGGGCTCAGAGTGGAGTTTTGCTCATTTCCTGAGAGCCCTGCAGAAGCAGCGCCTTCCAAGTGTCCCTTTTCAGAAACCAAGTGAACAGAAGCAGACATACTCCTGTTGTGGGAAATACTGATAATTTTTCTGGGCAACTGGGTTTAATGTAACTGTGTTCTCTGTAGGGATTGCAAGTGTTAAACATTGCTATAGTAGCTTGTAGTGCCTCTGACCTGTTTATGTACTCCAGGGTTATTGAGAAATAACACTTCAAGCCCACTTTAGCTGTAACTGGAGTCTGTTCTGAGTTGTCGAGTAGCTGGACTGCGTTTGGGCTCATTGCAGGGAGAGCTTAGTGGGGCTGGTGTGTTAACTCTTCTGAGCCCAGTTTCTTAGTCACCAGCATATAAACTTTGATGGTGATTTGCACTAGTTTTCCCTCATGCTCCTTGCTGAGTGTGCATGGAAAATTTGATACCTCTTGAGGAAAGAAAAAACATATTTAACAAAAAAAGGCAGTTGGCTGCCCTGCAGGAGGTGGGACACAGGTGAGCAATTTAGTAGGTTGTATAATACTGATTCCTCTAAGTGCCTTTAGCTAAGATTGGTTAAATGCTTTCACAAACACAGCAAGGTTGTTGAAATAGGATATGGAAAGGCAAAGAAATGTGTGTGTGTTTGGGGGCCAGGAGACATAACTCAGGGCTGGGAATAGCTTGTGACCCTTTGGGATGTGGCTAGGTTTGGGAAAGGACACAGATCTTCTGGTTCTGAGAGCCTTACCCACTGTTTTGGTGCTATTCAAATGGCAGGCTGTGGTCTAGGTTGACAGGCTGTATCTTCATGATTCTAGAGCGCCCTCTGCTCCTGGAGGGTTTCTGTGGTCCTCGTCCTTCGGGTTGCCTCAGCATTAGCCATGACGTACTGCTTCAGGTCCCCATGAGGAGACAGGGACTTGCCAGAGCTGGAGCTGATGTGCTGCTTCAATCCAATTAGAACTTTATGGAGACTTGGAGTAAAATTGAGCAGCCTTGAACTGTTTCACACCTGAAAAAAAAAAAAAAGGGAATACTGGAAATGTCAAGCTTGAGCTACAGTATCTCTTCATGAGAAATACCACATTCTTTGTGGGCAGTCTGTAACGTCTCTGATGCTTTCACTTGCTCCCAAATCAGTGCCACAACAGTCGTGATGTTGCAGCAGATTTGGATTGCTAGAAATTCACAGCAGTTGGGTTTATGAGGGACAGATGCCCCTATTCCAGTGCCAAGTGACCCTAGAGACAGTGGAAAAGAAGAAAAGAATTGGGGAAAATACTGTGAAAGAAGGCTGAGGAGTAGTTGCCTCTTATTTCAGAGTTTCAGTCCAGAATTTTGATCAGAAAGTAGTAATTGGTGACACTTAACCTGAAACACACAAGTGCTGACATGAATGTTTTTGTAGCTTGCTGAAATTACCACATGCTTTGCTTTGAAAATCTACCTAAAAGAAATTCTGGAAACATTTAGTTGCCAGGTGAACAAATCTGTATTTGATTCTTCTTTCAGTCTGGCTCTTTTGATGCTGCCAGAGATTATATTAAACTATGTGATAGTGCCTTTGTTTTTGTTCCAGTCATGTAAAATTTTTTACTGCTAGATTTTCATTCCCTCAAATATGCTAGACTTGACATGTATGGCTACTGATTTGACTGCTGTTTTTTTTTCTTTCAGCTTTGCAGTGTATGGATGATTCCAGGCCATGTGTTAATGAGGGAAAGTGCATTCCGTATCAAAATGGTACAGGGTATTGCAAGTAAGTTGTTTTCATTTCTAATAAATTTAATCAACAGTTTTCTTTCATTCAGGGTCCTAGCCAGAAAGGAAATGTGAATTGTTAAGATTTTCTTATCGGGTGCATTCAGCCTAATGGTTTTGGAACAGCTGGTGTTTCTTGATAATGCCTTAGTTCTGATGTGCTACCTTTTGTTATGTAAGGAATCTGAATTTCTTGTACAGATTTTTGGGTTTTGATCATCTCAGTTTGATTTCTTTGCATTAGGTTAGGAAGCAAGGCCAAAGTGATCATAGAGGTAAACTGTACCTTGCTTCCAGACCCACAAGTGAAGTTGGAACTTGCTCTCCATCTCATAGCTTGCCATATTTCATAGAACTTCAGCCCAAATTTGAGTATTTTAAAGTGGTTTTTCAGAACTCCTCTGCACTGTGAAGCATGCCAGTTCCCTCCTACATGCTGGAGAGCAAGTATAATATGGGAGCTGCAAAAACAAATTAACGTACCCCCCCAAACAAACACCCAGGTTTGTCTTTATCCATGATTGATTTTGGTAAATGTTGACACTCATCTTCAATGGTGTCTTCACTTTGCTGCTGCATGGAAAGCTGATGAGCAGGAGCTTTGTCAGAGTGTGTGGTGACTAGAGAATATCATCACATCTATTTAAATGCAGTTCACCTTTCGAACTGCAGTATTTAGGTTTTTTAAAAATGAAATGGTATTTTGCAAAAAAGTTAAATCCTCCTTGTTTGGCAGGGTTAACTTGACATGTCTGTAGTAAATGGATTATTTTCTAAACCTTGTTTACTTCATCAGTGCAAGTTGTGCCATTTTCTGGTGTGCTAAATCCCTATTTTCTTAATGCCAACGTTCTTTAAGTATCAGTGGATTTTGTCTTGATCTAGCTTAGCTAACACACAGCTCTGCTCTTTACCCTTTTCTACCCATCCATCTTTCCTAGCCACAACCTTTGGTTCTCTCTATTTATGTGGGACATGATATTACTTAAGGTGCACCTGTGGCACACAAGGGGAAAATCATACTCTAATTTGAGCAGCTTCTCAGTTTCAAATCAATACTTGAAGTGCAGAAAGGCCATATAAAGGCAAGTGTGTAACTTGTTATTCGCTGTTGGTTTTTTTTCAATTTTTTAACTATTACTGCTTCCTACTCTTTTCCTTTCTGTGACTTTGTCGCTGTCAACAGAAATGAGCTGTCCTCTTGAAAGGAAAGCTGGAACTTTCACCTGTATTTTAAGACTGAAACAAGAACTGGTGATGTTAGTAGGCCTTCCCGACGTGTACTTAGGCATGTCAGTCCAGAGCCAAAGTATGTGGGTCACGATGAAGATAATAAACATCAATGGTATTGATGTTAGTGCTGTGCGTACCTTCCTAAGGACACTTTCTCCAACTTGCATCTTCCTCTTAACTATGTCTTATGCTGTTAAAAAAAAATGAAATGTTTAGTTGGTTCATCTGATTAACTTCTGTTTGGTATTTGCAGTGCAGTCCAGATCTTGACACGTTTTTTCCTTTATTGCAGTGGCAGCTTTGACCACTCTTGGATTTTTGTTTTCTTTAGCGCACAGAGTTTTTTATTTACAATTCTAACGCTGCCTTCTTCCTTTTTGTACAATTCCTTTGTGCAGATCTTAAGACAACCCATCCTTCAAATAACAGCTCAATCCCTTTGCAGGTGCCAGAGTAAGTGGAACAGTGAATAGAGGCTGTATGTAGAGTTTAGTATGGGTCTGTTTGTTCTGGCTAAAGAACTTTTTTTTTTTTTTTTCAGAAAGGCGGGGAAAAAGTAGCAAAAACCTCTCAGTTGTGGAGCCTTTACCTTTAGCAGGCTGATTCTTAGCATCCTGTTTTGGTTTTAACTTTTTTTCTTTCCTGTGCTATGAGGAACTCTGAACAGGGGAACTTTCTAGCTGGTGCAGTAACCTAAATGACTTTCTGATTTTTTTTTTATAGCTATCAGAGTAGACATTTTATTAAGGAAACTGAACTTATTACTAAAGCAAACTGCTTGGCTTGTAGCTCTGCAGCATCACTCACTGTTTAACTACATCTGCACTTCTTCCACTTTTTTCAGGTTTTCTGCAATACTTCCTCTGTGAGGCAATAAGTTGTTCTAACAGACTCTCTTCATCTTTCCTCTTGGCCAAGCTGTTTGTTCTAGTGTGTGATCTGTCCATCTAGTTAATCTCACTCTCTGTAAGAAACAAGCAAACACCTGAGGCAGAGCTTGCATCAGGGGTAATTGTATGTGATGAGTAAGACATGAGTAATGTGAGCAAAATATCTAGTCTAGCTGTTTGGCAAAGCAGCAAATGACAGCTTAGCGCTGAAAGAGTTCTTTAACAGAAAATCCTATAGCATCTACTCAATTAGAAGAGAAAGCTAGTTTTCTGCTAAGAAATCTTTATTCTATTGCATCTGGCTTCTGTTATGGGAAAAGTGCTTGTGACCCTTGTAAGGAAATCGGTGTTGGATCTTTATCAGATTGCTCTTGCAAGCACCCTTTAGGTAGCCCCGTTCCCTTGGTGATGCTGCTAGGCCGTGTCTGTCAGTTTGTGGCACTGTTGGATAGAATTGCTGACCTTCTTTGACCTTGATTTTATATTTAGAAAATTACACATTCCTGCGTTTGCGTCTTCCAAGGTCAGAATTTTTGTTTGAGAGGTCTTTCTGCACTCACTCGGTGACCAGTGTGGTGAGGATGCAGACCGTACTCCAAGGAATCTGGCTGTATCTGCAGTGGCACTACAAAGGGGACCCATCCTTCTGAGCTTTCTGGGTCCTGCTTTGACAAAGGGCTTTTCAGCTTGGGGTTTGGCTATGAATTGAACTGTGGTAGGGGCTTTTATGTTGATTTTGTGGGTTATTTTCTCCCTTCAAAATGCCTCCAGGTGGTCTTTTGCACATTGAGGTGTTAAGCATGAAAGAGCCTTCTTGCATGCTCTCATATCCAGCAGTGAAGCAGTGTAACAGTGGCTTGTTGCTTAATGCTAATTGTGAATATAACAGAAAATCCCTTTCTTGTCTCCCTGCTGCTAGATGTCTGGGAAAGCAGCCGTAAGAAGCATCTCGGGGATAGGGCTGAGAACTTGCAGTGCTTTTGCTGTTGCAGGCGGGCTGAGGAGGTACAGGGAGCTGTTTCAAGGACAAGCAGAGCAGAGATTTTGGCAGTGCTGTGTGGTGTTTTCTAAGCGTCCGAGTCTGCTCTGCTGCAGGAGGATGCAGGACTGGACATCCCTCTGTGCCTGGAGTGGGGCAGGGCCTGAAGCAGAGAATATCTTCACTGTTTTCCCCATGTTTGGCAGCTATGGCATCTCCCAACTTCCCTCCACTGCGCCCCAGTGACAGGGAGCAGAGATATAAGTGGGAAGGGAGTGAGTAGGGGTGCTCCAAGGTTTAGGGAGGAAACCTGGCCTTGCTACTTCTCGTGCTTTGTAGGCTTTCAAGATTGGAATTTTGACCTCAGGACTGTTGCATATTGTGTCCTGGATGGATATCAGTGCCTCTGTATGAACCAAAGTACTGCTTTAACACTATGGTGGGAAAAAAAACCCAAGTAAGGACACTGGCAACCATGGCCTATTTGTTGTGCATAGTCAAATGGGGAGGCTGCTAAAGTAAGCTGATGCATCACTGCGTGACAAGTTTTTGCAAAGTGGCAGCAGAAGGACCTCAAAGCAGCAACGATGTGGTGGTAAGGGGCTTCTATCCAAGTTTCAACCCCAGTAACTCCAACTCCTCTGCCAGGTTTTTGACCTACCTTTCTTTCCAGATGGGCCTTCATAAAGGAATTAACTTCTTGGGCTGGAAGCAGTATCCTAGACTGAAGAAGTGCTTCTGAGTCTGCAGCAGATATCCTCTCAGGGTCTATCTTGAGAGATAGACCAGCGAACGGGGAATACCCATAGGAGACCTTGTAGGAGGATGAGGTCTGAAAGTTTTCTAGAAGAGGCTAAATGCAGAAGTTAGTTATCCCTTTCTGAGAATGGACTGCCCTTTCCTTTTTCGTTGTCTCCTTGCAAAAGGTGAAGGAGACCTTTTCAGACCAGGGCAGAGGAAAAAGTGATGAGCATGCATACTTCTAGCTTCAATTCTAGGAACAAAATGGTGATTTGAGTTACTTGGTCAGAATTTGCTATTGTGATTTACCTGTGCAGACCAAAAGCTATTCAGAGCTTTGATGATCAGAAAAAGCTGAACTAAACTTTGACTGTTCAGATTTGGGTGGCACTTACTCCTCGGGATAGTGTGAATTGTTTACACTGTTGAAGCAGTTTCTGTGGACTCGAAAGAATAGTTGTGTACTGCTTTAAGCGCTCAACATCGAGGCCGTCCCATCCCATAGTTTGCAAAGTATGACGCATAAATGGGAGCCTTGAGACATGGGAAGGAGAATTTGTAAAGCTAACCAGAGAATCCTGTTCTCCCTCCTGAGAGGAGGTGTAGGTGTGGGAGTCAGAACCTGGGAGCCGGAGGGAAGTGTGGTTAAAATCTGTAGCAATGTAGCTGGGACCCTTCTCATGTTAGTCATCAAGACTGTATTCCCTCCCCGCTTCCACCCCCCAAGTGTGTTCCAATCAAAGTGAAGGGAGTGCTGGGTTGAGGAGGGGAGAAGCAAGACTAGGAGGAAATTCTTCCCTTCGTGTTTTAAATCAAAACCATCTGCTTCCTTCTGTGCATCTCCAGATGATATCACTGGGCCTGAATTGGAAACTCCCATGAAAGTCAAACATCTGGAAGACTGGTTAAAACAGTCTATAATGTGCATTTGAAGAGACTGTCCTGTGAATGTGCCCAAGAAAGTATAGTCCAGCAGATGAGGTTTTTCCAGCAGACCAGACATATTTTCCATAAGTCTTTTGAAAGCAAGAGAGGACAAAGTGTTGGGAGGTACTTCAATGTAGTTTTGTGGCAGAAGAGCCAAAAATACAGCTTTTGTGAGTCTTCTACTTCACTTGTAGCATTAGGCTGTTTAGAGTGAATACAGCTCTTTGGCTTTGTCGGTACTTCAGATTTGGATAAATACTTTCATTTTGTTTTTACGTCTCTTGTTTAGCTCCATGAGAGCCTGAGCTAAGACAAATGCAGGCTGGGACTGAAAAGGAGGAGGGAAAAAATGGGCTGAGCTCTGACTAAAGTATTTGTGCTGGAAAGTAGCCCAGAGAGAGTAAAGGAGAAGCTTTAATTAGAAGCAGCTGCATAGCTGATGCAGCCCACAGGACATTTTTCCCATTTTGAACTCTAGCTTTCAGAAATCATGATTTGAATTAAGTTGTATGTGAAATTTGTTCTTAAAAGATTAAATTCCTGTTGAAGTAGGTTAATAGACCTCATGTGCTTCCAGAAAGTGCCAGAACAAACTTCATCTTTCTGTTTCTGAGTGTTAGATGGAAAACTGAGGAGAAACAGTGGCTTTTATTTGGAAAAGATTCAGTTTCCTGTTCTGAGCATGTCCTTTGCAGCTGACACAAGCTGCTGCAATTTTAAGCTGTTCTGTAGACAAGTCTCTTTTTTTCTTTCTTTCTCCCTCTAATAAAGAGAACTTGAAAGAGTAGGTTGGGATGAGAGCAGAGCAGGAGTGGTGGGAAGCTGGGGTTGCTGTTGAGGATAATCATATCCTTTAAAGAAGTTTGGACTTAGACCCCGCTTTTTCAGTGTTTGCCTCTATTTTTAGAGAAAAAATGCGGTGCCCAACATGAATCAGGGGCAAATATTTGCAGTTTTGTCTAGACCAACATTTAGAACTAAATTACTAGTATTTGTGCCTAGAAATGTTGATGACAGGAGATGTAGTTGAAGATCTAGACTGTGGGATTTTGTTCCTTAATATTGAAAAAGGATTGCACTGAGTTGCTGGAGCAGAAGTCTGTGTAACTGTGACATAGCTCTTCTCTAGGGGGAGAGCGAAATGGTGGGTACCAGCGCGTCTATACCTGATGTACTTCCTCTCCACAGGCAGGCATGTGCCCTCTGGCTTGTTCTGTAAGGTTTTGTCCTTCCAGACATAAAGAGCTGAAGTTAGAGCTTTTTCTGTTCCATGATGGAGTGCTCCTTCTTGTTTTTCTGATTAGCCTCAGAAGATACCAGAACAAGACTGGTCTCGGAGCACTCTTTGCCATTGTACCAGAACGTTTGTGTACAAAATGTGGGGCCATTTGTGGGTGATGGTTGAGTGTTGTCTCAGAGCTCAGGTCTCAGCCTCCCTTCTAAATCATACCAGCAATACTCTTAATCAGTGTTTAGGCTCCCTCTACCCTGTTATCCAAGGGGAAGAGATAAATGCACCTTCCAGTATTCCTGAGTGTTGGGGATGGGAGAGTAAGAGTATTTTGGTGGTTTATTTGCTTGTGGACAAAACATGAAATGCTCCTCTGGAGTTTCTAATTTGTTTTACAGCCTTTCAATGAGAAATGAACTTCAGCTAATCTTTTAGGTGTGCTTTGGTTTATTTTGTATTTGTTGGAGTGATGGGTGCTGTTGGAGGACCTCGTTTGCCTGATGAGATGCCCTAGGTGAGGTTTCGTGAGGTTTTGGTTGGTTGCTCTTGCTTTCATTATCAAGAGAACTCCAAGTGGATGGCCTGTGCCTGCCGCTGTTAGGCTGTAGAGCTTGGTGTGCTGTTGATACTGAAGTTGCTGAGTCCTCAGACCGCCCCCCATGGCTGGTGGTACTGAAACCAGAAGAAATCCTGTCACAAAATCTTGTAAGCCCTCTGGGACTGAAGTTCAATTTGACTTCACATATACATCAGCTGCATATAGATGTCCAGAAACATGATTTAACTGTGGTTATGCAGACAATTTCTGAGCAGAGCTAGCCCATGTACTGTGTACAGGCTTGAATGCTGTGGGAGTCGAGCAATTCTCCAGCTGCTGGCACAGCTGTCTTTGCTGAGTGCCAGAATTCTATGTGATTGAGCTTCTGCACTGCTGTGCGGTAGCCCGCTGGTGTTTGGGCTGATATCTCACCTGTATCAAGGAGGGATTTAAGATGTTAAAGGAAGCCAATAGAACTGCTGTGGTTTAGGTCCAGAATACTCAAAAAGATTGCCTCATGTGATGTGGCAGTGCTGGCTGACAGCCTTCAGCTGTTACGCTGAGGACAGCACAAGAGGCAGAGGATATTCTGCAAATGGTATTGTCTCAGGATTTACTTTCTGTACCTTTATTAATCCTGCCTTGCCCTGCAAAACCTCTTCTTTCATGTCTATTCTTGGGTATGAAGTTGAAAGTATTAAGGTATGGTGAAAGGAGTCTAATTTGTGTGTCGGGAATGGTAAATTGCTATTATGCACACTATTATATGACTTTCCTGCTTTAAACATGTGGGTAAAGCTAGTTAATCAATTTTAACATGAGAAAAAACAGTTGTGGTCATCTTGTAATAACCCCTTGCGAAACTTGGATAATAACCTCTCTGAATAGCAGTGTTTGAACTAGCATGTATACTCGTGAAGCAGCCAATCCCGGTGTTCTTTTAAACATGCGTGAGTGATGGAGAAATTCCACTGCAACCTTAAATGCGTTGTTTCAGTTGCTTCCACTGCTGAAACTGTAAGTGGCTGGCTGAAGATAAAGCTTGAACTTTTAGCTGCTCTGTTCTGTTATCCCTGTCCTTTCTAGATTACGAATTATTGTTAAATCTGAGTTTCTTTGTGGGTACTTTGAGCTTTTGATTAACTGTCTCCTTCTCTTTCCCCTTTGATAGAGAGACTGAGCTACCTGAGCTTCTCATTGTGTCAAGAGATTTCTGTTAATCATTACTGTTGGCTTATTTGAATTCTTTTAATCTTTCTCCTTAAAGAGCAGACACCAGAACTGATGTAAATGTCTAGTAATGGTTGTGCCATGCAAATATCAGGTGTAGCATCATCTCACTTATTCCTACTCTATATTTGCTGTTGATACATCTAAAGTATCCCTGGCCAAACTGTCACGTTAGGAATTTGCGTTCAGTTGACTGTTAGGGAGCTGCAGAGCAAGTTTGTCTTTCCCTGGGTCAGCCTCCTGTTTTGGGGAGGATGCTGCTTATGTTTTGTTTCTAGATGTGTGACTGCAGTGTTGAAGTCCCACTTTGCATGCTGGCTGCCTTGTTAAGCAGGCCATGTTACTATTCTGTGTCAAGAGCTCATCTTCTCTCTTGCTTATGTGTTTGACCAGCATTGATGTTTTCCGTTTTTGTTCATTGATACAAGAGTTGAGTGGTATGGGAACAAAGGTAGATCCTTTTAGGCTTGTGTTTAAAACAGGGCTTCATAATTGTTCTTTGATTTTTAAACTAAGTTTTAAGGCCTCTCCAGCTAGGTGTGCCTTGGTGAGGCTTTTTTTGGATTTGTTTTGTTTGTTTGTTTTTTTTCAATCCACCATACATTTTTAAGTGTCTAAGGAAAAGGTAGTCTCTCTTTACTGTCGCATTCTTGTCTAGGGGCTAAATTAGAAACTTTGTGTATTTCTTGCCATTGGAATTTCCTCCAGTTGGATTTGAGTAACTTGTGATTTAATAATTGCACCTATCCTGTTCTGGAACAAAGTGTATCATGTTCACCTCTGAATGCTTTGCAGTCAAATCTTGGTTTACATATCAGTTAAAGTGTGCAGCTGTGTGCTATAGAAGAACCTGCAAGTGGGCAGTCCTGTTCTCTATTAGGTGTTACTTTTATCCAGCATGTGCTCTTGCAGCTTTCTGCTACCTGGAAGCAGCAACCAAAACTGTAGGTGGCACAAAGGTGAGGTCTGCAGCTGGCTTGCCTGGGTCCTGTATTGCTGGAAGTTAAATGGAAAATTCATGGTGCAAAGGCCAGTTAAAAGATGGATTGCAGCTGACAAATGTTAGACAGTATTGACATAAGTTTAGGTTAGAGAGAAATAACTGCAATTATTCTCCAATCACAGGTCTTTGTATAAAATATTGCCTTAGTTGTAGATAGTGTGCGAGTACTCATTTTTCTGTGGGAGAGAGGAACAGTGACCTTGTCGCTAGGGTGCTGGCCAGGGCGTGGGAGACCTGACTTCAGGGGCTGCGCTGCCAGCTGAGTGCAGGCTTCAGCATGTCACAGCCCCAGATGCACTTATCAGCATGGGGATAAAAGTGTACTCCTGTCTCACGGGAGAGTTGTGGAAAAAGATCTGCTATGGATCTTCAGGCCCTCAGACACTGCTTTTGTACAAGGTTTATATATTTTGGAAGATGGATAATAACCTGGTATTAACGGCTGTTACGGGAAGAACTTGTTTTTCTTCTAAAAAGGATGCTTATTAGAGAGCGAGTAGGTGCAATTGTTCCTCAGTGGTTCTTTAACACTTAGGCTTTTGGGGAGTGAAGGACGAAGTTCCCACATTTGACATAACTGTGTGCAGTATTTATTTATTTATTTTGTAATGAGTGATTTCACAATTTGAACTTAAGTTTTTAGTGGTCTCGTTTGGGGCAGTCCCAGAGGAAGGCCCTGTTACATCTGTGACGTTAGCATTTGGGTCTGTCAGTCTTACCACTAATTTTGGCAAATTCCAAGACCTTCAGTGGTCATGGGTCTTCATTCCTGGTGTGTTCCCAGGACAACAAGCCTTCATGTGAACATGCTGCAAGTAATTTCTTCTCTTTGCAGGTGTCGAGAAGGCTTTCTTGGAGACTACTGCCAGTACAGAAACCCTTGTGAAAGCAATACCTGTAAGAATGGGGGAACTTGTGAAACTACATCTCTGATCGGAAAGGCTACCTGCAGATGTGCTCCGGGGTTCACGGGAGAGGATTGTCAGTACTCTGAATCACACCTCTGCTACATGTCCCAGCCCTGCCTGAATGGAGGAACTTGTCATCCCCACAGCCAGGAAACATACGAGTGTGTCTGTCCTCCAGGTTACACAGGTGAGGTTCTGAGTTTGTACCTCTGGACTTCCTCTAGTAGGAATTACTTCATCTGAGAATCCGAGAATGTTCTGTGTCAGTCCTAGTATGCTCTCAATTTTACTAGCTCCAGCACAGGAAATGAGAAGTCTAAATGACTTCATGACCAAAAAAAGCAAAGGAGGGTAGGGAATCAAGCTCCCTACCCTTTTAGACGTAAGCAGAAAGATATTTAGATCTTGTGGGGTTAGCCACACGGGGAAAAAAAAACTGCAGAAGCTACTCTGGAGTGGCTGTTAGACTTGGAATTCAGGGTCTGCGTTCTGAAAAAGATTAAGCATATTTGGCCAATGGTATCTTTCTATGGGAAAATTCTAATTGGGTGCATGAGGGGGAGCTTGGAAGCTTGCCCCTTTCACTCTTGAAGGGGGCATAAAGGAAGAGTGACTGTCAGTGTGTAGTATGACTTCAGGTCATGGGTTATTTATGTAAATCACAACATTCTGTGTCTGCCTGCTACCTTCTAAGTAAAATTACTTCATTCTGTAACCATAAATTGATTTTTATTTTGAATATAATGCTGTAAAATGCAGATATAAATTTTCCTGTAATAATTTTAAAACTTACTACGCCAATCATTTTGAGGTAGCATGAAGGAAATACTATTTTCCATAGACGTAACTCTTTCTTAATGGAGTGCTATGTCTTGATCCTTTAGGAAAGGACTGCCAGTGGATTGATGCCTGCACATCTCAACCTTGTGCTAATGGAAGTACATGTACTGTATCTGGAAATAAGTTCTCCTGCATCTGTCTCTCTGGCTACACTGGCCAGAGGTGTGAGATAGATGTGAATGAATGTGCCACACCAGGCCTTTGCCAGCATGGTGGGACTTGTATCAATTTGCCCGGTTCATACCGATGCCAGTGCAAACCTGGCTATACAGGGCATCGCTGTGAAAGCGTCTATGTGCCATGTTCCCCGTCGCCCTGTTTGAATGGAGGAACTTGTCATCAAACAAGTGACTTCACCTTTGAGTGCAACTGCCTGCCAGGTAAATAATGCTTTTTCAAAGTGCTTGGATTTTGTACTCTTGTCACTGCATTCCTGTCTGTGTTCTGAAAACTTCTCTTGGTGGTATTGGTGTAGTGGAACATGGGCGGGAGAAAGCTCAGCAAGGTGGGGAGCTCTGCTAGTATGTTAAATTCTGACTGTCAGGATTTTGTAATATGGAAGGGAAGAAAATGTAAGAAGGCTAGAAATGAAAGATTTCTCTGGAAGCCAATTAGAGGCACAGAATCAAATAGGTAAGAACTATAAGGTAGATTCAAGGAAATTAGGGTGGTGTCTCCTAATGCCCATTTGGAATGTGAAATTCCATGAACATAAATCTCTACAGATACATAGTTTTGTGTCAGTACAGGCTGCAGTTAACTTCAGTGCTTGAATGAAGATGAACTTGTCTTTCTCCTTCTGTCTTTACCCTAAAACATACTAGGTTCTCTTCCCTTCCTTTTTGTTCCCCAGTTGCTCCAAATCTTAGGAGATACCATTTCTCCCTCACCACACCCTTTTTGTCCTGTAATGGCTGCAGATAAATTAGGCTTCCTTGTTTTCTGGTGCTTTTCGCTGTCCCGAGTTCATCCACAGTAGAGGTGATGTGCCTTACTCAGGATCATGGGCTGTATTGGTTTTTATGTCAAGCTGGGCTCCTATCATCAAGGCACTTGTCTTTACAAACAACCACATCTCACCTGGCTGGGACCCTGGCAGTTTCATCTTGACCTGTTCCTCCCCATCCACTTGTCAAACTGACCACAGAGCAGAACTAGACATGTTTGCATATCAGGGTTTTTTTTTTTTCAGACTGGTATATTTTTTACTGAGTAACTAAGTCCATGGGAAACTGGTTGTTTGGAAATGCTTTGGATTTGACTTCCTACTTAAGTGTGTTGCAGTTTGGCACGTGAAGACTTAGTGTGTGGTAAGCTAGAAAAGTAAACTCTCATCCCTCTAGCATTTCTCTGTTGTTATTATGTGAAAGATGTAGTTGCTATATACTGTTTAGGATGAGTGTAGAGTGTCTGCATTCTCGTGGGGATCATCTGGAGTCACAGGTATGTGCGAGAAAAGCATTTAGAACTGAACTTGTGAAAATACTCTGTTTTTTGGTCACCTTTGCCCTGAAGTTTTGGCTCAAATGACTGTAAATGTACATTGCCAACCTTAGAAAGTTGGTTTTAAGGCACTTGCTAAGTCATCTGGGCAAGCACGTGACTTTGCAGAGTTTAGGAAAGTCAATCTTAAAATAGAAGGATGTATCATCTTTATTTTTATGTGAAAGCAACCATTTCTGGCTATGCTTGAACATAGAGAGTCTTTGAAAATGCTGTGTCTTAACTAAGTTGCTCTCAGGGAATTTATTGTTTTACTGCTTTACATCTTTTTAAAATGAAATTGTGAACTAAGTATCTCTGGTTTAACAGGCTTGATCAGAAACTCAGAATTTTCTCAAAAGTCTTGTCTGTTTAGCCAATTCAAGGAGCTTAATATCTCGTGCAGAAGTGGTGCGGTGGATGGAGGAGCAGAGGAAGATGAGGTTTGAAGGATTAGATGCTGCAAAGCTGATGAAACAGTTTGCTTTTGTGATTCTCTTAGAGGGGTACAAGTCTGGGTAGGAACACATTTTCCTTTAGACAAGCATGTGGGCTGGCTAAACTATAGTCAGGAAATGAAAATGAGATTACTATAGTAACAGTTACACACCCACACTGCTCACACAGGTTTTGGATTATTAGCTGCTTTTTTGGACTTATTACACAACGTGTATAGTGGGGGTGAGTTGATGCAGCTTTGAGAGCGTTCACTTCTCTGTTTCCTGTATTTGTTTAAGTTGGCTGTGTTGTTTTTCTAGCTTGATTTTTTTAAAACAAGTCATATAAAAAAGAGGAGAGAAAAAAAAAGGGGGGGGGAGGCTGGAGAGGCCAAAATGCTTACAATAACTCCCTGATAAAGGCAAGGTGCCCATCTGTTTCTTCCACCTTCACGAGGCATGCAGAGCAAAATTTCTGAAGTGTTGGAAAAGGTTCTGTTTGGGAAGAAGGGGTCAACAGAAGAAGGGAATGGTGGCCTGTCACACCCAGGGAAGATGTGAACAAGGCCTGCTCACCTGGAAGAGAGTGCTGAGATTGTGGACTTAAAATTCCTCTTTTGACTCTGAATTGGAGCAGTGCCGATGATATTGTGACTATAAATGGAATTGCTCTAGCCATTTCTTCTGGACTGCCTTCAGATGTTACCATCACTCAGCGTTATGGCCATAGAGCCAGAAGGCAGTTAAATCTTGAACTGCTGGGATGTTTTTTAATATGATTTTTCATCTTGTGACCTGTGAAACTGCTTTGAAGAAACTGACTGTGTCCAAGCAGCAATTTAGGCATAGTTAGGTTGCTCCTGGACTGGCCTTTACATGGGTTCGTGTTTCCTGTAGATGTTTGCTTTTTGGCTTTTGAGTTAATTTCATTTTTTGTAAATGCAAATACAGGAGAATGAGAGCTTGAAAATGTGGAAAACCTACACTGTGGAGTTAGATGTCACAGCAGCTATTTCCGCAATAGCACAAGTACTGTGTATGTGTAGTGTAGTCAAGCTACTCTAAGTTTTTAGGTGCCCGTTTCACTTGTGGGATTACACAAACAAAACTTGCGTTAGGTAATTTGTCAAGTCATGTATATTAGAAGTCATTATTTGGCAGCAAGTGTAAGTGGAGAGTTATGTACTGTCAATATTACATCTGTGTGAAAGGTACTTCTTATTTTCTATCCATCTAGTGTAATCATTTTTCCGCTGGGTTTGGGTTAGATAAAACCAGGATTGTAGAGAACTGAGCATGTTGGGTCAAGCATAAGTCATAGTAAAAAATATATACTTCTGTGAAAGAGACTTAACCTGAAGCATTAGCAACTCCTTTAAATGTAGGCATGAGCTTGTAGTTATAAATATTTGACAAAAAAGGAGTTCGTTTGGCAACTAACCTTTAAAGGAATGTTAAACAAGTCAATAGAGGAAGTTCTCAGCTGGGAAAGTGATTATTCATTGTTATCCATCAAAATAATTACCCATTAACTAAGATAAGGACCCTAGGGAATTCTAAGGGCTTATTCAGGAAACAATCTGTCAGGCTGGAGCAGGATATTCATGAGAGCTGGAACACTTCCTGGGAAGAGGAAGTAACTCATGCTGGTTTGTAGTGGAGCATCATGAATGGGGTCTAGCAGGCACATGGAACTTAGAGCAGTGGGAAGACCCTGCTTGCTGGGATTTAGGGATGAGCTGCTCCCTGAGGGGTGCAAGGTTCTGCGTGGCAGCAGTCTTGGGACTCCAGTGTGTGTGCCCCTCTCCTCTGGGCAAGCTGGCTGCCTTGGGTGGAGTAGCCCATCTCATGTTTATTTCAAGAAGCTGTACTGTCAGAGTTGCACATAGGCAACTGATGTTGGCCACCTGCTATGTCCACAACCTTACTTCAATGTTAAAATGTGGCCAAGTGCAAGGTCCTGCACCTGGGTCGAGGCAAGCATAATTAAGTCTGGGTGGAGAAGGGATTCAGAGCAGCCTTGAAGAGAAGGACTTGGGATGTTGGAGGATGAGAGAAGCAAGCAAGGTGCGCTTGCAGCCCAGAGAGCCAAACCCTATTCTGGGCTGCATCCAAAGCAGTGGGACTATCAGGGTGAGGGAGGGGATTCTGCCTCTCTGCTCTGCTCTGGTGAGACCCCATCTGGAGCCCTGTGTTCAATTCTGGAGTCCTTGGCACAGGAAGCATATGGATTTGTTTGAGCAAGTCCAGAGGAGACCACAAAGATGTTCCGAGGGCTGGAGCAGCCTCCATACAAGGGCAGACTGAGAGAGTTGGGCTTATTCAGCGTGGAGAAGAGAATGCTCCAGTGAGACCTTATAACAGCCTCCCAGTACTGAAGGGGGCTCCAGGAAAGCTGGGGAGGGGCCATTGATCAGGGAGTGCAGAGATAGGATGAGGGGAAATGGTTTTAAGCTGAAAAGAGGTGAGGTTGAGGTGAGATCGTAGGCAGAAATGTTTTCCTATGAGGGTGGTGAGGCACTGGCACAGGTTGTCCAGTGAATTGGTGGCTACCCCATTCCCAGAGGTATTCAAGGCCAGGTTTGATGGGGCTTTGAGCAGCCTGATCCAATGGGAGGTGTCCCTGCCCATGGCAGGGGTGTGGAACTGGGTGGGTTTTAAGGTCCTTTCCAACCCAAACCATTCCATGATTCTAAAATGATGCCGGTCAATATGAGTGTGCTGAGATTCTGAATTTCTTGTCAGCAGGCTCTAAATTTGGCAATAATGTGACTTTTTCATTGAGGTATAATTTCCTGTCCCTGTAACTAATTGGTCCTGCAGAGAGACTGAGGTGTAATATGTAGGTTGAAATATGGATTAGGATTAAGATTTGGAAGGAAAGTGGATGTAGTGCTCTGGATTGGGATGAAGATTTTGCATCATGTAGGAGTCAAGTTATCTGCTCATATCAGTCTGCATAGTGGAGGAGGAACAATATGCTGTTAGCAGTGGGAACACTTTTCCTCTTGAGGTTCTCATTCCTTAGTTTGCTGCGCTTGGAGATACAGAGCAAAAGTCAGCTCTGTATTGCAAACTGTTCTTTTGGAGGAAGAAAGCAAAGGACAACATGTTGGTCCCAGCACAGGGGAGAACAGGAAACAGTGTCAGGTGTCCAAGTACATGAAAACAGTGAACTCTCTGGGTTTTTGGAAGAGAGTCAGATTGCGTAACTGCAAAATCAGATCCTGGGACCCAGCTTAGGAAAAAGCTCATGTGTCTCAGTGCAACTTCATGCTTGTCATGCTCAAATGTAGGTGTGTTGGCCCAAACAACCATGACTCTAAGGTACTGGTTATAGGATAAAAGGTAAACTTCACCAGGACTGTTTTCTTTACCAATTAAGCAGATTATAATATCGTGGTGTAAGTTCAGATTGAAAAGGACACAAAAATCGTGCCTTTACAACTTTTAGATGTTCTGGAACTAAGCCAAGGTTGTTCTTCAGTGTAAGACAAATTTAAAGGGAATTTGAGTGTTGGAAGGTTACCAAAACGGAAATTTGGGGTTTTTTTCAGCTTTACACTTAAAATAGTGTCCAACCCTTCCCTAGTCCCTTTCCCTTGGAAATGTCTTTTGACTGACAACACTTGACTGTGTATAATTTCTCTTGGACATTTTATTACATAGTGCCTTTTTTTTTTTCCTCCCAAGCTCTTTTTTGTTTCTATTCTAGTGTCACTAGTGTTATACCCCGGCTTTTAGTGTAGGATAAATTTTCTGCATTTGTATGATATGCTTGAGGACCAGCTCTTAGATGGTACTATAGCTGGTTAAATGTGAAAATGTATTATGGCTTTGTGAGGTTTGAGGGTTGGGGCGGCTTCCATACTCTATATTTACTCAAAATTATTGGACTATTTTAAATTTGTGTGTAGTACAGTGAGATAGCAGTAAATAAATGCCTGCTGTCAGAAATTTCTTTGCTACAAGGCAAGATGCATCTTCATATTGTCAGACTGAAATGATATGAACTTAAACTTTTCAAGTTTGTGGTTCTGTGTGCATTTCCATGCTGATCGTGTCACTGGCATGAATGGAATCTATGGTGAGTGGAATGATTCTCCTCGAGCTGAAAAACAAGCTGATAGGACACCTTTGTGTTACAGTTGACCCTTTGGTCATGCATGGTAGCTTTACACAGCTGAAAATGTAGAGGTCTGATACTCATTCTGTTCCTTGGTAGTTTTTCCTTGGGACCTTTTGCCAGGAAGGCACTGCAGTGGTGATTAGGGTTCAGGCTAACCATGGATTTAACCTTCCCTATGGCCAGGTTATTTGCAGTACCTTTGGTGAAGATGGGAAGGGCTTTGAAGGGAGGAGGTAATAATGCAGGTCTGTCTTTTTATGTTGTGTCTATTCTTTCTTGCTGTTGGATTCTAATGCACCTGATACAGCATGGCAACAGCACTCTGCTTCTTACTCTTTCCTGTAGTATTGGAAAAGTTCAGGAGGTGGGAATGAATATGAGTCATCTCAAGTTTTCATGAGAGTAACGGTTGTCTGGAGCAACTCCTTCTGAGCTTTACAGTCTGTCTTGTCTGCCACACAGCATGATCTGCGTTGGACCAGATGTTGTTTGGAGGGTCTGTGTGACTTGACACAGATGTTATGGAAGCGTCTGGAAGATGCTATCAAAAGTAGAGGGGTTAAAGCGTAATTTTAGATGAGAGGACTTCATAATGTTAATGTTACATTCCAAACCAGTGAAGAGGCAGAGCTGATGTTTTAAATTAATGCGTGTGTTCTGGAATCATTTACTGCACATTAGCATGCATCCACTTGTGCTTGATAAATAACTCTCTAATCCAGCAGAAACGGCAAGTTTCTTTCATGAAGGATGAAGTAAATCAGCAGGGGAAATCGAGTGGAACATGGCTTATGGGTGACTCCCTTCTTTTCCTTATTTGAAAGGCAAAGGAGGCTTAGCAAGGATGCTTTGCCAGCATTCATTCGGGAAGAGGGGTCTGATTTCTTCTGCTTTTCAGTCTTGGCTTAGTGTATAAGCATTGATTGGGTGGTGGCTGATTTGTTGAGTGAGTAACTTGTCTAACACTGAAGAGGGTCAAATCAGGCATTTGAAACCTCATTTTCAAAGAATACAATATCTTTCTTTGATGTGACCAAGGCACATAAACTACACTGAGGTATTAATGAAGTGGATGCCAGGCACTTTTTTGCTATGGGAAGCTTGTCCTGAGTGATGCCCTAGCTGCTGCTTGGTGGGCAGAGATGGGTTCACCTCACAGTAAACCTAATCTCTTGGTCTTCGCTTTGCTTCCTTTGAATGGCTGTGCTCATTAGTCACTTAAAGGAAAAATACCTTTGATGAAAGTGTATTTGGCTTTCTCGCCAGGGCAGTATCATTCTAGCTGTTCAGCCTGACTTGCATGCTATCAGTAAGGGGTTCAACAATGTCTCCAGTCAGTGTGCTGTGTTGAGGTTCAGCAGGATTAGGTTAGCAGGGAAGATCTTGAAGAAAAAAGGAGAGAAGCTGCATGAGGGTGGATTACAACTGGAAGCTCATTTCAGTCTGCTGTGTTTCTGCTTTGTCCAGGTTTCGAGGGGAACATCTGTGGGCACAATGTTGATGACTGCCCGAATCACAACTGCCAAAATGGGGGCATATGTGTGGATGGCGTGAACACGTACAATTGCCGCTGCCCACCGCAATGGACAGGTACGTACTATGGAAAACATTCATGTATGGGCTGGGCACACTGTGGGAGTGAAACGCTGGACTTCTGGCCTTCACCTGACGTTCATCGGAACTGCATACATCTGAATGCAGCTCACATCTGTGACTTGTTCTGCAGCCTGGGGGGCAGATGTTAGTGGAACCCTTAAAAGAAAATTGTTTGCGTCAAAGCCACCACAGTGGAGGGCAATTCCCTATTGAACCAGGCAGTGTTACAGGCTTCTGTATGCATGGGTTTGACACATGTCCTGTGATTCTGGAACTGCAGTGTGGGGCCACTATCAGCTGCGCTTCTGCTCATAGGGATTACTTTGCAAGAGGGCATGTGTTTTGTGAAACTGCAAAGCATGGCTTAGCTGTTACAGGTGTGAGCATTAGTGGTGCTTTGCTGATCCATCTTGTGGGTAGTTTTAACCCGGGATAATGATTCCTTTGTAGATAACGGTTAACACTGATGAAGAACAGGACAAATCTGAAAGAAGGCAAAGGTGTGGGAGAAAGGGAGGGAAGAGAAAAAGCGTGTGTATGGGAAGCTTATGTTTTTGCTATTTTCATTTCCTTGCTGTGACTAATTTTTATCTGGAGTTTGCTGACTATCAAAACTACTTTTGCTTCTTTAAATGAGTTTGCGTTAAGTCTGTAGGGGGAAAAGTGTGAATTCAAGAAAGTGTCATGCATGATGTAAGGAAGCAGCTTACAGGAAATTCAGTGTCATCTTTAGTCACAAAATGTCTCTACCTCAAAAATAAACAAATACTTGTGGGTTTGGCATTTTTTTTGAGTCATACTAGTCACTTTTAGCTGATGCACCTTTTCAGCTGAGTGTAGTTTTGCCCTTTCGTCAAAATCATAGGTAAAAATACAGCCCTAAAACTGGAAAACTGTGGCATGGACTTGATTTGCGTTTTCCCTTCATAAAGTAGATTGGGATACTTATTTTGGAAGAAAACTTGAACTAGCTTCTCTGGTTCTGAAGAACATTTAGCACATTTTAGTTTGTGTCTACAAATACTGTGTTTAAAACCAGAACGTGGGTAGTGATTGGCAGCTCAGATAAATGCACTGTGAGGAGTTTGACTACTGGAGACTGGAGGTTTCATGTTCTAGTTTTGTTTTTTTTTATTTCAGAGAGCATCATTCTTGTTATAAACTGATAAATTGGCTGTCATTAACTGCAAAGGAGGCTGCCAATTAAAAACCTTCATTAACTTTAATGAATTATGTATTATTAAATGAAGTTAAAACCATGTAAGAGTGAAATGCACCACTGCTTGCATAGCTCTTTGAAACTCAGTGTCAATAGGAGAAAATGAGTCCTCCCCTTAATGAGTAAGTACTCTTGCTTCTGTTCTGTTTCTCTGTCTGGGTGTCCTTAAAGCCTACAGAAAGTGAAACCTGCAAAGAAAAACTTGAAGAGAACTTGGGTGTGGACTCAACAACCCTTCAGTAACCCCTGAAATCTTGTTTCATGCTGCAGAAATTATAAACCTTGTTATAGCTTCTGGTGTCCATCATTAATAAATTAATCTCGGGCTCATTCCTGAAGGATAGATGATATGGATCATGAGTGCGTACAGCATGAGTTCATAATTTGCAAGGGATTATTTTGCTTTGTAGAGGCACCAGAAACTTAGCTTGGCTCACGGCAATTGGATGGATGGCTATTGTCCCTTGGGATGGTTTCTAGAGCTTGCTGGGAAGAGGCCTTGGTGTTTCTGTTTGGGTTTGTGGTAGATTGTCACTCTGATTAACCCCTGAAGTTCTTTTTAATGCAGTTGTGGTGGTTCCTGCTCTGAACCTCTTGTGGACTCTGACTACCACTGGGGCAAATCGTTAGACATATGCTGCAGCCTACCATTGTGTGCACAGTCTCTCCAGAAAACCCTCTGTGCTTCCCTTGGGTGAAACCTTGGAAAGAGAATAAGTCCCCAAGCTGTATGTTCCTGTAACATGAAACGGTTTGATAGAACGGGCTTTCTCAGAGTTTCCTTTTTTTACGGTGCGCTTAAGGTGATAAGCGCAGCAGTGGGTTTAGATGGTGGCTTCTCAAAACCATTGACTTTCTAGAATTAAAGACTCTGGTCAGTTAGGAACTAAAACTGGCCTCACCATTTAGGAAGCAGCAGCTTGGCTGTTTGAACAGTGGACGTTGGAGCCTTAGGGGAACCCAACTGTCTTATTTTAAATGTACAGTGCCAGTTTTGTTATTCAAACTGAAATGTGGGTAACTTCAGAATTAGCTATGCACGATCATATCAGCATATGTTTGGCATGTGTAGCTCTGTGCATCCACAGGATGCCTTAGTGATAGCCATTCCTCTGCAGTGTAACTGCTGATCTCAGTGTTTCTCGAAGTTGAAGATGACTTTTTTTCAAGATTAAACTGCAGCAGATGCTGGCAGGAGTAAGCTACAATAAAAAAATAGTTTCTCAGCAATAAGGAAATGTTGTGTAAGTGCAGGTCCATCCTTTGCACAAACATAGTTTATAACACTGTAAATCATCTCTAAGGTAAGTGAAGAGGGGAGAGCTGAGCAAACAACTCTTTAAACGTCTGTCCTAATAAATGCTTATATCCTATCAGTGAGGAACTGTGAGAGTGAAAGCTTCAGGAAATCAAAATCTTCCAATGAGACCTTGAGGTTAGAGGACATTGTGTGCAGCCTAGAGGAAAAAACAAGGGCCCAAACATGCAAGTTTGAAAAAACATCAGCAAAAAGTGTAAAGATGTTAAATTTGCTAAAAGCACTCTAATAGTGTACCTGTGCTGTCTTCCTAACAGTTCTTCTGCAGTCTCCTCTAATACTTAATTGCCAAGTAATTGTGGAGAAATTTAAATTGTTCTGTTGGCAATTTTAGTCTTTATTAAATGTTTGTGCTGTGGATGATGCTCTAGCATGTTTATTAATATAATTTGTGCTTTGTGGCATAGAGAAAACAGTCCCATTCCTTGCTATAAAGATCAAGAAGCTGTGTTGTACCCAGTGAAGAATAGTTTTGTGTACAGTAATATTGATGCATCCTTTACTGAAACAGAATCTGTCCTTATTTTGGTAACCATCAGCCTCGTGTTGTTCCATGACCAGGTGATAGGCTGGGCTACATGACTGGGTTGGATTATTTTTTTGGGGGGGGGAGGGTGGGGGGAGGATGGGTGCGGGGTGTGTGTTTCTGTTTGGTAGTGGAATGTAGCTTTTGAGGGACTGTTTGCTTTCAGCTTGGTTTCCTACTCCTCAAACAAAACTTCACTGCTCCTTTTCTGTAAGTGCATGCCTTCCCTTTCTCATTTTGCTGCTTTTTCCGGAAAGATAAAATCTCCCCTTTCTGAAACAATAATGAGAAATTCCTGCTATTGCTAATGTTTTTGTCACCTTCAGAGTTCTCATATTTCATATGGGTAAAATGATTGTGAAGGTAATAAATTTTTAACTGGTAAGACAATCTTGGAAGTGTTTTGGCGAAACTTCCCGAGATCTTTCCTGTTGCCGATGTTAACTGATCGTTTATTTGTTTGTTTGTTTAAGGATGGCTTTATCTTGTCCCAGGCTAAATCCCTTGTCAGAACCAGTGTTTGTTGAGTCCTTTCAAGGCATGATGTTGCAGATCTGTAAGGAAACTCACCTTTTCTTGGAAATAGATAAGGTTGCTATTGTATAAGACTGAAGTCTGTTCTGTGCATGGCAGGCCAGAGAATTTAAGTGTGATTTGAATCCAGATAAGCCAAAAATCCTGGCTAATGTCTGTGCCATGTGAGGGCTCTGGTTTACGCTGCTGTTCATCAGCAGTTAAACCAGCTGGATGGACTCACTGCAGTCTGAGTAGGAAGGCTTCTTTGCCTTCTCTCCCTGCCAGCCATCTTCCCCTGCGCTGACTCTGGTATTTGTTAGTGTGCTGCTTTTACTCTGTAATCTGGTAAAAAATCCTGTCAGCTGCTGCTTCCCCTCCTCCCTCCCATTTGGCTGGTATCAGGAATTAAAATTCACAGAGCCTTCTCTGTGAGTGGATGCAGAGGTGTCCTTCCATAAGACATGGTGAAACCATCTGAGGTTTTAAAGGCGGTTCAGTTGATGCAGACTACAATTGATACAAAGAAACAAGACTACGTAGAACACCTTGTTTACTCTGATCTAACCTATGCAACTTTGTGTCAAGAAAGACAGCTTGGTAAGTTGAGTGCTGAAGTGATTAACAATATAAAATACTGTAAATGCTGTTGTTGTTTTTCTTGACTGAGGACTCCTTCACTGTGGAAAGTTGCAGTGTTTCAGAGGATCATCATGAATCTGGCCCCAGTCGCCTTTCAGGAATAGCGCACAACAGAGATTAAGATTTGTATACTCCATTGAGTTCACTCCTTTGCATAGTTTGCTCCAGAAGCACTGCATCAGGAGTTGTGGGCTGAGCCCCTGGATTTGGGGGATGCTACATTCTCTCTCAGGTGGTTTTGAGAAGACCTACATTGTACTGCTTCAGTTGCAGGGTTGGCCTGCTTGCCTCCTTTCATTATTTCAACCCCTATGGCTGTGGAGGCGAGACTCCAATGGCAGTTGTATTTTCTTAGGTTTTGTTTTCCCCTGAAAAAGGGGATATTTTAAAATCTAGGAGACCATTGTCTTGAAGGAAGCACAGTGTGTGCTAACGGTTGACTCCACCAAATATCCAGTGTAGGGAACTGGTTTAAGAAGCAAATGTTTGTCTTGAGCGGAAAAGCTCTTCAGGCAGCAGGCTGTGCTTTTTAATTAAAACAGCTGTTAGCTTGGTCATATGCTCTTAAACACTAGCACAAGGGTTACTTTTTCTTCAGAGATTTAGGCAGGAATTTTCAAAGAGGGGGAGTTAAGGGTTCAATTCCTATTTAATTAGAGTAATATTTGCTCCCTACCTTGGTTTCTTTTGAAAATCCCAGCCTTAAACTCTGGGCAGACATGACTTTTCTTTGTTAAGAAGGGAGAATAAACATCAAAAGGCTAATGTTTAACATTTTAATGTAAGATGTATGCTCTGGTATTTTGTTCTTTAAAACTTTATTTGCCAAATATCACTTTCTTCAGCTTCTGTATCACAGAGTATACAGTAACAAGTCCTGCTAAGTTAGTGTTCAAAAAATGCTGCTTTGTTGGAATACTTAAAGCTGTGGAATGTAGAGGAACTAACTTTGACACTAGAGGATGTGGATTATAAATTTTCAACATGCTAATCTCCTAAATGATGAAATATGCATCTTCGCTACTTTCTGTAGCACATTGAGTATTACCTGCCAGAGAGCTCTGTCAGACTTGTGCTCTTTTTCTGATCCTGGTTGGCATGTGCATGTGATGTGCAATGAGCAGTCCTTGCCTTTGTATTAACACACAGTAGTGGGTTGGACTCCTGCAAGAAGTGTGGTCATCTCTCCCAGTGCATAGCGACAGCAAACATTCTGGTGCCTTTCCAAACTCCATTTAAAAACATGGTAGCCTCTTTGGTACTGGCTGAGATCCATCTATGCCAAACTTGGCAAGTTGGCTGGTGATTTGCTGTCCCTACAGTAGTATCTCCAAGAGACAGCTCTCTAAAAGAGGCCAAGAGGGATTACGATTCTTTTTCATCCTTCATTATTTGAACTGGCAGATACAAAGGAAGCAGGGAGCACGTAGCAGCCTCCAGAGCTGGCAGCTCCAAGCTTGAGTGTACAAGTGATTTGAAGCATTGAATGTAAAGTTTATTGTGGGCGTGGTATGTGTCTCTTGTGGTACTTGATGCTGGTGTTGTGCAGAGTAAGTTGATTTCAGAGGCATTAGAAGTTACACCATTAGTCTGTGCCTTGTCCGGTATGAATTCTGCAACACCTACATCAACCTTCTGTTGAGTTTGTGCAGCTTTCCATTTCCCAACAGCAAGTCTTGCTTAGGAGATAGCTGTCATGAACCACCTGAGATGTTAACAGCTTAACTGATGCAATGACAGCTGGATAATGTCCAGCTGAGACCATGCTGCTGCCTCTTACCTTGTGCCTTTGGCGACGTTCCAGGCTGGGAAAGTACTTTTTGCAATCTTATGTGCCAAATAATGTCTTCTGGAGCTGTCTCTTGGACAGCTGGCCCTGAAACAGAATAGGCTGGACTGCTCTGGAGAGGCCGGGCTGGACGTGCACTGTGAGACCAGGCTAACAGGTAGCAGTTTTTATCTGCAGCTGACTTGGTTCTGGCAGCTTCTGTCCCTTCCTTTGTTCTAAGAATGAGGCGATTTGTCTGTGGATGATTACTAAAGATGCGTTGCTGAGATAGCTTGGGAATATGAAGCTTTTATTGTAGGGTTTAGCTCAAACTGTTACATTTTTACCTTGTAGATCTTTGCCTTTGTTAGGTGTTTCCCTGATTCACTGGATTTTCCAAAGAGGTAAAGAGGAAGAATGGGGAGTAAGCTGGTGATGATGTGTTTCCTTTTTAGTTACAGCTCTGTCCTGCTGCTGTCACACTTCACCTGCCACTGGAACCAAGCTGTCATTAGTGCATCATGAGTAATTTGTAATGAATTCTGTTCTGTTCCTTTATTACTGCCTCTGAAGAACTTTATCAGGACTGCCTTCTCTACCCAGTAGTCTGTGGGAGTGGTCTTGGGCAGTATTTAATGGAGCATAAGGCATGCATAAGACTCCTGAAGCCCAGAGTTTTGTATTTGGAGGTTGTAAAATCTGTTGTAAAAGCCCATTAGTTCCACTATATGCTTCCCAATGTGGTTATGAAATTAAACTCTTTTCTCCACCATATTATCCTAAAATAAACACAGATGCTACTCTGCTTGTTACAACTGTAAATGCAACTCCAATTGTTCAAATTCTATATTAAGCTCTTAAATTTTATGATATCTTGAATAGCATTTGACATTGTCCAAGATAGAGTAGGTCTACGTAAAGCAAAAGCAACAACCTAATACCTGAGGTTTGGGAATGGCTGTTACTACTACTTTGCTGGTCTATAGTTCTGTATTTCAAATGGGAGAAAGGTGCTGTGAGATCTTGGGGAAGGAGAAATTTTTTGAGGGATGTGATGCCTCTCACTTTAGAGAACTCCTACAAGGGGAAAAGTATTTGGTTTCAGTCCTTTTGTTTTTCCAGGGGAAACTGCTGTCGTAGTTAAACAGAGATGCCTTTTCTAAACACACATGCAACTGGAGGTGCTTTTTGCAGATGTAACCAGCGCAGTCCTTTGAATTCTTGTGTGTCTGAAGCCATCCCTGGAGCTGAAGGCAGCAGTTTTATCTATGGGATTGCCCACAGGGAGCTGTCGTGATGGCTTCATCAGAGGGTCTGGAATTTGAACATGATCTGGATGTCGCGCTTCAGATCCCTTTCAGTATTACCTGTTCATTGCTCTGGATATTCTTGTCCCTATATAAGCGTGTTGCACTTTCAAGGAATTTTGAAGCTCTTTTCTTTGAGGTATCTTGTGTCAGCAAAGCAAATTACATAAATGATCAAACACTTTTTTTTTTTCCTATGTGCTGCGTTTTTCCTGCTGTAACTGTTGTATTATTTTTTTATCATCTCTTTTCCTTGTTGTGGGTAACAATTGCTTTGTAAGTCTCTTACAAAATTCTTCTCTTCATCAGTCTGTCATACTCTGAACTTTCCCCCTGTTACAGTGTCTTTGTTTGGAGGTGGTGACTTCTGTACTGCCAAAATGTATTCCATACTAAGTCTATGCCACTGCTATTGCACAACAACTGTTTGCATTAGTTATTCTTCCTTGTAGTCAAATGTCTTGTCAGTCATGTTTATTTTGTTGATTAAAGCTGTGATGGAGCAGAGGCACCCACTGATCTTTTCCAGAGAAGCTGAAGTCTTTCCTCAAGGAGTGCCTAACTGAAGTGTTCTGCAATGAATCTGCTGGCCTTATGTTTTACTTGGCGTTTGTGCATCAAGCCTTGGCTGCTGTTGCACTTTCCTGGCTTTTTCTTAGATAATATGAATATTATTTTGTTAGAGATCATTGCCTACTGTCTCTCCTTCCAGACCATTAATTAAATGCTCCAGTGTCTATATGTATTCATTAATTGTAACTCAGTTTTTTGAAGGAGTATGGATAGTTCTGTAGGTTAAAGAATAAATGAATTTTTGCAAATACATAATTAAAAACATGGAGCAGAAATATCTTTCATAAACACTTTTGCTAGAAGGGCCTGATGGTTCCATGCGTTTTTCCATCTTCCATTTCCACAGCAGCTTGAGGAAACTGGTCTTTGACCTGACTGACCAACAAGTGTGTTTTCCTTGTGTTCTGAGAAAGAACTGGATGGAGAAATGTCCCTCCCCAGCCAGGTGCAGTCTGCCAGCCAGCATCCCAAATATACACAAGGGTGACTAAAGAGGGAAAGGAACTTCATGGTCCTCTGTTGTGTGGCACTGGTAACCTTCTGCCACAGTTAGATTTGGTCATTTATACAAATGCTGTTTCTTATCTCAGCCCGTTCTTGAGTTTTTGATAAGATGCTGTTCACCTTCTCATTTGGAAGTCCTTTGAAACTTGGAGAATAAAAAGGCAAACAGTTCTAATGAGCCGTGCTCTCCTTAGCTACGTTGATAGTGTCTAAAAAACATGTAATAATGTTTGAAGGACTTCACGAATTAAGTAATCCTTCCAGAGATTTTCTGGTTACATGTGGTTTATAGCTTCCCAGACAGCATTTCAAGAGAGCAGATGAGCTCTTCCCGGAGTCTTAGAGTGCTAGTCTGAGAGAAGTGACAAACTTCTGGTGAGGTACTGAGAGGCTGAGGCATAAAAATGTCATGAAACCTGGTGTTCCTCTTACAGCGAGTCTTTTAGGTCCAGTTTGTGATTTGCACTGTTATATTTCCCTTCCAATAGCAGTTCCATCTGAGTCTGGTACTGTGGTGGTCGTGATTTTGAGATAAATGGATGTTGCTGTCTCCTCCCAGGAGGAGCTGTTAAGAGGCCAAGAAAGCTTTCTCCTTTTTTGGAAAGTCTGCTCTGCCGAAGACTAAGACCTCTGATTGAACTGACTGAAGGTCCTGTATTCAGCTGTAGGATGAGTGCAGTTTCCTGTCTTGGAGTTGGCATTTGTGCAAAGACTACGTGGTTTAGTAGGATCAGCTTTTTGAGGCATCTATTGGTGCTTCCTAGGGCAAATGTTTTTGTTTATTTACTCAAGCTAATGCTCTACCCTTTCAGTGTAGGGTAGTGCATAAAATGAGTGCAATCTGCTTTGCCTTTCTTTTTAACATAGAGAGCTGTAGAAGGGACTGACAGTATCTCATCAGTGAAATCCGGTACAACTGCTTGAGGGGCCTTGCACCTGTCTCAGCCTAAAGAGAAGTTCCCAGTGTTCCTGTCCAGTTCCTCCTGGTCTGCAAATGGGAGCTATTAAAGCAGCAAACGTGTCTGTCTTACTCCATACGTTTTTTCTGAGAGAAACAAGCAGGAAGTCACTTGGTTTCATAGTGGATGAGAAGTGCTAAGAGTTGAAGGCTATTCCTCTTTTCTACTTCTGGCTTTCCATTTTGAAATACCACATGGACTGGCTGTTTACTTTGTACAAGGTCACTTAGAACCTGAGTTGGCGTTTTCCTGATTTCCCAGGCTCTGCAAATATCAAGGTCAGCTTAGGCTTTTGTTAGCTTCTTGGAGTAATTTGTGTTTCCTTTTTTGTTGTCTTTCCTATGTATGTTTCTACATTTCCACTAAAGTATTGCACAGTTAGTGTATTTGCACTTGCCTTCACCAGTTCACCTTGTATTTACTAAATTTCTTTTAGAAATGTAATTGAAACTAGCCAGAGCCCCAGAAACGAAATACCTACAGAAACTGCCAGCTAAACGAATGAAGGATTTAGCTAAGTGGTTGTGACCTTCAGGAGCACTGGCATTATGTGCATGTGTATTGCACTGTACAATTCCTAGTGGAGTTCGCACTTGCAAGCTGAATTTCAGTCCTGTGAATGAGAGACTTGATTCTTCCTAAAACTCTTAACAGGCAAAAAACAGGCTTCCCAGCTACACAGTGACAAATAAATATGCTTGGTTCACTTACAATTAAATCAATTCAACAGCTCTTTAAGTGAACTATTTCAGAGATCTTTTGTCTCAGTTGCTTTAAATCAACCAAACCAACCTGGCAGAGAGAAGTCTTGTGCAGTATATTCACTGAGAAATTTTAGAATTAAATCCTGGTTTGTCAGGCACTAAAGAGACTTTGCTGTGAAAAAAGACAGTCAGGGAATTCCTGGGGCAGACTCTACTTCAGTGCCCTAGGTTGCTACCAACAAAAGTATCAAATCTTTTCTCTGGAGGACCTGGCCAAAATATAATTCCATTTCTGTCATTGGCACAAGGAATTGAAGTGGCTGCTGAGGGCGAAAGAGCCCTTTTGGGAGAATTGAGAGGCTGTGGACATGCCCCAGTCCCAATAAGAGTAAAGTGATGCTGCTGCTTTGAGGGAGGGCAGTCTTGAAAGCCAGGTACAAGCGTGTGCTGGTTTCTGGGGGAAAATCTAACAGAACAAAAACCAACCAACCTAACAGCAACAACAGCTAAAAAAAACTGACCAAAAAAAATGCACTTCCAAATTGTCTGTTGAAGAATGAAATTATTGACCGCTCATCCTATCTTCTTAACACCTGAAGACTGAGGAAAAAAAATAAATCCCAATGTATAAGCAACCATAGGGTAAATTAAAACCACCAAACTACCCTCTATTCCTCTCTTCTGAAGACTGTGGGCCACATCAGGCATTTCCAAGCCACTCAAGTGCCACTTAAACAAAAGGGCTCAAATATTTTCAGTGAACTTGAAATTGCTTTGCGTTCTTGCCAATTCCCAAGCTCCAATTAAGAAGTGTGAATGTCTTGGACTTTAGTCTGGTGTCTCCAGTATTTTAAAACAGAGTTCCAAAATCTTTCAAATACTATTACAGTTTTGTCACCTGATAGTGATGAGACTGAGTACTTACAAATGTAACTAGGTTGATATGCTCTGCTTGCCTTATGAGTCACATGTATTTGCCCAGAAGTTATTTGAGTCTGGATTTGGAATTATAACTTCAATAAGGAACATTTTTTTTCATTAAAATACTCAATAGTAAAATGCAGTAAAATTGCTCATTTATGCCCCTCATTGAGTTGAATTTCCTTTGTTTTTAAAACAAACTCCATTAAGGTGGAACTGTGTTTGATTCATGTTCATAATGAAACACAAATATGATAGTGATCTGGTAGCTGCAAAGGGAGCATTAGAAACCTGAGAGGCTATGTGAAGATCAGATTTAAGGGCTCATACGGGGTGTGTTCTTGAAATACAGTTGAATTGCTGAAAGAACTTTAAACTCCACTTTATTCTCATCTTGTGCAGATGTTTATGTACTTTTAAAAAGTTTATGTTAATTTAGGGCAGCAGAAATACAGAACAGATAAAGACAGAGGGTTGTTGCAGGCTTCCCAGTAGTGGTACTTGTTACTCTCCTTTTTGGAACGAGAGAAATAAATGAAAAAAAAAATAAATTCTGCAGTGTTGATCTTCCTAGTGACACTTGAAAGGGAGAAGTTTACCTGTCTTTGCTTAAAAAAAAAATAATCTGAAATCCCCCCAAACCTGCACAGCTCTGAATTCATCCCCACATTTTATTTTAGGAGTGCTTTTCAGCCAGTGACAGGGCAATGATTTGGGAAGAGGCGTAACAATCCAGAGGAGCCTGGCAGCTTCAGGACTGGAGGCTGTTCCTGATTCAGTGATGTGGGTTTTAAATTGGCTGCAGTCAAAAGGAGGGCATAAAAGCTGCAAGATGGCTTCTGTAGAGCAACTGGCTGTGGATGAGTGTTTATCCAAGAATGTACATTCTTTGATCTGGGCTGGGCTTCCTCCAAGAGAAGATGGAAAATCACTTTTATAATAAGCAAATAACATCCTGATTGGCTTTTTTAAAGGAAGTTGGTTGTTTTGAGTTACAAGATATGCACGACTACTAGGAACCACTGTGAGATAACTGACTTTTCAGTTTAGTTACTGATAAGCTACAATTGAAAGCTAATGAATGAACAACTTCTGTTATGACAAATGCGTGGTTTTGGTTTTCATAACGTAGCCATGTTTTACAGAGAACAATATGAAGTGTTCGGTTTCCCCCCAGCTGTTTTACTAAATAAACTGGGAAGTGAGGATTAATTCTGAAAACTGTTATTATTACTGTTAAAAGTTTATTATGGTTTTTTCAAGTGATAAAACCCTTGTTTTGGAGTAGTCCTGCTGGAGTAAGGTACACATGCACAGAGCAAAGTCTGTTGTGCAACTCATTTTTTTAATAAAATTATTTCTTTGACACCAAGGGAAAAAAAAATCAAGAGCTCACAGGACAAAAGGGTAAGATTTACTGAAGTGCTTTGAAAACAAAAGGAATTGTGATATGAGTACAGTAGATGGAGATGGTTAAGGCAGAACACTTTTAGATTCCTGCCAACGATAAATGTTTCAGTTCTGTGTGTTGGAGTAGGTGGGTGTGTGCACTTGCATAGTAAATTCTGGGCCATTAATAAGCAAGGTGACTGTTCAGCAGCATCTGAAAAGTGTTTTTAAACTGGCAGATGTGAATAAACTGGAGCCTGGGCAAATTGGCAGGGAAGATCTGTGGCCTGCTCTTGGATTTCTAATTTTGGAAAATGTGGGGAATTCCAGGTGAATATAAGTGTGCAGCTGATGCAGAAGCTGGAGATGGCAAACAGGAGCATCTTTGTGGTAGCCACAGGGTTACTCAAGAGTCTAGACCCAAATAACGGAAAGCTGCTGCAAGCTAATGGGGTGTAATATTGTCAGCTGGAGGGGAAAAAAGAGATCATATCAAACAAATCTAATCTTGTTTTCTTCTGTTGAAGAAACTTCAAATAAGAATGAATGACGTGAAACTTAAGCTGAACAATTTCAGTTTAGAATGAACCATTCAACTTTTATTAGGAAGATGAATAAGCATAGAGACAAAACACAGATGCATGGTAGGTTCTCCAGGTCTTGTTGTCAAAGCAAGATGGATTTGGATAAAGATATACGTTAATAAATGTGGATTGCAGTGCTTTCTGTGGATGTGACTGTGAAGTTCAGTATCCTGTGAAACTGAGGTCAAGAGTCTCTTTCCTTAAAACTCCCCAAAACAGTCTACATTTGTTTTCTTCCCTCCAGTGTCTCCAATCATTACAGTGTTTTCTTGAAGTGTTTATTTTGTCTCTAAAAAAAGGCAGGAAAAAAGTGAAAAGCTGTTGACAAACAAGAAAAGCCCAACTATTTGTGGCTGTCTGTGAAAATACCTGAGTGAAGAAAAGTGAGTCTTTTTGGTAGAAGAGAATTTTATTCTTTCTTATTAAGTAATATTCATTGCATAATTATAGGAAAGAATTAAGATCTTCTGACAAGACTTACTTTGCTGCTGGGCTCTTGACACTGCTTTGGCCAAGATTTTCTTGTGAGGCCATCTTCTTTGTCTCTCTGACTGCTCTGCAGGCAGGCCTTCATTCTTTCTACGTCTCTGGTCCTAATGGTTGTATCTTTGTATACTGCGGTTTGCCTACTGGCTTTCATACTGTGCCTTTTTAAAGTTGCTTGTAGTTCAGCTCCTATTTTGGGGTCCTTTAGGGGTGCTAAATGTCTCTACTCGATTTGACAACAGTGTTGTTAGAAGTTCTCCGGCTTGAATGTCCTAGAAATACAAAGTGGCAATCATGATGGACCACATGATGGACCAAGTTGGACTACAGTGTTTCCCTTGGTTATGTTAGCTGTAAAAGAATTTTCTTATGTCTGTATCTCTGATCTTCTGTTAAACTTGTTCCTTTTTGTGCACCAGGCCAGTTTTGCACTGAAGACGTTGATGAGTGTCAACTCCAGCCCAATGCTTGTCAGAATGGAGGTACCTGTACCAACCATAATGGGGGCTACGCCTGTGTCTGCGTCAATGGTTGGAGCGGGGATGACTGTAGTAAGAACATTGATGACTGCGTCAGTGCCTCCTGTGCTAATGGATCTACTTGCATTGACCGGGTGGCCTCTTTTTCATGTATTTGTCCAGAAGGAAAGGCAGGTAAGGGCAGAAAACTTGCATAGGTCTGGTGCTTAACAGAAGGTACTTACTGAAGTTTATGCATTTGTTTAAAGCAGTGTGTTTATTCTATGCAATTTTTGACCAAACCAGGAAGAACAAAAGGAGACATGTGCTGTCCGTGAGCGAAGACCTTTTAAACCTCTGTAGTTTGAGACAAAGAAGTATTTGTATTACACTGGGAGACAAGCTTATTGCAGTTCAGATGGCAAGGAAAGTAGATATTTTCCTAGTGCTTATCAGGGCCTGTGTTTGTCTGTGAAGTTATACGTGAGAATAACTTGCTCTGTGTCACTTAAGTAATTGAACTTAACAGTCTTAGAAGGCAAATTTAAATTTTTTTGGATCAGTGAGGATGCCTTACTGGTGTGGTAGAAAATTTGCTGTTATAGGTTACGTACAAATGTGAAGGTCGCCTAACTACCATCCAGGAATACAAGCATATTCAGATTAAGGAAGTGAGCTTCCTGTGCACCTGTGTTTTCAGCTGTCAGGAAAAATCATCGTGCTGGTTAGATGGAGGAGCTAGTTGACTGCTCCAAGGGGGAGATTTTGGTAATGGTAAGCCCTTTTACCACTCCAGAAGTCCTGAAGACACTTCTGAAGTCACATAATCTATATTTACATATAACATTTTGTGTGTCGTGGACTACCACAGAGATTTCGTGGGTTGAGCCTGTAAGAAATTGTTCAAGCTTCTGGCTGTGCAAGTCTCCATTCAAAATGTTAGGATGGAGAGTTTGGTTGTGCAATATCAGACTGACTGCTGTATCTCACTCTTTAAAATGAACACTTGAACGCTTCTCCAGGTCTTCTCTGCCACTTGGATGATGCATGCGTCAGCAATCCATGCCAGAAGGGTGCCCTGTGTGACACCAATCCTGTGAATGGACACTATATCTGCACCTGTCCTCAGGGCCATAAGGGAGCAGACTGCACTGAAGATGTGGATGAATGTGCCATGGGTGAGTTACTGTGTGCTTTTGTGAGTACATGCGACTACTTTCCTGCTCTTTTCCTTCTGTTTCAGTGTCTTTAGGTGAGTAGTAAATCTCCTGTGAGATTTGGGGCGGAAGGCTGAGTCAGAATAGCTGTCTGTATTTGAACTATTAGCCTTTGGAATATGAAAAGCAGCCAGATGCTTAACTGTTCTTTGTTGTGCAGGAGGGCTTTAGCATTGTGTGATGAGTGTGTATGAACACGTGTAATGATTAAGCTGACCCTTAGAACCACAGTTCACGGCAAAACTGTTGCAGTTCATGTGGGAACCGTTGTGGCACCCACCTTGGTAGAAATGTGTCAAGGCTGTTTGACAGCCAGAACGTGGCTGGATCGTTTGAGTGCCTCCTGAGACTACATGAGCTTTAAAAACTGTAGTTCTCCAATACAATGCTGTGAAGTTGTTTTGGGGATTAGCTGAACTCTCACAGAGTTGCTTCTAGTTTTGTGAATGATAGTTCGTGCTTCTGGAGTGTGATGCCTGAAGGTACTACCCAATTGACACTCATGGAAGCATTGGGAAGAAGCGCCTCTTTGAAATTCTTTCCCTGGTCAGCCTTGGACAAGAGTGCCATGCCTTTTTGAAAACTCATGAGACAGTAGTTTGGTTATTTTGGGACTGTGGTGGCACCTCTTCAGCCTCAGGAGCGAAGTAAATGTAAAGGATGATGTAGAGATAAGACCTTGAAAGCATCATTAATTCTCTAATCCCTGCCAGTTGATATTCTTCTCTTAAGGGCAGTTGTTAATAATACATATCAGAGTTGGTCTTTTAGTCCATTGGTTATGACAGCAATCTTTCTTTTTGCCTCTGACGTGCAAGTAACTGTCACAAGTTTCCTTCAATCACAATAGTCTTTCTCCAAAAGGATGAACAGCCTTTCCCCAGTATTACTTGCTGGAAAGGAGTGACCACTGGAAAAGACTATGACTAATAAAAGAACGTTGTGGCTTTGTTGATCCAAGGAGAGGTTTTGACAGACATATGCATCTTTTTCTTTCAGCAAACAGCAATCCATGTGAACATGCTGGAAAATGTGTAAATACAGAAGGTTCTTTCCACTGTGAGTGTCTGAAGGGCTATACAGGACCTCGCTGTGAAATGGATATCAATGAATGCCATTCAAATCCATGCCAAAATGATGCCACCTGCCTGGATAAAATTGGAGGATTCACATGTCTCTGTATGCCAGGTGAGGAGAGTTTCTGACAAGATGGGGTTTCCAGCAAAGGAAGAATGCAGAAAGCAAAACACAAGGAGGGTTGCCAGCTCTCCTGAGATGGAACGCAATATTTATTGCAAAGGGGTGAGGCTAAGTGAATTGGTGAGAGCAAGCTTGCTGTGACAGCACCAGCCAGGAGGACTTGGAATTTGTGTGTGGGAGGGAGAGACCAATTAGAGGTCTGAGAAAGAAACCTGTCACTACATCAGCAAAAGAAGTTTTGTGTTCTGAGCTGTATGTATGTGAACATATTTGTTACTATACCTGGAAAAGTGCATGTGCAGAAACGCTTGTGAAAGCAAAGCAAGTGCAAATTTTAAAAGAGTGACTGACTTTTGTGTTATGTATATGATGATTCTAGATAATAGTGTGGGTTTTTTTCTGTGCTTAAAATACAGGAAATTATGCAAACTCCCATTGAGCTGAAGAAATAACTGTAATAAAAGTTACTTGATTGAAGTCACACTTCTAAAATCTGTGTCCAGCATAGCAGCGATTTATGTAGTCTGCTATTTTGCTTTCTGATAACCGGTGGTAAAAAAAAAAAGGATGCAAGTTGCCAGTTGCAGTGTCTTATAGCATAACCAAAGAACTGTGTTGCCTGCAGCTGATCAGTGGATACCCTGAGCTTTTATTAATGTCTTTTTTGAAAGGTGGAGTTATAATCCCAACTATTTCATCCCTCTTATTGTTTTTCTTTATCTCTGTTATTAGCTAAAAAGCCTTGAGCTAAAATTGTCAGCTGTGTTTGTTTATCTTCAACCCTATATTGGTGCGCACCCAAATATGTAGATACCTTCCAAAGTGTTAAAACATAACCCCTTCTCATCAAGTGGAAGAAAACATCAGGTACAAATTCATCACAAATATCTGCTCTTATTACTGATTAAGTGAGCATGTTCAGCAACGGTGAAAACTCCAAAACTCCTTTTTAACCTCTGGTGTGTATTTGTACCTCCATAGGTTCTGTCCAAACTGCAAACATGAAGTGAACTAGGCTTAGACTGGCAGCACTGGTATAAGAGGCAGTTACACTTTCAAGAGCACCTTCTAAGGCCTTCAACCACCTCTTCTTATTAGTGTATTTATTTTTAAACAGGATTTAAAGGTGTTCACTGTGAAGAGGATATTGATGAGTGTCTGAGTAATCCCTGTGTGAACAATGGAGAGTGTCTTGATAAAGTCAACCGCTTCCTCTGTGTCTGTCCTCCTGGTAAGGACTTATTTCTGTAAGGTTTTCCTGCTTCACCTTACCAAGAACTGCATAGATAACTAGTGAGAGATTGTGGGTTCTGTGTTACTTGTGAGTTTCTTTGGTCTTAGTGCAGCATTTGTTTAAGTGAGTTGCAGTTGCTGGTAAATAAGAGTAGACCAGTGCTGGTGGTAGTGGGATTGTGCCTGTAACTGAATGTAAGTGTGAGAAACGTACAGCTGGACCACCTTAAAGGATAGTTGGTAGCTTGAACTACTGTTGTTATGGGTGTCGTAGTGAGCGACAGATGAGTAAGCCTAAGGGCACTTTAAAAATCAATGCCTCTGCATACTATTTGCCTTTTTCTGAAGTTTGTGGTCAGTAGCCATTTTTGCATCAGTACAGCCTGTTGCTTGCATGGGTTGGGAAGGGGATTGGGTCTCTGCTGTAGAAAAGAAGGATAAATGCTGAGCTGAGGGGTCAGTGTTAGCCATAGGGTGTCACTTGTTTTGCTGGTGGCTTACAAAAAATTTTGGGTTCAGAATATAGTTGACAAAGGCTTGCTCTGCATCCATTCCTATTGACTAATGATGTTCTGGCTCCTTCCTTTGGTTCCTTCCTCCAAGAAACATTTCTGGAGTTATTTTTTATTTGAAGTGCCTAAGGATCTGCATCATCTGGCATAACCTGTTGGTAGTTCATTAGCTATCTGAAGAAGTGTGGTGAAAGCTATTGTACCACATTCCACGCTGCTGTAGTAACTCTAGTCTGAACGCTCCAGTGATGTATGCGTTATTGTTTCATTTTAAGTTACTTGCTTTGATTACTTGAAAGTTCTTATTGGTGGCCTCTTGGTTGTGTCAACAAGTGTACAGTCCAGCAGTGCACACCACTTGTGCTCCATCTGCTTTATTTCTGTTTATCTTGGCCCTCTCAGTTTTCAGGCTGAGGCTGCTTTGACCTGGAAGATAGAAACTGTGATTTGACCTGGTAGTTTGGACAAGGAACCAGTCCACCTGGGGCGTGGTCTATGTGCTTAATGAGTTTAGATTTATTGAGCTTATGTTTGGCTGGTTTTAAGGATTTACTAATGAATAGTTTCAGATAGTGCAACTGTTTAGATTCACTGCATTAAATTACTTCTGGATTTCTATCTTTTTTCTGCCTTTCAGGATTCAGTGGTGCCGTGTGTCAGATTGATATAGATGACTGCTCCAGCACGCCATGTCTCAATGGAGCCAAATGTATTGACCACCCCAACGGCTACGAGTGCCAGTGCGCCACAGGTTAGTCTGGTGTTCAGAGCCCCTGGCCTGGGGATCGTATGTAACCTAAATACATAAAGGGGTGGTCAAGGAAGTGTCAGTGTTTGCTCTTTCTTTCTCTGAAATGCTGCTTGTTTGTTGTGAAGCTTTGTCTACTCCTTTGCAGCAGAGAATAGTGTGATTACAGAAAGCCTTTCAGTTGTGACAGTTCACTGCTGATGGGAGTTCTGGTCTCCCTCTTTCAGCCCTGTCTCTTGCTTCTCAGAAGATGACAGCTTCTTCTGTATTGACTATGGGATCCACAAGTGTAAAACCAGCAGTGTGAAGCCTTTCATCAGTTGTTTGCCTGCCTTTCTTCCAAATCTGATTATATAGTAAACAGTTGAAAACAAGAGATGGAGAGAGCAGTACTACTGTGTTCTGATTTCTGTTGTGTCAGGCTATTTTAGGTCAAAAGTGGAAGATCGAATTGCAATAAAAATTGTGTCCATTGGAAGAAAAATCACACAGTAGCTGCTACAGAATGTAGTTAAAATGATTTGTCAGTCATTGTACAGAAATTTTGACAGAGCTGTGGTTGAAACTGAGGTGGTTTCTTTGAATGCACCAAGTTCCTTTATTGCTTGATTGATTACGCATCTAGAAGCATCAGGTTTAATTATGGTCTTTTCTTATCTTCAGACCTCTAGACATGATGCAGATGTGTTTTATCTTAATGTTTACATCTGGTCAAATAAGAGGGTGTGGACAGTTCAGTGCTGTTACACTTAGTAAGGAACGACTTTTGGTTGCTTTCAGTTACTGGTTCTTGATACAGATTCAGGTGTGGAATGTGTTCAGGTGTGGCTTTAACTCTTCTGTTAGGGAAGAGGCTGAACAATTCCTGGACCTACCTTTGTCCCAGAAATGTGCTGTTAGATTGTCTAGACTTATGAGCAATTTTTCTAATTTTGAGTCATTCCAATAATCAAATTGTTAAGACAAATTCAACTACACTGATTTATTCTGTGCTGTACAGGATATAGTAAAGATTAGCATAAAAATTCCTCCCCAGTCATTCCACTCACTTCTCCCCCTTCCCCAGAGTGCCTGAAGTTTTGTTGGAAGTAGAGAATGCAGTAGTTCTAATCGGGAGAGGAATAGTTCTTGTCAGAATTCTCCTTTTGATTACTGCATGTGACAGAATAAGCTGTCCTTTTGAAAAAGAAACAAAAGCTCAAATCTTTTCCAAACGTGGAAGCTATCTTTGAAAGTATTTCTTAAGCTGGTGCATGGTCTGCTTGCTTTCATTCACCAGGAGTGCAGAGCTTATTGGGCGTAGGAGGGCTTTGAGTCATGTAGTGGGGGACAATGTGGAGAGCTGCGCCTTGAAAAGCATGTTCTGAATTTGTGTGCTTAAGTGCTGGAACCACCTCAGTACAGAAATCCCAGGTTTCCTGGGTGAGGAGAGATCACTGCTTCCATGAAGGCATGTGATGTATGGAGTGTTTTCAAGGAAGAGGCTGAAAGCAACCAAATGTATGTTACTGAAGCAGCAGCTCTTTGTAAAATCCTTGGTTAGTTCTTTGGCTGAAAAGGGAAAAGGGACCCTGTACTAGGGCTTTGTTCTGTCCTGTGTGAGGGATTCTTCTGTTCTATAATCAAATGGTTTTTTTCCTAGTCTAACTCTTGTCCGCAAGGAGGGAAATCGGTAATGTACATTCACTTAAGAGATCAAGAAATATATCTGATGTTCAAGTGCTTCAGTTGAGCTGCAGTGGGAGGCAAGGCAATAATTATTTGAACGAATGTACGCTAAGTGTTATATTTAATATTGACAGCTTTCTGTTAAACTGAAATGTGGAATTCATCACTGGGGCAGGTCAGTTACTGGAAAATGCTGTTTGAGTATGCTCTGTTAATCTCGTATTATGAGTGGTACGTATTCCCGGAATGGTAATTGCCAGCTGCCGAAGTGATTGAAAACTGCAGAATGTTTGGCCAAATGCTGTACTGATAGCTCTATTTACTGCTTGCTTTTTGTCTTTTCTTTCCCTCCCGGCATTGTTCCACTTCTCCTTCCCAGTGGCAGATCATGGCATTTCTTTTCTTCAGTTGTCTTAGGTCCTCTTTTCTTTGCCTCTGTTGTCTGGTTTGGTTTTTTTTTTGCCATTGTTTGTCTTCTTATCGGTTTGATTTTCTTCCTTCCCTAACATCTTTTTATATCCATCTTTCTAACTAGCTTCCCTTCCCTCTCCCCACCTACTTCCACACCCATTCATCCATGCATACGTTTGCAGAACTTGGAAATGTTAGCCGTCACCTGTTATGTTTGACCAGAGAAATAACCACAAACCTGTATGAAAAAATGGGGGAGCCAGTTATCCACTTATAATACTCAGGTGAGAATCACTCTTCAGCTGTTGAAATTCCCTGCAGCTTGGTTTGTATCAGTCTCTAGCTGGTGTCTGAAATTCAGACTTCTACCTTCCTAATCTTAAGCTGCTGGAAAGCAGTGTGAGCTGTTGCTCCAAAACCTTGTCCCTAAAAAGCATTTATTTTAAATTGTCCCTATTTCACAAAG
Organism: Phaenicophaeus curvirostris; assembly: GCF_032191515.1. Lineage (NCBI taxonomy): Eukaryota > Metazoa > Chordata > Aves > Cuculiformes > Cuculidae > Phaenicophaeus > Phaenicophaeus curvirostris. The sequence goes on along the minus strand of NC_091399.1, from coordinate 10,951,283 downwards.
CTCTGCTCTGTCATGGAAAACAGGGCCCTTGAGGGAGTTGCTTGCTGCTCTTTGCTTCCTGAACTGTTGTTTTAGCCCTTCTGGGGAACAGATTCTGTCCTTCTCTATTGCTCAGGATGTTTCCCAGCTGAAGCAGAATGAAACAGGCCAAATTGCTTGTTTCATTTTTCTGAACTGAAGTGGTTGCATGCAGTCTTGCATAAATCTGCAGTTGGTGTTTGATTGGAGTTACTGAAAAGTTTCCTGATGAAAGGGGCAAGAAACTTTTATGATAGCAAGCAGAGCTGCAGAAGCCTTGACATGAGCCGAGGGAGTTCCCTTGGGAAGGTTTCTGCAGCTTCATCGCAGTAGTTTCTCATACTCAAGAAGTCAGTCCCCCTGGTATTCTGTAGAGGAAATAATGACAGGAGAGTGCCTTCAGATAGTTTATCCTGATGCAAGTAAATATTTCTCATGGAGATTTACATGTTTCCTCTCTTTGCTGCTGTTCTGAATAAACTGAAGGTGACCCCTTCCAATGCCAGGATTCTCCATTCAACATGTTCTGTAATGCTGTGAGTAGTGGAAGAGTTGTTTTCCAGGGCTGGTAAATGGACAGCAGTTGAGATGCCCAGTTACCCTTCATGCTGTCTCTGATGTTTATTAATATGATTTTTTCTATATTTGCATTATATTCACCGCAGTATTATACCAGTTAGCTTCTTAATAAATCCTATTTGTCATTTTTTCTGTAGGTTTTACTGGCATCCTGTGTGAGGAGAATATCAACAACTGTGATCCTGATCCTTGCCACCATGGGGAATGCCAAGATGGCATTGATTCATACACATGTATATGCAATCCTGGCTACATGGGTGCCATATGCAGTGAACAGATAGATGAATGCCACAGCAATCCTTGCCTCCATCAAGGGCGCTGCATTGATTTGGTGAACGGCTACCAGTGCATCTGTTTGCCGGGCACTTCAGGTACGTGACGCCCAGGTGGAAGGATTGGATTCTAACAGAATTCAAGCATTTTATTATTTCTTATGTATGCTCTGGCATGTGCTGAATTTGCATAGAGTTAAGCTCATGTTATGAGGGTACCTTTGTCACAATACTTTTCCATGCTGAATTTTGCTGTGTTTATGTGGATTGCCTAACCCTCACTGGTACTGCAGGTAATCTTGGAAGAATTTACCTCCCCTTTATTCCCAAAATTGAAGTGTGCAGGGAAAAAAACAGGCATATTGTTCAAAATAGTTCATTCTTTGTTTAAACATCTAGCACAAATTCGGGGTCATGTTCAGTCAGCACCCAGGTGACATTTCTCAGTATCACAGTGCTTTTGCATCATCACTTGTGTAAGTTGCACCAATGCACATGTAACTCTGAAGCAGGTGGGATTCTTAATTTGTCTATTTCTGGGAAACAGTTGTATTGTGTTCTTTCTAAGAGTTGGCTGCCTTATTCCTTTAACTTGTTTTTTCAGGAATGAACTGCGAAAACAACTTTGATGACTGTGCAAGTAACCCATGCATTCACGGGCACTGTATTGATGGCATTAATCGCTACAATTGTGCTTGCAAACCTGGATTTACAGGTAAAGTCAGCTAATCCAATAGCTTTGAGTTGTGTTGAAGATGGTTATCCCAGTAGATAAGGAAGCCATTCTTTGCATGCTGACTGCAAGGGATTTGGTGAGTGTCTTGGTAGATCCTTTTAATCTTTGAATCTTAGCGTCTACGTTACAGAAAGTTCTACCAAGCAGAAAAATGGCTTAATCTGTGCTGTGAAATGCCATTCTTGTTAGGTAATTACATCCAATTCATGGTTCTTGGTTTTATAACAAATAAACCCATGTGACTTCGGTTTATTATTTACAGCTTCTTTCCACGGACAGAGAGACTGTGAACAATATAGAGAGGTGTTTGATTAGACAATACCTTGGGCTTTGACCATGAACAGTATTTCTCTTTCTGTGAAAGCAAAGCATTACCTCAGTGCTCTAATGAGCTGCTCTCCACTCTGAAGTTGCCAACTGAATAACCTGCTTTTTTCTGTACTTTTTCATTGTGTGGTCTGTTCTGTTTCCTCTTTAAATTATAAAGACTTACCTAACACGGTAAAAGTAGAGCTGAAAAAAAGAAGCTTTTAGACGCTTCTGGATCCATGCATAGAACTGTAGATCTACATCAGGACTCTTTCTGATGACTAAAGCACATCTCAACACTGTTTATACTGGACTTAATATGTTTTGAGCCATGTAAGGTAATACACTCATAAAATAATTGTTGTAAGGCATTTGATTCTATTTATAAGTTTTCTTATCATGTTATTGTGTATTACTGAATGATTCTAATTAGAATTTACCTGAAATGCATTAGATATAGCACTAAGAGGTTTTGTGTGTCTTGTACTTTTTCCCTTGGTATCTTTCTAACCTTCTGTTGCTCTTTCCTTCCTTTTGCTCTGGCGTGGGGCTACTCCTTTGTCCCCAGAATGGGAAGAGGCATGATTCTGATCCTTCTTGCCTTTTGGTCGTCTTTGTTACTGGCATAACTTATTTGTTATCTTACTGGACTTCTTACTGTTATGTTGTTAAAGTAATTCAGTAATACAATGAATTGGCATATTCCAGTATTTGAAGAGAAGGATTGCTTGGGGTCTTGTTGCTTTGTCCTTTGCTTATATTAAAAATGCTTTCAACTTACTGCAGCATTCACTTTGTTTAGCTTTCCAGCCTCACAGGATCTTACTGTCTCTGCTTCAAGGATCTTGCAATCATAATCAGAGGCAGGCAAAACAGGAAATGGTGTTTTTTAGAGTCCCTTTTGCATAATAAACCACAAGACCAGTATTAACTGCAGACAATGTGGCAATATGATTGTTCAAAGGGTAGGTGCTTTCAAAGCAGAAGAGCAGGGCTGTGACAAGTGGAGCTCAAGAGGTTTGTTCCAAACATGATGCAGTTGAGTGTTTTTGTTTTCCTCATCAATATTAACCTATAATTTTCAGTGGATTTCTGCTGAGATTCTTGAATGGTTTGTAAATACTTGCTGAGTGTAAGTACTGTTTTCCAGGCACAGAAAAGTGCTGCGTCTTTCAAAAATGGTTCTCTTGACTTCAGTTAAAGCATGGAGGCATGCAAACTCTGTCCTGCTGTGTTGGCTTTACTGAGTTGTATCTCAGTGTATGTTCTTGCAGACGTGCAAAGAAAATGTTCTTATAAGAAATACTACTTAAGTATTGTGTTTTCTTCTAGGCCCGCGCTGTAATGTGGACATTGATGAATGCACATCCAACCCCTGTCATAACGGCGGAACATGTGTAAATGAAGTCAATGGCTTTCAGTGTGTATGTCCTGAAGGTTACCATCACCCTCACTGTCAGTCACAGGCAGATGGCTGTCTTAGTAATCCCTGCGTACATGGCAACTGCACACACATTACCAATGGGTAAGTATTTACTGTCACATTGAACCTACCTGATACCTTCTCTACCTGCTTTTTCCTGCTTTGCCCAGAGTTCCGTCTTGACTTGAGGTTTCTGATTTTTCTCTTAATTTCTCAGATTAAGATCCAGACTTACCTGCTGCTATGACATAATCGTGGCCAGATGTCACCCTTTAGTCACCAGCTGCAGCCTCTGCCGTTTCAACATAGATTTTTCTGTCCTGCATTATATCTTTGCTGTCTTTGCATAGGCACATAGGGTATAGTGGACTGCCACTGTCCAATGTGAGGGTTTGGCAATTCAAGTGAGCAGAGTGAATGCAATTAAAATAAAGAAATAGTTGCAAATTGAATCTTTGGGGAGCAGCAGCTATCTATTCCATCACATTCTAAAACCTCGAATGTGGAGACTGTCTTTGTTGGCTAGTGCTGTTCTTGCTACCCAAATATTCTGTAATAGGACAGGCAGACAACTTGTGACGTTAGGAGATAGAATGTTATTTGACATAGAGCAGTTTGTCCAAGGCTGAGATTTCTTCAGCATTAGTGACATTGTTGCATGCCTGAGAGAAAAAAAGAAATTTTTTTCTGCCTGTTTTGGTGGCAGTAGTTGCTTCTGAGTCTTCCTACCCAGGAAGAACAAATGGTGATTTCAGGAACCCTGAATCAGACCTCCTTTTGGTCATGGTAAGGCTGGGAGCACAGAGCCTGGGAGTCAACAGGTTTGGGGAGGTAGGTTCTGTTTGTGAAACTTCCCAACTGTACTTGGTGCCTCCCAGATGTGTGCTGCATCCTTGGAAGTGTTGGCAGTGCTTAGGCAAGGAAGTGACTTACCTTTGCAAGTAGCTCTGTAAGGCAGGTTTCAGCACTTTACCTGGAGCTGGCTGGGAGGCTGCCCTTATTGCTAGTTTAGCCTCTGTGTAAGCTTGGAAAATAAATTTTTTGATTCATCCTTTCTGTCATGTCACCTGCATTCATATATATGCCCATGTACACCTTATGTTCGGTGCCAAATGAAGTAAGTCTTGTTTGTGTGACAGGGTCTGAGTCCAAGGCAATTCACCAAGCCTTTGGTTCTATGTTGTATGGGTGGAGTGCCGCTCTAGTTCAGATTGTGAAACATGATGGAGAAGGTTGCTCTTTCTCCCAGCAACTTGTTTGCTTTTCTAGCAGCTAGTTTGTGTTGAATCAGTCTAGTTATCTTTCAAACATTTTATTCTCCTCTGCTTTTTAAAATCTTTTTTTTCTGTCTTTAAGTATGTTGAGATGGTCTTATGAAAGCAAAAACATTGCTGATTGGCTGAGCGCTGTGTGAAAACTGCAATGGAGGGAGGTGTGGTTCTAAGGGAGGGTTTATTTTCAGTATTTTCAAAACTATATGGCTGAGTTAAGCAATCTAAACATAACTTAGGGCTCTCTTAAAGAGAGCTCTTCTGCTTTTTTCTCCAAGACTAATGTGCGGGAGAAGCAGATGGAGGAGTTATTTCAGAAAGATCTAAAATGACTGCTGGTTTTGCCTTTAAAGGTATAAGTGTGTCTGCGACCCAGGCTGGATCGGAGATTACTGTTCAACAGAAGGGAATGAATGTAAATCAAACCCATGCCAGAACGGAGGAACTTGTGAGGATCTGTTGAATGGATATAGGTGTACCTGTAGGAAAGGATTCAAAGGTGAAAATTCAGAGAAAAATTTCTGTTCTCTCTTTCCTTTCCACTTCATTGTACCTTTAGTGCTATTTTAACCTTTTCATTAAACTTTGTGGGAATAGAAACCAAGAGGGGAAAATCCATGATTGTATGAAGTTAAATTACAGTCTGTTTATGTAGACATGATACAGTAGTAGAATACTTAGTAAGACCATCTCTAAGACTTGTTTTGACTCATTACAAAATGTCCTGGTGGCTGCTCAGCTTAATTCTCTTTGTAAGAAAGTGAGACTGAGATATATAAATGCACTGGGAATTGAAGGGACATTAAACTTCATTTTACCATGGCTACTGTCCACTTGTACCCACTGAGCCCACGAGGAGTGCTTTGATCTCCTTTTCTTCTGCTGAGATTTTTCAAATATGGAAATGCTGCTCGCTGCTGTATAGGATAATCATACAAGTTATAGTCTCTTTAATTAGTCTTCAAAGAAGCACCAAGCTCTTAGCAGCATGCTCTCCTGGTTTTGCCTCTTCTGCTCTCCAGGTGTGAACTGCCAGGTAGTAGTTGCTCCCTGTTCCCCGGATCCTTGTGAGAACTCGGGAATTTGCCAAGAATCTCCTGACTCTGAAGGCTACACCTGCCAGTGTGCCCCTGGCTGGGAAGGTAATGTGGATGGGGCACACACTGTGCTTTCAACAGTGAGCAGTGCTGGCATCGAGCCTTTTGACCATTGCCTTATGAGGGGTCTTATTTCTGGACTCTTCTTGTTTCAGGGGAGAGATGTACAGTGGATATTGATGAGTGTCTTTCAAAGCCCTGCAAAAATCATGCTGTGTGCCATAATATTCAAGGCAGTTACCTGTGTGAATGTCGGCCAGGCTTCACTGGAGGCGACTGTGACAGTAACATCAATGATTGCCTTTCAAGTGAGTATCAGCAGATTGTTCTGTGTTTTCCAGTTTTTCCTGGAAATAATCTTGCTGTATTGTTGATGACTGCTATTCAACAGATACTGAAAGTTCTTTTATAAACTCTTAGAAAAAAAAGTAGAAAACCCAAACCTCAGCATTGGGAGAGTTGCTTGTTTCAGGCAGTCAAAATCCATCACGTTCAGCTGCTAGAAATGGACTACAGTGTTCTAACTGACAGCAGGAGTTTTTACCAGATTCTTAACTTGAAAAGGTCTTCGGAGGTCATATACTTTAGTAGGGAGCAATGTTAAATGAAGAATTCTGTTCTATTAAAATCCTGAAATTTTAATACAGCAAATTAAGGTAACACTGCAGGGCTTACGATGTCATGCTTGCTTGAGGTGTGGTGAGACTCAGTCTTTCCTGAATGTCTCTGTCTGACATTAATATTCTGGAAAGAGTGGGTCCTGTTCCAGTTAATCCATATTTGAAAACAAATTAAGCAGCAGGAAGGCTCTGTTCTAGAGTAGACATCAGTTGCAGGAGGACAGCCCATTCAGTTGAGTACTGAAATAGTTTAAATTACAAGAAAGCAAATGTTAATTTTGTGCCTCTGACCTTACTGTTTAGGAGAGAAACCAGATATATAGTAAATTCTTCCTCTTGCTGGGCATATATGTATCATCACATAAACTCAGAGTCTCCTGAAAAGTGTTATGTGTTTAAATGCTCCTCTATTACTATTTGAGAAGTGCTGTATCAGACCTTGGAGAGGTTCACAAGGTTGTATTTTTTGATTGGCTGGCTCTTTAAAAAAAAAGCCGAACAGAACCCAGCAAAAATACCCCCACAACCCTCCATTTTTTTTGTTAGAATAGCTTGAAAACAACTCAAAGTCTTCAAGACTTTAGGGATCAATTTAGAGAGCTGTGTTTTGCATTGAAGAATATTTAGATTTGTGACTGCTGTAGTGGCAGATGCAAACAAATCTATTTGCAAAAGTTACTGTGGGAGGCCCTGAAGCACAACTGCAGAACGAACTTTTAAGATATCTGGCTGAGCCTGAGCTTTTAATTGCCTCTTTCTGAGCAGACAAGTATAGTACAAAAAGTGTCACACTGGTGCACCGACCTAGAGCTTTACTTACTTAAGCCAGCAAAATTATTGCTTGTCCTGGTAGTTTTTATGTGGGTGTCTGAAGATAAAAATGTTTCTGAAGCATTCATCTTTCTCTCTTGAGCAGCTGGGAAATTTCTCTCTATTCCTAAGTGTTTGGGTGCTGTGAGATTCCTCCTGTGTTGTCTGTTAGGCAGCACACCCATGAGGCTGACGAGGAATTTCAGATTACTGCTACAGCTGATTTCATTTAGCATAACAAAAACCTTCCATGGCTTGAGCCAAATGTCTTTAATCTATGAAGCAAACAAACCCTCCAACAAGAACTTACTGAAAAGTTGATACTCAAGTCTTCTTTTTCTGTCAGTAAATGTGCAGCACAGAAAATTACTGTGCAGCTTTTGGCTTCAGTCATAAATGGCTGGCTGCCATGGACACATCTTATAGCTGCCAGGAATCTTGCTGTGAATGTGCTTTTCTCTGCAGTGGTCAGATGATCTTAAAATGGATGCAGGTGTGTCTCAACACAATTTTTTATCATGTGAGCATATTTCTCAGTCAATAAATGAGCTTTAATTACCCTTCCCATCTGTTTTCTTCATTTTCCAGTGAACAGAATGGTCTTGTACTTAGGTTGAACTGAAAAATTTTGGTGGAGTCTATTTGCGTTTTAAAGTTTATATTTTAGTGGTACTTAAACGTAGTCTTAGATCAAAAAAACCCTGCTCCTAAACCTTTTTTTTCATCCCCTTTCCTTTCTCCCCTTTTTCTCCTCCCTTCCAATTTCCCTCCCTGTCTTCATATATCTTGGCTTTTGGTCTAGGGAATGCAGAGCAGAAAAGGAAACTGGCTTCAGAGGCAGTATCTGACAGGAATGTGGGTCTTAAATCCAAAAGTGGAAGGAGCAAAGCAGGAAGAAATAACTGAACGGTGGAGCTCTTTCAGGCAGATTGGTACTTGTGGAAGTAGAGAGAATACAGTAGTTAGGGAGTGGATTAGACCAAGATATGATGATAGACAAGTAGCAAGATCATGGTAGGGATAAAGAAAATGTTGAGAAATGCAGGGGCAAGAAGAATGCAAGGTTCTGTGTGAATCTGTGAGCTGTTCTGCAAGCCTTTCCCTAGTCAGCCTTTGTTACTGGGAAAAATGCTAAGTGCTCAGTAATGCATAAGTGCTCATGTGTGTGCTAATTTACACATACACATTTGATTTGACTGGACGACTTTCATGCTTGAAATGAAGCACACAAGTTCTTCTGTGTGTGGGGTAATGTCTGGAAAAGAGAGAACGGTCCAAGTTCTTCTATGAATAAGGCTTGATAAGGAAGAAGCAGTTGCTGTGCTTTTTGTATGGTCTTTTTTCAGTAGGCATTTATCAAAAAAGCAGAGTTTGAATTTTAAAACATGAGACTTTGGCTCTCGTTTTGTTGCTCTTGGCGGAACAAATCACAGCAGAGAAATCTTGAGGCCCTGAAGCTTGGTCTCACTTCATAGCTTTTTGTGAATTCATTATTGATAATGCTTTGCAATTATTTCTTCCATAAGGTGGCTCAGAAACATTTGTCAGTCATCTGTCGTGTTCTGGGCTGTGTGATACATTTTTTCCAAAAGCTACTACACTAGGCCTGGCCTGTGACTGTTGTCCCTTTTAATGCTTGCTGTAATGCTCTGTCTTAGATCCCTGCCAAAATGGAGCTTCGTGCGTGGATGGGATAAACTCTTTCTCATGCATCTGCCTAGCTGGTTTTCATGGAGATAAATGTCAAACAGATACCAATGAATGTCTGAGTGAGCCATGCAGGAACGGAGGCACATGTACCCACTACGTCAACAGCTACGCATGCAAGTGTCCTCCTGGGTTTCAGGGAACCAACTGCGAACACAACATCGATGAATGCACTGAGAGGTGAGGTAACTTTACTGTGCTACTGCACCAAGGAAACACACAATGTGTACTCGTGGCTTGAAGTCAGTCCTACTTGGAAGCAGTTTGTAAGGACAAGGATCTGCTTCCCTCTCGTTGGTCACTGAGATGTACTTGTGATTCTTGAAAGAAAAACTTGCTTACCTTGTGCAGGATACCAGCTGAAAGACAGCTGCCTGTTGAATTTGGGCTTCCATTTGCATACCTATCTAGAATAAGAGAAATGTGATAGTGTTTAACAAATGTTAAGACAATAATAGATGCTAGCTTATTAAATAGTTTATATTTTCATAAGACCTTTACCATATAGGGAGAGAAAATAATTGATTGGTTATGATCAGTTACTGTGAGAAATAAAGGAGCTGCTAAAAGGGAAGTGATGGCCAACTCTCAGAAAGGCAAGAAGGTTAAAGGAGCCCTATGTTGAGTTATTGACTACGATAATATGAAGAAGCAACCAGGAGGAACACTAAATCTCCAAATTCTGTACTGGAAAGGTTTGATCATTAGAGATCTTCTAATGCTCACCAGTGGGATGTGTCTTAGTAAGATGGAGATAAAACCTGAGGCCATTTGAAGAGGGAGGTGTGGAACTGAGTTAAAATGCTCAACAGCCGGTCCTTTTGTAAAGGGTTCACTTGGTAGTTTTAAAAGCTCCTTGAGAGTTAACCCTGTGTATCCATCATCTGCCTGTGTATTCATTTTAAGCTTTGAGAGGGTTGATGTAACTTCAGATTCTCAAATGGAAACAATTTGTAATAAATCTTGATATGATTTTAAAAAAAAAAAGACTGTTCTAGTCTAGTTACCGGAAACAAGTAAGTCACCTAAATGCAAAGCTCCTACTGTTCTCATGTTTTCTGCACTCAAAGAAAAGATCTTTCTTATCCTTCATAAAATTACACTTGTGGGGAGGAAGTATTTTAATATCTTTTGCTTAAGAACAGGATTGTGTCACCAGTGAGGGTGTGTTTAATTTGCACAACAGTTGTTTAATCCAGTGAACTATGTTGAGTGTTTTAGCAGAAAGCCTGGTTCTCCCTTGAGGTTCATCCTGTTTTTGTTTTCATTATCAGCTAGGACAGAAACCAGTCCTACAGGTATGAATGACGGATGTAGCAATTTTTAATGCTCTGCCAAGCTAAACCAGTCACACCTTCCCAACCAAAATTTACTGAGCTATACTTAAGAGCACCTTGATGGTTGGCTAATTTGAATTTGGTTTAAATAATTCTTCCGTGTGTCTTGTGTGAAAAGCTGCCGATGAGAGAGTGCCGTCTTCTTTTGGTGATGGGTAACTGCTTTTGGTGGAACAAAGTGCTTGATAGGCCTTGTGTCTTCTCTTCTTTGTTTTGCCTTGAATGCATACAGCAGTTTCTACTCCCTGTAGAACAGAATTTAGCCCACAAGGCAGAGGTCATCTCTTGTCAATAGTTTAATGCTGACGTCTCTATCATAATCACAGTCAGAATTTAGATACTTTAAACTTGCACTGAAAGTTTGAGGAGGTGAGTTGGGGGCTTCTCTTATGTCAAAGGAAAGTGCCCCTTAACAATGCGCAAGACAGCAAACGTGAATTTGATTTATGTACTTCATCAAATTGATTATCTTGAGTCTGATCTAGGGTTATTTTCAGAGGAGCAAGAGTCTCTTGGCAGGGGTTTCTTTATAAGGAAACAGGAGTCAATTTTGCATGAGGCATCGCTTCTCTGAACTTTCACAGTCATTTCTCTGTAGGACACTTAATTTGGCCAACATTTCCTCTGATCAGAAGATAGGGGGGAGGAGGATAATTCCTTTCATCTAAATTCTGCCGGGGCACGTATGAATAGTTTTACAAATCAAGGACTTGAGGTTCTCATGAGAAGAGGAGGAAGGGATTCAGCAATACCAATACTTTCACATAATTTCAATGAAGAACATGCTTGTGTTTTGCATCTTATATGAACTTTTTCCTTGGGAAAACATACCTGTGACTCCTTTGAAGCTTAAAAAAAAAAAGGCAAATTGTTTTGCTGCTCATAATTTGTAATACAATAGTAAATTGTAATAACATTTGTGTAAAATTTATCAGTTTGAACAAGCCACATGCCAGCCTGGTACAGTACTGTTTGTGGTGTACATTGACGCTGGGAAGATTTCATTAAATAAGTTATCTCCATCACCAATGACTCATTGAAACTCTGCTTTACTTTTCTTGACTGCCAAGGTAAAAGGCAGCAAGCTGTAGGGTGAGCTGGAGTCCCCTTGAATTGCTGTTACCTGATTTATGCGTTAGCAGGATTTTACCAGTGGTCAGAGTACTATGTAAATCTGTTTTTCTCTCTTGTTTCATTAATGTTTACATGCTGTTTTGGCTGTGAGTTAATTGCATTTTGCCTCAGCTTGCCTTTGTTCTCATTCTCTTGCAGCTCCTGTTTCAATGGAGGCACTTGTGTGGATGGGATCAATTCTTTTACTTGCCAGTGTACGATGGGGTTTACAGGACCATTCTGCCTCATGGAAATTAATGAGTGCGATTCACATCCTTGCTTGAACAAAGGCTCTTGCATAGACAGCCTAGGCACATACCGATGTATCTGTCCTTTGGGTTACACTGGGAAGAACTGCCAGGTGGGTGCCTGTTTCTTGTGCGTTTTGCCCAAAGTGCTGCTGTTTGAACTGTCCAGCAGCAGAGGTGATCAAGTTAGGTGTGAGGTACCACCTGTGACAGAGCTCTTGTTCCTTTGGTTCTGGGAAGGAGGGGTTTGGCACCTTATCACTGGGAAAAATGAGTCCAGTGCTTCTGTCTAACAAAGCAAGTGCCTCAGTTCAAAACTCTGGAAATAGAAAGTGTCTATTTGCAAGGAGGAGGAAAATTTTGTTATTTATGAGGACAGGTGTCACTGGAACTTTCTAGATTAGTTTTCTTCTTAAACGAGAAACAGCTGTTAGCTTTGAAAATGCCTACTTTTCATCTGAAGCATAAAATTATCCTGACTGAAGGCTGACTCTTGTATTAAATGAAACACCGCTGAACACACACTCCCACCCCACACACTCTCCACACGCCCCCCCCAAGACTAAAGCCAACCACTTTGAATAGCAGAGTATCAGTGTGATTACCTATACCTCCCATATGAGGAGAGGCTGAGAGTTGGGGTTGTTGAGCCTGGAGAAGAGAAGGCTCCAAGGAGACCTTATAGCATCCTTCCAGTACCTGAAGTGGCTACAAGAAAGCTAGGGAGGGACTTTGTAAAAAGGCCTGTAGTGATAAGACTAGTGGGAATGGCTATAAATTGGAGAGAGGAAGATACAGACTGGACGTAAAGTGGAAGTTATTCACAGTGAGGGTGGTGAGGCACTGGCACAGGTTGCCCAGGGAAGTTGTGGATGCTTCCTCCCAGCAAGTATTCAAGGCCAGATTGGATGGGGCCTTAAGCAGCATGGTCTGGTGGGAGGTGTCCCTGCCCATCGCAGGGAGGTTGTAAGGGACCTTAAAGATCGTCTAATTCCAACTCAAACCATTCTGTGATTAGCAGGGCCTTGTTTTAACTGTTCTGTTTTATGCAGGGAGATATAGTTATTCCAGATTGATTGTAGATTTATTACTTATTTTTCCCCAGAAAAAGCCAGAAAATGTTTTAGGGCAGTAACTGATGTGATTGTCCTGTTCACAACCTCAGTAAAAAGCTTGGACCTTACAGACTGGAGTTCAGGCAATTTACAGTTCTGCACTACTGAGCGTAGGAGCTGCAATCCCATACTGTAAATGACTGACTAGTACCCATTAAAGACTTTAAACTTGGCATATCACAGGGGAAAGAGAATGCTGATTTGATTTTTCAGATCAGAGCTTTTTTTATTCTGTTCTTATCAAAACAACAAGAATGGTTTGAGACTCTTTCTAGCTTTGAAGCGCTGTACTGGATTCCTTCATTAGCCTGAGTGCTGCTGTTTTTTTAAAAAAAAAAAATCTGTGGATTTCTTAAACTACTGGAAAGCACAATTCTGTACGGATTTTGCAGCCATCTTCTGTGCCAGTGTGTCTTTGGAAAGTAGCAAGTGTTAGAAGCAGCATTTTAGTGGCAGTGGGGAAGGTGATTTTCCTGAAGTGTGTTGCTAGACATTAGGTTGTCAGGTATGCTTTTAAGTGTTGCTGATGGAGGAAGTGAATGCAAAGTAATGAAGTGACCTGAAAAAGCAGCCCCTCTGCCACCCTCATTAACCATTCTGGGCACACTGCTTAAACCTCACTGGGAGAATTAGCATTGAGAGTGATCGTAAAGTGCAGAGAAATTCAGTAGCTCCTCTTCTGTTATGTGTGCTTTGTTTTCACTTGAGAAAAGGGTGAATGTGCCTGCCCCCAAATTAGATGATGTGGATTCTCAGAAAGCCTGCTTTATGTTCAGAGAACTCAATTGTAGTGTATTGCCCATTTTATACAAGGAATCAGAGCTTCCTAAATTTTTAAGTAGTATTCAAAGCTGTATTGGCAAATCTTAGTTCTTGTCTTAGAGGTAAACTGGCTTGACCTAATTATCAAAACTAAATAAGCAGAACAAAATCAGACAATGATTCATAAGTTACAGAATTTGCATGTAGGACAGTCAGCTACTCATTACAAATGCAGAAGCAAGAGGCTCGGTGTTTTTCTTCTTCACGCTCAACTACATGTGATAAAACTAAATTCTAAGTTTCTTTTTGGTTGCTTGTGAGAGCACAGATTTTCCTACTTTAAACCTTGTGAGGAGACAGTTTGCAGAACTTTCTGCAATTGAAATTGCATTTTACAGCCAAAATTCAATACTACTTGCTTTAAAAACCTCGTCCTTCCCTCAAGTCAGATTGAAATCAATCAAATAGCTCTGTTACTTTGAAGACTGAAGTGGTCAAAAAGGAAATGAGGGTTAGTGGCTGGTTTATATTAGATCAGACAGTTATTTTGGGTCCTCATTCCACTTTCATATGATGATTTACTGAGGTTTAGTTTCTTTGTTTTGAAACCTTTTTATGTAAGTAATCAAGAAAAGCAGTATACTTTGGCCCATCTTCTGTTCAGTTGTGGGGTTTCTATTGAATCTCAGAGGACAGAAGAACTTGGAGGGACTATACTGGAGCAAATGGGGCCAAAAGAAGGTATGGTGAGCTAATGACAAAAAAGAAAAGCAAAGTTCAAAATGCAGAACATATCTGATTGTCCTAAAAAACATTGAAGATGGAGGAAGTTTGAGAAAAGTAAAGGGTAGCTGTTACTGTTGATAGCTGGAAGCCTTCCACAACTGTGGAACTAGAAGCCTAGCCTGAGATAAAACTAAATTACCTCAGACTCAGCCAGCCAAAGATCCCTCTGCATAGCATGGTCTGAGGATTATCTCACTCTTGAAATGATGCTGCCATCTGGGGTTTTCTTCTCTGGACACGTGCGCTTTCCTAGTCATGTGAGCTATTCAGGTTGTTAGTGAAAGCTTAGAGTTGGAAAATACTTCTGTTTCTTTCCAGTGCTACATGTAGCCAGTTTTGCAGAGCTTCTATTCTGTGCTTCTTGAACTTGTACAGTTGCATTGTTTCTTACAGCGTTTGCCATATGTCATGTTGAGTTTTTTTTCTCTCCAGGCTCTTATGGATCTGTGCAGCAAGTCTCCCTGTAAGAATAAAGGCACATGTGTCCAGAGTGGAGCCCAGACTCGGTGTGTCTGCCCATCCGGCTGGACTGGGGCTTACTGCGATGTGCCCAATGTCTCGTGTCAAGTGGCAGCTTCACAAAGGGGTAAATAGCAGAATGGAATGTTTTATGAAATCTCAGAGTTTCAGTAATACTGTTTTAAGTAGACTGACTTTTCAGCAAATGCCTTGGCTATGCATTTCTGCTAAATCCCTGGCAAGCCTGGTTTAAGGCATATTGTCCTTGTACAAGAACGGCATCTTGTAACTCATGATCTTTGTGGGTATTTCTGAGAATAATACTGGCTACCAGTGCTCTATTTAGCTATATAGGTAATACCATGGCCTCCTTCAGATTACATGTAAAATAAGTGGTTTTCAAGTTATTTTCTTCTTGGAAGGCCAAACTGGTGGACAGTGACATGCCATTTTCAGTGCAGGAAATCCAGACAAACAGGTTCACTGTTGAAGAAGCAGGGTGTCAAGCTCCAGTATCTTTTGCAGCCTTTCTAGGTACAAATGTTAGACCTTTGTAATGCAGCAGTATTGCTTTGGAGATATGTATTCACCAGCCACCAGGAAAATAATACAGCAATGCAAATAATTCATGCCAGTGTTGATGCTGGTGCTCCAAGGGGGACAGAGCATTGACTTTATTCAGAAGCCCGTTTTGGGTCTGACTCACTGTAATTGAAGAGTAACTCATCAATTTTTTGGTCTCAAGTTTTCAGTTAATTGAGTCTAGCCATATACGTTCCTGGCTGAACTGGCAGCACTCCTGGCAAGGATGTTTTATGTATTTGCTCACTTGATTTAACTTTATTTCAGGAGTTACAGTGGACCAGTTGTGCCAGCACTCTGGTCATTGCTTCAGTGTTGGAAATACACACCACTGCCAGTGCCAGGTGGGTTACACTGGCAGTTACTGTGAGGTGCAGCTGGATGAGTGCGACTCCAGCCCCTGCCAGAATGGCGCTACCTGCCGGGATCACCTGGGTGGATACCAGTGCAAGGTAACGCACAGAGGTTTAGTAGGTAGTAGAGCCCTGTGATGCAAAAGAATCAAAAGAAATCAGAAACACATGCAAGTGGTAGAATAGCTTCAAAGAAGGAGAGGATAAAAGCAACCTGCACCTGGAAAGACTTTATAATTGAGCTGCAGCCGAAGCAGTGCTCCTGGGAGGCTTTTAAAACTAAATTAGAGGTGTGAGTGTAGGATGGTGTGATTGATGGGCATTTGACCTCTTTGTCTCTGTGGGGATGGGATTCATATCTTGAAAGATTTTTTGCCTGAGGTGTAGTTGGTATTAAAATAGATGTAGAATGTATTAAAGGAATGCTGTATTCTCCCTATTGGATGGACAAAGTATCCCGTGCCTCTCAGGGTGGGAGATGCTTTACACTGCTTTCTGTTGCTTACAGCTGGTGCAGAGAGTGGATGAACCATGAGATTATGGTATATCAACCTTTCTAAGGTTTTCAGAATGGCAGAACACCTTGGGTGCTGTCACCCTAAAGGGAAAGGATGAGTTTTGTATAAACACAAAGTCAAAACTGCTAAGCTCTTCTCAGTGCGAAAGGTGGCTGGCGGTGCAGCCCTTGTAATCACTTGCAGTTGCAGAGCTACAAGGACAGTGATAATCTGTCCTACTGAGGATTCTTTTTGTCTGTGTTGGCCTTTCTCAGATGTTTGCTAATGTATCTGTTACAACATAATTCACACATTTTTATACTGGCAGTGCATGCCTGGATACCAGGGTGTCAACTGCGAATATGAAGTGGATGAGTGCCAGTTTCAGCCCTGCCAGAATGGAGGAACGTGTATAGACCTCGTCAATCATTTCAAATGCTCCTGTCCACCAGGAACTCGGGGTATGAAGCTTAGTAATTAAATGAATGTTACAAGAGGGAATTTTCCTTTCTGACTTCTGGTTTCTTGATGCACAATCTGAAGGGAAGGCATTATTTTCTTAGAAGAATGTTCCCAAAGTGTCCTGAGCTGCTTGAGATACATATTTTCTCTTTAAAAATAAATGCTGCTGGTTTGGTTTTTTTTTTCTTTTTCTCTTTTAAAGGAATAGGTCATGACAAGGTTCTTTGGAAATGTATGATCTGTCTTTGGCAGTGGGGATGGACATAAGGTCTTTCCCAGCCCTACCTGGTTTGATATAGCAAATCCAAAAGTTTTGGGGTTTTTTTGCTAAGATACTATAAAATATACGGAAAACGCTCGTAGTTCTTGTATAATTTCCAGTGTCCTTTACTTGTTTAGAGTTTGGGCCCTGCCTTGTCCTCTGTTCTGGAGTCTTTTGTGGAAAGAAGTTCAGTGCCTCTAGGCTGGCCGAAACTATTTCAGCAAATTTGAGCTCTTTTATTGAAAGCTTTTTTTTTGGTTCTTTTTTTTTTTAAATAAAAACAAAAGGCTACAGTTACATAATGGTGTTTTTCACTATGTATGATTCCACAATCTGTTTAATGTCGTGTGTCTTGAAACCCGACCTTTTGTTTCCCCGTTATGTCTAACTTGATGACCCCAACTTCTACCTTTGAAAATACTCAGGACTGCACATTTTCACCCATCAGTGAATGCTTTCTCATTGAATGCTTTTCTTAAGCTCATTTCTCAAGTCAGTTAAAGATCTTACATTCCTCTGAATTTGCTTTTTCTGTCTGATGGGTGTCATCTCAGTATGGGCAAAGTCTCCAGGTGTGTGTCAGATAGAACTAAATTCTTGGTTCATAAAGTAAATTTAGGTAAAATTAGAAAATAATCTGATAATCTCCCTCCTGCCCATGTAGTTCCTTCACATTAGTGTGGCTGTCAGCACGTCTCCCCTGTCTGGATAAGCATTTCTTTCATTGTAAATCATTGCGTTAGCAATTTTCCACTTATTGTTCTCTATTTGGTCCTCCAATTAAATAATATACAAAAAGTTGCTTCTTATGTCTCTACATCAAATGTTCATCTATACACTGGTTTCTGCGTTGCCAGAATTTCTGGGTTTTCCACTAAAGCAGTCACCCTCCTTTGAGAGGCTGTGAATTCTTCAGTCTTTGTTTGTAGAGATGAAGTACTTTTTGGATGTGACAGTTGTGGGGTTTTTTTTGTAAATTAAAGGAATTCAAGAAGGTTTATATAGTTATTATCAACCTTAGCTTTTGTTTGAGATGAAGACTTTACTAATGCCAGTGTAAGCATCCTCCATGTTTAGGTGAAAGGCTTTAACTGCTCCAGATGTATCAACTGCATTAACTGACGGAACTCCTTGCTTGGCTTACCCTCTCTGTTCCCTTTTATCTGTTATATTGTGCGGTGAAGGCAGAACCAGTACTGGACATTGTCTCTTGAAAGGGCACCCTGTAGGGAAAGGGGGAGAACTGCTGTCCGAGGCCGGTGTTGAGAGTTTTCCATAGGTGCCCAGCAGTGAAACTGCTAACCCAGAACCTGTGTTTTGTCACAGTTGCTTTTCTGTTGGCTTGTTGTTGCTTGTTTTAATGATGTCGCTACAAACACTCTTTGCAAAGTTTCAGGGTTACCATCATGTCAGAGGAAGGGCTCAAATTGAGTGCATCATTTTTGGGTTTGGTTTGGGTTTGTGTTTCTTATTATGCCCTTAATTTAAGCCAAACATGAAAGCTGCTGAATGCTGGTATGACCTACCACTGTGAACAGCCTAACTCTGAACCGCATGCTTCCAGGGCCTGATCTGAGGCTCTCTGTCTGCACAGGGTATGGGTTGCATTAAGCTGGGATGGTTACCTGTTTGTATCTGGGGCTGTGTGAGACATGGTCTTAAAACTTGATGAGCACTGTAGGAAATGAGGCCGTGACACCATATCCTCTAATTGTTACTTTTTACTGTCTTGACAGGCCGTTTCTGTGAGGAGAACATTGATGACTGTGTTTCAGACTCAGGAGCATCCCGCTGCTTTAACGGAGGGCAGTGCATTGACCAGATCGGGGGCTACAGCTGTCTTTGTCCCCCAGGCTTTGCAGGCGAGCGTTGTGAGGGAGATATCAACGAATGCCTCTCTAGTCCTTGTAACCCTCGTGGAAGTCTCGACTGTGTTCAGCTGATAAATGATTACAAATGCATCTGTCGTAATGCTTTTACTGGTGAGTAGTCAATGATAAACATGCTTCTAATTTCAGAGTGATATCTTATAAAATCATCATTCTTTCCTTTTCTGACAGTCACGTTATCTAGTCACTTCCCCTTACAGGATCTGATTGTTTCCCTACACGATGTCTCAGTTTTTAAACCTTCTAAGAAATTCGTCTTCCAGAACTGTTTCAGACAAAGCAATCTCCTGAGGCACTTGGCTGCCAGGATTTTTTTCCTGTGGTACTTCTTTCTCCATAATTTCACGTTTCCAGTATTGGAAGCGTAACTGTTCACATGTTATCTTCTCCATGGCTTTCTCTTTTGCAAAGCAGCATATGGATTTTCTCTCTAAATCAGTGTCATGGTATCCATAATTAGCTTTCGGCCTCCTTCTCTGCTCCTCGCTCCCTTTCTTCCATACATTAGTGATATGGTTGGGATGGAATACTCTCTGCATAGACAGACTGTATGCTCCTAGCTTAGTGCTGTGATCTTTCCACAATCCAACCTTGAATCACAACTTCACAAGAATTTCACTCTGTGCACTCTGTGTATCTGTCTCTCTAGATCTCTTCTTTGTTAGTGTGTCTGTTGTTCTACTTTCTGCCTCCCACTGGGTGTAAGTTTGGGCTAATAGTCTCCAGATGTGTTTTAACTTTCAGCTTTCCAGTTTCCATGTCAGTTTAACTTCTTATATGTTTAGTTTTTCTCCAAGAAAACCTTTCACCTTCCCTGCTTGTTAGTGATGTTCTCTGCATGCTTTGCCAGTAGTTTTTACTTTTTTTTTTTCTCTTCAAAATTTAAATATGCTGTAATTTTCTGTTAAATTTGTGGCTGTCAGATGCAAAGAAATCAAAGACCTGTATCTGAAGAGTTCATGTAGTAGTTTCTGAATGCATTACCTAGACTGACAAAAGAAATTCCTAAAAGAACGACATAGGAGGGAAGTGGAGCCAGGCTAGCTAGTGGGACACTAGCTAGTGGGACACTAGCAGGTCGTCAGATAGGTTTAAATTTAACCCTATCTGTTAAGCTTGCTTTTATGATTTATGCATTGTGTTGCTTCTGGCTCTCAGGTAAGGGTGGCTGAAGCTTGCAGTGTGGGGGCTGCATACCTGCTGTGCTCTAGAAGGAGCAGGGAGAGCTGCAGTGTCTCAGACATGAAATCTGTCTGGAAATGTTAGGCACAGAGGGGGAGCATGCTTCTTCCTCTAGCTGTTAGTCTTCTGCACATTCCACATTGACCCTTCTGCCTGGAAGGCAATGGGGTTGGCTTTGCTGTGGTTTGTGACTGAGAGGATGCCAGAACTCTGTGGGCCATTCTGCCCTGTCTGTGAGCAGTCATGCTTGGCTGTACATATGTGGAGCTTTCTATTAATTTTTTTTTGGGGGGTCCAAGTCGTGCTTAGGTCATCCTCATCTTTTTAAAGTTTGGTGTCAGAGCTTGACTCTGGGAGCTGCTGCAAATGCTACTCATTGCAGTCAGACCTCTCTGTCTAGCTGGTCAGTTAAGGAGTCTCCTGTTGCTTGTCCTATTCACTCATGTAGCGTCTGATCCTGAAGCTTGTTTGCTCATAGTTAGAGTGTGATTTGCTCCTGGACTCAATGACCATCTCCCAAAATGTAAAGAAGTGATAGGAACCCCCAAATTCATGTGGTACAAGACCTTCAACCTCTGGGGTGGGGTGGGGGTGACCTGGAGGTGACGTGACAGCCCCAAATTTTATCTTCGTGCTGGGTTGCACATATTCTTGAGGAAGCAGACAAGTAGAACTCTATCCCAATACCCCTTCTGGATGCTGGAGTTGTGCATTGCACTAGCGCTACTTAGGCAGCTACTTGAGAGCATGTGTTATCTAGAGAGGTTTGTCCTTTCTGTTCTGAGGGCAAAGTCTCACTGGAGTGTTTGGCTGGTTGGCTCTTCATTGGAGTGTTTTGCTTTGTGATGGCTTTTTAATGTGTGCACACACACATTTTCTGCTCTCATCTCCCCCTGTGTCCACATCTCAGGTCGTCACTGTGAGAGCGTAATAGATGTGTGTCCCCGGAAGCCCTGTCAGAATGGAGGTACTTGTGCTGTTGCCAGCAATATGCCAGATGGGTTCATCTGCCAGTGTCCTCTGGTAAGTGCTGTATCCTGAAATTGAATCACCTGCCTCAGATGCGGAGTTCTCTGGCTACACTCTTATTAATTTCACTGATCCACTCTATGTGAAAGTTATCTTTTCTGTACTGCTTGCAGAGTACAGAAACTTTGCAATCTTGGATGGTCTTTGCCCAAATCCTTTAGTTTATCTACTTAGCTGGGAAACCCAGCACTTCCAGGTGCCCTAGGAGAATGATGCTGCCTGTATTTACCCCAAACAACTCTGCTGTTGAGGCAGGATAGCTGGCTCTTCTGCCTTAAACCAAGCATTACATTTTAACAAGTGTTTTGCTATCCCCTGTTCTCTGTGCTTACTGCACGATTCCCCTTGTTCATGGCTCTTCTAAATCCATTTCAAAATTTTATGGAGCCTTAAGTTCCTAGTTTATCCCTGAGGCTAGATCCAGAAAATCACAGCTCCTGCAATGACACTAGAGGAATTATGGGGGAGAAAGGGTTTGTACGTGATGCCTTGCCTCCAGCCCTCAGAGCACTGAAGAATAAGTTGATGAGCCTGGTTGTTTTGCCATTTTTTTTTCCCCTGTAGGGTTATTCTGGAGCAAAATGTGAGTTCAGCAGCCACAGTACTTGTGGACAAGTGAAATGCAAGAAGGGGGAGCAGTGCATTCAGACGTCTTCTGGTCCTCGGTGCTATTGCCCCAAGCTGTCTGCAGGAGAGGAATGCCAGACACGCACAGGCTGTGCCAGTGCTCCCTGCCAGAACGGTGGGAGCTGCCACCCTCATTCTCAGCCTCCTTACTATTACTGTCAGTGCCCTGCTCACACCCAAGGCAGCCAGTGTGAACAGCCCGTAACTTTCAGCCCAGAGCCCCAAGGATGTTTGGATTCCCAGTGTGTGGAAAAAGCAAAAGATGGTTATTGTGATGAAGACTGCAACACTCATGCCTGCCAGTGGGATGGAGGCGATTGCTCCCTGACAATGGAAGATCCTTGGGCCAACTGCTCCTCTTCATTGCGCTGCTGGATGCTTTTCAATGGACAGTGTGATGACTTCTGCAACACACCCGAGTGCCTATTTGACAACTTTGAATGTCAGCAGAATGGCAGAACGTGCAAGTAAGGCTTGATCCCGAGAACGGTTTCTCTGTGTCACTAATGTGTCTCTTGCTAGCGCTTTCAGTAGTTGATACACTTCATGCCTGCTGCTCCCATCTCTTCTGTCATTTCTGTTGCTGTTACTTGCTCTGGCATCAAGGAGTTTCTGTTGCTTTGTGTACTTTTCATCTGGTTCTGGAAAGTTCTGGGATTTGCATGCTATGAACTAAGTTGATAGCCTAGGCGGTGGTAAATGTGTTAGCCTGCTTGATGCATCTGCCCTGCTTTCTGTGGAAATGTAAATAGCAGGCATTTCACCTGCTGGATTTTAATAGTACTGCCTCCTATCCTGAATTTCACTCCATACGCCAATGCTGTGTTTTTACCTCAGCTGTATTGGCTACCTCTGAATGTTTTTCCAGCTCGTCTGTCATGACTTTTCTTCAGTTATTTGTGATAAATGCTACGGCTTTGCAGTTGTAATTCTCTGTTGTGAGGCAGGAGGTGTTACAGCTTTATCTTAGTAAACAGAATAAGCAGTTCTCTTCCACTGGTACTAGAATTGAACCATGTGTTCTTGGGGCTTTCGGTTTCCTGCTTCCGCATTTCCAGTTTGCAAGCTTGTCCTGGGCTTGTCTTTCTTCTCCTTGAATTTTGATTATGACTGTTATTTTACCTTAAATGATTGAGGAGTGTAAGGCCTTGGCCCCTAGACTGCAGGTGTACTGTACTGAATGTGTGTGTCCTGTGTGCTGTCTGTAACCCTTTCGCTGTTGCAGGTATGACAAGTACTGTGCAGATCACTATGCAGATGGCCGCTGTGACCAGGGCTGTAACAGTGAAGAGTGTGGCTGGGATGGTCTGGACTGTGCTGGTGACAAAGCTGAGAAGCTGGCGGAAGGGACCCTAATCATTGTGGTCTTGATGCCCCCTGACGAGCTGTTGGGTGATGTTCGAGGCTTCTTGCGCACTTTGGGAACTCTTCTGCACACCAATCTAAGAATCAAACTGGACTCGCAGGGAAACCCCATGGTGTTCCCATACTATGGGGAGAAATCCGCAGCACGGAGTCGACGTTCACTTGTGGCCATTCGCAAGCCCAGAGAACTAGAGCAAGAGGTCATTGGGTGAGTGTATATCTTTGTTCCTGTGGCCTTGTTATGCTGCTAGCTCTTACTTGTAGGGGCCTGGGGCATTCTGGACCTTCTAGAGCTGTAGTCTGTTTTTCACGGAGAAATGTAAAGCTATTGCAGCTGCCAAATACAGTATTGGGGTGGGAAGATTAACTTAAAAGGCTGCAGTTTAACCGAGTGCTTTGGTAAAAGTTTCTGTTACTGACTTCTGTGCCTTGCAGCACCAGGGTGTTCCTGGAGATTGACAACCGTCAGTGTGCTGAGGATTCGGAGCAATGCTTCCAGAACACAGAAGCTGCTGCGGCTCTCTTAGCTGCTCAGGCCATCAAGGGCATGTTGCCCTACCCTTTTGTGTCTGTCCAAAGTAAGTAATTGCTTGTGGAGGAAGGCAGTCAGCAAACTTGAGCTTGCAAAATTCTTGCTCAGATTATTGATCATCATTTTAATATGTCTCCCTGTTCAGTATGGTTTCTGGGAGCTAACTTGCTCCTCCCCCGTTGTAGAACTGTGTATGTGCAATATGCTGATTCTGTTCCAAGCAGACATTTGGGTTAGTAAGGCAGGGCATTTCAGTTTGGAGCCTAGTCATTTTACCACAGGTAGAAACAGTAATCTCGTATGCTGCAGCAGTGTGCTACGCACTGCAATGGTCTTGTCTACCCTAAAAACCATTCATGTGCTCTAAGCCGTGAATTCAGTGAATAGGTGCCATTAGAGAGAAGGCTGGGGGGACATTCCTTGATCTACTGGATGTTTTCTGCTCTGGCAATGTGTAATCTGTTTGATTTTGCTCCCCTCTCCCTCAGTCTGAGGCTCAGCTGCAACCTCATGCTATGTGGGTAACATCACTATTCCTACTTGGGTCATGCTTATGTCTTTCTGTAGGTCAGCGCGCTATGCACTGGTTCAGGGTGGCTGCCTTCAGCCAGCAGGACTCTTGAGGAAGAAGGATCTTCTGTTCAGCAGTCATATACTCTAAAAAGTATTTTGAGAAACAAGACTAAGGGAAGGCAGAAAGATGTGTTCTTACAGCAGTTGCAGCAGAGCCTGAACTTCCTCAGGCATCTAAATGCATCACAGTTAGACATAACATGCAGTCTGTGGGGAAGACTGAATGAGAAAAGGAAGTGAGTAGATGGAAGATCATTGTCTCCACTTTGTTAATCTCATTGTATTTTAACTGGAATTTTTAGGTGAACCTTTGGTACCACCGAAGACCCAGATGCTTTACCTACTTGCTGTGGCAGCTTTGATCATCCTCTTAATCCTTCTCTTGGGTGTGATGATGGCAAAGCGTAAGCGCAAACATGGCTCACTGTGGCTCCCAGAGGGCTTTATTCTACGCAGGGATCCTAGTAATCATAAGCGCAGAGAGCCAGTTGGGGAAGATGCTGTTGGACTCAAGTAAGTTCACATTTAGGTTCGCATTGTGTTTGGGTAGTGTATTAGAAGATTTTGAGAATGTGTTGTATAAGTTTTTAATAAAAGGGACTTGCCTCCTAGAGAAAGCTAGCTTTTCAGCTAGAACTTCTTAGGCAGTTTCTCTAAAATCTAATACATCTGTTTTGGGCAGAAGAACATCAATTAAATATACTTTATAAACTGCTAGTAAGGAGTCTGATTTCCTGGTTTTCTGATACTTTTAGTTCAGCAGTTGGATACAATTTGTGTAATTTCCTCCTGGAATAGGTGAGACATTTTTAGGTTGATAGGTGACAATGAACACATCCAGCTCAATATGTTAAAGACATGACTCAGAAATAATGGCAGGTTTCAAAAGAAGAATCCCATTTGTGCAGTTTTGGCTTTCCACTGAATTAACCAAGTTGGCATTTAATGCCACTGTTGGCTGCCTGAGATTTCTAATCTCCTCATTGCTGTTTGCAAGCATCCCACCTTTGGTCTCTGCAGGCTGGTGTAAGTGGCAGCAGCACCTGCTCGGACTGTAAAGTGATGTGCTCTCCTTGTTTGATAGGAATCTGTCAGTTCAGATACCAGAGGGTAACCTGGCTGATTCTGGACCAGCTGAACACTGGGCAGCTGATGGTGGACCTCAGCCAAAGAGAGCAAAGGTAAGATTTGAATATTGCCTGAAACTGAAAATGCTGGTGAGGAAAACAGCTACATTAACTTCCAGAGTGAACCCCTAGCTCAAAACCTCCCTTTGCATAGGGTTTTGTAGTATATAACTAATGATGTTTGAGGAGCAAATCCTCAGGTTAACACTGCCACCATAAACCAGTAGAGAAACCAGGCCACTTGTCCTCCAGTGTTCTTTCCCTGCTGAGGCCCCGCTGAGAAGAGAAGGTTAATGGTAGGGTCATGTCTTGTGTTTCAGGCCTGATAGCATATGGTGGGAGTGTGAAAGCTGAGGATGCCAAGTAGAGGTAAATGGAGACTGTCATCAGCCTAAAAAAACTAGCATAAACAAAACCCAAACCCCAACACACACACATCCTCAAACAAGCAAACAAAAACCCAACAAAATTAAGAAAACCACAAAAACTTTCGTTGTCTTTGGCCACTCAGTGAGCATTTTGAAGCAACTGCTTATGTCCTGTGCTTAGGCTGAAGATCAAGCCTTGCTCCCAGAAGGTGACGAGCAGATTGATCAGCGCCAGTGGACACAGCAGCACTTGGAGGCAGCAGATGTCTGTGGGAGCACATCACTAGCCCTTACGCCACCTCAAGCAGATCAAGAAGTGGATGTTCTGGATGTCAATGTCAGAGGGCCAGGTCAGTATTCTGCGTCCATGCATTCTCCACACTGACCGTCCCTGTCTCCAGTGGCTGGGACTACTAATGTGTGAAAATTCTATGAAATGTTCAGGGACACCAGCAGAAATTTTATGGTACTCATGGAAGGGGGTCGTGTGCTCTCCAGGAAAAATGCTGGAGAGCACACGATCATGGTCTGTAGCACATGGACTATCATGTAACCAGGAGAGAGTTCACTTAGTAATCCCTACAAGCACCTGTAGGGATTACAGCTGTAGGAGCTCATTTAGAAAATGTGTAGCTAAAAGATATTGTCAGACTGCTGTTGTGGCAGAAATTGGGAAGGCACGGTTGTGCTGGAAATACCCCCCCAGCTTCTGCAGCCGGATCACTGCAGAGATTTACGCCAGGCTTTGTTAAGGACAAATTTTGCCAGGTTTATACCAGAAATTTCTGCTAGCTGGGGTGGAAGCAAGGATGGCCTATTCCAGAATGGCCTCTGGCAGACAGTGGACGCTGACTAGCAGCGTGTGAGTTATCTGTACTGGAACAGAGCAGTACTGCAGCATACTTGTTCATAATTTTATTATTTGATGATTTATAGCCTTGTCTTACAGTGGTCAGCTCATTGAATTCCTAACACCAGCTGTGAGCTTTGAGGGTGACTTCTTTACCACACACGGAGGCTTGCTCTTTTTCAGTCTCAGATGACTTGATGCAGTAAGAATGCTCTGCTGCTTTTTGTTAAGTTAGCACTAAGGCTGTGTAACCTGGTAAGGGGCTGGGTAGGCCACCTGGTAATAACTCATTCCTGTGTTCTGAGAGGAGAGCTGACCAACAACTTTACCCTGGTTGCAAAGAGCTGCAAGCATGTTCATACAGGGAGAGGTGATTCTGATGATGATTTTGCTACAATGGCTTTTTATTGGATTTTGTGGGAATATTTCCATACAATTTAATGATGGCTGGATCCATTCTTTCAGTTGCTTTCTATTGTCTTTTCTGCTCACTGACCCATTAGCTCTGCTAAATGCAAAGCACAGGAAAGGAGGGATTTCTGTGTAACAAGTGTGAGAACATAAACCATCAGTTGCTGCCAAATTTAAGCTTTTCTTTATTTCCTCTATTGAAGCTTCTAGTTCTGTGGTGGTGTTATTTAGACGTCAGGCTGCTTATTTTCATGTTCATTCAAAGCTTTGCCAAACAATAGCAATGGAATAATACTGACCTGTGAGCTGCTTTCCTGCCATTCAGGTGCGACTCTGAAGCTTGCAGCAGGCTGCTGTAAGCTGTCCCCCTCCGCGACATCGAGCAAACAGCTGAGTTACTGTCGGGGGAAGAAACTGTTTAAAAAGATCTGAGAAGTGTTGGGAGTAATGGGCTAGCAAGGAGGGGTAGGATTCCTCACAGTTAATGTAGCTGTTCATCTGCCCTGGCCACCTTCCTCTTTCTTTGCAGGCAGAGGGAGGAAACAGGCACCCCTGAGAGGTAGTTCATCTCTGTCTCAGGCAGAGGTCTCCTGAAAGTAGGTGGATCACACTGGTGATGCTTCACTGCGCCTAATTACAAAGGGTGCTGAGGCTGGCTGACTTGGGTGCAGGTGCCTGGGCTGGAGCCAGCTGAGGCTGGGCAAGTCACATCCTGGCTACAGGTCCAGGTGGCAGGTAGAACAGTAGAGGAGGGGAGAGGCCAGCTGAAATGCCTCAGTGTACCAAGGGGTTGTTCCCTCTCTCAATCCAGCACCTTCTGAGGTCTCTCAGATTTAGGGGGATTTAAGAGATCCAGCCACCTACAGAAATACTTTCTAGAGACGTTGCCAGTGGGTTCTCTGCATCCCACCTTTCAGTATGTTATTGCCTCTATGAGTCCTTCAATTTTATTTAAACTTCTGGCCTTACCATCTTGCTCCAAGTTTTACATTTACTCAGGGGCTGTCATCTTGAAAGGCAGCAAACAGAAGAGTTTTTATAGAACACTGCTGTCACCTTTGTCTCCCCATGCTGTTCTTTCTGTGCGTCCCCCAGAGTGGTGAGCACATTCTTTTCACTGGAGCTATTGTGAGTGTGTAACCAGGGTCATGCAATCATAGGCATAACTGGTACTACCACCTATAATTAAAACTGATTAACTATCCCTATTATATGCCCCTCTTTTTCAGTTACTAAAAATTCAGTGGTTCAGACTGGAATTTTCCGTGTATGTCCGCCTCCAGCTGGATCTTTTTGAGTTCTTTTCCAGCTATTTCAGAGAACAAACTGGAAGGAGGAAAAAAGATATTGTGTCCTCAGCTTTTTTTCTAGTAGTCCATCAAGTGCTTAATCGTGACAGTCTAGCTGGATGTACTTTTTTGCTAGGATCATAAAACTACCCTTGTGTGGCCAACTTACAAAGCTCTGGAAAGAGCTGCACGTACCCAAGAGATCTTTTGGAGAGTGGCAGCTATTTTTACCAAGGATTTAATGCCCACTCTCGCGGTGTCCCTGAAGAGCAGCTGGGCAGCACCCACCCAGGACAACCCAGGCAGTGATTGAGGGAGCAAGACCATTCCTGCACGTGGTTTTCTCAGAGCTGTGGTGCTGGATAAAAGGAAAGTTCTTTTCTGTGCTCTCTCTGCTCTTTGTGTCGGGGCAGGATGGAGGAGGCCACAGCCTGACTTGAATACTAAGAAGTATTCATCTTGGGCATAGAAGCAGAGCCAGCAGTGGGAGGGAGAAATACAAAAGGAGGTATATAGCCTTGGACAGCAGGCAAGAAGGTCTGTAGACAGGGCTGGATATTGGAAGTGAATTCAGGCCCATACGTCAGCACTTTGCTGCCATCCAGTAGATAGTGAGCGAAGAGCTGAGTGGAAGCCTGCCTGTCCTTTGGTCGGGAACCACTAGGAGGAGGTGCTGTTGCTGCTGAGACTACCCTGAAACAGAGACTCAGGAAAGCTTGGTGATGAGAAGCTGGGAAATTGATCAGGACCCATTATTAGATCTCTGTATGTGACTTTTAATTGGAGATCATCACTTTGTTCAGAATTGCACAGAATCTGAATTCTGCCATTAGGCCATATGGTTTTCAGTACAGATGGGGCAGGGTACATTGAGAGCTGAACAGGCAGGGAAGCTGCTATCTGTAGCGCTCATGAAGATCCCCTGCTTGTAGCATTAGTATCTGCAGTTTAAGTCTGGTTTTAACTAACGAATATCTTGTAATTTGTAGAGTCTGCTGAAACAAAAGCACTTGGCATTTGATGAGTTGCCGAAAATGTTGGTTTTTCAAACCTTGATTACACTGCATCAAGGGTCAAAAATCATCAGCAGGAGCCAGTCTTCCTGGGCTGCCCTCTTTGATCAACAGAAGGAAGGAGAGGTTCATCGAAGGAAGCCAAGTTAAAGTAGAGGTTTGGAGGAGCCTTTCTCCTGGTGACAATGCAAGGACCTGGGCTGGATGAATGTCAGTTTAGCCTTTGTGGATGTTCCATCTGTGTGAGCCCATCACTGGAGACTTGTGGAGAGTTTCCACAAGTATTTTTGCTGTTTTGTTATTAAAAAAACACTCAAACTGTGTGAGACACTGCCCCAGATATAAATTGCTCCATCTGTGTTGCGGTAGAAGGGGGTGCATGGCAAACAAGGCATTGTGTATGTGTAGGATGCTACTGGTGCACCAGTGAATCATACTGGGTTGCATCCTGTTCTATGGTGTACTTCTGTGGAAGTACAGAGTGCGCTTGATCAGGTTGTTCAGGGCTCTGGTCGTGGATGTTACTAAGAGCAAGATGAGGTTAGTTCAGGCAGTCATCCTGAAGGTGTTTTTCAGCTATGACTGTTGGACCCTTAAGTAGTGACCTTGAGTCATTCTCATGAAGACCTTGGTGTGTAACAGACAGGAAAGCTTTTGTCTGAATTTTGCTTCAGGTTATTATCTGCAGAATGCCACCAGTAGTTGGTGGTTAGTTGTCCAATAATTTTTCTCTGTCAGCTCTTTCTTTTCCCCAGGTGTGTGATTATCCATGTCATCAGCTATACTTGGTCACCTGAATGCTTTGATTTGTATAGCCCTTGTTTAGCCTTTATATTCTGAGGAAGTTTTCCACTTTGGCAGCAAACTTTTTTGTTTTATAATGATCTTATTTGAGAAGTATCCAAGTTCTGTTGGGGTTGCAGTAGGTACTCAAGTTCTGCTTGGAATGAGAACATCTCACTAACTGTCGGGCTTTAAAGTAAGAGACAAGGTCTGGGTTAAAATGACTGGAGGCATTTACTGTTGCTAAAGGGGAGAGGATTATAAGAGGGTTTCCTTTCTGCTGCTATTACTATCACGTTACTGTGATATTCTCTCTTCTGTTGCAGATGGATGTACTCCACTTATGTTGGCATCCCTGCGTGCGGGCAGCTCCGATATCAGCGAGGATGATGAGGATGCAGAAGATTCCTCAGCAAATATAATAACAGATTTGATCTATCAAGGTGCCAACCTGCAGGCCCAAACAGACCGCACTGGGGAGATGGCACTGCACTTAGCAGCCCGTTACTCGAGAGCAGATGCTGCAAAACGTTTGCTGGATGCTGGAGCGGATGCTAATGCACGGGACAACATGGGACGGACTCCTCTGCATGCAGCGGTAGCTGCTGATGCCCAGGGAGTCTTCCAGGTACAGCAATGGAAGAACCCCTTTTAGAATAGCTGTGCTTTGTAATCATATGAACCTACCCAAGCTGCACACTCTATGCTCACAGCCTCCTGCCTTCCACAGTGTGATGTCCAGGCAAAACTCTATTTTACATCCAGTTTCTTCAGGTATTCACAACTTGGAGAACTCAGCATGCATGACTCATCTGGCATGTATTTATTTGGTCTGTTTCCCTCTGTCTCCTGTTATCTGGGTCCTTGCATTTCAGTGCTGAGGCTGTTTTTTCACTATAAAGTTTTCCTTGAGTTCCTGCCAATTCCTCAGTTTTGGTCTGTAGTGGTATTGAAAAAAAATCTGTCTTCCCCTGTTGTCCAGATCCTGATCCGTAACAGAGTGACAGACTTGGATGCTCGGATGAATGATGGAACGACTCCATTAATCCTGGCCGCACGTCTGGCTGTGGAAGGAATGGTAGCCGAGCTAATTAATTGCCAGGCAGATGTGAACGCCGTAGATGACCATGGTAATGTGAACACGACATACTCGGCTGGGCAAATATTTATCATGACGCGAGGGTTGGGCTTCTGCTCCCATGGTATGTGGGCTGCTCATAAATTCTGTGGCTAAATCAGACTCTAGATTCTCCTGCAGAAGTCCTCCCAGCAGTACTAGATGGCAGGCTGCTGCACAGTGGCTTGATTAGACAGTCCTAGAAGAACAGAAGAAGAAATCTGGGATTAGATTTGGTGAGATTTTCTGGACTATGGACATGACTCTGTGGATACATTATTTAAAAACGAAATATCTCAGAGCAATTGCTGAAAATCCCATTGCATCTTGGTAATGTAGGGCAATGTCATGGTGTGGTGGTTTCCAAAGAGTAAACCTGCCTTCAGGACATGTTCACATGCTGTGAACAGCACTGCAGTTGCTTTTTTCCCCACTTGGTGTGCTATGTCCATCTTGGTTCTTTAGAAAATAGCGTCTTGGTTTGTTGCTGAAGTTGTTGTGTTTCCCTGCAGGTAAATCTGCTCTTCACTGGGCTGCTGCTGTCAACAACGTGGAAGCAACACTGGTGCTGCTGAAGAATGGGGCCAACAGAGACATGCAGGATAACAAGGTACAGTTTGAGTGTGCTCAGTGTGGCTGTGCTTCCGAACTCAAGGCATGTCTTTTCTGTTGGTAGTGAGCTCAGTTCAGATTTTCAAAACTGGCTGCTCAGCGCAGGTCTTCCAAACCCAGACTGTGACTGGAACTCCCCAAATGTCACATCTCTTGTAGGATTTCTGATACAGGAGAGCTGTTCCCTTCTTTGTCTGGCCAAGTCCTGGGCATCAACACTGTCCTGCTTTTCTTGTGGGAAAGGAATGCAATAGCCAGTCAGTGGTGTGTGAGAGCACCAAGGTGAGGGGCTGTTGGTGTCAAGCAGCCGGATACCAGTTAGCAGAGAGCCAGATCTTGCAGCACAGCAGCACTCACACCCTGTCACTTTTCCAGGGATCACAAGGCAGGGTGGATATGGGGGAGAAGTCTCTCTGTTTGAGAGACTGTGCTGTGCAGACCTCCTGTACCTTCACTATTAGTTTTGCCTTTGTCTTAAGCCTTGATTTCTTTACTGTGCCTAAGGGTGGGGTTTTTTTATTATTATTTATTGCTCAGTAGGTTTTAGAGCCACCAACAAGTGGCAGTTCTTTGCTGGGCTGTTTTAGTCCTTTGTACCTTTCCTTCATAGGGGAAGATGGGAGAAGGGCACCAGTTTCACAGTTCCTCCAAGGACCCATGGCAGGACAGTGCACTTCCTGGAGTATAGTTTAGCCTGTGTACTCCACTGCCATGTATGAAATAATCTCCTGTAATTTGTCTTTTTCAATGGGTGTCTGGCAGAGTGGGTTGATCTTGGAGACAATTAATGTGGCACTACATTAAACAGCGCTTCCAGGTGTTGCTGCACCATTAAGAGAGTCTTAGGAGTAAATCAGTCCCTGCAGTGAAACCGCTAAAGTACTTATTCTCTGTTTTCAGGAAGAGACACCTCTTTTTCTTGCTGCTCGGGAAGGCAGTTTTGAAGCAGCAAAGATCTTGCTGGACCATTTTGCCAATCGAGACATCACGGACCACATGGACCGCCTGCCCCGCGATGTAGCCCAGGACCGGATGCACCATGACATAGTGCAGCTTCTCAACGAGTACAATGTGGCGCACAGCCCTGCTGGGCACCCTGGTGCCATGCTGAACTCTGCCCTCTCCCCAGTCATCTGTGGCCCGAATAGGTCCTTCCTCAATCTGAAGCACACTTCGTTAAGCAAGAAATCACGAAAACCGAATGCCAAAGGCATCATGCCCACAAACCTCACCAAAGATGCAAAGAGGAGAAGGAAGAAGTCCCTCAGTGAGAGCAAAGGGCAGTTTTCAGAGAGCTCAGTGACCCTGTCACCAGTTGATTCCCTAGAATCACCCCATGCTTTTGCATCCGAACCAACATCCTCTCCTGTGATGCCATCGCCAGGGGTGTTACACTCATCACCCACCTCACTGCTGACCGCTCCATCGGTACAGGCTGCACACACAATGTCCTTCTCCAGCCTTCACGAGATGCAGCCCTTAGGGCGTGGATCTGGCACCGTGCTCCCTTCTGTCAGCCAGCTGCTTCCGCAGCACAGAACCACCCCTCCCAACAGTGGGCTTGGCAGGCTTCGGCCAGCCAATGTTTCCACCGAGTGGGTGAATCGCATGGAGTTGAATGAGTCCCAGTACAACGAGATGTTTGGCATGGTGCCACAGGTGATGCATTCACACCCCAGCGTTTCTCAGCAGAGTGGTTTGGTTCAAGCAGATACAAAGCACCTGGGAGTGTCCAGAGAGTCTCTGCCCCCTATCATGACTTTCCAGCTGGTTTCCAAGGGTGGCGTAAACCAGCCAACACTGCCACAGCAGGCCCAGTCAAACTGCGCTCAGAACATGGCTGGTCCTCTTAGCTCCATGTACCAGATACCAGATTTGACTCAGCTACCCAGCGCCTCATTCTCCATGGCTGCCATCCCTCAGCAGGATGGGCAGGTGGCTCAGACAGTCCTCCCAGCCTACCACCAGTTCCAGAGCTCAATGGGGAAATACCCCACGCCTCCATCGCAGCATAGCTGCTACTCCTCAGCCACAGAGCGGACTCCTAGCCACAACCGGCACTTACAAGGAGAGCACCCATACCTGACTCCATCGCCTGAATCTCCAGACCAGTGGTCAAGCTCTTCCCCGCACTCTGCCTCTGACTGGTCTGATGTGGCAACCAGTCCCAGTAACAACCAGCGCGGGCCTGCAGCCACTCACATGACAGAGCAGCAGCGGAACAACATGCAGGTGTATGCCTGATGGCTGGCCAAGGTGAAGCCTGATTAAAGTGGACTCCAGAACTCATGAAGGTCTTCCAGGATGAAAATGAAGAACCATTTTAGTATCCAAGAGTCTTAATGAGCCCCGGCTGTTCTTTCCTTGGAGGGACTGTGGTCGCTGTAGGCTTGTATGCTTTTGTCCTAAACAGAGAACTGTAGAGGCTGGCGATGGAGAAGACCAGCTGGGTCACTTCTAAACAACTCCCATGCAACTTGGGCGCAAGTGCTGTCTGCACTGGATTCTCCAGTCTGCTTTTAAATATGTTCCACCATTTCTTTGTGGAAACAGCTCTTCAGCTTAACGCATCTTATGGTCATTTCTCCAGAAATCTAGCCAAAACCAGCCTTGTATCCTTATTTTGTTACTCCTTTTGTTACCCACATAACCTCTCTCTGAAGCACCTTCTACTAGTTCTCCTTGAGTTCAAGTTGCCTTGACAGCTCAGAGCTGCACCCACATTCCTAGACCCCCTCCTTCCCTTGGCTGCTTTTGCTCAGCAAGTGAGCTGGACTTCCCAAAACACCTGCAGGTCGAGTGACACCTGTCACGAAGCTTCACCCTTTCCTCATCACGAGTTTTGTACAGATTCACTAACACCTCTTAGTGTTCTCACTGCCTGTCCCCCCAAGTATTATGAGGTTATATATACGTATAGTCTTCTCTTAGCTATTTGTTTTTTACCCCTGCTCTGAAAATGCTGGTCTGACCTGGTCTTCCCCATGATGTGGCCTGTAGGCACATCTGTCCCATGTTGTATGTCTTCCCTGAGACACACCTGACTGATTTGGCCCTACCCTCCTCATGCCTCTGTTCTGCTAGATGTGTCCATGACCATGTTTGTGGGCTCCCCTGCCGGAATAGCTGCCTTGCAACTGATACAGGCCTTTTGGAAAGCTCTTGGGATGAGCATGAGTGTTTCAAAACTTGGTAATGCATGCTCCCAGTATTCTTGCACAATACTTCCTCCTCTCCATCCCAGGATGGCTGTGTCCAGCCTCCAGATAACATATGCTGCCTCTTTATGGTGTTATCGAGAGGTCCTGAGGATATCATCACATGTTTGCAGTGTGTGCCCTTCTGTGTCAGGAGGAACAGCATCCAGCCCTTTGAAAAGTGTCCCTTTTGCTTCAGTCCTGGGACAGGGCTGCCTTGTCTTCTCCTTCCGACAAGAAGGCTGCAGCCCTGGCTCCCAAGCAGGCTTCCAGCAGCAGCGGCCTGGAGCCAGAAGCTAGGCTTAAACGGCAGACCAAATAGCTCAGAAACCACTGTCTAGGGCAGTTTGATTGACAGTTTTGGAGCTGTCCTCTGCTCTCAGCCTGTGTAGGGATATCCTAGCTGAGGAAATCCCTACACGTGCCCCACATGCCCTGTGGGACAGTAGTGCCAATTGTACTGCAGCTCCCCTGATACTTTTGGAGTTCTGGAAGCCAGCTGTCACTGACCTTAGACTGACAGCCATTCTTTTTGCTTTGTCCGCAAGAGCAATGCTTCCCTGGATGGTTCTGAACCGGTCAGCAGCCCAAGGGAACATTTCTGGGGATGGTTTGCTCCTACCTCTTCAGGAGAACCCTGCAGACATGTGTTCCAAAGAGATAAGGGCTGTCGGCTGCCGCCAAAGGACAGAGAAGGCCGCACCCCTCTGAGCAGCAGTCGTTCGGCATCCTGCCATGTACAGTATTTCCTCCAATGTTTCTCTCCATTCTAACCAAGAGTAAAAGCTTTTTCTTTCGGTTCTACTCAATGGTACATGAAGGCAGGACCTCAGGAGGAGCTGGTTCCCAGGGCCACTGTTTTGGGCTGAAGTTCATAATTCTGAAGGTACTGCTTTTTACAACACACGCAGTGTTCCCCAGCACACTCACTGCAATGTGTCCTGTGAAGTTTAGGTGCAACCGACTCAGATCTCTGGGCAGGAGCCCACAAGCTCCCAGAGGTCTGTTCAGGTACATGTTTTACTGAAATAATGAAGTGTTGCTACATCCATGCTAAAGAAGCAAAGGGCTTTTCCTTGTTAGCCCCAAATAACCAAGTGCCTTTTCCTATATGTGGCTGCCTTTTACAAGATGAGTGCTTTCTGTGGAATGAAGCCAGCTTTGTGCCTGGCGTGTTAATACGATGGCCCTCTGCCTGCCTTTTTTTTAACTACTTGTAAAGATAATATCTTCTTAAGGTGGTATTTTATCTTGTAAGTTGTAGAGTAACCATTCACACAGCAGCATTTTCCTATATTAATAATGGAAAATATTTGCTTATTTTTACATTTTTTATAAAAGTCTTTTATGAAAATAGTTGCTGCAAAATGTATAAGCAATTTTTATCCCCAGAATAAAGACTATGTGCCCAACATGTGTGTGCTGCTGGTTTTGTGCTGTCGCAGCACAGCTACGGGGTTATAAACAGATCCCCAGTGTTGGATAGCTGTTCAGACCCCTGGTAAGGGACCACTCATTAGGATCTCAGCAGTCCTTGTCAGTAGAGAGCCTTGGGGTTCAAGGGTGCTCTGTGCTGTGGCTCAGCAATGCACAAAGCCCATTCCTTAGCTCCATCCAAGGGAGCTGTGTCTGGGAGCTGAATGCAGCCTTGTTTGGGTATAGCAGGAGGATTCTGGGTCTCCTGGTCAGCTAAGAAAGGGGACAGTAACCAGCAGCCAAGCTAGGCGTACTGGGAAGTAGGAGGAGGGACTGGGATGGGGCCTTTCTGAGATGCTTTGAATAAGAGCTCTTGCATGCCTCGGACTCGGGGAGCCAGGACTTTTGTGTGGCTGTTAGAAAGTTCGTGGGCAGGCATGGATCAGGCAGCAGTGAGTGGAAATGTGGCTTCGTTCACCTTTTCAGGTCCTGCTTGCTTCCCTGGGCTGTTACTGCTCCTGCAGCCAGGAGAAAGACCCTTGTCTCTGGAGCTGAGGCAGCCTCCCTGGCTTCAGCTTGACAGGCAGCTGATGCATGAAGATGTGTGATTCTCCAGCTTCTAACAGGGAATCTCAGCTCCTCTGTGCTATTTCCAGACTTAAAAAGTTTGACTTGAACAATCAGAACAAATTGGTGATGGCTGCATGCCTGTTTTGGGCAGGGAGGTGCCACTGAAGCCTTGGGCTGTGCCAGCGCTCACCTCATTGCTTTCCAGCTGTTGTTGCAGACTCAAATTGAGCTAGTAGCTGAGTTATGACTGCTTGCAGGGATAAAGCTGCTGGGGGCATTGTAAGCGTTTAATATTCAAACAGCACAGCTCTTTTATCTTCTAGTAGAGCCAGCTTGGCAAGTACAAACCTCCGGGAGACTTTCATCCTTGTTCTCCCACAGTTTGCACATCTCTGCCAAAGTTTAGCAAGCTCTGCTGTGTCTCTGGCACAGCTGTGTAAAGTTTGCTGGTGCTCAGGCTGAGACTTGAATCTGTCTCTCCTCCAGGACCACGCATGCCTCTTCTGCTGCCTGGGCCTTGCTGAAACTTGTGTTGCATGCGAATGAGCCTAATTGAGGCTGGTTTTTTCATACAGTGAGAGAGGGGGTTTACTGTGCTTGAAGTTTCCCTGTTTGTCAGAGTGGCTGAGCTCCTCTGGAAGGTCATTTCTTCCAGGAGCAGTGATAGCCATCACCAGCTGTGTTTGGACACAAGACAGCTTTACCTCTTTGATCGTGGTGGGTGCCTTGCAAGCTGGCCAAGGCTTTAGAAGACTCAGGGTGCAGCAACAGTATGTCCCAGCTGTGTAGGCAAAGGAGACAGGTCTGATTCTCCTCCCTGCCAAGGGCTAATGCCACACCTGCCTCTGCACGCTGGCATGGAGCTGCTCCCTGTGGGCATAGGAGCGCTCAGCCAAGTTTTGGTAAATGCTGGCATAGAGGAGCCGTGGGAGATCCCTGGGGGACATGGCTTGACCCTGGTAGCTAGAACTAGCAGCTTCAGCCAGCTGCAAGCCCTCTGTGTAGGGGGAAGTGAGGCTTAGCTCCAGCGCTGGGTCCTCTGCTGGTAGCTGCCTTCTGGGTAGCTGCCTGTGGCTGCCTCTGAGGGTCTTTGGGAGGGCTGAGGAAAGAAGAGCTGGGCATTGGCTGTAGCTGGTAGCAGCAAGGTGTTGGGCAGGAGCTGGCAGCTTTTCAGGGAAGCCCAGGACAGGCAGTGGGAAGCGCTTTCAAAGCTGCTTCGTTATGTTAGGAGCCAGCAAAGCGATGCTTCAGAGCAGTGTGATTGAAGCAGTAGGGTAGAGGTGAGCTTCAGCCATGTCCCACCAGTGCTGAGAGGACACTCTGGGGTGTGGAGTGAAGGCTGTGCCCTTCCTGTGCCAAAGGGCTCTGGCTCTGGGGTAGGGGCAACCACTTCTGTGGCTCCACGCCAGCAGCAGCCTCCACAGGGCTAGGGCTGGGGGTACTCACATGGGGCAGGGTAGTGGGGCTGCTGCCGCGAGGCCTGCCCTTCCTCCTGGAGGGCTGTGGACTGACGAAGCCCTGCGTCACCACCGTGCGTGGGTGCCGGGCACCCCCACCGCTATCTGATGACACCCAGCAGACCCTGGCCACGGGCTGTTCCCACATCCCTGTGTGCTGCATCCTGCTGCCAGCCATCTCCGGGCTGTTCAAACAAGGGTGGTGCATGGCAGCGCAGGGCAGGGTGTGGGGCCTGGCTGTGTGCCATCCCCTGGGCCAGGATGCGGGTGATGCCGGCGGGTTGGTACCCACTTGCCACAGGGATGCTCCAGCTGGGACCAGGGCAGCCTCCTGTGGGTCTCACCCCTGCCAGGCCCTGGTGTGGCCAGGGCTGTGGGCATCCCTGCCTGGTGCCTGGCTGCTTCCTGCTACAAAGTTACCTCTGTGTTTGCCTTAGTAATTAATGCTAATTGCAGGGGGTTTATTGACCAACTAGGAGAGGTTCTTCCTGTCTTTTCTAGAGGAGCATTGAATGCAAACAGATTGGAGATCTGGGCTGCTTTCCAACAAGGCGGGGGGGACAGGGGGGAAGCAGCAATAAGATTGTTATGGTTGAAATCACCTGAGCTGGGCAAACACTGATGCTGGTGAGCTATAAAGGGCAGCTCTTCTCCCCACGACCCACGAGAAGCCGTTATTCCATCTGGTCTCAAGACAGCAGGTGAGGAAGGGGACCCTCCAGGGGCAGCTGGGGCCTCTCTGGATGCTCATAGGCAAGTGGGAGCTGGTCGCAGCCCAGCAGCCCCTAGGGGAGATAAGCGCTGCCCTTGCTGGATGGGGCAGGCTGCAACAATGCAATTTTTGGCCCCACATTGACTTTTGTGGCTGTTGCTTTGAGGGGAAGATGAGCTGAGTCTGCAGATCAGCCCCGGTGCCCAGGGATTAGCCCAGATAAAGGGAAACTGTGCTGATGTGGCTGATTCGCCTCCCCCGGCCTGACTCTGGCAGCACTGTGAGTTTGGGGAGTGGGGGTGGTAACGATGCTGTGCCTGCAGCCCCTCAGTCCCCAGTGCTGCCTGTGCTGCTGCTGCTGACGCCAGGGCAGGGCTGGGGTCTCCCGACCCGTGCCTGTGGCAAGTCCTCTCCCCATGTCCCCACAGAGCAGCTTGGCTCACGCAGGTGCCCTCAGCCAAGGCTGGGACTGGGATCCCAGGCTGTGCCCAGGGGACGGGGTGCAGACACAAGCCAGTGACCTGTGCCAGCGAGGGGAAAGGGAATAATGGACCCTAGGGCTCTGCTATCTCATCCAGCTGGCTGAAAGGGGACAGAGTCAGTCCATAGCAGGGCAGGTTTGCATCCCCTGTTCCCCAGGGACCTGAAGTGACCCTCAAGTTCTTGCAGGAGGCACTGTCCAGGAGTGAGGAGGATGGTGTCAGCAGCCAGACTTGCCCTCCTGCTGCTGGGCAGCGTGGGATTCCTGTGGCCAGCTGGTGAGTCCCACGGCTCGAGGGGCAGCTGCTTTCACAGCCGGGCCAGGAAGGAGTCATGCTCCTCTCCAGCTGGTGGCACTGGCTGGCCTCCACCCCTTCCCGTGCTCTCCTTCTGCAGGTGCCTGGTACATAAACTACTGCCCCAAGGGTTGGTCCTACTACAAGCTTAGCTGCTTCAGGTACTTCCGTCAGCTCCAGAGCTGGGACGAGGCTGAGGTAAGCTGGCTGAGGTAGGCAGGCTGCTGGCCCCCTGTCTCCAGGGGTGCCCTGGCACTGACGGCCGCCCCCGCAGAGGCAGTGCCAGGGCAGCCACCCCGGCGCCCACCTGGCCTGGGTGGAGGAGCCCCAGGAAGCAGACACCCTGCGGAGGGCCATCTCCTACTACCAGCGCGCGCAGCCTGTCTGGCTCGGTCTCCGCTACTGGAATGAGGTGAGGCGAGGGCTGCAGGGGTCGGGGGGACAGCAGGGCCATGCTGCTGACCCCCTCTCCCTGTGCAGAGCCAGGCCTGGCACTGGGTGAGGGGGGACAAGTACAGCGTCACCAGCGGGCTGGCTGGAAACGGTGCCCGCGGGGGAAGCTGCGGCATTCTGACCCACCTCAGCGGTGAGCACCTCCAGTGCTTGGTCTCAGACGGCATCCCCTGCTTCTCCTCAGGGGCTAGTTCTGTGGTGGGCAGAGCTGGTGCCTCTGTCCTCGTTGCGGCCCCTGCTGACCCCGAGCTCATCTCTCTGGCAGGCTTCACCCTATGGTCCAGCGCTGACTGCGCCCAGCGGTATCACTACATCTGCAAGGTCATCCCTTTGCTCTGAGCGTGGCCCCTGGGCCCATGGAGGACCCCACGCAGGCGATGCTTTTCCCTCACCACCTCTGCTCCTCTCTCCCCAACCTCTAAAAATACATCTATTAAAAAAACCAAGCATGTAAGTGCTGTGTGAGTTTGGTGCTGGTGCAAAGCCCTGGTGCAGCCTGCCTGTGGGCACCTGGGCAAAGGAGCAGCAGGTGGTGCTACTGCAGCTCTCCAAGCTTCCCAGCTGCCAGGGGCTTCCATGGAGCCAGTGCCAGCAGAGCCACTCGGGCATGAGTCCCCAGGAGCCACAGCACCAGAGGCTCTCCTGACTGGGTGCTTGCTCATGCCAAGCCTTCAGGTGCTAAATGAGAATACTGGGGGCACAGGATGTCCCTGGGGCTCCGGTGTAGGGGGACAGGAGTGTCCTCAGTGGCTGAGCCCCCCAGAAGGCATGGAGGAGAGCAAGGGCACAGATATGGGTGGGGATGGAAGTCATCATGGGTGTGCAGGTGACGGGATGGGTGTCCCTTCAGGTGCAAAAGGCTTCACAGGGGCCAGGGTTGTGATGCTGTCCTGTGGCCATGTTGACAGCAGCACTGGGACCAAAGGTCCCTTTTTGTGTCACCACAGGCGTCACGTGCCTGTTTGCTCTGCTGTTTTGAGGGTGGTTTTGCCCCCACCCAGCTCATGTGTTTACCCCCTCCCCTGGAGCGGCACCGTGTGACGGAGGTCGACTGTGTCCTGGGCAGCACGGATGGTGCCGGCACCCAACACCCAGCCGCCCTCTGCTCCCTTCCCAGGACAGTGGGCACAGTCAGGGAGGCCACACAGCACCTTGCACACTGTGCGGTGACCACGGCCGTGCCAGCAAGCCACAAGCACTGGGGCTGCTGGTGCCCCACGGCACAGGGGGAGCCTGTCGCACTGCCCAGCCCTGACTGCAGCCAAGCACAACCCCAGGCTTTAGGGCACAAAATGGAGATACCTGGCAAGTTCCCGCCTCCAAAACCAGCACTTGCTCTGCTGTTCCTGTCGTGTTGGCTGGCTCTTGGTGACCTTTGAGCGCTGGGGTCCAGTGTGCTGATAAGGGCCAGGAAGGTTGTGCTGTGCTGCCCACGCAGTTTATAAAAGCACCACGCGAGGCTCGTCCTGCTGTCTGTCCGTCTATTCCTCTGTTTGTGCAGTGGCCGGGCTGAAGATGCTGCGCTTGGTCAGCCGTACTGCGCGCTGCTGGGGGGCAAGGCAGGCACCGCAGGGGCTGGAGCGAGTACACCAGGGGGGCCAGACCCCCATGGCTGTGCAGAGGGCATGGTGAGCACCCAGACAGATCGGGTAGGATGGAAGCATAACTGGGGGTGATTGGGGAGCTGGCAGCACTCTTGAGCCTTACTGGGGAAGGGGATGCTCTTCCTCTTCTCAACAGGGCACAGGGAACCAGCAGGGATTTG
The DNA here is from genome assembly GCF_032191515.1 of Phaenicophaeus curvirostris. Classification (NCBI taxonomy): domain Eukaryota; kingdom Metazoa; phylum Chordata; class Aves; order Cuculiformes; family Cuculidae; genus Phaenicophaeus; species Phaenicophaeus curvirostris. Next base: position 10,909,352 of record NC_091399.1, on the reverse strand, counting down.
GGGTGATCACAGGCTGGGGTGCTTGATGATGTCATCTCTGTGGGGCCACTTCCTTTCCACAAGGCTCAGGGCTTCCATGGGACTGTTGTTGCTCCCTCTGCCCCGCAGCCTCTGCAGCACTGCTGGGACGGGCGCCTGGCCCAAGGATGTGGGCATCCTGGCGTTGGAGGTGTACTTCCCTGCCCAGTACGTGGAGCAGGAGGAGCTGGAGCGATACGATGGTGTAGAAGCTGGCAAGTACACGCGGGGCTTGGGCCAGCAGCAAATGGGCTTCTGCGCTGCCCATGAGGACATCAACTCCCTGTGCCTGACGGTGGTGCAGCGGCTGGTGGAGCGCAGGCGCCTCTCCTGGGATGCCATCGGCCGCCTGGAGGTGGGCACTGAGACTGTCATCGACAAGTCCAAGGCTGTCAAGACCGTCCTCATGCAGCTCTTCCATGACTCGGGCAACACTGATGTGGAGGGCATCGACACCACCAACGCCTGCTATGGGGGCACAGCCTCACTCTTCAACGCAGCCTCCTGGGTGGAGTCCAGTGCCTGGGATGGTGGGTGTGGGCAGGGTCTGCTCCATGGGATGATGGAGTTGGGCATGGGGTGGGTGCTATGAGAGGGACAAAGGAGGCAAGAGGTGGCCTGAAACCAAATGGTGCTCTAACAAGCCTTAAAGGGAACTGTTGCTCCTCCACATTGTCCACAACCCCTGTTTGTCACTTGCCTTGTTTGTCTCACACCTAGCAGCGTGAGGATGGGGATGTGTAAGGGCTGCAGGATGGAGGTTCCTGCCTACTGATGACTCTGTGTTCCTGTCTCCTCCTTCAGGTCGCTATGCCGTGGTGGTGTGTGGGGACATTGCCGTCTATGCCATGGGGAATGCACGGCCGACGGGAGGTGCTGGTGCTGTTGCTATGCTGGTGGGACCCAACGCCCCACTGGTGCTGGAGAGAGGTCAGTGCCATGAGACCCTGGGAATGGTGAGCCCCCCAGGGGCTGTACATCCATGTCCCAACCCTGGATGGAGATGCTTAACCCTGGCAGCACCGGCTCTGCCGACCCCAGTGGCTGCCCAGTTCTGTGTACCCCAGGATCCAGCTGGCCACATCCCTGTGGGCACCTCAGAGTGACCCAGGAAGACTGGGGTGGGTGTGGGAGGCAGAAGCTGTGCTTGCCATCCTGCTAGGACCTGCCACCACTCCCTGCCACCTGGCTCTCCCTGTGCCCCCAGGCCTGCGGGGAACCCACATGGAGCATGCTTATGACTTCTACAAGCCAGATCTGTCTTCTGAGTACCCAGTGGTGGATGGGCAGCTCTCCATCCAGTGCTACCTGCGGGCCCTGGACCGCTGCTACGCCGTGTACCGTCGGAAGGCAGAGAGCCAGTGGCAACAGGGTAAGCAGTTGCATACCTAGGGTGCCTGTGCCGTCCAAACAGCTGCTGAGAGCCGCTGTGTCATCTTCCAGCTGGTATCCAGAGGCCCTTCACTCTCGATGACTTCAAGTACATAATCTTCCACACACCCTTCTGCAAGCTGGTGCAGAAATCTGTTGGGCGGCTGCTGCTGAACGACTTCTTGTCCAACCCTAACCCTGACACGGCCACCGGCCTCTACAAGGGGCTGCAGCCCTTTCGGTGTGTCCCCACATCATGTCCCCTGTCCTTGAGCCCAGCTGGGGATATGTGGGTGCCAAGTTTGAGCTGGCCTCTCTCTGGGCAGCGGTGTGAAGCTGGAGGACACCTACACCAGCAAGGAGGTGGAGAAGGCGTTCCAGGCAGCCAGCCAGGAGATCTTCAACCAGAAGACCAAGCCCTCCCTGCTCCTGTCCTGCCGCAATGGCAACATGTATACGCCGTCCATGTACGGCTGCCTGGCCTCCCTCCTGGCACAGTGAGTCCCTAAAAAGTTTGCCTGGGGGGAGGCCATTCCTGGGGCGGCTTGTGCCAGCGCTCCCCTCCCCCAGCAGAGACCTGAAACTTTCATTGCTCAAAAACCCTGGTGTGGATGGTGGATGTGTCCTGACCCATGCTGTCTCCCTGCCAGCCTTTTTATCCCAGCTCGCTGGAGCTGGGCTGGCAGAGAAACCCCTTCTGTTGGCGCCGGGAGGATAAAAGCCCCCTTGTCGTGCCTACAGAATGGCTGATCCCGCTGTGAAGGAGCCGTGGGAACAGCCAGGCACTGGTGGGGTGGGGGCACTAAAGCTTCATCCCAGGGCTCCGCAGCTCCACCACATTCCAGGGCCATGCACTGTTGGTAATGTGGGACCCAAGTCCTAGGACTCCCCTGCCTGCAAAAGGAGCAGGAGGAAGCCCCCTACGCCACTCCCCATCCTCCCCCAGCCCCCAATCCCCTCTATACCCCCCTAATCATTCATTGCAGGGCCTCAGCGCGGGACCTGGCTGGATCCCGGATTGGTGCCTTCTCCTATGGCTCAGGACTCTCTGCCAGCATGTTCTCCCTCCGCGTCTCGCAGGATGCAGCCCCAGGTGAGCCCCCTGGGAGAGGGGGTCTGGGAGGGGAGGGTGGCATGGGGCTGTGGTGCTGTCTCACCTTAGCGGTTCCCATTGCCAGGCTCACCCCTGGACAAGCTGGTGTCCAGCCTGGCTGACCTGCCAGCACGCCTGGACACCCGCAAGCGCGTGGCCCCACAGGACTTCGCCAACATCATGAAGCAGCGTGAGGAAACTCATCACTTGGGTGAGTGGGGCTGGGGGGATATGACACTCACCCACTAGAGCCTCATGTCCCCCCTGAGCATCTCCGTACTCTCCCTGCAGCCGACCACACTCCCCACGGCTCCCAGGCAGATCTCTTCCCCGGCACTTGGTACCTGACACGGGTGGATGCCAAATACCGCCGAGAATATGCCAGGAAGCCCATCTAAAGGGGATTGGCATGGTAAAATCCAGGAAGAGGAGGGATGTGCTCCTCCCAGCTGGCATCCCTGCTCACCCCCAAATCTGGGATTGGCCTCCATATAAACCTCATCTTGATTCCCTCAGCTGGGAAGCAGCTGGTGGCACTTCAGCCCTGGAGCTGGTGGAGATGGCAGTGTTTTCTGCAAACACCTGTGTAGCACCGGGGAATAAAGGTGTGGATGAGAGGAGGGCAGCAACCCAGCTCTGGGTCCTGGTTCCAAGTGGTCTTCATCTGCCCCAAGGCCCTTCCCTCAACAACCACAGGGCTGGATTGCGGCTGGATCATTGCCCTTTACAGGATTTATCCTGTGGGGAACCGATGTGGCCACTAGCCCTGTTGGTGACATGCTTCAGTAGCCCCGTTTCCACAGGAAGGGAGCGCGCCCCAATGTTTTGGGAGAGCCAAGCAAACCCCAGCTCCCGGTCTTGATTTCCACTTTGTGGGTGGTGGGATGCCATACCAGGGCCACTGGCTGTGAAACATTCCCAGAGGAACCCGGGGTGGGGGTGGGAGTGTGATTTCAGGCATGCAGGAGGGGGCAGGCAACACAGGGACTCATGGGAGGGCTCACCCCTCTTGGAGCACTGCCTGGTCTCTGGGCCATGTCCCAGCTCTGGACTGTGACTCGGTGGGATAGCAGCAGCCCTGGAAACCTTTGCACCCTTGAGCAAACAGCAGCAGGGCCTAGAAAACTTCCATGACATGTGGCTTCAGCTCACTGAGACTGAACTGGGGGTCTGAGAGCCCCACAGGAGGGCACAGGGGCAGGAGCGACAGAGCCTGGGGTTGGGGGACAAGGGACCACAGAGACAAGACATCATGCTCTCTCCTCCTGGACCCTTTATTGAGCACAGGGCCACTCAAAGCCCACCACAGGGGCCAGGGGTGGCTGGGTGCCATGCTCCTCCAGCTGGGGAGGATCCAGGTGCTGTGGCCATGGGGAGGGTCCTTTGCTGGTGGTCGAGGGCTACAGGTGAAGCTGGAAAACCTCTGTGGCCTGTGGCTTCAGCTCGCTGAGATTGGACAGTGGGGCTGAGAGCCCCACAACACTCCACTTCTCCCCCGCCACTGTGCTTGAGCTGTGGTAGGACTGGAGCTGGATCCCTGCCTTCCCCAGCAGCCCTGGGCAAGGAGGAGAGGGGTTAGGGGCTGCAGGCTTCCCCAGCACCCAGCAGGTAGCAGGACTCTGCCCACCGCAATGCCCCTCAAACAGTTCATGATGCCTCTTCTTTCCCCCACCCCAAGTCTTTTGCTCCAAGCCCCCAGCTCTCTGTCCAAGCCCTCCCATCCCTGTCTCCATGCAACATCTGCCCCTTCCCTGCCGCAGCTCGGGCTTGGCTCCAAGGCAGCTGTGAAGGGCCCCCAGGCTGCCCCAGCCCTACTCAGGGATGACACAGGGAGCTCACCAGCAAGCGTGGGAAGTGTATTGGGCTCGGTGGCTTTGGCTCTGTAGATGAGGATAGGGCTGGCCAGCGGAACCGGCTGCTTGAAAGTGGCTCCATTGAGCTCCCGCAGCACTGGAGTGCTACCCTGCACCGTCCCTGCCACCCGGTGCGGGGTGCCCTGGAGAGACAGCTGCAGCAAGCCAGTGCTGCTGTCAGGTTCAGGGGCCACGTCGCCGTGGGTGGTTGTGACCTGTCAGAGATGCAGCTGCTCAGCACCCAGGTCCTGCACATGGCAGAGCATGGGAAGGGATGTCCTCAGAGGGCACCCCATGGGATGCCCCCAGCCTGAGAGCGCTGCACTGGCAGCCCTGCAGGGCAACCCCCGGCATGCTAGGCTGATGTGCAGAGCCCTGGGTGTCCACGCACCTTCAGCCCAGCCTCCTGGGCCAGCAGCAGGGCATTAACCAGGGTCACCTCCTTCTGCATGCCTCCAGCCAGCATGCCCGCGGCCACAGCAGGTGTTAGGTAGCTCCCAGCCTCCCGCAATGGTGTCCCTGAGGTGCAGGGAGGAGGCAAAGGGTGGATATGCTGGCAGTGGTGAGGGCAACCCCAAGTTGGAGCTGCCAGCCTGGGGCTGGTCCTTCCATACACCCATCCTTACTCCCACTGTTCCTCCCATCAATGAACCCATCTGCGTGCACATCCACATCCCTACATTCCTGTGCTCCCACCATCCTCCCATCCAAGAACCCTACCCCCTACCCCCCCCCCACCTGCCCAGCCCGGTGGGTCCCCACACACTCCTCCGTGCTGCCCACCCATGGGCGTCCCTGTGCCCAGGTGCGGGATGCAGCCTGCCCGGCTCACCTAGGGTGCAGACCTGCACGCTGCCCTGCGCTTGCTTGCCCAGTGTGTGCAGCATTGTGCCCAAGGCCCTGCCCAAGGCTATCCAGGGCTTGGTCTGAGGTGCAAAAGCCTTGCTGAGAGCCTGGCCGTTTACCTATGATAAAGAGTAGGATGTGCAATGGGAACCCACCACTGAGCACACAGGGTCCAGTGTCACTCCTGGTGCACCCATGCATTACGGACAGGGAAACAGGCACAAAGGACTGGTGCCCAGGGAGGAAACTCACTGTGCCAGCCAGCCCCTTCCCTGTGGCCATGTCCACGATCTGCATGGCAATCTCCTTGCCGCAGCGGCTCTGTGCCTCTCGTGTGCTGGCACCCAGGTGCGGGCAGCAGATGACGTTGGGGTGGTTCACCAGGTCACGGTCCTTTGGGGGCTCCTGCCGATACAGCCCCGTCCCCCCCATCAGCCTCTAGCACCCACCTGGGAGCCCAGGGGGACATTTACACCCTCTTCTCTTGCAAGGAGGGGAGCTGAGGTGGGATGCCCCCAGCTCTGTGGGGTTTGCTGAGCTGCCCTGGCCTGACTTGGGCAGAGTTAAGGTGATGCCGAGACGAAGCCAGGCTCAGAGGGTCCTCACAGCCCTGCTCACCTGCGTGAAGACATCAAGGGCTGCCCCGCCACACTGCCCTGACTGCAGTGCTCGCAGCAGCGCGCCCTCATCCACGATGCCCCCGCGGGCGCAGTTCACCACCTGCACGCCACGGCGACACTTGGCGAAGGTGCTGTCGTTCAGGAGCCCTGCAGAGGGAGGGAGAGCCATGAGCGGTGGGGGCAGCCCCAGCTTCCTCCAGCTCCCCCAGTGCTGGTGCCCGCCCCGTACCCGTGGTGGAGGGCAGCAGCGGTGTGTGCACCGTGATGAAGTCGCAGCGGGGCCAGATCTGTTCCAGCGGCAGCTGCTCCACGCCGAAGGTAGCCGAGGTTTCCGGGGTAATGATGGGGTCGTAGCCTATGGTCTGAGGCACAGCAGATGCTCGCTCCTGCAGCCTAGTGTGCTGCTCGTGGCCAGGCCAGGGGAAACCATGTTCCTCATTGCTTCTCCCTGTCCTGGCTCCTTACCTTCATGCCAAAAGCCTGCATGCGGGTGGCCACTTCCCTGCCGATGCGCCCCAGCCCCAGCACACCCAGAGTCTTCCCGTTCAGCTCCATGCCCATGTACTAGAATGCAAAGCAGAGTGAGCGAGCACACCCCACACGGGCACCTGTCACCCTGTTCTGAGGAGTGTGCTGCACCTGCCTCCTACCTTCTTACGGTCCCACTTGCCCTCCTTCATGGAGGCAGCTGCCTGCGGGATCTGCCTGAAAGGGGCAGCTGCGGTCAGCAAAAGGGCAGAGGCCGTGGGGCACACATCTGTCCCCCCATCCTGCCCTGCGCTCACCTGGCCAAGCACAAGATCATCCCGCAGGTGAGCTCAGCGGCGCTGAGGCTGTTCCCGGTGGGTGTGCTGGGGAAGGACAGTGGTGTCACTGGTGTGTCACCTCTGGGCTGATGGGGGTCTCTATCCTCTGAGGATAAGTGCCACCCCACGAGGATGGAGACACGCAGGGTCGTGCTGTGAGGTGCCATGGGTGGGGAGGGCACCCTGCCGAAGCCTCCTATCTCCCCAGGAGTGCAGGCAGGGATGTCCCCATGCTCCTGCTCTTACTTCATGACCAGGACACCCTTCCTGGTGGCCGCCTCCACGTCCACATTGTCCACACCGGTGCCCGCTCTGCCCACCACCTGCAGCCGCTCTGCCGCCGCCAGCACCTCGGCCGTGACTTTGGTGGCTGAGCGCACGATGAGCCCCTCGCAGTCCTGGGGGGACACAGACACCGCGGTGACACCGGAGGGGCTGGGGGCCGCCGTGCCGACCCCGCTGGGCTGCTGCGGGAGGGGGGGTCTGTGCCCGGGAGGGGTGTCGGTGCCCCGGGAAGGGGAGTCGGTGCCCGGGAGGGGGGGTCGGTGCCCGGGAGGGGGGTGGAGGGGTGGTCGGTGCCCCAGACCGGGGAGGTGTCGGTGCCGCGGGACCCCGGGGTGGCCGCGCTCACCCGGATCTCCCGCAGCAGCTCCTCCTTGCTCAGCCCGGGCTTCTCCTGCACCCGGAGGCCGCCGGCCTGCAGGATCTCCCGGCAGCAGGGGTCCAGGCTGTCACTGATCAGCACCTTCTGCAGCTTCCCCAGCGCCATGACGGGACGGACGGACGGACGGGACGGTCTCTCCTCTGCCGCCGAGGGGTTGCTACCGCCCGCCCGCCGCGCTAAAAGGGCTCCGAGAGGGGCACGTTTTTCGGGCTCATTGGGTCCCGTCTCCATAACCCCACCTCCTCGCCTTCCCCTCCCCGCCCCGGCCCTCCCGCCGCCCCCGCGGGGAGGGGGGGAGGCGGCGGAGGGGAGCGGGGCTGGTCCCCCGGCAGCCCCGGGGAGTCGTGCCTCGGTTTCCCTGCGCTGCGCATCGCCCCGGGGCCGGGCCGGAGGGGAAGGGCGGTGGCAGCCGGGGTGCTGCGGGTGCCCCTCACCCCAACACGGAGGTGGTGCTGGCAGGAGAGCAGCCTGGGCTTTTCCCCCCATCTTGTCCAGAATCGGGGTTCCCCAGCCCCCCAGCGCAGAGGTGAGGTGGTGACATGGCCCTTGCCCGCCCCTGGCATCGCACCCGCTGTTGGGCAATGCCCCTGATAAAGAGTTGGGGCACAGAGCCAGCCCTGGCCACTGGCTCCCAATGACGGCGGGGGGGGAGGGTTCCGGGAGCCACCCAACAAACGCCCTCCGTGGGGCAAGAACCACGTGTCTGCGTCCAGTGACCTCGCAGGGAAAGGGCTGGCCCACAAGAGGGGACAACACGAGGCTCCATGTGGCCAGGCAGCCCAGCGTGGGGGATGGCAAGGATGGAGGGTGTCCCGTTGCTCGTGGGGCCAAACCTTCACAGCACAGCTGGACCAGACAGACCCCGGGTCCTCCCCATTGGGGAACCAGGATATGGCCCTTCCTTGTCCACCACTTTCATAGAATCATAGAATCACCAGGTTGGAAAAGATCCATCGCATCATTGAGTCCAACCATTCCTATCAAACACTAAACCATGCCCCTTAGCACCTCGTCCACCCGTCCCTTAAACACCTCCAGGGAAGGTGACTCAACCACCACCCTGGGCAGCCTGTTCTAGTGCCCAATGACCCTTTCTGTGAAAAATTTTTTCCTAATGTCCAGCCTAAACCTCCCCTGGCAGAGCTTGAGGCCATTCCCTCTTGTCCTGTGCCCTGTCACTTGGGAGAAGAGCCCAGTTCCCTCCTCTCCACAACCTCCTTTCAGGTCCTTGTAGAGAGCAATGAGGTCTCCCCTCAGCCTCCTCTTCTCCAGGCTAAACAACCCCAGCTCTCTCAGCTGCTCCTCATAAGGCCTGTTCTCCAGCCCCTTCACCAGCTTCATTGCTCTTCTCTGGACTCGTTCCAGAGCCTCAACATCCTTCTTGTGGTGAGGGGCCCAGAACTGAACACAGTACTCGAGGAGCGGTCTCACCAGTGCCGAGTACAGAGGGAGAATAACCTCCCTGGACCTGCTGGTCACGCCGTTTCTGATAGAAGCCAAGACGCCATTGGCCTTCTTGGCCACCTGGGCGCACTGCTGGCTCATGTTCAGTCTCTGTCAACCAACACCCCAGGTCCTTCTCCTCCAGGCAGCTTTCCATCTGCTGGGGACAGGCAGCAGGGACACGGTGCTCTCAAGCTGGGTCCTGATGGAACTGAGCCCTTCCCCAGGCTGTGCATGCCTCAAGCATCAGGACTGGACCAAACTGTTCCATGTGAGACCTGGAGTGGCCCCAGAGGCTGTTGAAACCGGCAGAGCCCAAGTGACAGACCTGCCCTGGCAGCTGAGAGGTGGCTGGAACAGCTGCTCTCACTGTAGGCAGAGTGGCTGAGGTGAGAAAGCCCAGCTCTATCTACACCCCGGCACCGTGTACAGCCTGGTGCAATGTACACTCTAGCACTACCTATACCCCAGTGCTACACACACCACAGCCACAGCCAGGGAACAACTGTGACGCCAAAGCAAGGAAAGTCCAGGGCAGCCAACACAGGGCGAGAGACGGGGTCAAGGGCAGCAGCTGGTGAAATCTGCAGCACAGTCCCAAAATGGCCCCTTGTGGTTGTGTGACTTGGGGACCAGGACGGGGCTTCTTCTCCACAGCACGGCCTGGGGACTTCCACACTGCGGGACGTGCTGTGGCTGGGACATGGCTCGGCAGCCCCATAGCCCTCGGCACAGACCTGCAGCCAGCCCTGGCCTCCATTAACCATGAAGACCCTGCTCAAGGTGCCTGCTAATCCAGCGTCCCAGCATCCTCCTTCCTATGCTGACACTACCTGGGTTTGCCCAATGCCTCCTTACGTCTCCATGGCCCCTCTCTCATGCCTGTGTCTCACTTGTCTAGAGGACGCCTGTGGCCAAGCCACTGCTGCCACATGTCGTATTTGCCAGCTTTTCCTGGCCGGCTGGTGCCCTCTCCTGGGGAACAGCACTGGAGACACAGTCCTGCAGCACCCCGGCACCCAGTCCCTCACCAGGGGCCTGCTGGCACAGGATGGGTGCTGGTGGGATGGCGGTGTCGGCAGGCAAATCCACCCACTCGTGGCCCTCCAAGGAAGCCAGCTGGAGAGATTTGAGTCTGGTCCTTGCTTGTATCCTAAAGAAGGGGTCTTCAAGCTGGAGGAGACCCCAAAGATGGCAGGGCCAGCAGGATGGGTGCTCAGGGGCTGTTAAGCCACAACTGGGATGGAGTGGCAGGGTTATGGGGACATGGCACCCTACTGCTGACTCCATTAGCATCGTGGTCCTGGATGGGCTGTGCTTGGTGGCAGGTGGGGGGGACCCTTGAGGTCAGCTGGCTGAGCGGCTGTGGGTGCAGGATGGAGGAGAGCGAGGCCAAGCAATGGGGCAGCACCGCAGCGTGGGGTCCCTGCAGAGTCCCTGCAGGTCCCTCAGAGGGGGCTGAGGGAGGGGGCAGAGGCAGCACTGGGACGGGTATAGAATCATAGAATCACCAGGTTGGAAGAGACCCACCAGATCATCGAGTCCAACCATTCCTATCAAACACTAAACCATGCCCCTTAGCACCTCGTCCACCTGTCCCTTAAACACCTCCAGGGAAGGTGACTCAACCTCCCTGTTCCAGTGCCCAATGACCCTTTCTGTGAAAAATTTTTTCCTAATGTCCAGCCTAAACCTCCCCTGGCAGAGCTTGAGGCCATTCCCTCTTGTCCTGTGCCCTGTCACTTGGGAGAAGAGCCCAGCTCCCTCCTCTCCACAACCTCCTTTCAGGTCCTTGTAGAGAGCAATGAGGTCTCCCCTCAGCCTCCTCTTCTCCAGGCTAAACAACCCCAGCTCTCTCATAAGACCTGCTCTCCAGCCCCTTCACCAGCTTTGTTGCTCTTCTCTGGACTCGTTCCAGAGCCTCAACATCCTTCTTGTGGTGAGGGGCCCAGAAATGAACACAGTATTCGAGGAGCGGTCTCACCAGTGCCGAGTACAGAGGGAGAATAACCTCCCTGGACCTGCTGGTCACGCCGTTTCTGATAGAAGCCAAGACGCCATTGGCCTTCTTGGCCACCTGGGCACACTGCTGGCTCATGTTCAGTCCCTGTCAACCAACACCCCCAGGTCCCTCTCCTCCAGGCACCTTTCCAGCCAGACTTCTCCTAGTCTGTAGCACTGCACAGGGTTGTTGTGCCCCAAGTGCAGGACCCGGCATTTGGCCTTGTTAAACCTCGTGCCGTTGGACTCAGCCCAGCGGTCCAGCCTGTTCAGATCCCTATCAAACAGGGAAAGGAATTAGGGGTGGTAAAAGGGGACTGGGGTTATTTGGGTCAGGATATAGGGTGGCAAATGAGAGGCAATAGTGAAGGAGCTTGGGGGTGTTAGGTTGGGATGGTGGGTGTTAAAGGGAGATTGGGATGATGGTGGGGTCAAGGGGTAACAAGAGTCACAGGGATGTCCCAGTGGAGGACTGGGAAGTTATGGAAGATTAGAGAGCAAGTGAGGGTTTTGGAGGGCTGGATGGGTGCACAGTGGGCTCTGGGGGTACACGTGGGATTGGAGGTGGCCCGTTGGGATGGAGATGTCCAAGGAAGAGCAGAGTGGTAGGGGATGACAAGAGGACTAGTGAGGGGATTGATCACACGGACTTCAATCTGATGAATTGAAGACATTTTATTGAGCTTAGCTGTTTCTTTATAAACCCTTTTTAGTTACATAACTGGGTGCTCATGAGGGTATCTACAGTGTATTATTGGCTAAAGGTAGCTGTCCATAAAGCTATTACTAACATATTATTGGCTAAACTACCGCACATGCTAAGAAACCAAGTTACGCTAAAATTAACTACGTTGATAGTTCTCTTTAAATGTTTTTCTTTCAGTTGGTACTCGTTCCCACCGAACTAGCTCTTGTATTCCTTTCAGCTGGCCTTTGCTTATCAGAAGGCTGTCTTTTCTCCTCACTGAACTGGCCTTTGTTTACCTTTCAGTTCTCTGTTTCAAGGCCTTGTTAGAATTGCTTGGTATCAATCAGTCCCACAGCATCTAGGCCACTCTCTCTGTAAAATGTCCCCACAGACTAGGGGTAACTGTAATTGAGGTGCTCAGGGGCATGGTTTAGTGGATGATAGGAATGGTTCGACTCCATGATCCTGGAGGTCTTTTCCAACCTAGTAATTCTGTGATTCTGTGAACTGGGATGTCAGGATGAATGTTTGGGGGTGCTATGGGGGATCTTGGCTAATCAGGCACTTTTTGAGGCGACTGGGAACTTGTGGGAAGGACTGGCATGTAAGAGAGGGATTGGAGACAGTACCTGGGGGGCTGAAGGGTGGGGAAAGACTAGGGTTCAGCCCAGAGGGACTCGGGGGAGTGGAAGTTTGGGGCGGGGGGTGGGGTGGGTGGCTGGTGGGGGTGAAGGTAGGGCTGGAGAGAGGGAGCGAGGGAGGGCGAGGGAGGAAGAGGAGGAGGGGCGGAGCGGGAGAGGAAGGAATGGAGGGAGGGATAGAGGGGAGGAAGGAAGAAAGGGGGAGGTAGGGATGGATGAAGGATGGAGGCAGGGAAGAGGAGGAGGGATGCAGCGGAGGGCGGAGCCGACCGGTGCCGCAGAGCCGCCTCCCCGGCGCACGCTGGGCGGCCCGGTACCGACTGCGGAGACCTCCGGTGCCCGGCCCGGCGCCGCCCGGAGAGCCCAGCGTGCACGGTGCCACCGGTGCCCGGCCCGGTGCTGCCGATGCCCGGCCCGGGGCGGGCCGCGAGCCCCGCGGCGGAGGTGAGGAGCGCGTCCGCGTGTCACCCGCGGGCGATGCGCGTCCGGGCACGCGTGGGGCTGCGGCGATGCCGCCTCGGGTGGAGGCCCCGCTACCGACAGCACCCGTGCGGCCGGGGGGCGGGTGTGCTGCCCCGGGGCTGGGCGGCCTGCCCCAAACCCCTCCTCCCTCGGGCCGCGGGTGTCCCCCGCCTGCCGCTGGGGCTGTGGGACACCCCTCTTCCAGCCGGGCTGGGGCGAGCCCGGGGTTGCTGCTGGGCACCCAGGAAAAGGGCTTGCGGGAGCTACCGGTCTGCGGGAAGGGAACGGGGGCCCCTTGTCCAGCGTTGGGGGGCACAGAGATGTTCGCTGCCCTGCGCTGTGAGGACCCGGGGTGCCTGGGCAGCTTGTGCTGTGAGAGGGCAGGACCTATATATAGCATCCCGTAGGGCTGGGATGGCACTGGCAGCGGCACTGGGCTCTCCTCCGGGGCGCGAGGCAAAGTGGGATTTGCAGGGAGGTGCTGGGACATGGGTGGCCCTGCAGGAAGGACTGTAGTTTGGGATGCCGGCGGAGGCTCTTGGCTTGCCCCCTTTCTCTCTGCTCTGCCCATCCCCAATTCCAGCCTGAGCTGCTGGCTGGAGTGCTTGTCCCGGCATCTGGCCCGGGCTGCCAGGCCCCAGGACATGTGCTGGCTGCCACGCGCGCGGTGCAGTGCCAAGAGCCATCTTCGCCAGGAGTATGGGTAACACTGGTCCCCAGCTCCCCCCCGTTTTGCCGCACTCTATGGAGACCTTGTTGCCGTGCCCTGCGCGCAAGCAGTCGGTGGGCGGCTGTGTGCGGTGTGCCATGCACACACGCCCAGGCGCACAGGCAGCTGCCGTGGTGGTGGCTCTGTCCCCAGCTCCACCTCCACTGGGGTGACACTCAGCCCCTGCTGAAACATTTGTGCCAAAGAGTCAGTGGGGAGCCAGGCTGTGTCGCACTCAGCAGCCCACCCCTGACAGTGAGCTGCTACGCTCACACTGGCCGTGCCCAGCCTTTGCCACAGCCCTTCTGCCAGCCCAGAGACAGTTGCTGGCACCCAAAGTGGCTGTGTCTGAGCACGGGGCTGGGGGCTGCTGTCCACCCTCCATCCATCCCTCTGTCCATCCATCTCTCGTCAGCAGGAGGTGATCCAGCAGCACAAGGAGGTGAGTTGCGGTCTTGGGGTGCTGGGTGCTTTGGGATTGCTCTCCAATGGGGCAGCAGCCACCCTCATGCAGCCAATGTGCTGTGGCCCTGGCAGCCACCCCTGCCTTCTCCCCTCTCCCCAGAGGCACCCTGGGCACAGTGGCCCTGGTGTGATGCCCTGGAGGTGCTGTGAGTCAGCGGGTGCTCTGAGTCAGGGCCGCGTGGCACCCCTCGTGCCAGGGCTGGATGATACAGGGGGTGGGAAGTGCTGCCCAGCCAGCTGAGGCTCTGGGGCTGTGCCCCCCTCTGCTCTGCGCTGTGCTGGTGGTGTTGCTCCACGCCCTGGGGTGGCATGGTCCGCATGAAAGGGCTCTTGTCCTCCTGCAGCTCCAGCAGCACCGCAGTAGCAAACAAATTCCCAGTGTTGGGCACACGCTCAAGGAGCGGGGAGCCCCCATCCATCTGTGGCCGTGGCAGAACCCAGGCAGGGTTCCTGCTGGCCCAGCAGCCCAGCCCAGCCCAGCCCAGCCCTGCCAGTCCTGGTGTTGAGGGTGCTGGCCAGGCAGCTGGGCTGCAGGAAACTGTGCACTCTGTTCGCTTGCTCCAGAGCCCATGGCCAGGAGTGAGCACCAACCTAGGCCTGCCTAGGGCTGACCCAAAGAAGCCCCCATAGTACTGGAGCTGCAAGGACTGGTCACCTTCTGCCTGGGTATCAACCCTCCAGACCTTGCATCTCCTCAGCTGTTGTGCCTCCCTCGGTATTCCACCTCCTTGGGTGTTGAGCCCCAGGTCATCATGTTGCCACGGGTGTTGTGCCTCTGGATATTGCGCCTCCGCAGTTTTCAAGAATTCAGATGCTGTGCTTCTTTGGGTACCATGTCTCTCGGTATTAAGCTTCTGGGTGTCATGCCTCCTTAGATGTCATGTCACTTTTTTGTGCCTCTTTGGGTATTTTGCCTTCTGGGATATTGTACTTCAGGATGCCATCCCACTGGTTATTGTGCCTCTGGGTACTGTGCTTCTTTGACTACTGTGCAGCCTTGTGTGTCTTCAGTCTGGGTCCTCAGATGTTTTGCCACTGGGTATTACACCTCTGCGTACCGTGCCTCCTAGGCTGCCCTGGCTCCAGAGATCATGCCTGCTTGGATATTGTGCCTGTTTATTGGGTCTCCTCTGGTATCATGCCTTTGGGTAATGTACTTCTGGGTGTTGTCCTTCTTTGGACGTCACGCCTCTGGATACTGTGCCTCTGAGTATTGTGCCGGTTATGGTGTGTGGAGGGGCACAGGGCCACGCCTGGCTGGTGCTGGTGTGTCTAAGGCCATCATGCCTCAGTTTCCCCTCGTGGTGAGTTGTTGGTGCAGGGGCTGCGTTGCCCTGTAGCTGCCTTCCCCTGCTCACCCTGGGGCTGGCAGCACTCTGTCCCCTGTCCATGAGGTGCTGGTGTGATATGCCCAGTTCAGGGGGCACAGCCTCAGGGCCCTCACCATGGCCTGTGCTGCAGGGTCTTGCTGTCCCTAATCGGCCGCTGGGGCTCGGCATCACACGTGTGGGCAGGGCACTGGAAGAGTGCCCACTGCCTTGCTTGTGGGACCCCACTAAAACAGCTGTCACAGTGGAATTAGAAAATAAATATTCAACATCTTTTTCAAAGGAAAAAAAAACCTGCTTTTTGTTTATTTGTCAGGTGGTTTGGGTTTTTTTATTCTTTTTTAAGTCATGAAATGACTCACACTTCTCTGCTGAAAATAAACCTGAGTGCAGCTGCAGTGAGGACCTGTGAGCTGTGATAGCACAGAGGCATGGGGCCATGAGAGAGCCGCTGGGGACAGTCCTGCCTCAGGCAGCCTCTGCTTGCTGTCAGCACCCAGACCCCTCTCGGGTCATGGGGGGCTGCTGTGGGGCGCAGGTGGCCCTGCCAGTGCTGCTAATGGGGCTAAAGTGGTCCTAAGGGGACACCGCCATCTGCACAGCCCCCGGGGCCTCGTGTCTTTGCACTCAGAGCAGATGCCTCCCAGCCACAAGACACACGTGGGCACCCTGACGTGTGCACAGACACCCATGTGCCTCTGTGCACGCACAGACAGGGGCACATCCCCCCACCTCCATGCGCCCCACGGATGTACAGGGGGTTTTGCTTGCCTGGAGTTTGCCCCCACTGCAGACAGACATTTGTGGTACCATTTGATGTCAGGAGTTCGCTCTGCCATCCCCCACCGCTGGCTGCCTGCAACCTCCCCCAACCCCGTGTGAGGGAGACACAGCAACCACCATGCAGCAGCTTTGGTAACATCCCCCCACACCCTCCCTGGCCCTTCTGGCTTGGTGGTTTTGGGGGCCTGGGGCTGCACCCCTGACGCTGTGCATGATGTGCCCATGTGCTCCTCTCTGCAGAGACCCCTGCAGCGGTGACACACCGGCCGTGCTCCTCGGAGCCAGCTGCATGGCGGGTAAGGCACCTTGAGAGCCCCCCCGTACCCCACACTCCCCAGTTCCCTGCTCCACAGAGGGTGATGCACTGGTGCTCAGCACTCTGGCAGTATGCATCACCCCAAGGACCAGGGGCTTGCTAGGCCCCAAGGCATCCCAGAACGCCTTCTGGTGACATCTTGGGGGCAGGTGGTGTGCAGAGCGGCTGCTTTGCTTGCCTGTCCGCTGCTAGCCCTCGCTCCCTCCCAGCTTCCCAAGATGGACCGTGGGTTGAGAGTGATGAGGATCCCATGCCAGCCGAGCCAGAGGGGTCCCGTGGTCCCCCGGGTGCTCAGCCTCAGCCTGGCCCCTTGGTGCAGACGTGTGTCCTCCGGGACCTGGAGATGAGTCCCCTCGCCCAGACGCAGACTCTGCGGGACTTCGAACAGGTGAGCCCCTGGGGTGCTAGGTCCCCCTGTGGCACTGCCAGGACCCCCCTCCCAGCATGATCAGCTCCCCCCAAGCACCCCCGGGTGCTTGCAGGATGTGTGCTGGATCCCTTGGGTGCACCAGTGGGATGTGAAGGGCAGGAGGGGGATGCAGAGCAGGTGATGGTGGGATGGGGAGAGAAGGCTCAGCCCCCACCGGGCTCCCCCTCGCTGCCCTCCTGGCTGAGGCGAGGTGCGTGGGGGCTGCCAAGGCTCGGGTTTCACCACCCGCCTGTCCCTGCTCAGGCGATTCCTCAAATAGCTCTGGGAGGCCAAAAAAAAGGAAAGGGGCCTGAGCAGGGACAGCGGCAGGAGCTGCAGGCGCGCAGGGACCCCGGGCTGCATCCCCAGTGGCGCCATGTGAGGGGTGCCGGGATGCCCACCCCATGGAGCGCCGGCCATGGCTAACGGGTACCGCACACTCTCCCAGCACCTCAACGACCTCAAGAAGGAGAATTTCAGCCTCAAGCTGCGCATCTACTTTCTGGAGGAACGTGTCCAGCAGAAGGGCGAGGGCAGCTGGGATGATGTCTACAGGCGGGTGAGCACCCGTGGGGAACAGGGATGGGTGCCTGACAGGGGTTTTCCTCCAGATGTCCTCTCTCTTTCAGGAGGAGACGGGGCCAGAGAAGCGCAGCCAGCAGGGATGACAAGAAGGGCATTGGGCACAGCACTGGGGCTGGGGGAGCCACTATGCAGGAATTTTCCCCTTTATGCCTTTGACTGGTGTGGGGAGAAGGTCCAGGAGGGCGTCTCCAGCTTGGTGTGGTGCATGGGGTGGGCTGCACTGCCAGTCTGGTTGCAGACGGATGGAGTGCGTACACCCCATCCCAGCACAAGTGGGCTAAAATACAGCCTGTGCCACTCGGTGCCAGGAGTGCCTGAAGCCCTGCCCTGGTCTGGGGGACCTCTCTGCTGCCTCTGATGTGTTCCTGTGGGCAGCGGCACTGGGGGGTCCAGGCAGGCATGAGGCCATTCTACCCGCCTGCCTCTCACCCCACAGAACATTGAACTGAAAGTGGAGGTGGAGAGCCTGAAGCGGGAGCTGCAGGAGAAACAACAAGCTCTGGACAAAACATGGTGAGTGGGGCCAGCTGAGCCTCCCTGCTCCGGGACAGACACGGCGCTGGTGCAGCATTTGCAACATTTGCATGGACATGGGGGATGGGGTTGTCTGCCTGTGCCCTGCCTGCAGCAGGCAGTGGAGGGCTTTGCAGTGAGGCCAGGCGCCCTCAGGTCTCCTCTTACAGTCCCACCACCGGCCAAAAATAAAGGGCAGCACCTGTTTAGCAGGGGAGGGCAGTGACACGCCTGGGGTCTGTGGTGTGGGTGTCCTGCAGCAGGGCATCACCAGGTGGGGGCCTGGGGCACAGCAACTGGGGAGCCCATGGAATTGGGACTGTGCAGGCACCGCTGTGGTAATTCAGACCCTAAGCATGACCTGGTGCTGCCGGATGAGCTGTGTCCCCAGAGCAGTGGCACTTGGCGGTTATAGTATACCTTGTCTGAGGGTCCTGCAGAAACATCACCCACAGCATGGGTGGAGCTGGGCTGGGAGTACTTGGGGTGGCACAGCTCACCCAGCCTAGCTGGTTTGAGGTGGGGACTTTTGCAAAGGAAGGCCATGCTGTGCCATGACATGACTCGCAGCACTCTGCCAAGCCATACCATGCCGTGCCGTGCCATGCTATCCCACACGATGCCATATCATGTGCCATGCTATGCCATAGCATGCTGTGCCACACTGTGCTGTGCCATATTGTGCTGTGCCATGCCATGCTGTGCCTGGCAGGGTGGCTGCAGAGAACCAGACAACCCGCAGCCAGGCAGCACTTCGTCAGCAGTATGAGGAGCATCAGCGGGACTCGGAGCATGTCTACGAGCTCCTGGAGAACAAGATCCAGCTCCTGCAGGAGGTGAGCCTGGGTGTGGTTCGGGGCAGTGAAGGCTGGGGGCCAGTGCTTGGATGCTCACCCCACTGCTGTGCAGGAGGCCAGGCTGGCACGGAGTGAGACCGAGCAGGCCATGGCTCTGGCCAGAGCCGAAGCAGAGCGGTGCCAGGAGCTGGCAGGAAAGCTGAAGGAAGCTGTGAGGGTGAAGGAGGAGAACAGGAATGATGACAACTACAGTGCCATGGCCCAGAGGTGGGTGCCAGGACCCATCCCCTCTGTTCTGCTAGCCTGTGCCTTGTGCTGGTGCTTGGGGACCACCAAAGGGCTGCTGCTATGCAGGATCTGCGGGATGTGTGGGTCCCATGGGGATGGAAGGGTGACTTCAAGGGGAGAGAGCTGGGCTGTGGGGAATAGGACCATACTGAACGTCCCCCACTTTTCCCTCTCTCACAGGAAGATTGAAGAGCTGACCCAAGAGCTGGCTGCCAGCAAACAGCTTGAGGAGATGCTGGCAGCCGAGAAGCATGACCTGCAGCAGCGCCTGGAGAAGCCCCTGGCCATGGAGGGGCAGGTGGGTGTGCAGATGTGGGGGATCCCAGGGAGGAGCATACCTGCCTAGGGCCTGGCTAGCAGTTCCTGTCCTCTTCTAGGTCTGTGGCCACGGCTGTGCCACATCCTGCCCAGCAGTGCTGGGTGTTTCCCAGCTGTGCTGGAGGACAGGAGGACCCAGTCAGGGGAGTGGCCACCAGTCTCGGGTGTTGGTGCCGCCTGCACCTGTCTGCTATTTAAATTCCTGGTCTTAAAATATCCCTGGTGCAGTGCCAGGTAGGATTTCGGGGCTGAAAGGCATCGGAGCAGCATGTTCCTGGCAGTCACATGGCTCTGGCCAAGCTGCGTCTTGATGGCACAGCGCTGACCCCAGTAGCCATGGGCTATTGACATGTGAACTGCACATGTGGTGGTCCCGTCGGGGGACCCCAATCTGTGCCTATGAAGTGGCACAGGGCAGCGCGTGGGTGCTGGTGGCCTTGTGCTGCGAGGACAGCACCCCAGCACTGCCTCTGGGGAATGGGCATTGGCACTGGGACTGGGGTATGCTGCTGGCCCTGGGATGGGACCTGGCACTGGGCTAGACACTGGGACTGGGGGCAGGCACTGCGGGGGAGCGCTGACATTGGGGCAGGGCACTGACATTGGGACTGGGCCCCCAGATTGGGCTCACAGTTGTTCTGGTCACTGTTGCGGTTGCTGTTGTGGTTGGTCACGGTCACTGTCACAGTTGGCTGCGGTCGCTGTCATGGTTGGTCATTTGGTCCCTGTTGCAACTGCTGCTGCATTCGGTCACAGGGTCACAGTTGCTGTCGTGGTCGGTCGCTGCCGCGGTCTCTGTTGCAGACCCTGTCGCGGTCCCTGTCACACTTGGTTGCTGTCGCGGTCCCTGTCGCGATTCCTGTCACATTTTGTCACGGTCACGTTTGCTCGCGACCGCTGTCGCTGACGCTGTCGCCACGTGTGCCCCGGGCTGGCGCGCACGCGCAGCTTCCGGGCGCAGCAACTACAAGCCCCAGCATGCCTCGCGGGCGCAGCGCATGCGCAGAAGTCCCCGCCAGCCGCCATCTTGAAATGTGATCCAGAAGCCGGGCAGCGCCGTGGCAGCAGCGTCTGCGGCGGGGCCGGGGGGCGCCGAGCGGGGTCCGGGCTGGGCCGAGGCGCGAGGGCGGTGCCGGTGCCGTACGCTGCGCTGTGCCCGTGGCTCCGGGAGCCCTGGCGCTTCTCCCGGTTAACGGGAGGGGTCGGTGCGGCCGGGACCCGAGGGGCCGCGCCCCGGGAAATGTGCTGAGCTCGGGGGGAGGCCCCGGGAGGTCCCTCGGGAGCAGCGGGCTGGGTGCTGGTCGGGAGGGAGGATGAAGGAAGCGTGCCGGATCTGCGCCCGGGAGCTGTGCGGCAACCAGCGACGATGGATCTTCCACACGGCGGCCAAGCTGAACCTCCAGGTGCTGCTCTCCCACGTCCTGGGCCGGGAGCTGTGCCGGGATGGCAAATCCGAGTTCGCTTGCAGCAAGTGTGCCTTCATGCTGGACCGCATCTACAGGTTCGACACCGTCATCGCACGCATCGAAGCCCTCTCCATCGAGCGTCTGCAGAAGCTGCTGCTGGAGAAAGACCGCCTCAAGTTCTGCATTGCAAGCATGTACCGCAGAAACAACGAAGACTCCAGCACGGACGACAGAGCTGGGGATGGGACTGTGGACCTGTCTAACCTGCCTGATGCACGGTACGCTGCCCTCCTTCAGGAGGATTTTGCTTATTCTGGGTATGAGTATTGGACAGATCAAGAAGACCATAGCTTGGAGCCACACAGCTGCCACGCTTCAGAGGGAGCGACTAACCGGCCGCGGCGTTGTCGTGGCTGTGCTGCGCTGCGGGTGGCCGATGCTGACTACGAAGCGATTTGCAAAGTGCCGCGCAAGGTGGCCAGAAGCATCTCCTGTGGGCTGTCTAGCCGATGGTCGGCCAGCATGGGCAATGAAGAGTCATCCGTGTGTGATGCAGTGGAGACTGCCAGCACCAGAGGGCCTGTGGATGGAGAAAGTATGGAGGAAGGCACGCCTGCATCCTCTGTTGAGTCCCTGGACACAACCGTGGAGGCGAGTGCTCTGCAGCAGAAGGACGAAGATGCAGATAATGGTGTGAAAGGCAATGGGAAACGTGACGACTCTTCAGATGACCGCACAACGCCAAACTCTTCACTCAGTGGGAACAGGCTGGAGTTGGCCCTCAGCCTGATCAAGGCTTTGGACTACAAACCCCTTCAGAGCCCCAGAGGCAGCAGGCTACCTATTCCTGTGAAGTCCAGCTTGCCCCCTCCCAAGCCCAGCCGTGACTTGGCAGATGGCAGTGCTTCTGCTGGCTTAGTGTGTGCCAGTTCTGCCTTCCTCAACGTAGACAGAAGATCCTTTTCCAGAGCTCCTTTGGGTCTTTCCCTGGAGATTTCTGATCTGCAAGAGCTGTGGGATGACCTCTGTGAGGATTATATGCCGTTGCGGGTACAGGTAGAGGTCATTGTGCTACTGTTCAGTGGAGCTGTGGCCCAACACTGTGCCCACTAGGGATTCTTCTGTGCTGAGATAATGCTGATAGCCACGTGTCACTGAATCCAGGGCTAAGAATAGGCAGCTCGGTCCTTTTTAGGTGTGCTGTCTCTCTCCTTTGTCATTCTCCTGTTCTCTGTTTCCTTCTTGTGTTCTGGGAAATTAACCTTCCCCCTGCCCATTACCTCTCCCTGGCGAATGCAGACTGATAGATAGGTCTAAGCTCTTTGCATGCTTTGGCATTTTTCTGCTGAGAAAACAACCAATTTCACTTCAACTTTCTCTTTAGAAAGTTGGTGTGACTTTTGCCCACAATGAAAGGGAGTGTTTTAAGCTTCTGGGTATATGTTTTCCAGCAAGCGTGTTTTCTTTGTGCCTGGGTAATGGTTCAGTGTCAGGAACACCTGCCTCTGCAGATCTGTGCAGATCTGCACAGGGATCTATGGCGTGTGCCCTGAGGAAAAGGTGATTTCCTTGCAGGTGGATTTGTGCCAGAGGATGACTTTAGGGTTGGTATTCTAGATAATTGGTTTATTTTCTGATCCTTTGAACTGATTCTATGATTAACAGCGGGTATGGCTGAGAGTTGATGAAAGCTCCTGCTTTCATGAGACTTCTGGTGCTGTTGTCTGTCTTGATGTAGCTCTGCATTGCCCCTCTTTTGCTGGCTTTTATGAAATCTTCATTATTATGCAGTCAAAAAGCTGAACTTGTAACTCCTTTACCACTTCTCGTAATGAATAGAAGGTCTCAGTCAGCTTCAATTTAAGAATATCCATGTCAGCCTAATTGCATCCCCATTAGCAGCCTTAGTGCTCTCTAATGCTCTAGGTAGCCTGGGGGATTAGAAAAATGCTTGTTTATAACTATGGCAACTGTGGCTGTGCTGAATTAGCTTCCTATTTGGACGGCACTGCCTGCTGTCCCAGCTGCTTGCATGTTTCCCAGCGCTGGCTGGTAGTCCCATAAAAACCTGCTAGGGAGGACTGTAGAAAAACTGATTTTCATCTGGTGCACAAAGGCATCGTGCTGGCAACCAGCGCCTGGAGATGTGGATCAGGGTGTTGGTGCTGCTTCTGGAATCTATGTTGCTTGGTACTAATTTTCACTGCTAAGGATATATTTACAGCTTAAAAATAGGCTTTCTCTTAGCAGAGTGTGATGCAATCGACGTGGCACATTTGCTCTTTGTGTCACATGTCACCATCCTCATCTGGGAATGGCCTTTGAGGAGTTCCTCCAGCTTCTGCCATCCAATCATCCCTGCCAGGAATTCATCCTGCAGATTTTTTTTTTTTACTGCCTGTTTCTTGCCATGGCAGCAGCAGTTGCAGGCTTTGCTGCAGGGTCTAGCAGAAAGGAGAAAGTGCTAAATCCTTCGCGTGGCTTTCATGGCAGAAATGAGGAGTCGGATGCAGCTAGGAAACAAAGTAGTTCCTGTACAAGTGATTTTTCCATCTCTGTGCGAGCAACAGTCTTTCTCAAAGTGAAGTATTGCTTTCCAGCAATTCATATGCATAAACGCCCTTCTGGTGGCATGGGAGAGGTGATGATTCCCCGATTGCTTTTGGGAAATTGCTGTTCTGCTTTAAATTTACTGCCATAAGCTATGATGACTGAGAGCAATCTGGTGTCGAGGGCACGTGATCTCTGGTACTGTCTCTTTGGGCGTTTTCTTGAACCAACAATTCTTCCCCTTTGTCATCACAGCCCCAGGAAAATGCCCCCAAGCCCAGCCTTCGGCAGACACATTGCAGCTGCCTGCGGTGTCAGGCTGGCAGCGAGCAAAGCGTTGCCCAGCTAAAAGGCAGTCCTTTGCCCACTGTTCTGGGCAGATGGGAGCTGGGCAGGCTTAGATAATGCCACGATTATTGTTATTGCTTTATTAAGGAAGTCTTGTGTCTAGGTCAGTGTGTGCTGCTGTTGCTGGAGCTGTGCTGAGGAGAGAGGGTCAGTAAAACGCTGCTAGGGAGCCTTCATGCCCCTGGCGCGGCTGTGGGGAAGCATGAGGGAGGCGGCCTGGGCATCAGGGCTTTGTACTCTGGAGCTGCCTTTGCCTTTCCCTCCCATGCTTGTAGGTCTTTGCAGCCTTTCTGCTCATTTTTCTTTGAATTGGGCAAATTCTGAGGAAAGAGCTGTTTTCCTTCCCCACCCCCATTTTCTTTTCAATAGCCTTATTTCAAAATAGCTGCTGTGTGAGAGGTTGCAGCAGCTCTCCATGTCTGATCTGAAACCTTCTTGCTGGGCAAATTTGAAATCGCTTGCTGTGGCTTGAAGGTTTCACTAAAACATAAACAGCATTCAGGTAAAGGGAAGTGTTGCATGTGAGAGGCAATGCAGAAACCCGTGCTGCCTGCCTTTCCTGGAGACAGTGTTTCTGTGGCTGCCAAAGACAGGGATTGAATCTGATGGAGCTAATCACAATTGGCTGTTGTTCTTACAGTGCTGTGCTACCTGGAGATGGTGCTCTGTGCTCTGAAAAGCTCTGGGATGTTCTAATAGCTTCTGCACGGCAACCCTGCGCTTGCCAGGTCTCCTACTTAAAGCAGACACCACCAGTACAGTTGAACTGATAGCACTGATGATGTTCTGGAATACTCAGCGGGTCCTGTGGGGTTTGGAGTGGGTAGCTGGGTTTCAGTGCCGCTCTCGGCAGTTAACAGATCACTAGGCAGGAGGCGACACGAGAGTAAGAAAGGATGACAAGGGATTAGTGTGTGCTCAGCCAGCAGCATCTGGCAGGCCACACGTCAAAGTAGGCTGCCTCCATTCTCAGTGAATGGCTGTCTCGTGAAAAAAATCTCAGCTGTGGCACTGAATTTGCTATGGCTTGTGGAACTGCAGGGCGTGGGCACTGGCGTGTGGGGAGTTTGTGAGGGAGAGCCCAGAGAATCACATATGGATGGCTTCTGAGTGGGGATGACTGCTGGCTCGTGGCAGGAGGGTGGCTGGTGGGAAGGATCAAAGGCTGTGGGCTTGATAAAGATGGAGAGGCTTGGCCGAACATGGGAAGAAGTTGTTCAGTTCAGTGTTGGCTTTGAAGCTTTCTGAGGCTGCCAGCAGGAGGGGATCCATCACCAGCCTGCAGACAGTGGTTAAAGCTGGACAAACTGCTGGGTTCATGGTACAGGAGTGAGAAGAGGCAGGGAGCCCAACCAGCATCTTGGGACAGCAGGAGATTCCTGGTAGGTCAGTTAGAGGGCTGACAGCTGCGAGCCAGGCACACAGGTGAGAGGAGACATGTCAGCGTGATATTTCAGAGGCAGCTAGAAAAGCCCACTGAGCATGTTTAAGCCAATGCTGCAAGGTCTGTTAGGGCTGGCAGCTGAAATGAAGCCCATGCAAGACTTGAGCCATTATTCTTCTTTTTCAGAATTGGCAGGATGAACGTCAGCAGCCACCAGCTCCATGTGACCCTACAGCAGGGGAACACGTGTCTGATCTCCGTGCTGCAGAGCTGCAGGGCAAAATCCAGCAATTTGAAGCTGACAACAAGGTATTTCCTCACTAACAGCACGTTCAACACCTAGTGAGTCTGATGTAATCAGTGTTGGAGGCTGGTCCTAGCCTGGCCAGAGACAGGCATCTGTGCCTTAGTTGCAGCAAGGGTATGTGCTGACATAATTCTCAGTGTAGTTGTCTGCCAGGGGTTAAAAGCATTTATGTTTTTCTCCATGTGCTGTTCAATTTTTCCAAATTTATTTTAGCAAACCATTAGAAGAACTTCTTGCTTGCCCTGTCAGCCTGCTGGGAGCTGTGCGAGGAAAGATGCGCAGGGCTATTTCTCTGTCTCTTGGATTTTCATGGGCCAAGCATGGTGTCTGCCTTTTGAGACAGTTGCCTTCTTTTTTCAAGCAGTAAGGAGTGCAGAGGGCTTCCTGTCTTCATTTTGATTTAAATGCTTTCTTAGGAAAGAAATGCAGCTGAGTTGTCTTGAGGCAGATCAAATTTCACACGTTGCATGGGGTTGATGCTTTTACTTATGCCCTTGAACTCTAAGCAAAACTATAGCCACTGGAAAACAGAGGGATTAAATGTGAAGAAACATCGGGATGGGACATATGTTTAAATCTGGGGACAAGCTTTTTGAGCTGCCTGGACCACAAAGATTGACAGGGAAATAAGGAGGCTCAAGGCCCAGTAAATGCAGTTGGAAGTGTTTGAACAGTTTAGGGGGAACACCTCATAGAGAAGAGGTAACACCACAGGTGTGTGAACAAGGGGAAATCAAGCGGTAGCACCATCTCCTTAAGAAAGTGAGGCTTCAGTATATTCTGAGGAGATGCATAGCATCCAAGACTAAGTATGCCAACAGCCAGCCTGTTCAGAAATGCTAATGAGCAGTTGCTTAAATGCACAGTGTGCACTGTGTTATGAAACGTTATGATGAAAGCAGAGAACTGTCCTAAAACTGTTTGAGGTGGTAGTTTTTTAGGATGAGAATGTCAGAAGCAAAAGTTAAATGGGTTGTAAACCAGCCATGGAGGCTGGTGGGATGTTCCACTTTGCTTTGCGACTGTACTGTTGGTGTGCTGGCACTGGCTGGACTCTGTGCAGGAGCCAGAGCTTGAGGATAAATAAGCCACTGATCTGATCCAGTGCAGAATTACCTTGATGAGCAGTTGCTGCAAGAGTGCCTGATGGTTGAAGGAAGCAGTAAGAGAAGGGGCTGGCAGGCTGTAAAGGGGCAGCTGCAACACTCTGGAGAACCTCATAGGCAGAGGGAACAGTTTTTAGAATGTGTAGCTTTGAATTTTTTGTTCAGATCTCTTGGGAGGTTTTTGGGTTGAAGCAGAGACAAATGATAGAAACAGGGAATGTTGCTGGGCAGTCCGAGCAAGACTCTCCTGGAGTATGCGGGAGGCAGTATGACACATGAACCCAAGCCTAGAACCTCTGCCCTGCATGCGGGGGCGGCACTGGGGGAACCACAGGCACTGAACAGTCCTGTGCAGGGGCTGAAGGCTTTGTGTCTACTCACTGGTCTCCACCCAGCTCAAACTGTATTTTACTATCTAGAGGGACCCACGTTGATCTCGATCTGGTGAATGCCTGGGCTGTACAGACTTGAATAAAAAGTGGAGGGAGTCCCAAGAGTGTTTATGTGGACTATTAGGCAGGAATACAAAACCAACATGTTTCTGTCTTCAGTTGTTACAGGAAAAGCTGAATGAATTGAAGTTTGAATTAAAATCTGTCCAAGAAATGTCACAGGGGCAAGATCGTACAATCCAGAGCCTGAACGAGGTTCTGAAGAGCAAAGAGAGTAAGGTAATAGTTTTGGGTTGGCAGGGTGGTGCTTACCAAAAGTGGAAAGTGTGCTAGCCCTCTAGGCAGTTACTGAAAAGGAATGCTGAAGCCATTGCTAGGCATCCTGGATCTCATTAAATTATTTCTTGCAAAGCTACCACTTTCTTGTGATTCTGACATGTGTCATAATCCATGCTGGAGGCTGAGATGGGAGGGGTTGTGCTTGGTTTGCCAGTGACTGGGCTTTCTAAACTTGGACTCATAGATAGAAGAGCTGTACCATATCATTGAAGGGCAGAATGAGATGATGGCCAAGCTGCAGGACACGTTACACAGAAGCCATGTGGGACAGTTGCAGGTACGTCTCTGGAAAGCCTCAAATATATCAGATTTTGTTCTGCAGGGATCCAAATTTTTAAATCCCACTTATGAAGGGAATATTAGAGTTTCTTTGTTTCCCACTCTTGTTAGATGTCAGAGAGCCCACTGTCATCCCAGGAGCAGCAAATGTCACTGCTTGATCTTCAGAACACACTTTTCTGCACCAAGCTGGAGGTGCAGAAGTTGAAAGGAGCCCAGTGCCAGAAAGAGCATCAACTGGCTGAAGCCAGGAGAGCAACCCAGCTTCTAGAGACCATGGTGCATGAGGAAGAACAACAGAAAGAGGCAACCTGGAAACACAATCAGGTATGAGAAGCTCTTAGACTGGAAGTCTCTGGGGTTACACGACTTAAGAAGTGCTACTGTAGTCAGTACTCTGCTCTTTTTCATCATTTCTATCTACACCAGTCTGGGCACGCTTGGCTAACCCCATGACACTTACGGCAGGGAGAATTCTCCAGCCTCCTCAGCTTCATATCTGAGGATTTAGAATCAGCAAAGACACTTGGTAGTGGGAATATCATCACTTATCTGTCTTCGGCTGCTGCAAATGTCCCATCTCTTTTTGTGATATTACAAAGTCAGTGTCCACTGCTGCGCAGGTGTCCTGATTTCAGCTGGAATAGAGTTAATTTTATTCCTGGTAGCTGCTGTTTTTCAGATTTAGTATGAGAAGAATGTGCAAAATACACTGTTTTTTTTAATGCCGTTGCTGAGAAATCAAGGATTTTTCAGTTACCGATGTTCTGTCAGTATGTAGGTGCAGAGCCAGGGCGGCTAACCCACGCTGGCCAACAGAATAGACCATACCATAACATCATGCTCAGTATAAAATGGGAATTTAGCCTTTGGGTGGGTAGGCAATCTAGGTTCCATGTTAGGTGTTCTGTGCTTGCTCAAATCACTGCTCAGGATGGGCTAATCATTGAACACTGAGCAGTTGCATTTTATTATATTCTTATTTAATATACTTATTGATGTTGTTGTTACTATTATTGTAATATTGTTCTATAAACCTGTCTTTATCTCAACTCACAAGTTTTGCTTTACTTCCCAGTCCCCATAGAAGTGCATTTTGAGTTGTGAAAGCTGTAGTATTGCAGAGCAGTTCTGGCTGCTCCCACAGCTCTTGTTGCTTGTGGCTTCTTTAAACAGCTGGCCTGCTGTTTAAAGGTCCGAGGACTGACTCTAAGGTATGCGATTTTCCCTGACAGGAGCTGCGTGCTGTGGTACAGCAGCTGCAGGCAGAGCTGCAGGACAAGGCTCAGCAGCTCCAGATGGTGGAGCAAGAGAAGTGCCGTGAGCTGCAGGCCCAGGAGCAGAGAATTCAGTGTTTGAGTCAGCATCTGGCTCACAAGGAACAGCTTCTGCAGGTGAGATGCAGAAAGATTGGGATCGAGCGTGAGTAGCCAGGACTCCTGCTCCTCCTTTGGTATTTGGTGATACAAAAGTCAGCCTGTAGCTTTCATGCATGCCCCTCGAAGAAGGGAAAGAAAGAGGTGCATCTGAGCTCCTCAAGTGAGGAAGGAGGCACAGGTTTATGAGTACCTCAGCCCACAGCAATGCCTGGTGAGCCCTGGCAGGTGCCAATCAGACAACCCCAGGTGGTGGGGCATTGCCACCCTTTATTGTGGGAGGTAGAACAAGCGAAGGGTCGAGATAGTCCTGATTCTCTTCTGCAGCTCTTGGGAGAGCTTCTGGGCTGACAGTTGTAGTGTGGGGGGTGTGTGTGACCTTTAGGAATCGCGGGAACTTCTGCAATGCCAGCAAAGCTTGGACAAGAGCCCTGCAGCTGTGAAAGCCATGTTGGAGAAACTGCAGCAGCGAATCAGCGACAGGGATGCTGCTCTGGAGGTGAGCACCATCTGTTGGTAATGTTTCCCTGTTTTCTCTGTAGCTTTGGCTGCAGAGTGGCCCCAGGCTGACCCAAGGGTGGACAGTGTCTTCTGCATGCTCTCCATGGCTCAGCTTTCCAGAGACACCTCTGAAAGGGAGAGCTAAGGTGCCCAACAAAGTGAGTGGTGGGCTGCAGAGCCCTACTACCCCATTCTGAGTGATCACCTCCTCTCACCCTAGCGAGCAGTAGATGAGAAGTTCTTTGCCCTGGAGAAGAAGGAGCAAGAGCTGCAACAGCTCCACCTTTCAATAAGAGAGTGTGGAGGGGACCTGGAGAGGCTGCGCAGTGTCCTATCCAGCAATGAGGCCACCATTCATGTGAGTGTTTGCACCTGGGCATGCAGAGACCTTCCTGGCTGTGGTGTAGTGCTAGGCAGACCTTCCTGTGGATGCTCTGGGTGTTGTCAGAGAGAACGGCTGTGGTGTTGGCTGTCTTCTGGCCTTGCATGTAGGGCAAGTTCCTGAGTCACTGGTGTTTCTGGGCTGAGTGTAGAGGCGAGTGTAGTGTCTAGAGGGGACGGGGGTGAATCGATGTGACTCCACTAGATGGAGAGGCTGGTATTCCTAGTTCTGCTTCAACTGGGATAAAGTCACTGTCTCTGAGCTGCTTCTGTTGTGGTCCCCAGAGCCTGGAGAGCCTCCTGAAAGCCAAAACCCTGGAACTAGAGCAGGTGTCAGCATCCCACCAAAACCTCTGCTGGCTCAAGGAAGAGATCGAAGCCAAATCCTGCAGCAGGCAGAAGGAGCAGGAGGGAATCATCCAGCAGCTGCAGACCTGCCTGCATGACAGGAATAAAGAAGTGGAGGTGAGGCTTTAGATTGGCTTCCTGAGCCTTCAGCCAGTTTATCTGAAGAGAGGAGATCTGGAGCCTCCTGGCTGCCTGCTTTTGAGGAGGGCATTTGAAGCTGTGCTCAGTGCTTTGGATGGAAGCTGGCTGCTTTTGTCTTCTGTAAATACCCGCACTTGCTGAGACACTGCTCTTAACTACGCTCGGGTTGAAGAGCTGTTCATCTTGAACAGTGCATCTTGATGGTAACAATGTCTCCCTGTCTCTCCCTTCCTTCCTCTTATTCAGGAGCTTACAGCAACTCTGCTGGGCAAGCTGAGCCCAGGGCAGAGTGAAATAGCAGAGGAGCTGTGCTTGCGTCTCCAGCACAAGGAGAAGATGCTGCAGGATCTCCTCAGTGACAGGAACCGTCAGACCATGGAGCATGGTGCTGAAATCCATGAGCTGCTGCAGGCCATGAGCGCCAAGGAGCAGCAGAGTCAAGTGAGTTGCGTGCAGTGGTGCAGTCGGAATGCTGAGGTGGATGGCTCAGCATGGTGTTAAGCAAATGGAAACTGCTCTCTGGCTGCTGTTGTTGTAGCCTGGTAGAGCTGCTGAGTGAAGAACCACATGAGATGCCGTCAGCTGTTCCTAGGTTGGTCTCAGCCCATCACATAGGAACAGTTATGAAGCAGCAGCTCATACAGCAGTGTTTGCGTATCAGGTCCCTGTCATTAAGTGGACTGAGCACTTAATGGGTGTGTATATGATGGGGAAGGAGGTGCAGATCTTCTGACTAGGTAGCTGTGCTCCTGGGCTTGGGGCAGCAGAGGGGCTGTGGGACAGTTGCTGCTTTGTGTGGGTGTTGCCAGACCAAAAAGGAAGACTGAACTGTTTCTTGTGTAGTGCAGAAATGTGGGGAAGCTCTGCTTGTTGGCTCTTAACTTGCACATTAGTCAAACTGGTGTGTGGTCCTGGGCACGTAAATACCACTTGAAGAGCCACAGTTCCTACTTTGCTTACTCTTGCATGCTGGGTGTAGTTTGGTGCTACCCAAGATACTCAGCTTGGAGTTTTCATTCATAAAAAGGGGGCTAAAAGGCCAAGCCTATCTTTTCCTTTGTCTGTCCTTTGTCTTTCTCCCTTCCTGAATGAGGTGTGAGGAACTGAGGAGCTTGTTCCTCTGTAAGCAGAGGCCAAGCCTTGCTGCAGCTTATCTGACAAGCAGGGATGGGAGGAAAGCAGTGGAATCACTGTGAGTGGCCAGGAGCAGTAGCTGCCAGGCTGGTTTGCAGATCCCTTCCAGTCTCAAGTGACAGATAAACATTGATATGATTTCCCTTAGCCTTTAAGGAAGGTGAGGGACAGGGATCCTACCTCTGATCACAGCCCTTCCTTTCCCTGTTTTTCCCACTCAATCAGGTGGCTGCTGAGAAGATGGCGCACGCTTTGGCTGAAAGGAGCCGTGAATTACAACTCCTGCGCCAACATGTCTTGGGAAGGGAGCCTGTTGGGACCCAGTCAGCTGGTGCTAGGCTGTTGAAGCAGGACGAACAGCTTATACAAGTAAGAATCGTGCTCTGTGTTTCTCTGCCTGTGGTCTCAGGGCTCCAGAAAGAACTGGTGGCAGCAGGAGGAAACAGAAGAGAGGGGAACTCCACAGAGAATGACACAAATGAAAATGGGATTAGGGAAGAAACTTCTTATAGGAGGAAGAGAAGAAACTGAGGAGCAGAAATGCCGCCTGGATGTTCTGATCTTTATTCCACCAGCCTTTGTCACTCAGGATCTCCTTTTGTTTTGATCAGGCACTATTTCAGTCCTTAGGGTATGTGAGAGTATGACAGAAATCTACCCTCTGACCTTTCAGCATTGACCCAGTCCTTCCTTGGCTGTGCTGCCTTGTTGTATTGTAATCCCCTCCCTGACATTGTCACATTCTGGAGAGGACAAGAGAGCTAAT
This sequence comes from Phaenicophaeus curvirostris, assembly GCF_032191515.1. Taxonomy (NCBI): domain Eukaryota; kingdom Metazoa; phylum Chordata; class Aves; order Cuculiformes; family Cuculidae; genus Phaenicophaeus; species Phaenicophaeus curvirostris. Next base: position 10,877,577 of record NC_091399.1, on the reverse strand, counting down.
TTTAGGTCCCACTAATTCTTGGCAGAGCTTGCTGGCTGTTTGCTGTCTCTTCTACAATTGGAGTTGGTATTTTTAAAGCAGCTTTGCTAAAAACCCCTTTGAGGCTGAACACAACTCCAAGGCTACATATGCCATGCTCTTATTGACAGCTGTTAATGGTTTATTGGTGAGCTGATATGTTGAACATTTTTAAGCAGCTGTAAACAGGTTGCTTGTTTCTATTCCCAGGATCAAAGTGAGGTCTAGAGGCTTCCAGGAACATGCGTATGGGTCATGCTCTGCGTTTTCCTTCCTGCGTGGTCGCTCTGAGCCACATCTTTGCATGAATATGTAGATCTTTGTAGAATCTCAGTTGAAAGCTGGGTTTGCTGCAATTGAGTGAAACCTGTTTAATCTGTATTATGAAGACACTTGCTGCCAGCAGTCTCAGTCCCAAATAAAACAAGGTCAGAGCCCAGCTGCCCACATATACAGCTTCTAGGCTGAGTGCAATTCGCTTGTCTGTGCTGTCTGGCCAGATCCCCTTCACTGGTGTCTCAAATTTCAGAGGCATCAACAAAGCAGTCAGCAGCTTTGCTGTAATCCTGGACCTCTGGGGAAGCTGTGAGTGCTAGAGTCCCCATAAAGGTACAAACCTGGAGGCTTTTCTGTTTTTAGGTAAGAACTTACGGAGCTACAGCAGCTGCCGGACCCACCCAGGGGGACAGCAGCTGCAGGACAGAGGGAGGTGAGTGTGGTGACAGCTTCTTTCAGGGTCCCCAAACATGACCAGGGCTTTTTGCTGTGGGGGAAACCTGCTTATGTGAAACTGTGAGAGTAAAGAGCTTTGAGCAGGAGTGAGTATTTTGAAATAAAGCTGCGTCTTCTATTTGGGTGATGATTAGATGTCTGGGACATCTAATGATGTGTAGGAAAGAGAGCCTGGTGTTGGGCTTGAGATGAAGTGCTTCTACTGAAGAGCTGATGCTGTACAGTGAAGTTAGGTTAAGGCTGAGCTGAGAGAAGTGCAACTGGTTTGAGTTTTGTCTTGGGGCCAGGACACGTGAACTTTGCTGGGGTGAGCTGGCAGGCCTGGGATATTGCTGTTGCCTCGAACTGCTGCTAAAGGATCGAGTAGGGAAGAAGTGTCTTTACTAAGATGCAGTGTGATTTGGAGCACAAGCATTGTGGACTTACGTTGCCAAAGAGGGATTCTGTCTGATCCTGGGGTCAAAGGGAGCAGCTGACACACAGGAACCGTGCAATAACCATGCTGTCTTTGCAGTTTCGATGTCAGCAGCAGAACTGGAGAAGGATCTTGTTAACGCCAAAGACGAGCTGGAGCTAATGGCAAAGAAGGAAAGGGAAAGCAGGGTGAGCTTGCAACAGAGCCTGTGCTGATCTCCCTTGCTTACAGGACACCACTGGGCTCACTGAAGGTTTTGGACCCTTGTTGTGAGGGGAGCCCCAGTATGCTTGCAGTGGAGTTTTAGCTTTCTGATGTCTTTCATGGACTTCTCTTCCCTCCCTAGCGGGAGCTCACTGCTCTCCAGTCTGTTGTGGCCACACAAGAGGAAGAGCTGCAGGTGCAGGCCTCGGATATCGAGTCATTGACTAGGACCATCCAGATGAAAGAGGACCTCATCAAGGTGAGATAGTGCACTGTGCTGGATTGGTTCCATCTGGGAAGACTGCATATAAGTCTCTTCTTTCCCCACACCCTGTACTTCATGCTCACTCACTCACACTGTATGGCAAGACCGAACCAAGCTGCAGGCTTTCTGTGATAGCTGTGAGAGGGTACTCTTTGCTAAGGAGCGAGGGGCTTCTTCAGAGTAACGTGGCTGGTTGTCCATGGATGGTATTGCTGCTGGTTTGCCTACAGCCCTCTGTGTTACTTTGTCCAGAAGGCAAAGGCTCCAAAACCCTAAAGTGACATTATTTGGCTTTTTGCTCCTTGTCTGCCAAACACCTTTCTTTGAGACTCCTTTAAATGGAGTATATTGTATCCCTTCTCAGTTCCTGTTCCAGGCTGTTGTCTCTACTTAACACACCCTGGGTGCTTTGGCATTTATTTCATAAAAGACCTGGGTCTTTGCAAACACTGGAAACTTTTGGCAGCTGTGTTCCAAGGAGGATTATGAAGGTTCAGCTGTCCTTGTTACTGATCCCTTTTTCACTGAGCCCTCCTGTTCTTGGTTTTCAGGATCTGCAGATGCAGCTGGTGGATCCTGAAGAAATTCCAGCTATAGAAAGGCTGACACAAGAAGTGCTAATGCTTCGGGAGAAAGTGGCCATAGCAGAGTCAAGAGGACAAGAGGCTACTGGAAACAGAAGGCAGCAGGTAGTGTGCCATGCAGGGCAAGCTTGAATGTGTTTGTGTGTTTGCTAGTGCTAAGTTGTGAGGCTTTCTTTTCAGCCTTTGGATATGTTGAGTTGTGCTCATCCTTGGAAGCAGGCTGTTTACAATAGGGGGAGTACAAAGGAGGAGAGGATTGTTTCCCTTTAGTGTTTCTCTCAAAGGCAGAGTCTTTTGAAAGTTCAAGGATGACAGTGATCAACTTGATCACTTGGACACAAGCAAGAGAGGAAGAGGAAGCTCCTGTTTCTCTGGGGCAACCACATGTCTCCTTTGCTTTCTGAGTGTTGCATTTTGTCTATTCTCTCCACCCAGTTGTTACTGATGCTTGAAGGGCTGGTGGCTGAAAGGAATCGGTTAAATGAGGCTCTCCAGGCAGAGAGGCAGCTCTATGGCAGCCTGGTAAAGTTTCACACACACCCAGACAGGTAAGCGAGGTCCGTGTGAGGTCCGTGTGCGGTGCTCTGCTGCTGGTGCAAGTGTGGGTGGTACAGTGGGGCAGTCCCTGAAGTAGCGATCGTTTTGCAAGTCTGAGAGCCCTCAGTGGGAAGGAGAATCAGACAAATGTGGCTTTCAGACTCTTTGTTTTAGGCTGCCTTCTTCCCTTGAGGAGGGAACTCCCCACTTTGCTATCTCTTGTTCAGGCCCTGGGATATTCGTCTCTGTTCCCTGGCTTGTCCCTTCCCACACACACTTGGCCACCTTTCAGAGGCTGATGTCAAATTCCCAACCATTTGTTGGGTTGATAAGGATCTGTTTAGGTGCTTATCCAGGGGGTTGTCTCACAGGGCAGCATGGCCTGCATTCTTTGTCTTCTGCACTAATCCCCTCCCCTTCGTGGGGTTGTAGCCTCTGGGATATTTGAGCTACCTGATAGCGCAGAAACTCATAAGTGGAGTGCTTGGGTAAGTACTGAAGAACAGCTGTGACTAGGAGTCCCCTACCATGGGCTGGGCTGTAGCCTTTTGGGGGGATGGCTGTGTTCTGGGGAGGTTTAGAGATGAGGCAGGAGGTGGCTGAGCTGCCTGGGGGGCATGCAGGGTCTGTACATGGAGCAAGAGGCATTTCTGAAGGGAGATGCCAATTTAGTTGTGCTTGCTGTTGCGTGTCTAACCCTCTTTCTTTTTGTGCGGCGTGTCTGCTTAGTGCTGCAAGAGACCACACACTGCAGGTGGAGCTGGAGGGGGTCCAGGAGCTCCGGGGACAGCTGGAAGAAGCTCTTGGAAGAAGCTTGGAGCGTTTGAGCAGGCTGGAGACTCAGGGCGCCATAGGAGGTGGGGAACAGGAGCGTGTGAAAGTCCTACCCCAGCATGCCTTCTGAGTACTGGTGCTCACCCGCCTGCCACGGAAACGGTTCACTAACTGAGCGAGCCTGTCTCACTGACTCTGGGAGGGTTGCTTTGGTACTCAGTAACAGTACGATAGAGCTGGTGCAGAGCTTTTTGTTTTGATTTTTGAGCTGCTTTGGAAATGGCAATCCGTGCAATTCACCTGTGTCTTGTGTTATGTTCCTGCCTGACCCACCCTGGTGGCCAGTGATGTATTTGCACATTCAAAACATTCCATTTTAGTTGATTTCCCTCCACCTACCTTTTCCTCCCACCTTCGTGGGCCGAATAAAGATTCCCTTTCTCTGAAGGAAAAGCCAAATGTTCTCTATCATCTCCCAGGTGCATAAGTGTGAGTTTTTGCATTCCCTTCCCCTTTTTCTTACCAGTGACATCCCCATCTTGGGTTGATCATGGCTGGCCCAAAAGGAGAAGGGCTATATGGAAAAGTGGGTTCCAGAGCCAGAGAATTTGACAAAGGTTGCAAGACCTGGTGCCACTTGCCTGGTGCTCTTAGACAAGTCCGAGTGTAGAAACAATGATTTCATTTTGTGCTTAAACCAAGTCCTTCTCCTCTATTACTGACTTTTTTTATTGCTATTTGTAAGTTGTCTCCACCTGGCTTTTGAGTGCCTTCAAAGGAGACCTTCCTCCTCATTTTGACAGAGGGTTCTGGCTGACTGAGGCTGGTCCCTGCTCCCAGGGTGGGGGCTGGGTCTGGTCCCTCACCTGCATGTGCACATCTCACTTACAGGCTCCACAGGCCCCTTGGGCAATGGGCAGAACCCTATGTCTGCTTTGCTGGGGAGAGTCCCACTTGGCACCACTGCATACCTTTTGTAGGGCATCTTTCACCTTCTCTGGGAGTGTTGGGGCTGGTATGACAGCTGAAAAACAATAGCAAGAGCTTTCCGATGACCGGTGCTTCCCATATGCAGTGAACTATGGATCGGCTGTCTTGTACTCGATTGATTCTCAAGAGCGACAGGAGCAAATTTTTTACCTCTGGGCATTTGTGTTTCTGCTCCTGCTGAGCTAGGAGTGAGTAGAGCAGAAGAGCTCTGTATTGCTGGGCTGCACTACCTGGACCTGCACCTGCTCTGCTGCTCGTCTCCTGTGACCGCTTCACATGGTGCTACTTATCCCATGCCTTGCAATCGTGCTGAGGTCTTCTCTTCCCTGCCTCAGATGGGGATGGGAGGCAGCACAGCTCTCCCTTCACATGCAGCTAGGCAGTCTGCTCCTCTGGGTCCCCAGGGAGCTGTGGGAGGAGTTCAGCTGTTCCCATGTGGCCTGAAGGGGCACAGCTGGGGGCTGCTGGGCAGCCCTGGTGTTTGGTTAGCTTTTCCTTTCTTGTCTTTCAGCTCATTCTCTTCCTCTCATTTCTCTGTGTAGCACCATCTTTTCTTTCTCATTCTGCCTCCCACTTTGTAGGTGCCTTTGTGTCCCTGTCCTTACCTTTCCACTGTCCCTCATTTTCCCTGGCTCTGATGCCTGGCTGGCTCACTGGTCCCTCAGGTACCACGGAGCCCAGACCCAGCACAGACTCATTGTCATGGCACAAGGGAAGTCTTGGCTGGTGCTCTGGCAGCTCTCATCTTTTCTTCTGTGTGTGTTTTGCTGCAGACGTGTCCTTGGCCTCTTCTAACATCACTACTCTGAAGTGCCTCATTAGGGGAGCATTATCCTAGGCTGAGATGTCCCAGCTTTTCCACTCTGTTCTTTAGGACCTCCTTTCATCCCTGGTATCCCTGACTGTGCACTCCTCTGCCCCTTAGAAGAGCCAGCCTGACCCTCCCATGCCCAAGAGCACCCTCTGTCAAAATGTGCAGTGCTTTGTGCTGTCGTGTAGCTCTTCGTGGAAGTCTCTCCTTCCTCTCTTTCCCTGGGACCTTTTCTCTTGTTCCCAGCAGCATGAAGCCTTCCAGTGCAGCCAGTGTACCTGGGTGTCCAGTGCCTCTGGGCCACGTGCAGTTTTTAAGCCGTGCAACTGGTTATCTTTGCTGTCAGGCTAGGTGTGAAAGACAGCAGAAACTGTGAAAAACAGTGCTGGGGTCACATCTCTTCTCTGCTTTGCTAACACAGAGCTGAGCGGTGCCCGCCCCCTTGAATTTACACCCTGGTGTGCTCCTGCTGCGATGCTGAACAGTAGCCTAGGCAGGCTAGGTGCACATTCCTCTGCTCCCCCAGCACCAGCTTCCTCTTCTTCCTGTGGTCAGGTTTCCCCGTGCCTCTTGAGATTTTCTCTCCCTTTTTCTGCCCCAGCCCTGGAGTGATGGAGCCATGTGGAGCTGTGGGTGATGGTGAGAAGTAGGGTGCTGTGTCCCTGGAGCAGCTGTGACAGCTGTGAGCCACCCTGCCCTGGTCTCAGCCATGGTGACCCAGCTTGAAAGCCATGAACGTGTGGCCCTCGGTTCCCAGCAAAGCCTGCAGCTGAGGGTCTGCCTCCCCTCACTCTTCAAGGCCCTGCAGCCAGTGAGCTGTAGCCCTAGATGGTTGCCACCTGGCAGGCTACGTCCCCAGGGCTGACAGGGCTGTGCTTTGGCTATGGCGAATGCCACTCATGGGAGCTGCTGCTTCCCTCAGGTGCTACTGTTGCTTCCAGTGCCACTAAGGACTTCGCTCCCAGAACAGCACTTGTCCGCGACAGCCACGACAGCTCTCGCTGCGCCCTGGGGCTTGGCTGCTTCCGTGCAGGCTCCACCATGCAAGGTGATGTCTGCCCAGGCTCAGCAGTGAGGTGTCCCTGATTTTTACAACCTTGTGGCAGTTGGTTGTCATGAGTGGGTCTCCTGCGTGTGCCACCCTCTGTGTGTGCTGTGGGCCTGCCCTGCTGCAAGGCATGCTCCTGGCTGACCCTTGGCTCTCCCATGTGCCACATGCTTCCCTGCTGGCGTCTCCTTCACCAGTGGTGTTTGGGGGCTCCTTCCCCTGCAGGATTTCTCTGTGTTCCCGTGCTCTGTGTTCAGCCCTGCCTGGGAGCTCCACACCTAATGGTGTTGGGTTTGGCCTTTGGCAAAAAAGCCACATCTGTGGGGCAAAGGCAGCTGTGAAACCTGGCCCTGCACAGCCCCAGGGCTGGTCTTGGGCCCTGTCCAAGCTCCTTTTCCCTTGGGGAGAAGAGAGTTTGAGGGTACAGCCATGTCACAGCCCAGGCAGGCTGAGCCTAAGTAGCACAGGCAGGGCCCTGTGTCTGGGTGGGAGGAAGGCTGCCCAGACAAGGGGTGCGAGAACTTGCCCTGGGCTGCACACTGAGGGGCTGGGAGCAGAGCTGTGTGCGAGCCAAAAAGCATGCCCTCAGCTCAGCTCCGTACAGGGTGAGCCCCAGGCCCGGTGCACTGTGCCATGGGATAAAAGTGTCCCTCTAGCTCTGCTGCAGCTCTGCAAGGCCAGCGCAGGGCTTGCAGAGAGCCCTGTGCGAGGCACAGCAGAAGGGCTTGGGTGGCATGGACAGGGTGGATGTTTGTGCCCTCCCTGAGCTGCTCCAGGCCGTCATTTGGGGTGCACCCCTGCCAGGTCAGGCAGTGCCAGTGAGTGTCCCTGCACGAGCATCTGCTGCTGGATGTGGCTCGCCAAGTGGCAGCAGGTTGGGTGGCATGCGTGTACGTGGGTCAGGGCAGCAAGCAGTAGGTGGTGTGAAGGCAGAGATGTGGATGGTGTTGGTGCCATTGCTGGGGTGCCGTCCCCGGGGCCACAGGCAGCTGGGACCGTCCCCTCCCTTGGTGCTGTGTTGGAGCTCCAGCATACGAGGAGGATAGTAGGGCACAGGGACAATAGGGACACCTTGGTCCTGCTGGGAGTGCCCCGGCACCGGGCATGTGCAAGAGCAGGCACCTGCTCTGGGGCTGCCCACGGTGTTCCTGGGCATCACCAGGGAGGAGGAAACAGAGGTAGTGCCACCACTGCCACTGCTCTGAGCTCTTCATTGTGCTGTGCTGTCCCCTAGGTCAGGCCACAGGGACAGATGGTGATGCTGTCAGCACTAAACTCACGGAGAGCATCGAGGAGGAGGCAGCTCACAGCGCAGTGCCCCAGCACGTGAGTTGAGGCAGCATGACACCAGGAACACAGCTGGCCCTGCACCTCTGCCCAGCTGTGATACAGCCCTCTTGGAAATGCTCCCTCACCCTCTGCCTTTGTCCCTCTAGAACAGCCACCGGGCTCCTAAGGAAACTGGGGGCACAGAGAGGGCCCCCGTGCGGAGCACAACACCCACTATTGCAGAGCGGGAAATGAGGGCAGAAGAGGAGCTGCTGGAGTTGAAGGCACAGCTGGAGGAAGCTGGTTTCTCCTCAGTCTCCCACATCAGGCAAGAACCCTGGGACGCTGGTGTCAGCGAGTGGCAGTATTTGTGGGTGGTAAAGGGTACCCTGCATCCCAGCCACTGCCTGCCTTTCACAGTGCCTTGTGCCCCCAGGAAGGCAATGCTGAGCCTGTGCCTGGAGAACGCAGAGCTGAAGGAGCGAATGGGTGAAGCCACATCGCTGCTGGAGAGCGGGGAGCAAGAGGAAGCTTCGCTGGGCAGCTCCCTGGCCCCTGAGCCCTGCAGGCTGCAGCGGAAGAACCGCAGTTCCCATGGGGACTGCCCAGTTGGTGGCAGCGGGGATGGCCAGCGACTCCCAGCAGAGAGGGAAGCTGTGCCTGCTAAACGCCCAGCACTGGAGACACCATCCCAGGGTGACGTGCCAAAGAGACCCTGCCCTGGTACTTTGGGTGGAGGCCACGAGAGCCACGTAAGTGCCTTGGGCACAGGGGACTGGGATGGTGATGGCGATAGCGATGGGGACCTCATGACCCATCTCCCTCCCGGCAGGCGGAGGGCACAGCCTGCAGCAGGGGCTGGTCGGGGCTGGGCGCAGAGCTGCGCTCTCAGGTGGCGCGGGGCCAAAGGCAGTGCCAGGAGCTGCAGGACAAACTTGCCGCCTCAGAGGCCATGGTGCGGGCACAAGCTGAGCAGCTGGAGAAGTACCTGCACCGTGAGTTAAAACCCTGGGTGGAATGGGGGGTCTGTGCTGAGCCTGATGTGATCTGTGCACGGCGCTGCATGTGGGGTACGGGTGGGGAATCCTGCCTGGAGGGGAACTCGGAGCTGATGGGACTGCCTGGCAGGTGAACCCCACACCCAGCAACTCAGCAAGCAAGTGCAAGTGGACTTCCAGGACCTTGGCTATGAGACGTGTGGGCGAAGTGAGACTGAGGCTGACCGGGATGAGACCACCAGCCCTGGTAAGGAGGTCTAAGGTTCTGGGGGTCCCTATGCCTTACCTATATAGTGTGGAGAAGTGACACTGTCCTGTCCCCTCTGCAGAATGTGAGGAGCTGGATGTGTTCAGTGAGCCCAGCCTGGAAGAGGAGCTGGGGTCCCCATGCTGGCCAGGAATCCCTGGGGTGGGCAAGGCTGCCAGGAAAGCTGTGGCACCAGGGGATGTGGGGGCCTTACGCCAGCATATCCAGGACCTCAAGGCACAGCTAGTCAATGCCAACAAGGTGATCCAGAGCCTGCAGCGCCGTGCCCGCTCCATTTCTGTCACCAGTGGCTACGCCTCAGGTGCTGAGAGGCCCCCACCGGGTCCCACAGCCCTGGCCTCCCCGGGCCACAGCCTCACCGATGAGGACGAGGGCTGGCAGTCCGATGGCCATGGCTCCCTCTGCCCCCCTGCCCTGCGGGCACACCATGACCTGCAGCAGCTGGTTAACCGCGTCGCCCTCCTCGAGGCGCAGCTACCTGCAACCAAACCTGGAGGTGTTTTGCCCAAGGAGCTGCAATCTGCCACCTGGTCGGGGTAGGACTGTGGGATTGGGGACAGATGGGGGGCTTGTGGGGGTCTCCAGGGGTTGCCCAAGCTGGTGGCTTTTTGTGTCACAGTTTCCCTGCAGGCAGGCTCCAAGGTGTTTGTATGGTGGGGCAAAGTCCCAGGGGTGGACAGCAGAGAGACTCCCCCGTGACACCCTGACCCCAAGGTGCTCTCTGGAGGTCTGGCAGTCCTGTAGACCCCTGCTTGCTGATCCCTCGTAGGAAATACAACTCGCTGATTCAAGCGCAGGCTCGGGAGCTCTCCCACCTGCGGCAGACACTGCGGGAGGGCCGTGGTGTGAGCCACAGCCTGACCCAGCACCTGCGCGATGCACTGCGGTCCTTTGAGGAGCTTCTCCGTGGCACTGACATCGACTACTACCTGGGCCAGGGCTTCCGGGAACAGCTGGCCCAGGGCAGGCAGCTGGCTGAGAGGCTCAATGACAAGTTGGGCACCAGTAAGTACCTTCGGGGTGGCACTGGGTCTGGGGTATGACAGGACAGGAAGGGATACTTTGATGGGTGGTGCGAACGGCTGGGGCCACTGGGACACCTTGTGCTGTGTGGGCTACCCGCTCTGAGCTGGGCTGTCTGGCTGTGGCTCTGCCTGGGGACAGGCAGCCTGGGGCACAGGGCACTGACTGGCCCCTCTCTGGCTTGTTTTTTCAGGAGATCGACAAGATGGGGAGGAGAAAACCAGCCATGAACTTCTGGCACTGAGGTATCTGTTCCCAGGGAGGGATTGAGGGACGTGCTCTGCGTGGGCACCCTAGAGGCTATTGCTGCTCTTGCAGGGAGGCTTTGGGGTCCTCTTGGGGTCTCTGCTCCAGCTGGATGTCCTATCACTGCCTCTCCTCTGGACATGGGGCTCCCCAGGCTTGGCACATGGGGTGTCATCCTGGAGAAGGCACAGCACAGAGGGGAAGGACTGCGGGGATGGGGTTTACCCAAGCCTGCCTGGGGGTCACCTATCCTGGTGATGGGCCACATCCACAGGCTCAGCCGGGAGCTCCAGGAGAAGGAGAAGATGATTGAGAGCTTGGAGGCAAAGCTGCAGGAGCGCTGTGAGTCCCCAGGCAGCAGCCGCCCACCCTCTGGGTCGTCCGGCTCTGCCACCAGCATCTCCTTTGTGTCTGAGGGGCTGGAGCCCTGCTCCGATGGGGACGTGGCCAGCGAGTGCAGCCAGTGCCAAGAGGAGCCTGCCCGAGTCGCAGGTACTGTGGGCTGCGCGGGGTCCACAATGGTGGGCTGGGGACACGCAGCCCCTGTGTAACTTGTGGGTTCCTGCAGCAGGAGGTGCCCATCAGGCCCGGGAAGGGGCTGCCCGTATGGCACCCTGGCGCACAAGTACCCAGCAACTGGGGCTGCAAGGATTGTCTCGGGGAGCCCCCATGGTACCACAGACCTGCAAGGCTGGGACTGGACCAGCCAGAGCCCTGCTAACATTTCTCCGTCTCTCTCCTGTCTCTAGGCCTTCACTTTGACTCTTTGTCCAAACCTGTCAGTGCCTCCCTGCCTGCGCTGGCCCCTGGGCTGCCCCGCTTCCTGCCTGCTGGGCTCCCCCCTGCCGCAGCCCCCCAGCTCCTGGGCTGCTGTGGGACCCCCGTCTGCTCCCTGGCCGAGGCGCAGCAGGAACTGCAGGTGCTCCGGAGGCAGCTGGGAGAATGTGAAAGCGTATCTCCAGCATGGGGTTGGTCCTGCATGCCACACTCTGCTGCTCTGCGTGGCCCCTACCCTCTCTGTCCTGCCCTGGCCCTTCTCCTGCTCCCCGGGGCCACGGCTATGTGGTTGGGTCCCGTCACTCTGGTTGGGGGGTGATGGGGACATGTGGCTGTCATAGAGAAAACTTGGTGGGTGGGATGGACTCAGCCTGAGGCCGCGCTCGCCTTTGGTGTGGGTATTTGCACACCCCAGGGCCCCTGGGAAAGGTTAATTGCTGTGCAGGAGTGGAGCTGAGACCCTCTGACTTGTGTCACCTAATCAGTAAGCCCCGGGAGAGCCTCTGCTCTTGGAGGGGGAGTGTGTTTGGCTGGGGCAGGAGATAAATGACTGCCATGGGCTGCACTGTTGGATAGAGTGAGAAGGGGGGCAGAAAGTGCATGGCAGGAGTGTGACATCCCCATTCTTCTTCCCTGCTCGTTGCCTCCTCCTCACTGCTTTGCCCTCTGCGTGTAGGTGTGACGCTGCCCATGGCACCAACAAAGCCCACAGCCCCACTGGGCCCCTTGGATGAGGGCGGCAAAGCCCCACCAGCGCTCTGCCGACACGGGGAGCTGCAGAGCTTGGCCGAGCCCTCCAGGGCCACTGAGGCACGTGACCTTTGGGATGTACCGGGCCCTGGCCGGCTGCTCTATGGGGCCCTGTGCTCAGGGTGCCCCTCCAGCCATAAGCTAACAGGTAAGGTCCATCCCGGAGATGCGTGAGGGCATCGTGGCTGGGTGTGGGGCATCAGAGAGGAGACCCAGCTGTGGGACGTGGCTCTAGCAAGGGGCAGGATCGGGCAATGGCAGGAGGCGGGCAGCACAGCTATCCCTGTGCTGAGCCCAGATGCCCCCATGTCCCTGTGGCAGGGGCAGACCTGCTGGAAGAGCACTTGGTGGAGATCCGTAGCCTGCGCCAGCGTCTTGAGGAGTCCATCTGCACCAATGACCGGCTCCGAGAGCAGCTCGAACGCCGCCTGGCCTCCACCGGCAAGGCCAGCGGTACTGTGTCACGCAAGCTGGCACTGTTGGGGGGCCCTGGGCTCGTTGGGGTCCCTGGGCTCTTTGAGGGGGCAGTCTTTGCACACCCCATTGCATGGGGAGGGCACTCGCCCTGTGCGTGGGGTGTCGGGAGACTCAGCACCAGTCCCCCGCCTTTGCAGGGTTCCCTGGCGATGTCTACACCCAGGGGCTGGAACCAGGGCTGCAGCTGAGCAGGGAGAACCAGGCTCTGCGTGAGGACAACCAAACCCTGCGGATCCAGCGTGACCACCTCTCCCAAGGTAGGGTCAGGCCACCAGCAGCCCAAGTCTGAGTCCAAGTGGGCACTGGCTGAGTGGGTGATGCTGATGCATCCATGCTTTCCATCCCCAGAGCTGGTGCGTGTGCAGGAGGCACTGCGGACTGCCTGCTCCCAGGCACGGGAGGCTGAAGCAGAGCTGGGGCAGAGGCGTGGGGAGCAGCGGAGGCTGTCGGAGGAGCTCGCTGAGCGCCAAAATACCATCCGGCAGCTCCAGGATGAGCGGCGCTCTCTGCAGGAGGACAACAACAGGTAAAGGTTTGAGGCATATTGGCTCAGGGCCGGCAGGGCTGGGTGGCACAGCTGGCCTTGGCTCCACGCATCACCCCTCCACAGGCTGCAGCACACAGTGACGCTCCTGCAGACCCTGCGCACGGAGCTGCATGTCTACGAGAGCCTTCCTGGCCCCTCCGCCGAGACCCGTGCAGGTATGGTACCTGCCACCAACCCCTGCCACCACCCCCAGGTCTGCTGCATAGCTCCTTGTCCCAGAGTGACTGGCCCCTCTGCAACCCTTGGGTAGCCCAAACGCCTCTCCTTGTTGCAGCAGCAGGAGGGACATGGTGGCCCTGTAGTCAGGCAGCAGGGGAGGGAAGGTCCCTCAGCTGTGCCAGGCATGGAGCTGTAGCCATCCACGGGAACTCAGACACTTCTTCTTCCAGGCTGCTTCCCATCTCCTCCTGTGCGGGATGTTGGCACGAACTCAGCTGCTCCCCGCTTCTCCCCGCTGCCCTCTCATGCGTCGGTGGCCCGGCGGATGGATGACGGGTACCAGTGCTTGCCCACAGGTGAGCCTCAGGGCTGCAGAGACCTGATAGATTCATGACATCTCCCTTGCTGAGCAGGGATAGAGAGAGCCGAGTTCCTGGGACAGGATGGGGAGGGACACAAGGGGATCAGAGTCCTCACTCAGCCCTGCTTGTCCCACAGAGCCATGTGGGGCAAACCCACCAATGAGGAAGAGTGAGGGGCTGACAGGGGCTCATGTCGTTGGCTGCCTGGACACCTACCGGGCCCTGGAGCAGCACATCCTAGAGGGGAAGATGCTGGCCCATGAGCTGATGTGTGTCTCACGTCCCACACTCGGGCTCCCTGGCTGCCTGCTCCCAGGAAAGGAGGTAAAGCGTGGGCAAGACAGGGCTGGTGACAGCAGGGAGATGGCCCCTGCTCTGTGGACGGTGTGTAAAGCAACTGGTGAGTCCACCATCAGCCCTGAGCCTCGCAGGGCTGGCATGTGGCAGGCAGTGTCCAGGCTGGGGGCTGGTACTGCCCTGTCATGTGGGGCTGGGCATGGCGGTTCCCCAGATGAAGTGGGATGCAGATGCTCAAGCAGCACCTGCTCCCACACCCCTCTCCCACAGGCCCTGGGGTGGACACACACGGGGCAGCTCTGGGGAAGTGCCAGCACCCTGCACCGCGTCCTCGAGGAATGTGCGTCTCTCCTCGCTGCCTTCTGGATCACTGTGCTGCCCGTCAGCCCTGCCAAAAACCAGGGCAAGGTAAGGACTAGACTGGGGGCTGGCAGGGCTGGCTGCTTGCTTGCTGCTCATTGTGCTTATCTTGTCCCAGGAGCAGTCCCTGCAGGATGAGATCGCAGCACTACGAGCCCAGCTCTCTGAGAGGGAGGATGCTCTGCAGAGCACAGCTGAGCGGCTGCGCAGCACAGCCCAACTCAAGGACAGCATGGAGCACTTTATTGTGAGCCAACGTACGAAGCCTGTGGGGCATCCTGCCGGAGAGGAGCATAGCTAAGCTGGCCAGGGCCTGCGTGCCTGGCATGGCTTCAAGGTGCAGGGACCTCACTCACCCTGTCCCTCTCTCCCTCGCAGTGACCAGGACCCACAAAGTGCTGCGCAAAGCCAGGACGAACCTGGAGGTGAGTCTGCCCCGGCAGCCAGCATGGGATAGGGCAGGTGGCCCTGCCGTGGAGAGCCTTGATGCCCTGTGGGTGGGCATGGGACAGGTACTGAAGGGCACAACATTGGGGCATGACAGGGACCCATTTCCTTGGCCTGCCCTGGCAGCGTCCCCCTCACTGCCACACGTGCTCTCTCACCAGGTGAAGGCCCAGCAGGCTCTGCCCATTGCGTGAACCCCAGACAGGGCAGGGAGTGATGGCCCCGGCTGCGGAACAGTCCACTGGCTGCTAAGCCATGCCGTGCTGTGCCACACCAGAGGGCTGGAGCAGACCCTGCCCCTACTACTGCCAAGAGCTGGGGTGGGTAAGGGCCTGGGGTGCCCAGTGCTGCAGTTAGTGGGTTTGGGCTTCCATGGTGGCTGTGTGCCCTCTGCCAACCTTTGCTTGGCACTGCAGCAGCAGCTGCTGGCTTGGGCTTTGCCTGCCCCCTGCTTCAGCACTCACTCCCCTCTGCTGATGGTGCTTAGAGTGGGGCATCAGCCCTCCACTCTGCGCGCCTCTCGCCACAGGACTCCGTCTCATTTGTAATCCCGCTGCATACCTGTCCTCGATCATGGATTTATGTATGTATATAGATAAAGGTATCAGAGCTGCATTTTAGGGGGCTCCCCAGGCATGTTGGAGCCCCAGTGCAGGAGGAAGATGTAAGAAATGCCATGTTCTGTTCAGCGGCTGAAGAGCCCCCAATAAAGGTTTCCTCTGGGTTGTGGTGCTTCTGGCTCCCTCTCCCCAGGTGCTGGCCCAACGTCAGCTCTGCACCCCCAGGTACTCCCTTCCCTCCCCTTGCTGCTCCAGAGTCCCCACCAACACCAAGCCAGCAGCAGTGAGAACAATACATACTGTAATAAATAGAGAAAACCCTGTCACAGGGCACTACTCTGGCAGCAGGCAGTGCAGCCAGGGTCCTGGGGGGCCTGCCCTGCTCTGCTCCCCCCAGGCCCCTCCAGTGTGGGCATGTGCAGGTGCCCCCTGGGCTGTGGAGGGCAGCCCTGCCCTACAGAAGCGAGTCCGTGTGGGAATGAGGCAGGCATTCAGTCCTTGTCAGTGCTGTCCCGGCAGCAGGTAAGCGTGGCAGCGTCCAGCCCTGCCCTCCTCCCGCTGGCTCGACGCTGAACCCGGCAGAGGGCTGGGGCTGTGGCCAGAGCACAGAGCCCTCCTTGAAGCTGGGGATCACAAGCTCGGGGGCAGCCCTATACTCAGGACTGTGGGCAGGATGGCGTGTCCCAGAGCCCCTCGTGATCAAGGTGGCCTTGGAGGCTCATCACCTGGACAGCACAACAACCTTCGCAATGAAGGACATGTTCCTGGGGGCAGCGCCAGGGCTGCCTGGGGGCCCATGCGGGCTGGAGAAGACGGGTCATGTGCAGCCCTTCCCTTGTCAGGCACAAGGAAAAGCTATTCCAGGGAGCAGCAAACATCGTGGCCCTGTGGGCTCACAGAAGCCAAGGGGAGCTGTAGGTGGGTGAAACCAAGGGTTAAATCAAACCACACCAGCAGGATGGGATGGTGCCACAGGCCCCAGCGGCCCTGGGCTCATCGCTGAGGCCTGTGTCCTTGCCAGGTTCGAGGCTGGAGTTCACACACAGTCCTGCAGCCCAGCGTGTGCAGGCAAAGCGGCATTTTGTGTCCTTTGGGAGGGCTGGCAAGGCCCTCGCTGTTTCAGATGGGCTTGTATAGCAGTGTGGTGACGTACTTCTTCTTGTAGCGGTGTGTGGCACTGAGCACCATCACGCCATCCTGCGAAAGACACAGCATCAGCAGGAGAGCTCAGCACAGCCTGGCTGCTCAGACCCAGCAGCATGGCACCCTGAGGCAGCCAGCGGGAGGAGGAGGGCTCTGGGGGCTCAGTGAGCAGCCCCAGCCCGTTCTTGCTGCACAGAGCCTTACAGCCTGTGGGACACATCCAACAACCACAGCAGGGAGCCAGGGCAGAGCGAGGGAAGGGTCTGGTACACAACAGGGGAGCCCAGGGCTGCTCAGTGCCATCACACCGTGGGGACACAGCTACAGAGAAGTGAGGGCTGTAAGGAGACCACAGCCTACCTCCCTGCACGTGCCACACCTCACCAGGAAGCCACGCTGTCCTTGTGTGGGTCCTCCCAGCCCTGCAGTGCTCTCTCTACCCCATAGCTGTCCAGGTTCTGGGAGCCGCTGCAGCTCCCCTCCCTCACACAGTGGCCCGGCAGGACCTGCCCTTACCTTGATGGAGAGTGCGTAGAGGTGGTTGAGCATGACGTGGTTGGGTTCGGGCAGCAGCGCTGGGTCGCACTAGGAGAAGAGGAGTGTCACAGGGAATGGCAGAGCCCTAATCCCCAGCCCAGCCATCACAGGGAACTGCTGCCTCAGGCAGCCTCTGGCTGCTCTGAGCAGGAACAGAGCCCAGCTCAGCACAAGGCAGAGCAAGGGGCCAAACCCTCAGGGTTAATGGGAAAACTGATGCTTTTCCCAAGAAACTGCAAGGCCAGGACACCAGCCGAGGGATAACAGGCTCCCTGCAGACATGACTACCCTTCCAGCCCCACGGTGGCTTTCTATGTGCAGGCAGCATGCTGGTACCCACCGAGATATTGGTGTCCTTGTTCAGGATGACCTGGAGGAGGTGAGGTGGGAGGATAGGTGGGGATTTGAATCGCTCCTCAGGCCGGTACACATACATCTCTTGGCCATAAGGACCAGGTGGCGAGCTTGATAAGTCTAAAGAGAAGAGACGGGAGGAGACATGAAATGGCTGAAGTAGGACTGGCAAGCACAGAGGAGCTCCCAAGACACTAAGAAGGAAGAATCCAGCAGGGTCTTTCAGGCACAAACAACTTCCACGAGCCATGGCTGTGTATCAACTCAGCCTTTTCACAGCAAAACAAGTAGCCAGACAAGCCCTGGGCATTTCCAAGTAGGGCTGTAAGCCGGTACATGCACTGATACAACACAAGCACCCTGCCTCAAGACCCCTGTGCACGGCACTCGGCACAGCTGGGTCAGTCTCCCACACTTGCCCCAGAGCCATGGGCAAGAGCTCTTGCCCCAAGAGCCTCTTCGCAGCAGGGGGATGGGCACAGGCACAGCAAGCAGCACACTCGCACACCCTTGGAGCCACAGAACTGCCTGATGAAGAGGTCCCAGAAAGGGCAGACACAAAGTCCAGACAGCAGCTGCTCAGCCCGTGTGAGGGACTACGGGAGCTTGTGGTCACTGGGAGCTGGACTCACCATACCTCCCAACCACATCTGACCTGATCGTTTTGGAACAGCCAGAGCCCAGACAGGCTTCATCTCCCTCAAGCTGTTGCTGCCTGCTTGATTCCTCACAACGGAGTATCTCCTACCAAGGGTGGGCGAAAAGGTGGAGCTGAGCTCTACCTGGAGCCCTGTCTGAGGCAGGGTTTGTACCAGGGACAGCAGGCTGCACTCAGAGCACCCTGGACCAAAACATGGCTGAGCTATCTGCCAGCACTGCACACTGAGCCAGCATAGCTGGTGTCTGTGTGGTAACCTAACCTGCTGCTGTAACACAAGCAGAGAGGGAAGTTTCCGATGCACCAGCACTACTACAAATTACCTTGGCATGAAAATCAAGAGCAGCTGCTGAAAATAACCTGGAACCTGCTCTCGCCTAGCTTGTACCCCAGATCGGATGACTTACTCACAGTTGAGCAGACAGAAAAGGGTGATGTTGCTGGCATTCCCCAGTCTGCAACGGCTGTCTCAGCCGCGCACAGGTACTGACCCTGCTCTGGGACTGTGCTAGCACAGAACAAGTTACACCAGCACAGCCCTCCATGGAGAGAAGACCTCACCTGTGGGCTGCTGAGGACATGTTGATAAACACTGCTTGGCTGGGGTGCAGGCCCACACCTCTGCTCAGGGGTGTGTGCTTGCCCCCAGAGCAGTGAGATTTAGAGGAGAAGAGGTGGGAAACAGCACATGCAAAGCTGTAATGCCACAAAAACTCACCCCGACCTGAGGTTTCTGAGCTCTCCAGCGAATCCACCTTCAAAGCATCAAACACCTCAAAGTCGGACTTCTTGACGTGAATCAGGTTGTTAATTGTCCCCATTTGGCTGGTGACCACAGGCTGGAGAGAACAGAGGTAAAAGTCTTTCCATGTCCACCTCCAATTGAAGCACAGGCAATGCTTCCCAGATCCTCTCAGCCCAAGCTGTCCCTGCTGTGCCATTACCTCAGAACATAAGTGGTCAGCATCAGCTCTGCTCTATATGCGGATCCCTGCTGTTTACCCTGGAAGGATTTCCCTTTGCTCCCAGCCTCCTACATTACCTCCTATTTTCATCTTCCATCCCACTACAAGCTGATGGGCAAGTGTCCTCTCCTTCCCATGCTGCTACCATGTGATTGAGTTTGGAGGAGAACCTGCAAGTGAGTGCTGACCCCATGGCCTGTCTTCCTGTGTAGGCAGTTCTGAATGGGGCTTAAAGGCCTTCTGGTGTTTCCCTGCCCCATAGTTCCTTGACAACATGTACCCTGCACAACTTGTCTAAGCCCAAGAGGGATGTAGATGCTCCTTTTGTTTTGGTAGATACCCTCTGGCTCTACCGGCTCCCTCCCTACTACAGTTACACCATTTCTAGTCCCCCTGAAGCAAGCAAGATCTGCAGGGCTAAAGCTTTGAGAATTACCTCAGATGGATCATGGACCCACTGGCCATCCACAAAAAATTTGTACTGGTGCTCTCCTTCCGGGAGGTCCAGGATAGCGACAAAGTCATTGTGGCTGTGCAGAGAGAACAGACATGCAACCACATTACCCCACTGATGCTATGGATGATGCTCTTCCATGGTGTCCCAGAGAACACACTTTTTCACAAACTGCCCAGCCTCTCCACCCCACCACCTTCACGCAGAGTTAGACTTGCTCATTGTCAGTGACTGGAGGCATGGATACAACAGGGGTGAGCGATTCGAGCACCAGTGTGGCTCAAACCCCTTGGAGTCCAGATGCACGGAGTGCAGGAGGCAGTCCAGCTTGCAGACCTGCCCTGCATGCCCAGGGAAAATCAGCATGGCAGACACCCTGTGCAAGACGCACAGCAGAAGGTGCATGGGCAACACATCTGAGCCTGTGCCCACTCTGCAAGACAGGGGCAGCAAGTGTAGCAACTCTGCTAAGCCTGCAGTTGAGATAAACCAATTCCAGATTATTTGCTGGGATTACAGAGCCCTACATGCTGTTCCCACAGAAATCACAGATGTATTGCAGAACAGCACGAACATCGTTAGGGTAGGAAGACACATGGGGGACAAACAAACAACCCCCGCTATCAACAACACAAGCAGGCATGGAGTAAGGCTGCAGCCAAGGGACAAGCTGACAGCTTCCAGGGGCCTGCCTGAATACTCAGGCAGTGCTCTGCTGCCAGGACTAGGTGCTGCGTGATGTCCAACTGCCCAAGCAAGCAGCTTATCCTGCCCTGCCCCTCTGTTTCACAACTTACCACCACCACACAGCAGCACCCAGGGAAGAAATTGACTGTGTATTTGTGCTCAGACAGACCCTCTAGCTTGGGTGAACTGAGAAAAGCCAGGTGAGCAAACTGAGCAGTGATTGGCAGAGGCGGGAAAACACAATGGAGGATAGAGTGACCTGAGGGACTGGCTACCTCTTGATGAGTGGGATCTTGGTGCTCCAGTTATTGAAAGATCCTGAGATGAAGACCTCTTTGCCTCCATCAGCCCAGCGGATGACAGTGGGACGAGCCTGTTGGGACGGTTTCACTGACTCTTCCAGATCTGGCTGCCATGACACAAACTCCTTGTCCCCAGGAATCTGAGCAAAGAAAACCAGAGCCTGACTGAGACACAGACAACCAGGACAACATTCCTTCCCCCTAGACTCTACCAGCCCACCTGCACATCTCAGTTCCTCCAGCCTCCCGGCTCTCCACAGACCCCTCATGTGGTTGGGAGCCCAGTCCAGCACATTCAGTGAGCTGAGGCCCCAGCCAGGGCCCCAGAGCACAGGACAGGGAAGGCAGTGGCCAGCCCCTACCTTGGAGTCATGGGAGCTGAAAACACTGGGGTCGTCGGTGCTGCCCACCATGATCTTGTGCGGGTGCTCCTTGGCGGGGTGCGGGACACCAGAGCCATCCGAGCGGTGGGACTTGGAGCCATGACGTTCACCAGACACACGCTCGCTGGTGGTGTTCCCCATGACAGCTCAGCAGCCTGCAAGGGAGGGAGGACACAGTGTGTCTGTGCCCACCACCTCTGGTAGCAAGGAGAGGAGCAAAGGCGCCGTTTGCAGTGCCCTCTGCCAGGGAAGACTGACAGCACTCCTTAAAAAGGCCTAGAGTTCATTCCCACTGCCAAGTTTAGGAGCTGAAGGGGAATTCAACAAATAAGACAGCCTGACCTAATTATAGCTGTATCCTTACAAACCATCACCCTAGTTAAGCTAGTAATCGTTATACTCCAGACCAGCACTAGTTACGCTGTGTCCCACACAAGCCCTCAGCAGCTGGCACTTGACAGGAAAAATAAAGCCGACCTTTACTGACAAATCAATTACTTGGCATTAACAGAGGCTCTTTCACAGTCCCACAATCAGGCTCTACAGACAGATCTCCTACACCCAGCAAGAAAACACCCGTAGAGTGAAAGTAGCAGCTGTTCTGCAGCTCCCAACAAGTCTCCAAGAGCTTTCAGGCAGAAGAGCAGAGACTTGTGCCTGACAAAGGTGACAGGGAGCATTTAAAGTGTCCAAGTGGAATTGTCCAACCTGGAGCTTGGCCAAGGTGTGGGGCTAATGTAGTGGTGTTTGCAAAAAGCTCAGCTCTCCATAGCATTCACTTATGATTCACCAGGCAAGCTACCTCATCAGCTGTGGCACAAGCGCAGTGAGGAGGTCTGCTTGTTGTGACCCTACCCAGGAGCACCACCCCAAGTGCTCCGGTGTTTGCCTGACCAGCCAGAGGCACATGACAAGGGAAGAACATTCCCAGCCACATCAGTGCCACTCTGCAGCTGGAGATGGGCTGTCATCCCTGATCTCACACAGCTCAGAGAAGGCAAAGCAGAAGAACTGGCCACAAAGTGCCAAGCTATGAACAACTACACACCCTTTAGGACAAACAACAAAGCCACTGCAAGCTACTTGGGGCTTGTCAGGCCTTACCCAGCTTCCAGCAGCTGAGATGGATCAGGGTTTTTGCCCACATCCCAGGCTTATTTTGCAGCTTTCAGCTTACTGCACCAATCAAGGGCTCTGCAGGACAAGGCAAGAGGACAGCCAGCCTTGCTTCACGTACTTAACTGTGACATCTGGGGATTTGTTTGGCAGATCAAGTTATGCAAAGGGTGCCAGGCAAAGCCGCCAGCCAAAGCCAGGCCTTAGAATATTACAGAGCAATTACTACAGTATTTCTTAAATCCTGAGGGCTAAGAGGCAGCTCCAGAATGCAGCTAACACATACGGCCACCCCCACCCAGTGAGCGCACCTGAAGATCCGGGTCAGATGAGCTGCACTGCTTCTTTGGACATCTTCTCCCTCTGCCCTGGAGTGGGCTCAGCTGGCTCCTCACAAAACCTGCCCCCGTCCCACCAGACCTGCTGCTGAGGAGCTTCTACCCTAGTATCTCCACTGAAGCCCCCTTACTTCTTACCTACAGGGAGAAGGCAGGAAGGGCCAAGACAGACCTGAGAGATATGTGCTGATGTTGACAGATGTGAAAGGTATCCATCCTTTCTCTCCTCTACAAAGATCCCAGTCTCTCTGACTGCCCCTTACAGGTCACGCTCTCTCAGCGCCTCCTGAGGTTTCTCCCCAGCAGTGGTTTCTTTATGGCACATTACACAGAATCATACAATGCCAGGTTGGATGGGAACCACCTGGAAGGTTCCCTTCAGGGATCATCTCGTCCAACTTTTTTGGGTGGTATACGGATTAAATGAGATGGCCCAGCACCCTGTCAAGCTGAGCCTTAGAAGCGTCCAGCGCAGAGGAATCCACCACTGCCCCGGGGAGACTACTCCAACGTTTAACTGTTCTCATGGCAAAAAATTGTCTTCTGCAATCCAATCGTAGTTTCCCCGGGAGCAACTTGGTCCCTCGAGCCCCGGCCGCCACGGCCTCCCGCCCGGCGCTGCCCAGCGGACCCTGACACGAGCCGCGGCGCCCGCCGGCGGGGAAGGGCCGGAGCTCGGCTCGAGGCGGCGGGACGAGCCCCGGGCTCTCGCCAGGCGGGCGCGGCCGGGACGGGGGCTCCGCCAGGCGGCGGCAGGGCTGTCACAGCCACTCCCGACAGGTCACCGCGAGGCGGCGGCGGCTGCCAGTCCCGCTGACCCCGCTCCCCGCGGTCCCCCGGCCCCGCTGCCCCCCGGCCCCCGCCCCACCTGGCCACCGCCGCCGCCGCGCTCTCCGCCGCCGCGCAAAATGGCGACACGCTCCGCCGCCGTCCCCGCGGGGCGCTCCGCCCCGCCCCCGCGCGCGGACCCGGTGCCGGGCGGCCGCCATGCTTCTTGAGGGCAGCCTCGCCCCTCGCGGCTAAGGGTGGCCGGCCTGGCGCGCGCGCGCTGAGTGGTAACGCGGCTTCACCCCCGCCGCGGCCGCGGGGAGGCCGTCTTGGTTGAGGGCAGAGCTAAGGGCGATGGCAGCCGGGCCGTGGAGCTGTGGGGGGCGAGCAGCCGGGCCGTGGGGCTGTGGGGGGCGAGCAGCCGGGCCGTGGAGCTGTGGAGGGCGAGCAGCCGGGCCGTGGGGCTGTGGGGGGCGAGCAGCCGGGCCGTGGGGCTGTGGGGGGCGAGCAGCCGGGCCGTGGGGCTGTGGGGGGCGAGCAGCCGGGCCGTGGGGCTGTGGGGGGCGAGCAGCCGGGCCGTGGGGCTGTGGGGGGCGAGCAGCCGGGCCGTGGGGCTGTGGGGGGCGAGCAGCCGGGCTGTGGGGCTGTGGGAGGTGAGCAGCCGAGCTGTGGGGGGCGAGCAGCCGGGCCGTGGGGCTGTGGGGGGCAGGCAGCCGGGCCGTGGGGCTGTGGGGGGCAGGCAGCCGGGCTGTGGGGCTGTGGGGGGCAAGCACATGGGCTGTGGGGCAAGCTGTGGGGTGTGAGCAGCCAGAGTGGTTCCCGTGGGCTGGCCAGGCCCCGGGTGGGCAGGACAGACACAGGCAGAGCCCACGCAGTGTGGTCCCAGGTCCTCTTGGCATAGGAACAAACTTTATTGCCCTTTTCCCACAGTCCCCTGGCCAGGGAAGTTCCTCATCTCCCTGCCACCCCTGCAGTGCCCTAGCCCATGGGTAGACCTTGCAGATCTGTCAGGCTGGGATTTAGGGAAAGAGGACTGATTAATTTAGGGAAGAGGAGGGCTGCTCAGAGCAGCCCTCAGTGAGGCCTCGTATAACCCTGGCACAGCAGGAAGGTGGGATAGAACAGGCTGTGCCTTCAAGGAATCAACTCCCTCGGCACCTTCTGGTGTGGCGGCAGACATAGCATGCGACTACAGAAGCACCCAAGCCCAAGGGAAGGGTGGAAGGAAGAAGGTTGCTAGGAGGACCCAGTTCCTCTTTCATTGTAGCTTAAGGAGAGAGTGAGACGTAGGCAAGGGTGGTCAAAATCAAACTGATGCTGAAGAAGATCTTGAGGATGCGGGCCAGGATGCTGGAGCGGGAAGAACCGTCCTCGACTCTGCTTTGCAGGGGCCGGAGGACGCGCTGCCGCTGGGTGAGGATGGCCTTCCGGGCACCTGCCCACTTGCCCGGGCCCTGCAGGCGGTACTGGTACGGTGTACAGGCCCCGAAGAACACCTCCAGTGCCAGCCTGGGGTCCGTGAGGAAGAGGTTGAGCAGATTGGGTTTGACCCCAATCTGGCTTGCAAGCTCATCCATGTAGGGGATGAAATCCACCTGGATGGTGTGCCGCTGGCTCTTCACGTACCTGTGGGCAGGGAGGGCAGGCAGGCTAGAAGCGCAAGTCACAGGGGTAATTGTTGCAGGGGTGATACCTATACGGAGTTCTTACCGTGCAGCCATTTTCTTCTTGGTTTGTGTGATATCAGCCAGCATGCTGGCCATTGACGGCAGTTTCTGCAGCCCTGAGGAAGAGGAGGCTGTGGCTGGAGGGAAGGCTATGTTCCTGCCATGGTCAAGCTGACTCTGCAGCCTAGCATACAAAAGGCTTTGGGGACTGCCACCATAGCAGGAGCAAAAGGGGAAGCACAGGCAAAGAAAGCAACAGCAGGAAAAGAGAGGAAGAGGGTGGTTTGCAGGCAATGGTACCTGTTAGTGCCCTCCCCCCACCCCCACAAGAAATGAGCACAAGGCTCATCAAAATGTAGCACTGTTTTTAGTTTCTATGAATAAGCAAAAGGAGTACAACAAAGGAGAATAGCAGGAGGCAGTGTGCAAGGTGATGCTACTAGTTGAATGTATTGGCCTTGCTGTGACCAAGGGAGCCTGACTGCATCCCCCGACCTTGCCTCACTTACCCTTGAAGACACGGGTGGCCCAGCGACACTGGAGCTCAGATATGGGCATGATGGGACCTAGAGGCTGGATGAGGCCGATGAAAGCCAGTGTTGGCTTCTCCATGTGAGGGGGGAATACGAATTTGTAGAGCGGAATCTGGTTCTCCACCACCTTCACGTAGCCCTCGAGGAAGGGGAATGAGAAACTGTATCCTGTGGCAAGGACCACGGCATCAATGTCTTCCCTGGTGTCATCATCAAAGATGACAGACGTCTCTGTGAATTTCTGGATGTTTGGCTTCACCAGCACCCTGCCCGAAATGATGCGGTTGGGCAGGTCATCGTTGACGGTTGGATGCTGCTCAAAGACCCTGGAAGGCACAGACAGACCTTATGCAGAGCCTGGGCAGTGCTGGGGCAGGTCACTGCGGTGCTGCTGGGGTGCTCACCTGTGCTTGGGCTGGAGGCCATACAGTGGGTGGTTGAAGCGGGCATTCAGCTTTCTCTCAATTAAGTAGCTGCTGGTGGTTTTAGGCAGCAGATTATACAAAATTTGAAAGAAGCGGTTGATGTAGGTGTAGTCAAAGGGGTACCCAGTGTCTGCCACCCGGTGCATCACCCAGGTCCCATGCCTGGCGCTGAGAAAGACCTGGCAGGAACGAGAGGAGAAGTATGGGATGCTGGGACCACAACTGCCACCCTCACTGAGAGGGGACAGGGTGATGGTGGTCAGCTGTGGTGCTGGAGGGAGGGAAGCCCAGAGGTGATGGCACAGGGTTGCTTCGTGCCCTCTGGGGTCTGAATAATAAGCATCCCAGCCCTGGCAGCTCTCCCAGCACACCTGCTTGGCCGTGTGGCTCAGCTCCACTGCGATGTCAGTGCCTGAATTCCCCATGCCGACCACAACCACGCGCTTTCCTGAAAAGAGCTGTGGGCTTTTGTAGTCTCGGCTGTGCATGTACCAGCCCTCAAAATTTTCCAGCCCTGGAAGAGAGACATAAACCATACTGGGTATGGATGTGGAGCACAGGGTTGCTGTCCCTCTGCTCAGACTAGTAGTGTGTTCTGTGAACAGACTGGCACCAGCGTGCCCAACAGGAGCAATGCAGCTTTGGGATGGTATCCAGAAACACAGTGACATCTCCAGTTTGGGAGATGCTAAGTGTGGCCCTAAGCATCCTACTCTGACTTTGGGGCTGTCTGGGAGCAGGACTTGGACTGGGGACCTCTGTGCTCCCATAATAAAATCCTCCTGCAGTTCCTGCTTGATGCCAGGCATCAGAGGCAGAAGAGCAGCCAGGGTATGTCCCATCCTGCCAGACCCTGGTGGTGGTATGCTCTGGCATGTTCCCCATCCAAAGAGGGTCTCCACAGCTGAAAGCCCTCTAGACATTTTTGTCTGGCACCCAGAGGAGAAATCAACCATGAACACTGATCTCTCAAGCTTTGCTGGAGAGCAAGAGAGGAACTGGAGAGCCCAGCGACTGCATGGCCAGCAGCTCAGGGAGCCTGTCTGTGGTGGGAGAGGTGCCATAAGGGCACTTCGGTGGAGCACTGACGGCACAGCAAGAGCCACCAAGGACAGGCCACCAAGATGGGTGGGATAGAAATATGCCCATGCAATTCCACCTCGTGCCTTAACATATGGAGGCATTTTTGGCAGCAGCCAGAATGGGATGGGGGCTGAGCAGGTGTGGAGGGTGCTCCCAGGGGTGTAGAAGAGCAGGCAAGCAGCCCATGGTGCAGTACCTGGGAAGGTGCTCAGTGGGAGGTGAGCCTCAGTGTGATGCCCAGTGCACACCAGCACAGCATCGAAGACGGCCGTCTCCTGCTTCCCATCACTCTCCGTCACCACTTCCCACTGGCCTGTGGTGGCGAAGTCAGGGCACTTGGCCATGCGGCACACGCTGGTCTGGGAGCAAGGGGAGAGGGCGTCAGGCACCCTGTGTCCCTCAGCCCCTCCACTGCCATCCCCCAGACTACCCGTCTCTCATCCTGAAGCGGATGTGGCGGAGCAGGTTGAAGCGCTGGGCGTACATGCGGAAGTACTCCATGATCTTGGAGTTGTGCATGTAGTTGGGGAAGTCCTCAGGGACGGGGAAGTCGCTGAAGCTCATAATCTCTTTGGAGGCATTGATGATGAGGGAAGGGTAGATGCTGGCACGGCCCTCTTCAGGGTTCTCCTGTGGGAGCAGGGCACGGCTCAGTGCTGGCACAGGGACCTCAGGACTGCCTGCCTGCCCTGCCGTGCCTGTGGGGATCCAGGATTAAGCCACAGGTGGGTGTAGCCTCCATCCCCAAACCCAGCACTCTCTTGCAGCCATGAGCATTCACCCTGCAAAACAGGGAAGGGTAAGGTGTGGTTTGGTGTGGGCCATGCAAGGTAGACAGCGGGTTGTGGGGTCTTGTGTTTCAGTTGCCCAATGCCCACCCCTAGCTGCGATGAGGCAATACGTTTCCAAAGCTGCCTATGGTGCCATTGCCCTGGTTGCCACATTAGGTCTCGCTGGCTGCTGAGCCAGCTCTGGTGCTTCCAGCTGAGTGGCCGCTCCTGCTCACAGGGTCTCTACCCTGGCAGCCAGGTGTTGCTGCCCTGGCTCTGCTCCGCCAACCCCAGTTCAGACCCACCACAGGCAGAACCAGCAGAGCCACCCCAGACTCCACGATGACGTGGTGCATGTGTGTCCCACACACTCTCCCAACCACATATCAGGGCATGATGAGAAACCTTGTCTTATTCTCAGTGAGTTCCAGGGGAAAATTCAGCAGCCTTGTTACATGGGGGCAGAAATGAACTCCCGGCTTCCCCCGAGACAGGGAGAGAGAGCCAAGGCCCAGAGGAAGCAGTGCTCAGTGCTTCTGCGTGGATGAGAGGCATAGAAACAGGGAAAGGAGCAACTAGGACTCTCAGGGAGGAGCCAGGCAGGACAGGGACCAGGATGGGTAGGAAAGGGCTGGAGAGGAATGTGAGCAAAGCAGCAGAGGAAGGGATAGATGAGACCGAGGAGGAAAGGCAGAGAAGAAGCAAGGCTGAACTGAAGGAGTGAGTCCTGGGGTAAGGTCCTTGGAGAGGGTCTTTCCTGCTGCTGGTGGGAAGGAAGGAGATGGGACCCATGTGGCCAGCACACCAGCTGGCACCATAAGTACCTCCTTTTGCTGCAGCAGTTTTTCTTCCCTGTGGTTTTCCTTGGAAACCCACCTGCTGCACACATGCAAAGCAGGGAAGTGGTGCTTCGTTAGCTGCCAAAGACTGATCTCAATCCCGTCCATGCTGCTGTCATGGGGCAGGCTGGCATGGCACGGGGCTTACCTCGAAGCGCCAGAGCCCGCCAATATCACTGCTCTTCTCGAAGCAGGTGGGTAGCAACCCTTCATCCAGGCAGCATTTCAGGGCGCACAGGCCAGAGACACCAGCTCCGATGATGGCTACTCGCCGGGCAAGCATGTCTGCAGTGCGGGGTAGCAGCGATGCTGGGGACGAAACACGTGTGGAGAGTGCGGAGCCTGACGTGTCACATCCGGGGGGATGCGCCGTACTGCTCAGCTGGGGCTGGATGTGCCTGTGCTTCCCACGGGCGACTGAGGCCAGCTCCGGTGACACAAGGTGTGTTTCTTGCAGACTTGAGCTACGTGATCACCGGCTGCCCTGCCACACCTCCTGCCCACGCCCGCCCTCCGCATGGGACTCTTAAGTGCTTAATGTAAGTGCTTAGGTTCTGTAAGTGCTCAATGATGCTGATGCTGCTCCGCAACTTCTGGGTGCAGGGGCTGAGATGTGGCCATACTCCAGATTTCATCAGATTGTGACATGAAAAGCAAAACTGAGGGACGCTCAGGGCACTGGGGGCTCGCAGCCATGCCAGCCTCAGTGTATTGTGGCCAGGACCCCCTGTCACCACTCAGGTCCCCAGCCCACCCCGCTGTCCTCCAGAGGGGCTGCATGCAGGTGACAAGGGTGGCACTGAGCCGTGCCACTGTGACAGCTCTGGCAGTGCACACTTGTGGCCAGGTGAGTTTGCTGTAGATACAGGCACGTGCATGCGTGTGTGTTCATGCAGCCCATGCTGCCGTGGAGCTGGAGCTGTGCTGCCAGCACAAGGCTGACCCAAACCCTATACACGTTCCCCCGGCATGCCGAGGGACAGGGTGGTGTCAGTAACAGACAGACACTTGGCTCTGTTTAACACACTTTTATCCAGTTAGAAAGTCTGTTGTTTCTTTGCTGCTTTGCTCTTGTGTAAGTGTAGCCAGTGACAGCTCAGCCGGGTTATAGGATGCATTCCTGCTAGGTTGAAAGTGCTGGCTGAGAGAGCTGGATTTTACCTTGCGTGTGAGCTGGTTTCCTTGTCCATCTCCAGTTGTGGCTTTCCAGGAGATGGTGCAGGGCAGGCACTAAGGTGTTGTTTTAGCAGCCAGGGAGCTTTATGTATCTCAAGCTTGCACTGTGGCTGCAGTGGGGCTGTGCCGGGCAGGATGAGGGCTTCTGTCAGCACTGGTGTGCACAGGCTGCCATGAGATAGGGGGTGGCCAGCCAGCCCCACTGGTACACCACGAAGTCTCCCTTCCATGTGGGCAGCGCAACAGGAGCAGGCACCTACAAGTAAGCAAAAATGACAGCAAGGATGGCCACAGCCCCAACCAGCTTGAAGACAAGGGGCATGGCAGGGTCCATGGGGCACTCCTCCACATGCCGCGTCTGCAAGGGCTTGATGATGCGCTGCCGCTGGCTGAGGATGGCCTCCCGGGCACCTGCCCACTTGCCCGGCCCCTGCAGGCGGTACTGGTACGGTGTGCAGGGCCCGAAGAACACCTCCAGTGCCAGCCTGGGGTCGGTGAGGAGGAGTCTGAGCAGGTTGGGCTTCACCCCAATCTGGCTTGCAAGCTCATCCATGTAGGGGATGAAATCCACCTGGATGGTGTGCCGTTGGCTCTTCACGTACCTGTGGGCAGAGAGGGCAAGCAGGCACTGATGGCAGAGCTGGCAGATGCCCCACACACTGGCAAAGCAGTAGTGGATGAACCACCATTGGGAAGGATTAGTAGGGTCAAGGTAGTGTGGCAAAGTGCATCCCTGCCAAGTCTTGGCATGGCCAAATCAGGTGCCCATGAACAGCCATGCCCAAACTGTCCCTCTCCCCATTCCTGGCGGGGTCTTACCTCTTTGCCATTGCTTCTTTCTTCTGCTTGATGTCAGCCTCCATGTCCTGCCGTGGGGGCAGCTTGTTCAGCCCTAGGGAGAATGAGCCACAGCTACGGGGTGCTGCACTTCGCTGGCAACAGTGGTCATTGTGGTGCAGCCCTTGCCTGCGTGCCCCTGCCAGCACCACTGCGGTTGGAGGTTTGGCACCCGAGGCATGTCCAAGCTCCTTGGGATAGGAAGGAGCAGCTTGTGGGGCTCAGGGTACAGATATCCTTCTGCTGCTCAGGCAAAAGCCTGGCTCGCTATGACGGCTGCAAGGTGGCTGTGCCATCACCTGCAGCCAGGATGGCACAGCCAGCTGCTGCTTCCTAAATGCGGCTGGGCTTGCTGTGCATGCTCAGCCTGAAGCCACAGAGAAGGTTTGCCTCACTTACCCTTGAAGACACGAGTGGCCCAACGGCACTGGAGCTCAGATATGGGCATGATGGCACCTAGGGGCTGTATGAGGCCAATGAAAGCCAGAGTCGGTTTCTCCATGTGAGGGGGGAACATGAATTTGTAGAGCGGAATCTGGTTTTCCACCACCTTCACATAACCCGCGAGGAAGGGGAATGAGAAACTGTATCCTGTGGCGAAGACCACAACATCGATATCTTCCCTGGTGCCATCATCAAAGATGGCAGATGTCTCCGTGAACTTCTGGATGTTTGGCTTCACCAGCACTCTGCCCGAAATGATGCGGTTGGGCAGGTCATCGTTGATGGTTGGGTGCTGGTCAAAGACCCTGAAAGGCACAAGGAACAATCAGAGTTCCGTGGTGCGGAGTCTTTCCTCCACGTCCTGCTTTGGCCACTGCTCCCTGCTCCAAGGATGCTCATTCCCAGGGATGCTCAGCCCCAAGGATGCTCATGACCAATGGGCCTGGTTCCCCAGGGATGCTTGGCAGCTGCTGCTGTGGTGTCACCAAGAGTTCCCAGAAGGGACAGTGATCGCTCCCTCAAGCATTGCCTGGGCATCCCACAGTTATTAAATAGCTTTCCAGGGCTGGTGCCTCAGCCCTAGCCCAGGCACAGGCCTCGTGGAAATGGCCAAATGGAACTGGACATAGCAGAAACCAGGGGGGCCCTACTTGGCAGGAGGAGTGTTTGCTGGCACCTGTGCTTTGGCTTCAGGCCGTAGTGCGAATGGTCAAACCTCGCAGTTAGCCGCTTCTCCATGTAGTTGTTCGTCATGGACAGGCTCAGCAGGTCCTTCAGGAATGTATTCATGCGAGTGGTTAAGACAGTATCGATGGGGTAACCCTCATCTCCGACACGGTTGAGGACCCATGCGCCTCGGCGGGTGCTAAGGAAGACCTATGTGAGGAAGGAAGCATTGCCTCCTGAAGTCTGTGACAGTCCTGGAGAGCATGTCCTTGCCCTGGGATCACTCCTCTTCATGCTGCCCTCCGGGCAAAGACCCAGAAGGCAAAGGGAGCCAGGGGTGGGCAACTGGCAGGGGCAGGTAGGGAAGAGCACCAGAGGCAGCCCCAGCCCAGCTCTTGGGGATGGAAACTGGTGTGTCTGTGTGGGATCGAGTCACAGCTGCAGCTGACAACTGGGAGTGCCGAATGCAGCGATTGCTGGAAGGGAGTGGCAGCTGTGCCAGCACCTTGGTCCTGGTGTCCTCATGGAGCTGGCAGTGTCCAACGGGGAGCTGCCCTGTGCCCCAGGACCCTGCTCCCACCACTCGCCTGCTTGGCTGTTTGGCTGATCTCCACGGCCAGGTCTGACCCTGAATTCCCAATCCCAATGACAACAACCCTCTTGTCTGTGAAATCCCGGGCATCCTTGTAGTCTCGGCTGTGGAGGTAGCGGCCCTTGAAGTTCTCAATGCCTGTGGGTGGGAAAAGGGATGCTTGGCTTCCTGGTGCTGGGCTGGAGGGTCACCTCCTCAAAAACTGAAGTGGGGACCCTCTATGACTCTGCCATACCCCTCTTTGGGAGTGTGGAAGCACTCCCCGAGTCAGAACAAGGCAGAGAAACGCTGAGGTTGGAGCAGCAGGGACAAGAGAGGTTCATGTGGTCAAGCTTTCTGGGGTTTCTCCTTGCACCAGCCCATGGTGCAGTACCTGGGAAGGTGCTCAGTGGGAGGTGAGCCTCAGTGTGATGCCCAGTGCACACCAGCACAGCATCGAAGACGGCCGTCTCCTGCTTCCCATCACTCTCCGTCACCACTTCCCACTGGCCCGTGGTGGTGAAGTCGGGGCACTTGGCCATGCGGCGCACGCTGGTCTGGGAGCAAGGGGAGAGGGCGTCAGGCACCCTATCTCTCTCGGCCCCTCCACTGCCATCCCCCAGACTACCCGTCTCTCACCCTGAAGCGGATGTGGCGGAGCAGGTTGAAGCGCTGGGCGTACATGCGGAAGTACTCCATGATCTTGGAGTTGTGCATGTAGTTGGGGAAGTCCTCAGGGACGGGGAAGTCGCTGAAGCACATCATCTCCTTGGAGGTGTTGATGATTACAGAACGGTATATGCTAGCTCGGCCCTCTTCAGGGTGCTCCTGTGGGAGCGAGGAACGGCTCAGTGCTGGATCAGGGGCAGCGATGGGGAGGGATGGCTGGAGCTGATGTGGTCGCCCTTTGTGTGGAGCCACTGCCCTCAGCCTCCCTCAAGGACCCCATCACAGCCATGCTGCCCCCCAGTATGATGTGCAGATTGCAGGTATTACCTCAAACCTCCAGAGCCCTCCGATGTCTCCGGTCCTCTCGAAGCAGATGGGCTCCAGCCCCTCTTGCAGGCAGGCTTTGATGGCACACAGCCCGCTGCTGCCCCCTCCAATGATGGCCACCCTCTTTGCCATGCTGCCCTCCACTGCTGGGTCTCTGCCTGGGGACAGTGCTGGAGAGTGGGACTGAGAGGTGAGGGGGGCAGCCATACAAAATTTTGTCCCTGTGCTCCAAAGAGTTGCTAAGCTGAGAGGCAGCTTCCGCTCCACCAAGTGATCTGGCCATTGCTGGGGTTTTGCACTGCCGTGACATTGTCTCTGGAGGCCACAGGGAGAAATGCTACCAAGCGCCAGGGAGTCTTGAAATCTCCCTGCCCGTGCCCAGTCCTGGCAATGAAGGAAATTCAGCATGCCGTGCCCTGCCTTGAGTACCACTGGCTCCCTCCTGCATCTGCAGTGGTCTCTTTGCCTGCCCTTGGCCCAGCTCGTTCCCTGGGGAGATGCCCGTTGCACTACCCAGTGCCTGCTCTGTGCCCGCAGCCCATGGGGAGAGCCTTAACCAACCTGCAGCTGCAGGAGCAGGCCGGGAGCTGCGCGAAGGTCTCTGCTGGGCTGCCCTGAGCCATGACGCCAGACAGCAGCCTAACTCCAGCAGGGCCTCCTCTTCCGTCACGCCTCCCATCGGGCTGGGGAGAGGAAGCCAGTGCCTGGCTGGCTCCCAGCCACCTCGCTGGCTTTGCTGGGAGCAGCTCTCTCTGCAGCCTTGGATGGTAGGGTAAGGGCCATCCCAGGCACCTTGCTAGGACCCATCATCTGAGTAGACTGGGGACAGGGGGTTGCAGGAGAGGCAGGGACACAGGCGGTTGCTGTGGCATGCACGCTGGTTAGACAAATGCTGTCCTCAACTTTTACCTCTGGGATTATGAGGATCAGCCTAACCCTGTTTATGCTGGTACCTGGGGTACAGGCGGCTCCAGCTGCTCTGGTGGCACCAAGCACCGTGTTGCCCACGTCCCCTGTGCCCCTGGGCTGGGCATGTTGGCATAGTGTCCCCATAGCTGTGGCTTGCTCCTGGGTCATCGGAGTCCTGGGGTCAGCAGGACCCCGGTGAGAAGAGCAGTGGGGGCTGGCTAGGAAAAGGGTCTCCCAGGCAGCAGGAGGCACAGACCAGGCGGTTCAGGAGTGCACTGCTGGCTCCCAGCATGCTTGCAGCCAGACAGACCCTAAGAGCTGCAGGGGAAATTTGCTCTCTCTCGTGTCCAGGGAGCCTTGCCCTGGAGTTGAGCAAGACAAAGGGCTGTGGAGAGGCCAGGCTCTGCAGATGAAATGGTTTTAACCTTCTAAAACTCCTAGTATGTTTGCAGCAAGCGCAATAAAGCTTTCTATCCCTCGCTGTTAGCAAAGGCTGATCTATGCCTGGGGCAGAGGCACCAAGCTGCCAACCCACACTCTGTGCCTGCCCGTAGAAAAGCATCGAAAGTATCTCTTACCGGGCGTGAGATCAGCACAGGGATGGCAAGGAGGCAGCAATAGCAGTGCTACCCTCCCTGCTCCACTCTCAGCTGGATTTTGGCTCTTTTGGAAGCTCTGCAGGGCCTGCCCAAGGACAACAGGGACAGGAGGCTTCTCCCAGCTCTTGACCCCACCGCTGTGCTATGAAACCTCTGTGCAGGTTGCCTTTGAACCTTCCCTTCTCCCTTGGTGGCCACAAGAGGCTGTGCAGCCCTGGACTTTGCCCCTGCTGTGCTCCGGCCCAGCCAAACTGTGCTGCCAGGCACAGGGGAGGGCGGGAGCGTGCCAGGGTCAAGCCATGGCATTTCAGTCAAGACTGGCTTGTTGATATTAGTGGGAAAGCTGCGGTGCTCTGTGTCTGGCAAGCACCCAGGACAGGCAGCATGACAGGCAGTGTACACAGACAACGTCCACTTGGGTCCTTCCCAGTGGGCGGAGTTGCTGTGGGACAAACCAAGGAGAAAGCACCCATCTCATCCTTCCTATCGCTGGGCTGGCACCCATGCTCAGAGGAATGGTACATATGACAGGCACAAGAAGTGAGCAAAGGTCTTGTTGGCAGAGGTGGAGAGAAGCAGAACAGAGGTGAGAGGGCAGCAGGGCAGTCTGTGCCTCAGTGGGGCTCTGCACTGGTGATGGCAGGTGACACCATGAAGCCCATGGAGGGTCCTGCAAGTGAGCCATGAGCAACTTTGGGAATACACATGAATGTGGGAACAAGCCACAGATGCAGAGTTGCTGCCATACTCCTCCTGGAGAGGAAGACCCTAATGGCTGTAAGAACTGCTTGGACAAAAAGCACCCTGTGTTTGGGAAAAAGTGGAGCTAAGATGTTTTGGTACAGCTCAAACAGCCCTCATCACCCCAAATCCTGTCCATGCCAGTGTTCCACCTGCCTGCGGTCCTGCAGCCACGGCAAAGCTCATGACTGCTGTAGGGTGGGAGGGCTGGCCAGGTGCTGCCGTGCACATGCTGGACTGGCTGAGCTGGCTAAGAGGCATGTGGTGCAACCCAGAGGATTTTCCTTTCGTGACTGGAGTGCAAACCCACAGCTGGCGGCTTCACTGGCTTGCCATGCCGTTGGGTCAGGCTTCGGCTCTAGGGAGCATTGCCACATCATGCACTTTCATCTCATCTGTATAACTGAGGTTGGGTGATAGAGATGGGGGGCTTGTGCCAGTAGACCTCAGGCTGCCCTACAGCTTCACCCAGAGGAACAGCATACTTGAACACTGCCTGGTTTTAAGACGACTTCATCTGTGCTTTCTAGGGCCCAGAGTACATGAATAGACCTTAATGGCCACAATGAACACCACCTGGACCAAAACACCCCCACTGGGAGTACTATTTGAGCTCAGCCCAGAGCCCTGTCTCCCTGCCTGGCTGTGGTCCCTCTTGACATGGATTCTGTGCTTTTTCTGGCTCAATCTCAGCCCCATCTCATTACAGAGACTCTGCACAGTCCCCTTCTGCCAAGGACAAGCAGTCCTCTAAGAGAAAAGGTTGCCAGTACCAACAGTGCCAGGGTAGGAGAGCCAGCCAGCCCAGAGCACACAGAGCCGTGACAGTGGCTGGCAGAGACAGGGCCTCTTGCTGTGAGTGGTGCAGGTAACCCTCGGCTCCCAGGGCTACCCAGCACCTGGGTGAGGGTGTATTCTAGCCAGGATCAGGGGCCTGCCCTGCAGTACTGGTAACATGCTGTCAAACAGGAATGGCTGTGAATGTGCTGTATCCCCTGGGTGACTGAAAACCCTGTGGAGGAGAGAAAGGAGCTGTGAAACTTTGTGCAAGGGTTTCACGAGCAGGCTGCTGCTGGGAGCTGCTTCACCAGCTGTCCAGTCTCTCAGTTCATGGTATGAATGAAACAAGCCCTCAGTTGTACCAACCTTACCCCATGGCATGGGGAGCCAGGGGCTTGTGTCCTTGTTGGTTGAGATATGGCCTCAACACTGTGCTTAAACCCAGAGCAACAGGGAAGAGACACACTGCTTAGGAAGGCAGAGCTCTTTATAAACCCAAAGATAGGCCCCAGTGAGTCCCCTTCAGGCAGACGTTATGGAGCAGGCTGTGTGGGGCACACTCAAAACAGCAACATGATCGGATTTACAAGCACGCAGATACATGGGTGATTGCAGAGAAACCTCTGCAAAGCCACAGCTACCACATACACCACGGGCTAATGCAATAGGTGCCCAGCAAGGGCATGGCAATTCACAGTATCAGCAGCAAGCTGACGGATGAATGCACTGAGCCCTCCTCAGGCTCTGTTTCTTCACTGAAGACTAGTCAGTGCAGCTCCCTGGCTAGTACACACCCTGACAGCCCACCAGGAGGGCAAGACAGCACCAAATGTCTAAGTGTGGGCCCAGGAGCCTGCAGCATTGCTAGCGTTGAAGTCTTGGCTGAACAGGTGGAGCCTAGGATGTGAATTCCCATCCCAGTATCCCTCCCTGTGCACGTCTCCTGCTTTGGGAGGGCCCTGGCCATCAATGGCTCCAAAGTGCGAAGAGGGCAGGAGCGCTGAGTGGGGACAGCCAGCAGTACTCCACCACGCTGTACAGCACATAGCCCAGCAGCAAACCGAAGAGAACGTCCGTCACATTGTGCCTGCCCAGCATGACCCTTGAAACGCCAACAACGATAGCCCAGAGCACCACGAGGACCCGCAGCGGGACAGCAAGCACCAGGTGGTGCAGAACAAAGCGGCAGACCAGTGCGGCTCTGGTGGCATGGCCTGATGGAAAGGAGTACTTGTCTACTGAGATGGTGACGAACATGTCCATCTTGTTGTGGGTAGGCCGCCGCCGCTTGACGAGCCCCTTGACCACTGCCACTAACACCAGATCCAGCAGCAACGCTAGGAGAGAGTAACAGAGAATGAGCAAAGTTCGGGTTTTGCGGTTTTGCCGTTTTCCCTCCATGGAAAGCAAGGCAAGAATCAAAGTAAAGCCATTAGCTAAGAAGCAAGACCTCAGCTACCAAAGCCTGTTAGAAGGCAATGTTAGTCATGTCTGTGATGCCTAGGTGGGGAGAGCTTGGCACTCATCCAGTACCTGGCCTTCTCCAGCACGAGCATATCTTCAGTCTCTGCTATTGCTCCACAGAGACCCCATGCAATGCTAGACCCTCTGCCTGCCACAGCCAGCACGCTTGGCTCAGCGTGCACCCAAGGGCTTTTCTTTCTGTGTAACATATGCTCTCGCCATGCCTTGGTGCTCAAACTGACCCTTAATCTGCAGGCAACAGAAGGGTTAATATTCCCCACCACTCACTCCCCTTCTGACTCAGCACTGCTGTGCCTGCCCTCCTGGCTAGGGTCACATCCACCCAGTGAATGATCAACCTGCTCTAACCCCTCAGCACTGCTCAGGGTGAAGGCCCCGAGTTCATACAGTGCTGCTGCATCTGCAGCCCCACTTCTCCCTGCTGCAGGGATTAAGCCAGAAAGCTAATCATGTTTTGGTTTGTAGGAGCTGAATGAAGGACGATTTAAGTCATGCCAGCTAAAGAGCTAAAGGTTGTTGTAGTAGATGTCAGGGCAAAGCACACATGAAAAATTTTCAGCTGGTATGTGGCAAGAGCAGCTCCTCATGTAAGGCAGAGGGTCCTCTCTCCAGCCCTGTTAGGTTAGCTAGCCCAGCGGTTGCAGCCAAGCATTCTTCTTCCAAGGAAGCCTGGTGTGAGGGACCGATTCCTGGTTGTCCTAAGGCTTGTTTCCAGGCACCAAATCTTTCCAGCTCTTCAGTTCCTTTCGTTAATCATTTAAGAACATGTGTTTTTTTCCACAAGCAAACCTAGTTCAACTGCTTTCCCCCCCCCGAGTTTGGAAGATTCAACTTGAAAATTAGGGAAAACTCCTTCCCCACAAGTGCTGCTACCCTGAGACAGGGCCCCGGCGAAGGGGGTGGCATGCTCTGAGAACAGAGGCGAGGTTGGAGGCCTCCAGGTCCCTTCCTGCAGCTCTGCTGTGAGACTAATTTAACCCTGTGCTACTGATGAAAAAGATGCACAAAATCATATGTTTCCCATCAAGCAAATTTCAATTCCAATTCCAATGATAAGTGTGAATTACCAATTATTTGCAACTTAATAGACGAGTAAGAACTGGGAACATGAGAAACTGTTGGTCTGCAGCTATTACAGCTTCAAAGTGAGTAAAAATGAAGAATCTAAGTATACTTAATAAAACAGAATGCTAGCAGGGGGACATCACACCACACAGGGTTAAAACGCATGCTTTAAACCAAGTTTCCTCACTGGCTGATACAGATCAACCCATGCAGGTACTGCCTGTAGGGACCCGGGATGAAGTCATCTGTGTTCCAAAGCAGCTTCTCAGGGAGCAGGCTGGTGTCTCCACACTAGGAAGGTGCACCTGGAACATGCTGTTCTGATAAACTGAAGAATTAAAGGACAGTTTGGCTCCCTGGAAGCGTTGTGCAATTGCAGGAGGAGTTTTGTTGTCAGGAGTTGCATGGTGTGAAGTCAGAGCTGTGAGGTGAGCTGTACCCACGCCACCACACCCTCCAGGGTCACTGTTGCTGGTACTGGCACCAGTTACGCAGGATCAGCTGGCTCCTTCCGGGCTGCAGGAGGCTGAGGTTTGCTCAGCTCTGCCCCGTCCTTCAGGGCCCACCCTCCCACCAGCCCCCACCTGCAGAGCCCTGTGGTGAGCCCCAAGCCTCACCGAAGAGCAGGTTGAGAAGCACCTCCCTGGCCGCTGAGCTGTCGCTCTGACAGAGCCCGTAGAAGGTGCCGAGCAGCCAGGGGATGCCGTGCCCCGAAACCTCGATGACCTTCATCAGGGGCCGTGCGCTGCCCCAGGCTGAGCCCTCTCCAGCGCAGACGCCCAGGCGCTTGGAGGCCCAGAGGTCAATAGCGAGCAGGGAGCTGAGCGCGATGCCAAGGAAGGAGGGGTTCAGCTTCATGCAGTCCTCCTCGGGCAGCGGAGCCGCCGCAGAGCCGCCCGACTCCTTGCGGCGCGACGGGCTGTCCGGGGCGCCGGCGCTGCGCTGGCTCACCAGGGACAGGAACTCCAGGCGGCCGCCGCTGCCGCCCGCGCGTCGGTCGCGGCTGCTGCGGGGGCTTGGCATGGCCGGGGAGAGGAGGCGGCCCGCAAGAGGTGGGAACCGGGTACCGGCTGCCGGGCGCGCTCAGGCGTCGGCACACAAGCGAACCGCCCCGAAGCCCGCGCGCCGCCGCTGCCCCGCCTCCCCCCGAGGGCGCCCGGCGGCCCCGCTTCCGCCCCCGCCGTGACGCGCCGGTTGCCACGGCAGCGGCCCCCACCCCGCCCCGGATATGCGGCGCGGCGCCCCCTGGCGGCGAGGAGGTCCGGCAGCGGCCCCCGCCCCTCCCCCGCGGCCGGCATACGGAGGCCGGCGAGGGCCGCGAGAGTCGCGCCGGCGGCGCGTTCGCCCTGCCGGGGCCGGGGCCGGGGCCGGCGCGGCGATGCCGGGCGTGCGGGCGGCGGGGGGGGGCCGGCCCGGCGCCCCGGCCCCGCGGCTCGGCGGCGGCGGGTGACGGCGCCCCGGCGGCCATGGGGTGCCTGCAGAGCGTGGCCTGCAAGGCGCGGGTGCGGCGGGAGCAGATCGTGGTGTCGGACGTGTCGGCCACCATCGAGCCTGCGGCCACGGCCATCGAGGAGAGCTCGCCCGTGGTGCTGCGGTACCGCACGCCCTACTTCCGCGCCTCCGCCCGCGTCCTCATGCCGCCCATCGCCCGCCGCCACACCTGGGTGGTGGGCTGGATCCAGGCCTGCAACCACATGGAGTTCTACAACACCTACAGCGACCTCGGCGTGTGAGCCGCGCCGGCGTGGGACCGGGGGGCGGCGGTGGGACCGGCACCGGGATGGGACCGGGATGCGGGGATGGGAGCGGGATGCGGGGATGGGACCGGGATGGGACCGGGATGCGGGAATGGGACCGGGATGCGGGGATGTGACCGGCACCGGGATGGGACCGGGATGCGGGGATGGGACCGGGATGCGGGGATGGGACCGGGATGCAGGGATGGGACCGGGATACAGGGATGAGACGGGATGTGGGGATGGGACCGGGATGCGGGGATGGGACCGGCACCGGGATGGGACCGGGATGCGGGGATGGGACCGGGATGCGGGGATGGGACCGGCACCGGGATGGAACCGGCACCAGGATGGGAACGGGATGCTGGAATAGGAACGGGATGGGAACGGGGTGCGGGGATGGGAGCGGGATGCGAGAATGGGACCGAGATGCGGGGATGGGACCGGGATACTGGGATGGGACCGGGATACTGGGATGGGACTGGGATACAGGGATGAGATGGGGATACGGGGATGGGACAGGGATGTGGGGATGGGACTGGCACGGGGATGGGACCGGCACCGGGATGTGGGGACAGGACCTGCACCAAGGTGCGGGAATGGGACCGGCACCGGGATGCGGGAATGGGACCGGCACTGGGATGCGGGAATGGGACCCGCACTGGGATGAGGGTATGGGATCCACACCAGGATGTGGGGGTGGAACCGGCACTGGGATGTGACGCGCAGTGGGATGTGACCTGCACTGGCATCACACCGATGGCAGCAGGCAGGGGCAGGGCCGCGGCAGTGGGTCCCATGCTACTCACCCGCAGCCTCCTGTCCCAGCCCCAGCATGAGCACGGGTTGGACTTGGTGATGAGAGATGGCAGCCGCACCTCCCAAGCTGCTCACAGGCTCGATTCCGAGTCCCAGCGCCAGTGCAGCCAGAGCTGGAGTTCAGTGTGGGCTTTGCCACAGTTGTGTGAGGATGCTGACGTAGTTGGTGGCAGAGATTTGGGCCTGAATTTTTCACTAGCGTGGTCTGTGGCCAAGATTTGAGCTGAAAGTTCCATTAATGTTGTCAGTTGCCCAGGTTTAGGCTGGAATTTTTGGCAAACATGGTTGACGGCTTAGATTTGGACTGGAATTTTTTGGTGGTGTGGTCGGAGGCCGAGATTTCTGTGGGAATTTTTCACTAATATGGTTGGTGGCTGAGATTTGGGCTGGATTTTTTTGCTAATGCAGTCAGTGGCCAAGATTTGGACTGGTATTTTTTATTAATGCGGTCAGCTGCCAAGATTTAGGCTGGAATTTTTAGCTAACGTGGTTGACATCTGAGATTTGGGCTGGAATTTTTTGCTAGCATGGTTGATGCCTGAAATTTGGGCTGGAATTTTTCAGTAACGTGGTTGGAGGCTAAGATTTCATCCAGAAATTTTTGGTAATGTGGTCAGCAGCCAAGATTTCAGCTGGAATTTTTTGCTAACATTGACCACAGCTGAGATTTGGGCTGGAATTTTTCACTAACATGGTCTGCATCTGAGATCTGGGCTGGAATTTTTTGCTAGTGTGGTCAGCAGCCAAGATTTCAGCTGGAATTTTTCATTAATCTGGTCAGCTGCCAAGATTTAGGCTGTAATTTTCGGCTACTGTGGTTCACATCTGAGATTTGGGCTGGAATTTTTTGTTAGTGGCCGAGATTTGGGCTGGAATTTTTCACTAATGTGGTCAGTGGCTGAGATTTGGGCTGGAATTTCCCCCCTAGCCGTATTGCAAGGATTTAATTGCAGAATTGTGGTGCTGAAGTCTTGTGCACCTGTGCAGTTGTGTGTGTTTAGAGGCATAAAAATTGCAGACTTTTATTGCAGGAGGGGGCTGCTGAAGGGCTTGGCTGGTGCTATGGATGAGGAAGGCTGTTCTCCTCCAGCAGAGGAGCTGATGAAGGAGAGGGTGACCCCGGAGAGACTCAGCAATGTCTTTTGGTGCAGTTGGTTGGATTGCAGGTTAATTAAAACAGTGTTGTGCTGGCAGAGCAAAGGTTTCAGCTGCTGTGAGAGTCTCGGTGAAGGAACTGAAGCCAAATCTGTATTTAAAGGAGGTCTGTGAGAGCTTACTGCAGGCAGGGAGAGGGTCTCCACGCTGCTTGCTCCCCTGTCCCTCACTGGGTACTGTCACCACTATTTTCTTGCTAACCTGGCCTATCTCTTCCAATTCACCAGGTCAAGCTGGGAGCTGCCCGACCTGCGAGAAGGAAGAGTAAAAGCCATCAGCGATTCGGATGGAGTGAGCTACCCCTGGTATGGAAACACCACAGAAACTGTGACCTTGGTTGGGCCCACTAACAAGATCTCCAGGTTCTCGGTGAGCATGAATGACAATTTCTACCCCAGCGTGACGTGGGCTGTCCCTGTGAGCAACAGTAATGTGCCACTGCTGACCAGGATTAAAAGGGACCAGAGCTTTACCACATGGCTGGTGGCCATGAACACCACCACCAAGGAAAAGATCATCTTGCAGACTATAAAGTGGAGAATGCGAGTGGAGATTGAGGTTGATCCCATGCAGCTGCTGGGGCAGCGGGCACGGCTGGTGGGAAGGACTCAGCAGGAGCAGCCCCGGATCCTCAGCAGGATGGAGCCCATCCCACCAAATGCACTAGTGAAACCCAACGCCAACGATGCCCAAGTCCTCATGTGGAGACCCAAGCGAGGCCAGCCAATAGTTGTGATACCTCCCAAGTAAAGCAGCACCAAGGTGCATGCGCAAGGACCTGAGTGCTGCCAGCCTGCTGCAGGCAAACAGGGTTTCTGAGCCAAAGCAGACCTCTTGGGTTCTCCTGCCTTTGTAGCTGGGGTTGGAAACGCTCTCCTCCTTAGTCAGAGAGCAAGCCTGGCTGGCGCAGGGATGTGGAAGAGAGATTGCTGATCTGGAGGATTTCCCAGG
Source organism: Phaenicophaeus curvirostris (assembly GCF_032191515.1). Taxonomy (NCBI): domain Eukaryota; kingdom Metazoa; phylum Chordata; class Aves; order Cuculiformes; family Cuculidae; genus Phaenicophaeus; species Phaenicophaeus curvirostris. The sequence goes on along the minus strand of NC_091399.1, from coordinate 10,834,707 downwards.
AAGCAGAATCAAGTACTTCTGGAGGCTTGTGGCTGACAAAGAGGCTGTCTGACTGAAATGACTCGTCTTTCCTTGCAGGGCGATGCAAGGAGCATGAGTGCGATTGAACCATGCCTGTGGCAAATGCTGCTTTCCACCCAGCTGGAGGTAGAAGGGGAGACGGTGCCTACTGGATGCGGAGGGTCCTGTGGTGACCCTTCCCCCTGGGGTGCGGGTGTCCCATGGTGTCTATAGCTATGCATTTTGGATCGATAACCCACTCCTCACCCTGCCCACTGGGACTGGGTGGGAGGGCCTGGGTGCAGAGCTGGAGCCTGGCACTGGCTGTTGCTGCTGCCGACAGGGGTTTTCTGCAGCCGAGGGGAAGCAGGATGTTTTGCATGCATCTGGGTGTGTTTGGAGTAGTTGTGAGTGTAGGAGATGCCATAGCTCTTTTCCGTCTTGGACTGAGATCTAAGGGCAGGTTAGATGTCCTTTTGTTTTAAGGTGCACTAAATCTTTACAGTTTCCCTACCTTCCCCCTTCATATCCCGCTAGCCCTTCTCTTATGGGAGCAAAAACCAATTCTCAGCCAAGGAAGAAATCGGGAGTGGTGCCTGTTCACCCACCCTGGATCCGTGGGGTTCCCAAACTATCTTGCAGGTACCCCGGGACTCACACATTTCCACTGCAGATGTAAATCCCTTGCAAGAAATTGTGTGCTTGCTCATTTTCCATGTAAATGGTGGCTTACGTGGAGACCCTCCTCTTCTGCAGCCATCCAGGGAGCAGGGTAGATACCAGTGGGGATGCCAGCCTTGGTGAGAAGGTGACAACGTGCCTTGGCATGACTTCCCAGGCTCTGTAGGGATGGGGCTGTCCTCTCTGGGGGTTAGAGGCAGGGATGTGAGCAGGGGCTGCGCATGGGTTTGCCTGGAAAGGAGGAGGCAATCATGCTGCCTGGGAACTGCCTCCTGCTGCTGGTAGTGCTTGAGGGATAGCAGGTGGGTATTTGCTTTTCTACCTGCCCCTCGCTGCCGGGATCGCTGGCATCCTCTGGTCTGTGGTGCTGCAAGCTGCAATTCCCAACATTTAGCCTTTGGGATACAGCAGAGGTGAAAGCTGTGGCTATGCTGCCCTTGTTCCATGTGCCCCACTGCTCCTGGATGGCTGCTTACGGGTTTAGCCACTTTCTGCACTTCATCCTCTGCCCTGGCATGAGCCTGCGGCTCCTCCAGCCCACGCCCCTGCCTTTGCACCACAGGAGGTTTATGCTGCTCCGGGGATGCGGGTCATTCCCCCTGGGAGGGTTCCATCTTCTGTCTCACTGCCAGCAGGGCTGGGAAGGGTGGCTGGGTTGGGCACTTCCATGCAAAGCCTTCTCCTCGGTATTGGGAGTGCTGCCCTCGGCCTGGCTGTCAAGTCACCCAGCCTGGTGCTGCTTTGCTCCCCACGATGTGCTGGCACATCCACGCGGCATCGCTCTGCAGAGCACGGCCGAGCTCCTGCAAAGCTTCAGCCACAGCTTGTGCTTTTCCAGGGCAGGACATGCACCCTGGTCCCTGCCATTGAAGGGGCTCCCTGGGCATCTTAGACCAAAACTCCCTGTGAAATCCCTGTGCTACTTAATATTCTCAGCAATGTTTGCTGCTGATTGATTCTTCATTTATTTTTTTCCTTTGGCAGTGTTGCTTGATGCACAGTTCCCCATGCTGGGGCCTCCTGCTTGGCCTCAAGGCGGGCTGGGAACCCGCTGCTTTCAGTGCCTATGTCTGGGTTTTGCCAGGGGCTACAGCCGTGCATTGGAAAGGGTTTGGAGGGAGAAGGGGCTCTGTGCTTTGGTTTGCTGTGTTTTCTGGAGCAAAGCTTCTGCTGGGAGCTTCCTGGCATGGGAAGGTGTCCTGCTCTTGTGAGAGTCTGCCCCTGGTTTTGTCTTGATATGGGATTGATGACAGCTTTTGTCATCACTGACGTGTTGTTTTTCAAAAAGCTTGTGGAAGGGAGTTAGAAAATTTAAATACAGTTTTCCTTAAGATTTGGAGGAGAAGGTGGGGTTAGGTACCTTCCAGTTTGAAATAAGGCAGATGTATATTTTTGACCCAGTGGGACAGAAACTCCTCTGGCAACACTGGAGCTAAGAAGCCAGAGGAAGGGGTTGTCCTGCAGTGAGCTCCCAGCCTGGGGAGGATGCTGTGCCCAGAGAGGCTGTGTGAGCCAGCTCCCCAAGACCTGGAGAGCTGCTGCGGCACTGAAGTGGTGTCAGCTGGCTAGGAGAGATGCAATGCTGCTGCAGGGATGCTGTTGAGTTCGTTGCCATCTTTTGGGATGCGCTGGCCAGCCAGATACTTGGTACATTATCCGCCATGTCAGCCCAATGTGTCCATGCGTGTCTGAAGCATCCCCCATGCTGATTTCGGTGCCTGGTGTAGCCGTATGCCTGAGCTCCAGGGCTGCCCCAGCCTGCAGGCAGGCTCTGGCTGAGCACTGGTGCCATGCCTGTGTTCAACCTGTGGGGCTTCTGCTGGTCTTTTGTGCCCGCTCCTTCTCTGATGGGTGGATTTGATGCACTTAATCAAGTTCAACACATGGGATGTCTTTGTGGGCATCACCCTGTTGGAAAGAAAAATGTTTGCGAAAATTATTTGTGGAAAAAGAAAATTGCAAACAACATTTGCAAAAATTTGCAGGTATTTTGCATGTTCACAAAAGGTGTTGGCACTTGAGTATTGGGGCTGTGTAAGCATCTGCCCAAGTTCAGTATCTCTGAGCTGTGGAGCCCAAGGGTGGGTCTCATGGTGCTGAATCGAAGGGGAGGGAGAGCACTGAGGGAGGTGGTGGGTATGAGTCTGGGGTCAGCTCACATCCCCATAGCCCACAGCCATATTGATGGAGACCCTGCCCCATGCCCTCCTTTTGTACTGGCGTCTCATTATCTCAGGGAGGGGCAGGTCATGGAAATGCCCACCTGCCTGCTCCCCCCGTGCCCCTTTGGGGTGCCCCTTCACCTCCATCCCCATCCTTGGGTTATTTATTTGTTTGTTTATTTATTATCTATTTATTCAAGGTTTATTTAAGTTATTTATTGATATTTATTGACGTCTGGACGTCGAGGGGTGATTTCAGCTGCGTGGCAGGGGTAGCTGGGTTCCCCCCTCACCCAGGCTCCTGCATTTTGGGGTGCTGCTGCATGTTCGGGAGCACAGCTAAGGAGGGATGTTTGTGGGCCCCTGTGCTCCCATCCCCTTTTGGAGCCTGGAGGTGGAGAAATGAAGGGGAATCACGATGGTGCCTGCAGTGATGACACCCTATGCCTGTCCCCTTCCTGCAGAAGCTCCAAGCCCCTGTGCCCACCTACCAGGCACTGGGCCCATATGTATTTATTGGCCCGGCCTTCCGGCGTTTCTCCGTTCGACTCCTGCTGGATTTGCTGTTGCCAGTTCTTGGAGATGGTGAGAAGAGCCAGGACATGTGGGTGTTGCTATGGAGAAAAGACCAAACCAGGTATTCTGCTGCCATGTGGGAAGAATCAGGAGGAGGAGAGGAACGCTGGTTTTGCAGAGTGCCTTAAACACAAATGACTTAACTGAGTAGGGGGCTTGGACTTCTGTCTCTGGATGTTATTACCAACTCAAACAAACATTGTATTTCACTTCTCTGGGATAAAAAGAAAACCGCACAGTCTGTACTGGAACCAAAGCCTGTGTTTGTCTGACTTCATCTGGTTGGTGTGCATCTCCAGGGCCACAGCCGTGCTGGAGAGCTGTGAGGACAGAAGAAATGGGACAACACACAACGATCAATGTGGTCCGAGTGAAGCTGCTTTATTTGGGTTCGTTCTGCTTTTATAAATTGTTTAACCTTAGCCCGCCTTCAACAGCCAGCTTCCTAATTTGCATAACACAACAGAGCCGTTATAACCTTTTATAACCTTGAGGACCGTGGCTAAGGCTTCCCAACTCCACCCAGCCTCAGTGCTCCGGCTGCTCATTGTAGGCTGCCACCCACCAGAGAGCAGGCAGGAATTCTTTGGGCTTTCAGCCATCAGCCCCTACCTTGGCTTGGCTGTATCACATTGCACCTAGTACATTGCTTACCACAAGCATCAACCCTGCTGGTCCTTGCTTGCTGTGAGGTACATTTCTGTCCTGAGCCAGCCAGTTTCTTTAGCAGCTGCACATGTTGAGCATTGCTGATAGCTCTGGGCATCGAGGAGTGCTAGCAGATTCAGTGAGAACATTTCTTTCCTAGCATTATATTAAAACACTGCTCATCTCTTCACAGTTCCCTGAGGCGCAGATGTGGGAGAGAAGGGAGGAATTCTCATGGCTTGTATCATTGCCCGCCCCTGCCCTGGGAAGTAGGGTAGGACCCCCGCAATCCAGCTGCTAATTAATGGCAGGCCAGGCGCAGGCATGTAACCTGAGCAGCCATCTCTTTCCTGGTGCTGAGGCTCTACCACAAAGCAGGAGCAGCCCAGCTACCCTCGGCACTGCTCCCTTGTCTGAAACGATGTGGCCCCTGAGGCAACCTGCCTTGCCACAGTGCTTTATTTACTGAGCAAGAACAAGGGCAGCCTGTGCTGCTGCCACCCGCCTAGGGGCATGGGCACACATCCCAGCTGCAGGGTCCGGGGAACCAAGGGAATGGTGCAGGGTGCTGGGGATGCCAGCGGAGGAAGACGAGGGACACTGCAGGTCATACTGAAGATTCATTTATTTGTTCTATTCTCTCTTCCATAAAATGCCAGAACAATCAACTTCCAACAAGAGATGAGAAAGCAGTTAAGTGAGAGATTTGGCTCTGCAGCTCCTCTCCTACGCACGTGACCAAAGGTGTTAATTCGTTAGTGACAGCCGCTGGAAAGGCACACAGTAATTTGGAGACCCGGAAGCTCCCTGATGGGAGGTGGGTGAATCCAGTAGGACACCCTGCTCCTCACGGTGCCTCCAGGAACAGTTTGCCTGCTGCTAAACAGGACAGCCCCCACTGCTCTGCTGACCTCTTCCTTGTAGGGCAGATTCAAGGCAAGAAAACATCTGGGGTTTTAGTTTTGAGAGGGTGTGGGGGGGCAGGAGGATTGTTTTAGTACTGTGATGTGCCATCAGTGAATGTAACAGTACAAAGCTGCTGATCGCCTGGCGTCAAGGAGATAGGAGCTGGGCACGGGGAAGGTTCCCGATGCCAAACCCCCTGCAGCCCAGTGGGGCAGATGGGCAGGCCCGCTCACTCCGGCTGCGGGGTGTAACGAAGGTACTTCTTGCCTGACGGGAGGTCCTTTGTGAAGACTCCTTTGGGAAAGAGCTTCTTTGCTTCCTCGTCGGGTAAGGTGGGCACGACCATGACACTGTCACCAGGCTGCGGACAAAAAAGGAACTGTGAGAGTAGCAGAGGATTGGAGGCAGGTAACACCGTTTCCTCATAAACACTCAGCCCCAGCCACATCCCCAGCCACATCCCCAGCAGCTCTGCCAACAGTGAGGACAGAGTAGGAGCTACAACAGGAGGTGTGGGAGATGCAGAAAGGGAAAGCTGTTTTGGTGGACTCCAGCCCTGCCACAGTCCAGCCCTTCCCCTTAGGATTGCCACGGGAATGGGGAGTACTAGGAAGGGAATTGAGCCCCTCTACAATGCAGGAGGGTGCAAAGCTTGCCTGAGTCTGCTCGTCTGCCCCTGGCCAGGCAGCACTGGCTGCCCCTTGGCATGCCAAGCCTTGGGGAGAAATGTGCTTCCCTGGGAGGGGGCCTGGTGGGTAAGCTGGCCCCAAACCACCAGAAGCTTAGCCTGCAGGAGACAGGGGTCTTCAGCAGCTAGGCTGCTTGCATGCTCTGCTTTGTCTCAGGAAGTGAAGGTGCAGTTTGCACCACACGGGTGCTGGTTTCGAGGGCTGGAAAGGGATGTGAACCAATACTCGAAGTTACTTGACCTCTGAGGCTTGTGCCTACAGGGCCTTCCTGCCCAGATGTAGCAGGGGTTTGGGACAATGCTCAGGGATGGCCACAACCAATCAACTTCATCTAGTAATTTGCCATGAGGACAGGCTTGAGCTGTGTATGAGCTGGGCAAAGCAGGGCCAGGCCCGTACTGGCCCTTCCTGGCTCAAAGGCAGCACAGCAGCAAGCCAGTGCCCCACGCTTGCTGCTGTGCTGGCTTTGAGGGGACTCTAGCATGCTTACACCTGCCCCGGCCCAAGGCTCACGTATCAACAGCCAGAAAGGCCAAGCCCAGTATCCACTTGCACCAGGGACCAAGGAGATGGAAGCGAAGTTCCTATGGCTCACTCCAGACTGCAACAGCCATGGGGCCTGGGCTGGTATCTAACACATATCCCAGGATCTCAGCAGCTTTCCTCACCGCACAGGTCCCACTCCAAGGGAGGCTGGTTGATCTTCCATGCATGTTTTCAGTGCCCAGCTGCAAGCCTTGCTCCCCTTCTCACCTTCCAGTCCACAGGGGTAGCGACCTTCTTGTAAGCCGTCAGTTGCAGGGAGTCCACCACTCTCAGGATCTCATCAAAGTTTCTCCCAGTGGTGGCTGGGTACAGGATGGAGAGTTTCAGTTTCTTATCCGGGCCAAAAATAAACACCTGAACACAAGGAGACAGGGTCAGGGTCTCACCAGAAGATGTTTGTCCAACTGCCCTGCTCGATTGGCTCCGCCTGCTGCTCCTCCCTTTCCTTGGAGGTGGCCTGCTTGATCGCAGGTGTTAGGACAGGGGAGATGTCATGGTGGGGAACTTCTAAAACAACAGATGATGCCCAGGCACAGGAATATGGTGTTTGCTCTGGGAGCTCCCATTTCCAATGCCAGCTTCTTTTACTCTCCTTGACCTGAACTTTTCCAATCCAAGTACGGGAGGGAAGAAGGAAAGTCCAGCAGATCAAACACTTTTGTCCCCACTGTTAGGACAGGCACAACGAGGAGGCGTTGGCAGCAACAGCAAGATCGAACTGTTGCCAGCATGCTTGTGCTGCTCCAGCCTCTTCCTGCAGCACAAGCCATGGGTCTAGCCCAAGGAAGTCAATTGAGCTCCTGAAGATGGTAATGACCATCCAGGTAAGCTGCCCCCATCTTCAAGCCCAGCCCCATGGACACAGAGTGGGATGGCAGGCGATGCCCACTGCTGAGAAGGCTGCTGGACAGTGAGCTGTAGGGCCACGTACTCACCACACGTGCTGTCAGGGGCATGCCGTCCTTGTCACGCTCATCTGGATCCAGCATACCCAGCTTGATGGCGAGCTCCCGGTTCGCATCAGCAATGATAGGGAAGGGGAGTTTCTCCTCGGGTTGTTCTCCGTTGTATGCATTGATGTCCTGCAGAAACAAAATCCTTGGCATCCTCCTGCTCCTTGTTGTGGGTACCACTATGGGAGACAGGCCAGGCAGGCAGACCTCCACGCAGGCTTTACGTGTGTGTGGTGGGCAAGCTCATGCTGAGGGGCCATGCAGAAACATGTTCAGCAGCTGCTCTACAGGAGCTTGTGACCTGCTTGGCCCCAATGTCTCAGGCTGGGAAAGCACAGCCAGAGACTCATGGCCTACCATGAAGTTTCTCTGCTTCCAGAAACCAGGTGACAAAACAGGAGCCTGCATGCCAGGCTGGACTCTGCCTTGTTCTTTGAGGTTAGTTGTTATGCTCACACCTGTTGCTCACCTCTGGAACTGCCTGTGGACCAGATGCTTTGCCCAGGTAGCAGGTACGAAGACAGGGAAGTCCTGCCCATGCTGGTGACACAGGGCAATTTACTGACCTTTCCCCGAGAACAGAGGTGTCCCTCTTCCAACCTTCTCCCAGTACACAATCTAGCACTATTGACAGACGTGATGGTGTCACACCTGGACTGGACTATGCTCTTGAAGAGCAGTTTCTCTAGTGATAGAGCAAACCAGCAACTATACAGCTAGCAAAGGCTAAATGCCAAACGCTTTCCAGATCTGGTACAAGGGACTAGTTCCATTCAGCAAGTCACTCCTAGCTTACCTAACAAAAGGCTCTTGAGAAGACAGTAAAAGTCTGAATGCAGGTGCTGGGACACTGCACACTCCTTTCCAAACTGGTGGGGACAGAGGAGAAAACCATCCCCTTCCATAGCTGTGCAGACTCTCCCTGCTGAGCATGGTTCACAAGGTTGCTTCCTGTGCTAGTCCAAACTTGTCCTGCTTCACAGGGAAGCTGGGTTTCGAGCGTCTCCAAATCTGGTTATCCTTGTAGCTTGCGGTGCCACCTGCATGGGTCACGCTGAGCCACAGCAGAGCTAGGAGGAGCCTGTTCAGGGCAGCAAAAACAGAGCAGCTGCCAGCATTAAAGCAAGTTCAATCCAAGGTTTCTGCCCCAGAACAGAGACGCGACTGTTCCTTCTGTCCTCTTTATGCTACAAGGTGGCAAAACTGATTCCAGGGCTGAGCAAGCCTCCTGCGCACCACTGTGGTGTGTGATTGGCTGCCTTGATAATTTGAATGTACAAGTTTCTCCATGGCTTTGAATGTGGGGGAGCAGGCTGGGTCCTGCTCAGAGGGAACTTACAGAGGGCAGAGTTGGAAATTCTGACCCTTGGCACTGCCCACTGCTGCTCAGATCACCCCATTGGCAGCAAGAGCAGGCAGGCCCTGCACCACTCCTCAGCTGACAGTGTGACATAAGGGGCTGTAACTCTGCCTCAGCTACTCAGGATGTTACAACCAGGTCAAGTGGTGCACGCGTGGCAAGATGCTTCCTTTCCAGCTTTTCTCTTTGCTTGCTTTCTCCCCTGGGGCTTCCAGAGTGAACACTGCACTGCAGAAATGGGCTGCTCATCTTCATTGGGTTGTGGTCAGGTTTGCCTTGGAAGGAGGGAATTGGTTTTGTTTTCCTGCAGACCTGTCTTGTCAGAGCAGAGTGTGGAGGGAAAGCAGAGCTGGAGAGGCCAGCCCAGATAAAATGCTTCCCAATTCACCCCAGAGTCACAGGAGGCTGTAGGTCAGACAGTCATACAGTGAACTCTCCCCCAACCCCCGCTCCCCCGCTACAGACAGGGGCCTAGAGGATGAAGAAAACTTCTGAGAAGCAATGTCTGAATCCTGCAGACAGTAACCCATTCCAAAATGCACAGAATTTCATGACCTGAGGATCTCTGTACAAAATAGCCTCATGACACCAACCCTATTTTGCAATAAGATGCCCAAGACTTGCTCACTTCCCTATGAACTATCTCTCTTTCCAGACTCCCAGCTAAAACCAGAAATCACTGGAGTGATTTATTCACCCTGACTCACCACAGCAAAGGCACCAGTGGCCAGAGAGCACTGAAATCTCCTCAGACATGACAGCACGTGCCAGTCAACCCTGTTTACGGAGCTCATTCACTCAGCCAATGTGACAGTGGGATCAATCCCCAGCTGAGCTACAGGCTCGTTCTGATTCCTGAGGCAAGCCTCTGGGTCTTGGCGAGGGATGACTAAGAACAGCAGCAGCATCTTTGGCTGGGAAAGCAGAGCTGAGCACAGTGACGTGAGAATTATTTGCTATACTCTGGTTGCACCTTCCCAGGCCCCATCTGCCCTCTGAAACGTGGAGGCAAAGCAAACAGAAATTTCCTTGTGTCATGCAGGATTTCAGCCATCCTTCCTACCCACTTGCTTCCTCACAGGCTGTGCTCCAGATAAAACCAGCTTCATCCAAAGAGAAAGCATTGGTATGTAAAGGAATGTTGCACAGAGAGGCCTGCCTGAAGTTTTGCTCGCTCCCAAGGCTTCTCTCGAAGTTCAGATTTAGTAAAGGAAACTGCAGTTTTTAGATCTCAATCTAGCATTTAATGGAGCTCCTTTTGCCCAGAGAGGCAGCTTCTGCCAAGGCTTGGTATCTCTGTTAAGCTTTTTTTTAACCCCAAGGCTGGGCAGAAGGACCATCGAGGCACTGCCTCTGGTCTCAGGCTTGTGGCAGGCCCTTACACTGACCTTCCTAGCACAGCTCTTTGGCTCTCGTTATCTGAGGTTGTGCTCTGCTTTGTCAAGGGCAACAGACAAGGACTGCATGTATGGCTAAGGTCTAAGAGCAGAGCAATTACACCTCTGTCCCCTCTTACGTCCTCCATGACGCATGCATGTTGCATTTATTGCTCCTCCATGTTTTGCACACTGCTCACAATGTCACAGGTGACATGTCCTCCTGCTCACAGGCTAAAGAGCCTCAGCTGCTCTGCACTGAAGCAAACCTGCCAAATCTGCAGGCAGCTTTCTTCCTGCTCTGCACCTTTTCTTGTTCTCCTGTAGTATGTGAGATGGGCAATTTCAAAGACAGGCTGCATGGAAGACTCCAGTCTGCTATGGATTTGCCTTCACCTACTGGATCCAGAGAACTTCTGCAGTTTTCCTTTTAACAGGTGCTGAACTGACATTTCCAAACCACGGCCTGCAAGGCTTCTCCCAGCCCAACGGAAAGCTCACTGGATTGGACTGCTGCCCTCTGCCTTTCTTTGTGCTTGTCCTGGAAGGTTTTCCAAACATGCTACTCTACCTCCCACCAGTGAGTGCTGAGAGGCTGTTCTGCAACTTCTGGTGTTACTGGAGGTTATGCAGAGTAATTCCAAAGCATCAGCAGAGTTAGCTCGCTGTTCACCTCTTTTCCACATCTCCAGAGTAAGTGGAACCCCACACATCCCTGCAGACCCTCAAGGGAGCTCACCACTTCCCTTCCTCAACACAACTTACTGCTTCCTCCTGTCTCTCTGTAGGAATGAGCCTGTCCTTCACCAAGCTGATTTCAGTGAAAAGCTGCTTGGAAATTCAAGGACTTTGTAAAAGTCAACAACACCTTACAGTCATTCACAGGGCTTTAGCCAGCCAGGGGATGAGACTCCCTTACATAAGCAAAACCCACACTTTCGCTGATATTTAATGGGGTGTAATCAGCCGATTTGGCTGTGGTTTGACCCAGACTGAGCAGCACAGAAACCTCATTAACCAGTGTGGGATTTGTACCCTGTTTTTCCCAGGCTCTTCCATGGCTTGGTGGGGCAGGGGCCATGCAGGTATAAAGGTCAATTTAAGCAATAAGGCAATTAAGTAATTTCTAAAACCAGTCCAACATGAAACAATGTTTGAGTGTGGAAATGTTGCCCTTTTACTACCTCTTATTGCTTGCACGCCTCACCCCTAGAAAATGTGTGGGAAGATTCCCAATTTTAAGAGCAAAGAAAGAGGCAGGTAATTCACCAAGGGATTTTTACACTCTGGCTGTATCTGTCTGAAATGTGCATTTTACAGCCCTGCCACCTGTGAGCCCTGCGGCCATGCTCCCTGGCAGCACAGCGTTGCTGATGCTGTGTTTCAAGTTTTTCATTAGCTCCTTTCATCTTCCTTCAGCAAGCTATTTGGTTCCCATTTTTTTATACTCCCTTATGATGGTTTTATATTTAACATGCTTCGATTTGTGGTTCTATGGTTAACGTGCCTCTGTTTGTTCTCTGTTTTCTCTTCCCTGCCTGGGCATGAATTGCACCTTTTGAAGACTGCCTGTTCACTCCCAACGCCTCCTTTCCTGTTTTATTACCGAACTTTTTGAGCGTCTGTGAATAGACTGCCTTTTTCTGAGCTTTTGCCACCACCTTTGCACACATTTTACCCTTTTGAGTATTGGTGGGAGAGGAGTAATATTGTTTTCCTCTTATTTCAAAGCAGTAGTACTTAGAGTGGACTTTGTGCCATGCTCCATGACGACGGAGCAGCCCTTCATGTTCCTGCTCTGCATTCAGCACTTCCTAACCTACCTGCTTTGGGATTCAAGTGTCCTACAATGTTATTTCTAGCAGATATGTAGTTCCCAGCCTGTGCCGTGTGTGCTTTTCCTCTGGCCGTCAGAGCTCCCCTTGCACCAACCCATGTCCTGTACCTTGCTCCAGCCAAGGTGGTCTTGGACGCTGTCAATAGAGAGGGCGATCATCTTCACGTTGCGCTTGCTGAACTCAGCTGCCAGCTTTGCTGCTCGGCCAAGCTCCGTGGTGCAGACGGGCGTGAAGTCCCTCGGGTGGGAGAAGAGGATGCCCCATCTGAAAGCCAGAAGGAGATGGTATTAGGGCGAGATGTCATTCCAGTCTGTACTGCAGATGAAAAGCTGGACAGATTGCATTGCATGCAGATCAGCGTGGAAACAACTCATCTCTCAGCTAAGAGGAAATCCAGTCCTGGGAACTCTTCCTTCACTCTCATTAGAGGCCGTCATGAGAAGAGCCCTATTTATCACGCTTCGAGAAACTCCCTGCACCTCACTCTCCCTCCAGGATCCCCTGGGGGATGCTGGAATAGCCCACAATCCTGGTGTGGATGTGGACACCAGGCTACATGAGGAGGCTTGGGGGAGCCACATCGACGCTCTGTACACCAGAGACTATACGTGCAAGGGCACAAAGATGTCACCCTGCTGGCCGTGTTACTGCAGAGATCATTACTGATTTACACAGCTATTCACTGTCCCGCATTCCTCATTGACTGCTGTGAGGAGAAACACCCAGGCATACCATACAACTTAAAAAAAATGGGATACGAACCAACCTTAAACCAACCACTGCCAAGAGCTGCTGAATGTAATTCATGAAAAGATAAGAAGCTGCTGACAGGGGGAGGCCAGAAGTCAACATTATTTATGGCTATAACTACAACAACATGGCCAGCTCGCTTTTACCCACTCCTTCCCATCAGCAGACACTGCAGTCTTTAGAGCAGGCAAATACAAGTCACAGCCCTCCGCGCATCAGGCAACTGGTGCACAGAGGAGGGCAACTGGTGCAGCCCAGCAGCAAGATGGGTTTATAGCAAAATGGCTCCCAGGAGTGTCCAGAGGATAAGGCAAAGCCACCCATAGCACTTAAAAATCCCCTGCCAGGGACTCGTTGCACCATTTATCTGCCCTATGTTGATGGGACTTGCTGCACTGTTCTTCCCTGGCCCCAAGCACTCAGTAAATACAGCTGCATGCCACAGCTGCTGGGGAAATCCATGTCTCAGCCATCTGAGAATAGAGGTGGAGGGATCAAGCGAGGCACCAGTGCTCTGCGATTGCTATGAGAAGTTACGGGACAGCAACCTAGCCACTGTAATAAAGCAACTCGTAGCAGCAGTAAGTATAGTGCTTGAATAAAAAAGGCAGCAAACAACTGAGCAGAAGCTGGCTGAGAAAGCTCCAGCTATTTTCTCGCCCAGAGGGCTCTTTTTTCCCCTGTTTGCCCAAGCACAGAGCACTGACAGAAGTGGTCTTGAGCCTGCCAAGCACTGCTGCGACCACGCTGTGACAGCACTTCCCACTCCTGCCAGGGATGGAGTAACGGGCTTTGCAGGAAACAGTGCTTGGATGAGTGTGGCTTTCCATATCACAGCTCAAAGGGGACCTCTGATCACTCATGCCCTTTGCAGTGCTCCACTGCATGCCTCCTCACTCACAGGGGTCGTAAGGGGCAGGAGAGCAAGTCCCTGGGCTGAGCTTTGCCTTTCAAATAATCATGGAACGGTTTGGGTTGGAAGGGACCTTAACGCCCATCCAGTTCCACCCCCTGCCGTGGGCAGGGGCACCTCCCGCTGGATCAGGTTACTCCAAGCCCTATTCAACGTGGCCTTGAACATCTCCAGGGATAGGGCAGCCTTCCCTGAGCAACCTGCGCCAGTGCCTCACCACCCTCACAGGAAAACATTTCCTCCTAAGATCTCATCTCAATCGCCCCTCTTTCAGCTGAAAAGGGTTCCCCTTGTCCTGTGCCTGCACTCCTTGATCAGGAGCCCCTCCGCAGCTCTTCTGGAGCCACTTTCAGTACTAGAAGCTGCTCTAAGGTCTTCTCGCAGCTTGCTCTTCTCCAGGCTGAGCAGCTCCAGCTCTCTCAGCCTGTCCTCGGATGGTAAGCGCTCCAGCCCTCGGACCATCTTTGCAGCCCTCCTCCGAACCCGTCCCGACAGCTCCATCTCCTTCTTACGCTGAGGATTCCAGAAGCGGACACGGTGTTCCAGCGGGGTCCCCCCAGAGCGGAGCAGAGGGGCAGGATCCCGTCCCTCCCCCCGGCTCTGCCCGCTCCAGAGCCCGTTACGCCCGGGATCGCTCACAGGGGCTGTGTGGGACAGAGAAGCGAACCCCCGGGCCGGGTCTTGCCCCTCCTCGGGCTCCGCCCGCGCTACAGCCCCACAGCCCGGGGCAAGCGGGGCGCTCAGGGGATCCCGGAGCCACCCGCCCGCGGCGCTGCCCCAGCAAACCCCGCCGCCCCCTGCTCACGAGTCTCCTAGGAAGTCATGGAAACGGATGCGGCCCTGCGTGGTGTCCGCCTCGAAGTTAGGCGCCTCGTCACCCAGCAGCAGCCCCGGCATGCCGGCCGCTCCCGCTCCGCTCAGCACCGGAACTGCCCGCGGTCACGTGACCTGGAGTAAGCCCCCGAGGCGGGATCACGTAACGCGGCTGGGGGGGGCGGGCGAGGGTGAGGTCACGTGACGGAGGTGCGGGTTAGGGGCGCGGTTACGTGACGTGCGGGAGGTTCTGTTCCCGGTTCTCTTCCTGTTCCTGGTTTCTTTCTTTCCGGTCATGGCGACCTACGTGAGCGAGCTGGAGGCGGCCAAGAAGAGCCTGAGCGAGGCGCTGGGCGAGAACGTGAAGCAGTGAGTGCGGTGGGAGGGGAGTGTGATGCGGCCCCGGTGGGGCTGGTCCACGTTCGGGCCACGGGGTGGTACCGTGGCTGTTCTGGCCCCGCCCCGGGCCCCTTTGTGCTGCTGGGCTCGGGAAAAAACCCTTCCGTTTGGTGTCTGACCCGTCCCTAGGTACTGGGCCAACTTGAAGCTTTGGTTTAAGCAGAAGATCAGCAAGGAGGAGTTTGACCTGGAAGCACGCAGGCTTCTCACGCAAGACAACGGTAAAAACCCATCCTGTGTTTATTTTCCTGCCTGTCCCGGCCTGTCCCTGTTCCTGCCTGCCTGTCTCTTTGTTTCCTCCCTGCTGTACTTTGTTTCCTGAACAGGGAAATAAGAGTGGCCTGGGCTGGGTTGGCGGTGGAGGTGAAAAGGTGGGAGCTGCATGGGGAGTCCCTTTTGGCCCTGGCACTGACAGGCAGCGTGGCCTTGTGTAAATATTGTGAAGCAACCAAGGAGGAGGTGTTTTCTTACATCCCTGTAAAGACCTGGTTCTTTCCATTCTGTATTTTCCCTTGGGCTGGGACTAACCTGGTGTTGTGGCTGAGTCCCAGGGTTCCTCCAGGCAGTTACACACCAGGCAGGTCTTCTCCCTGGCCTTTGGGGTGGCGGGTTGGAGTGCCTAAGGGTGAGGTTCCTTTGTGCTTACTGCAGGGTGTGTCTGTCAACACTGGTGGGTGTTGCTGAGGGTGTTGTGGGGGTTCTGACTTCACCTTCACGAAACTTGTAGGGGTTTGTCAGGGCTTGGGTTTGATGGCCAAAGAGGATCCTGCAGCCCTCTGACCCTGCTTACTAATTTATATTAATTTTTTCTAATGTGTGCTTACTCGCTTTGTGTTTAAGTAATCTTTCTGTGGGGAAGTGACTGTTTGTAAGGGTAGTGGTGGCATGTTCTGGGTCCAGAAAGGGAAAACTCTCAAACTGAAATGGAAAGTTGTGCCTGTGTAGCTGAGCATGTGGGAAGTATAGCAGGCTGCTTTGAGGGGGTGCCTCTGGGCACAGCCATGTTGCTAATGAACTGTCTGTCTTTATGCAGTCCATTCTCACAATGATTTCCTCCTCGCTATTCTCACCCGATGCCAGATCCTGGTTTCTGCACCAGGTAAGTCCTGAGAAGCCTTGTTAAAAATAGTCAGGTAGCTGAGCTTTGCCACATTTGTTTGGTGGGTTTTGTACAAAGCACTCCAATTCTCCAAGCTTGAACAGTTGTGTTCTTTATGCTATGCAGCCTGAGGGATAGCAAAGTGGTGATCTGGATGATTTCACCAGACTTGCTTTTATACATCCACTGTAAGTGCTTGATTAGAGGCTAACACTGGCTGGCTTTGTGATCAGCTGGTTTGATTTCTGGATTGGCTGTGTCTGTGAGCTGAAATGTTAGGGGAGATGCTGCTTTGCCTTTAATCTGCTTTGTTTACTGCTTCCTCTCTGCTCTTCTCTCTGCTGGGATATAGTTTTGGGGAGCAGGATTTTCCTGACTGATCCTCTGATAGAAAAATGCTTATAGTGACTGAGTCTTGATTGAGCTATAGCCAATTAGCCTGGCCTCTTGCAAAGTAGTTACCCTTTTGCCTTTGTAGGTATTTAGGATGCCTGCAACCAGGGTTGTTTGGTCTTCAGAGGAACTCTTAATCCAGAGATCTCATAGCAAGGACAACTGCAAGATATGGTACTGCTGTGTAGTAAGGGAGAGAAAATTGTTGCAGCTCTGAGAGGCTAAGACCCAGCAGACAAGTTATGGTGAAAGAATGCCTGTTATTAAGAGTACCTAATGTAGCTGGAGGAAGGAAAGTAATGTCAATTGTATGGATTGGCCACAGCTTTGTGTTGTAGCTGGTCCTTAACTAGATCAGCTGTGCTAATTAAATACTACCCTCCCTCACCTGTAAGCTTGCTTTGTTTGCCCTTGAACTTTACAAACATCTTTTGAGTCCCAGACTTGTTCTCTTTAGCTACCTGCACTCACATAATACAGAAGATTTATGTCTTAAGCTGTGCTGCTTCTTGCTTTTGACTCAGAGTGCTTATAGCTGGGCTATGAGAAGAAAGCACCAGAACAGTGATTCTCTTGTGAGTACTTATTACCTGAAGAAGTTGAGTCTAAATTAGGAGGGGAGGGAGAGAGAGTGTTTGTGTGCTGTGCTCAGCATGAGGCTGATGTGAAGGGGGAAGTTACGGTTGTAGCTCAAAGGTCTTGCTTCTGAGTGGTCAGGTTATAGAGCCCTTTGCTGTCTGACTGAAGTTGGGATTCTATATTCCTGTGCATGCCATGCTGTGCCTAGTGGTATCGAATTTTGTTTGTCTTTTTATCCAATTGCGTGGTCTTGTGTAGCTCTTTTGGATCTGCGAGCCAGGCTTCATTTTCCCTGGCTTGAATAGCTCAGATTTATCAGCAAACTCCACCAGGTCCCCAGTACCCTCTTTTTCAAGGCTGTCTAGAAGTGAGTTGGAAGTACAAGCCTCATCTACATAGATTCTCCCAAGGATTTTGGAACTAATCTGTACTGTGGCACCTCTTTGTGGGCCTCTGGCTGGTGTGTCCATTATGGACACTTTTTTACCTGACAACCTGCTGTGTGTGGCATAGCAGACTGTACACTCAAACCCAGGGAAGCACAGTGCTAGCTCTTACCTCTAGATTTCTTTTTTTGTCCCTGGATGCCAGTCTGACCCTGCTCATTTTTTGTATTTTTTTGTTGTTGTTGTTTTTTACTCTCCTTTCCCTCCCCTGCAGGAATGGAAAGCTAACAGGCTTTTGCCTCCATCTCTGTTTTTTGGGTAGAAGGTGCTTCATTCATGGTTCAAGGAAACAAATGGTATTAAAGAAGTGTTCCTGGCTCACTGGGCATGCAGTCGTGAGGGTTACTGAGGCACATGCTTTCACCTTTGTGTGAGAGAGATAAGGAAGAAAGAACTATCTTGAAAAAGCTAGTTTGTATTTTAAAATATGGTGTGGTCAGCGTTAATGACCATACTTGATACTGTGGTATTTGAAGTTGGAAATCTTGGAGAAAGTATTTTTAAGATGTGATTGTAACACATGTTGAACCATGCAGACAAACCCATCTGATCCTAATTTTGGTGCCACTGGTAGCAGTGGTTCCACCTGGGCTTGTAGGGGAACATGGGGTGGATGTGACCCTTGGAGAACGCTTTCCATCTCCATCTCTTGTCTGCTTAGGCTGTGGGTCATTGAAACTTCATATCACAGTTTGACAGCCTGTGGGGCATTTAGGGCTTGGTGATGGAGAGGGAGGGAAGTTTTTATCTGTTCCTGTATGAAGAATGAGCAATTGCTTTAATTCCCAGTGAGATCACAATGGGATCCTGAACCATCCTCAACCTGACTTCTCTGCCCTTTTTAAAAATGGGTGGTGGTGTTCCCTCTGGTCACCACTTTTGTAAAGGCACCCATAAATGCTGGAGTGGCACCCAGGTGTAACACAGATGGGAAGCTGTGGAAGTGCCTGAAGAGAGGAAATTCCTAGGAATACGCTATCCAAATTACTAGTGAGTGGATTAATGGTGATTTTGGGTTGGCTACACCAGCCCCAGTGGCATGGCATGCTCCCTATGACAAGAACGTTTTCTTTGGCTTCTCTTTTTACCAATATTTTCAGAAGTGCTTTTCTGAATTTTTGTGTCTGGGGTTTTTCTTCCCAATTCCATCAAGGGGAGCTCCAGTTTAAAGCCTTTCTTAGCCCCGCACGGTTAAGCACTGAGCTTATCTTGTTTGTTGGACAATTGCAAGTAAGGTCAAGGTAGCAAGGTTTCTTGAGTTATATCATGTCTCACTTGAACTGTTACCTCCCTCCTTAGCTGAATGTTAACAATGAAACTGCAAGCACTGGAGTTAGTGATGTAAGGAGTTAGTTCTTTTATTGGTGATCTGGAGCCACCTAAGAGATGGTTCAGTGAATTAGAATTCAGCAAGAGCTGGGTTAGCAGGAACGTTTTATTATCTCAGGGTTGGCTGCAGGCTTTTCCTGAAGGTCTGCCAGCTGTGAGATGGGTTGAGGTTGCTCGTGTTCCACTTCTCCCCAAAGAACTGGGAATGGAGGAGAAAGAAGAAAATGGGCATGAGTTGTTGACAGAGGAGAGTCATCAGAATGTATTTTGACCAAACCCTTGTCCCTGAAAGAAGATTAAAAAAAAAAACAACTGAAGATCAAATAAATGGATGGGAAAATGCACATCTCCTGTGCCTAACTGCTTTTCTCTGTTGTGACTTTCCCTGTTTGTATCTTTGTCCTTCCCTCTGTGCTGTGCTGGTGCAGCACATCGAGAGAACCTGACACTCGGCCTGGACTGGCTGGTGCCATCACTGCAGAGACCTGGCAGCTTGTAGGAAAGCATTCTTTGTGGTTCATCTTTGAAGCTGCATCAGCAGCCATTGCTGTGGCTTGGTGGCATCTCATTCTCTTGCTAGCAAGGCTGAATAAAAGCTGCCAACATCTCTAGCGAGCCAAACCAACCATGTCATTTGTGGCCAGGAAGGCAAGTAGTGGTTCTCTTCAAACGCTGGAGGAAAATTTTGCTTTCTTCATCTGGTGCAAATCAGGCTTAGTAGTACAAAAACCTGGAAAAGGAGCCAAAACATTCTGAACTGGGCCCCTTGTAAAGAGGAGCAGGAGATAGTGCCTTTTGCTTGTTCTGAGTGAAGTCTGGCTAAGTTTTTCAATGTGCAGCTTGAGTTTCATCTTTCATATCTGTTGTCAAAGCCTAAACTCTTAATTGCCACTTAGTTTAAAAGTTACTGTATTTTTTTAAATAAAGCATTTTAAAAATTCAGACTCTGAATACATTGTTGGACAACAGGGTTCCGTCTGTTGTTTCTGTTTCCATTTGCTCCCCTTTCTCTGTCTCTGCAACCTGGTCACATAGTGAAGGATACTTTCACAAGTGATGCTGTGAAGGACCTGTTTGAGAGTGCTGCCAAGGAGGAGGGCCTGGAGTGGGGTGACATGGCAAGCTAGAGAGATGTGTTCATGTTCACAGCTTTGAAATGGGCCAGGTAATGCCCATGTCCCTTTAATGCACCTTGCTTCCTCAGCCTAGAAGTGCTTCTGTGGAGGAGGAAGAGGATGAATTGAGGACCAATCGAGGACCAGTCTGTAAAGAGCAAAACACCTCATGAGAGAACATGAGAGAAGCAGCCTTATTTTGATAGATCTTGAGATCTCCATAAAGAGTAGGAGAGGTCCTTGAGATGATTGCCCATGTTGCTTTCTCACACCTCCTTGTTAGGCCTCTACTGTGATGTGGTTGTGATGAATAGTGACACCAACTTTAAGATTTTGGAGAGGGTTTATTTATTATTTTTTGATTTCCTGTAATTGACAGAAGGTTTTGTTGTAGACTATTGCTTTTCACCTCACTAATAGGATGTAGGTAAACTTTTCAGTAAACGTGTTTCTATGGGGAGAATGTGCCATCTCTGTGTGTAGGTTGTTTCTAACAGCTTCTTAGTAACTGACTGTTCAAAAACTTCACCTGAATCCTCTGATTTAGCTTGATCCTCAGAAGTCATGTTTTAGGAGGTTTTTTTTTTTTCATGATTGAGAACACTGCTTGTGTTGCAGCCATGGGTGTGGAAAGCTGTATGTAGCCAAGGACTTCGAGCCAGACTCATTCCCTCTACACAGGGCTGTAGGATAACTGTATTCATGAATTCCTAATTACAGCAAATTAGACAGAGTTGTGAGAGCTGGAGGTAAACATGCAGGTTAGGGTGAGGCTGGTGTTGAGCAGCAGCCTCCGGTAACAGGAGAGAAACAGAACTGGTGGTTTGTCTGTACTCAGTGGATGGTGAGTTGCAGGAGGCTGCTGTCACTTCTTGTCTCTCTCTAGAGGATACACTAAATGTTGGTTCAGGTGGGGCTAGGGAACATCCAAGAAGTCACTGGAGTGGCAGCACTGGTGGAGCTCCAGCCTCAACTTTAGGGGTGGCTGAAGTACCTTCAGAGTTGAGTTGTCCAAGCTCCTAGAGGCCAGCAGGGACCCCAGAACTGGGCAGACTCTGCTCCGACGGGGAAAAAAAAGATATTTGCTTGTGGTGCAAAACCAAGGGAGGACGATACTGATGACACAAAGCAGAGCTGCCTCTGTGGCCACAAGAGGGCCATCCAGTCTTTGGGTTGCACTTGTTCTCTGTCAGCAAGCACATACACATCCTATGCGTTATCTTAAGCCCCAGTGTACCTGAAGGAATTGTGCATGGATCCTTTGAACCAGTCTGCGGGAAATCAGCAAAGCTATCCTTGCCAAGAGCTGTGTGATGGTCAGGACATGGTCTGGTCTGCTGTAGTTGTAGCTGTCAAACAGGGTACCATGTGGGCTTTTGGGCAGTCTCTTAAAGGCAATGTGGCCAAATGTATTTATTTATTGGCACTACGCAGAAGTCTCTTTTTTGCTCCTTGCCAGTTCTGGTTAGTCCCAAGCTCGCTGCTCGCATTGGTGTGATCCTGCCCCTGGGCTTGTTGCCTTTGCAGTTCCTTCTCCCCAATCCTTTCCCCTCAGTGTAACAAGAATGCTCAGTCATCATGTTTAACAGAGGTCTGAGACAAAGCTTCCAATATGGATGAGGAGCTGTAAGGCAGATGTGATGAGTCAGACTGCTCCATCCTGCAGGTCAGCATCTGACCCGATCCAGGAGCTGGTGGGTGGAGAATCTTCCTCTGGACAAGTGCCTGTCTTATTCCTGATGGAACAAATTGCCTGTTCCTTCCTTGGACTTTCCTTGGAGTCATGGGTCGTGAATGCGTCAGGCTGGCTGGGTGCTGACGAAGGAAGGAAGGGCTGCCAAAAGCATTGTCCCCTGAGAAGCTGTTTCTCTGGGGCTGTGGACGTGTGGTTTGGGTTAAGGTCTGGCTGGAGGTCAAATGTTAAGGGGTTTCCTGTGGGGGCAGTTTCATCCTGGCTTTAAATCAGCAACGCCTATTGAGTTTGGGTTTCTTTATTCTTTTCAATTTGTAGAAGGTGCTGGATCTCTGCCATGGCCTGGTGGCTCTGCAACTAAACCTGGTAAACCCAAAGGAAAGAAAAAGATTTCTTCAGTTCGACAAAAGTTCGATGTAAGTGACCACAGTCTAATGGTCATGGCTCTCTGATGTTTTCTTGGGGCTGGAGAACTCTGCAGATTCTGTTACTACTAGGGATGATGGAAGCTCAGGACATGCAATGGTTTTTGTTTGGTTTGGTTTGACTTCTGGACTGGGACAAGAGCTGTGGGTTAGTAGCTGCTGGCTCTCTGCTGGTAGCCTTTCGGGAGGAAGGCTGTGGTATGACCTGGCCTCATTAGATGCCATAGAGTTCATGGAAGAAGGCCTAAATGTTAAAGTTGCCAAAGCTTGTATTCCAGGAGCAATCAAGGATTCACTTTAGCTCTGTGGTCACTGCAGTAATGCTTGTACAGGTCTTCTGTAGTCTCATTCACTTTTCACTTTCTCTGTAATATCTCATTCATTTTGTGCACCTGCCAAATCCTTGAAGCAAAAGTGATTTCCTATTTGTTCAGGCAGTCAGGGCTGTGGTTGTGTGATCTATGCTATAGAACTCTGCAATCCAGGGTGTTAGCTGTATGGTGTTCCTTGGCTGGAGTGTTTTTCAGAGGGTCAAGTTGTTTCAGAATTGAAAATGCTTTGCAAAGATGCCGTCTTCTGGTATGTGGCAGGGAAACGCTGCAGTTATTCTGCAGTGAAGGCTCTGTATGTCCATCTGGAACGGTTGCACAATTGCTTCTGTGCTGTCAGACCAGTGTGGAGGGGGCCTGGTGTGAAAGGTGATGGGGATGAAGCACTTTCTTTCATGGGTGGCGTTTGATAAGAGGGTTCAAACTGAGTTAACTGTTGAAAGGGAGAGTGTCTGTCTCTTACTGAGCCAGAATTAACATGTGTCTGAGCATATAGTGATCCAGTTCAGTTCTCTGACAAGGCAGAAAACCAACCAAGCTGAAGACCCCAAATCCCAGGTTTTTCTTGCTGGTTCAGCATTCCTGGCAGTTGGGTGAATGCCAAAGCTGGCACAAATGAAGGAGAGACTAGTGATGGGGGAGAAAGGTGGGAATATGAAACCTCCAGTTCTTATGCTGTGAGAGGTTAGCTTGGCTCAGCCAAAGCTCATGCTGTGCTCCTAAGCACTATAATTAGGCACTGTGTGTGTGCTTTGGATACTGATGTTGCCAAGGGATGTGAGTTCAGCTGAGGGCTCGTTGTGTTTAGAAACTGCTGAACTATTTTGCTGTGTTCACAGCTGCAACATGAATTCTGGTGGCAGCCTGTGTTATGTTTGTGTTTTAAAACTTGACTGTAACTTGTCAGTAGCAAGTGGAGGAGAGTTTAAGAAGCATGCGGTGACATAATGGAAGTCTTGGGATTTGGTTTACTTGGATATACCTACCTTACACCACTTTCCTAGTGTGTGTTTGTGCCTGGTATCGAGTACTGGATGTTATCACAGAATCACTAGGTTGGAGAAGACCTCCAGGATCATCGAGTCCAACCATTCCTATCAACCACTAAACCATATCCCTGTTATGGTTAATGGGCTTGTCTGTTTTCCAGTGGAATTCCTGGGCAGTGTGAACTTGAAGTGCCTTGATATCTCCTGACGTTTCCCTCACAGCCAGACTAACAGTTAGGAACCACCACAGGTTCATTACAACTTGCTTCTGCTCTCCCAAACCACATTCCTCTTGAGCTGTTTACATTTTAAAGGTTTTTGTTTTTTTGTTTTGGTGTTTTTGTTTTTGGGTTTTGGTTTGTTTTTTTTTTTCCAGGCATACAGACATGTAGCTTTCCTGTAATGAAAGCATGTGTCTTCACAGTTATGGGGAGGGAAACCTGCTTTCACATCATTAGTGGGTGGAGTGGCTTTTCACTCTGAGTTAAATGCCACACTGTCCTTTGAATAAAGCAGCCCTGCTTCCTCTCCTGAAACCAAGATGTGAAAAATCCACTTTGCTGTCTGTTCATTCTTTGTGTTTAAAATACATGTTTATCTTGATGCCTCATTAGAGCTTTGTGGCAATCCTCATTCCAGAGCCACTGGATTTATGGCCTGGAGCTGAGAGACAGGAGTTGTGGGAATACTTGATAAGGCAGGGCCATGTTGTTCCCTTGTGTATTGGAGCTGGGCCGACCACGTGTCTGGGCCCAAGGATCAATTGTTCCTGTCTGCTTTTATCCCAGCTCTGCCTGGGGACCGTGACTTCCCAGGAACAACCACTCGGAGCTTGAGACATCAGCACAGCAAGGCAATTGTGCCAGAATACTTGCAGCCTGGAAAGTGAGGGTTACCACCTTCTGGTTTGAGTTCCTGTTCTGTGATTGGGTTTTTTGTATGTAACAAAGTCATTTTCCAAGATCATAGAACAGGTGATCTTGAGTGCTATCACACAGCACATGCAAGACAACCGGGTGATCAGGCCCAGTCAGCTTGGGTTTATGAAAGGCAGGTGCTGCCAAACTAGCCTGGTTGCTTTCTGTGGCAAGGTGACCCACTTGATGGATGAAAGCAAGGCTGTGGATGTAATGTTTTTGGACTTCAGTAAAGCCTTTGACACAGTTTCTCGCAGTATTATGCTTGAGAAACTGGCTACCACTGGCCTGGACACTTGCACCCTCTGCTGAGTAAAGACTGGCTGGATGTCCAGTCCCAAAGAGTCATGGTAAACATAGTTAAGTCCAGTTGGAGGCTGGTCACAAGTAGTGTTTCCCAGGGCTCAATGCTGAGTGCAGTTTACGTTAAATATCTTTATCAATGATCTGGATGAAGGGACTGAATGTACCCTTAGTAAGTTTGCAGATGACACTAAGCTGGGAGGAGGTATCAAGCTGCTTGAGGGTAGGGAGGCTCTACAGAGGGATCTGAACAGGCTGGATCGATGGACTGAGGCTAATGGGATGAGATTTAACAAGACCAAGTTTTGAGTCCTGCACTTGGGACACAACAACCCTGTGCAGCGCTACAGGTTTGGGGAAGAGTGGCTAGAAAGCTGCCTGGCAGAGAAGGACCTGGGGGTGTTGGTTGACAGCGACTGAACGTGAGCCTGCAGTGTGCCCAGGTGGTCAAGAAAGCCAATAGCATCTTGACTTGTATCAGAAACAGTGGGGCCAGCTGCACCAGGGAAGTGTCCAGAGAAGAGCAAAGCTGGTGAAGGGGCTGGAGAACAAGTCTTACAAGGAGCGGCTGAGGGAACTGGGGTTGTTTAGCCTGGAGAAGAGGAGGCTGAGGTGAGATCTCATCACTGTCTACAATTACCTGATAGGAGGTTGTAGAGAGGGTGGGTGTTGGTCTCTTCACCCAAGTGATAGGATGAGAGGGAATGGCCTCAAGCTGCGACAGGGGAAGTTCAGATTGGACATTAGTTAAAAATCCTTCACTGAAAGGGTTATCAAGCACTGGAACTGGCTGCCCAGGGAGGTAGTTGAGTCACCATCCCTGGAGATATTTGAAAGACAGGTAGATGAAGTGCTTAGGGATATGATTTATTAATGGACAGATACGGTTGGACTTGATGATTTCAAAGGTCTTTTTCCAACCTAGTGGTTCTATGATTCTGTGACTTCTAAAAAAATAGACATAATCCATCTTGGAATCAGTGGCTGCTTAGTAACACAGCTCTGAGTAGAGCGTTGAAAGTGCATGAGGAGATGAGTCTGAAATCGAGAACTGAAATTCGGCTAAGAATCATAGAATCATCAGGTTGGAAAAGACCCACTGGATCATTGAGTCCAACCATTCCTATCAGTCACTAAACCATGCCCCTCAGCACCTCATTCACCCGCCTTTTAAACACATCCAGGGAAGGTGACTCAACCACCTCCCTGGGCAGCCTGTCCCAGTGCCCAATGACCCTTTCTGTGAAAAATTTTTCCTAATGTCCAGCTTGAACCTCCCTTGGTGGAGCTTGAGGCCATTCCCTCTTGTCCTGTGCCCTGTCACTTGGGAGAAGAGGCCAACTACCGTTCAGGTAGTTGTAGAGAGCAATAAGGTCTCCCCTCAGCCTCCTCTTCTCCAGGCTAAACAACCCCAGCCCTCTCAGCTGCTCCTCATGAGACTTGTTCTCCAGACCCCTCACCAGCTTCGTTGCTCTTCTCTGGAAGTTGTTGCATTTAAATGTTTAAAGAAATGTAAGAATCACTTAATCCCAGAAGTTTAGGATTGTGGTTTTTAGTCTTGATGGAGACTGTTCAGTTAGTACGTAAAAATACACCCTTCTGTACAATAAATGACAAAATAGATGAGAGTATGGCAGAGATGACTGGTAGATGTGAAATGCCATAAAACCATCGCTGGCCTGGATAGAGTGAATGGAGATAAAGGCGCAATGACCATGTTTGAGACTTACAGAAGAGTCAAATTAACCTAGCTGGTGGGAAGGACACATCAAACCAGAGGAGATGTGCTCATGTGGTGTGTTGTTGCAGTAGAGCTTGTTGCTGCAGGACGTTGTGGATACCCAAAGTTTAGGTGTTTCAGGGTGCTGCTTGACAAGTCTGTGGGCTGTTCAATAAAAGGACACCAACACCAGCTCAGAAATTTCTTCAGTCTCAAATTGTTTGGGTTTGGGAGGGCATCCTGGGGGGAATATTGCTCTGCTTTGATATGTTCTTATAGATGTTTGCTTTCCAACTGGAGAAGGGATATTTGACTAGATGAGCCAAAGGGTCTGACCGAGTATTTATCTTCTCTTATGCTCCAATGTCATGTTCCTAACAGCACCGGTTCCAGCCTCAGAATCCACTCTCTGGAGCCCAGCAGTTTGTGGCAAAGGATCCTCAGGAGGATGATGATCTGAAGCTATGTTCTCATACTATGATGCTTCCTACACGTGGCCAGTTAGAGGGAAGGATGATTGTAACTGCATATGAGCACGGGCTAGACAATGTCATGGAAGAGGCAGTGACTGCAGTTGTTTATGCTGTGGAGGTGAGACTGGGCTGGGCAGCAACATTGTTCTTGTTGTGCCAGCAACGAAAGGCTGGGTGTGCAGTGTGGGGTAGTGTCCCTCAGTGGGGAGAGGAAATCTGCCTTTTTGCTTGCCCCTTTGGCTTGGGAGGAGTGCAGTGACAATTGAAGTGCTTCCAAATTTATGGCATCAGAGATTTAAAGTCTTGGATTTCTGCCTGCAAGTGTTAACGTTGAAGTACTTGCATATGAAGAACTCCAGGCATGCTGAAGCAGCTGTTTTGGAGAAGGCTGTTCCTGTCACTTAGAAGCGGGCACAGAAGAGGAGTTCCAGTTTAAACAGTTCTGTGAAAAATATTACCTGTTATAGGCATGAGGGTCTGACATAGAATCATAGAATGTCCTGAGTTGAATGGGACCCAGAGGGATTGAGTCCAACTCAAGTCCCTGCATTGGACAAACCCAGCCATCATGCCACGTGGCATGAAAGTGTAGTGATGGAGTCGGGTAATGCCTGTGGTGAAGTGCCTGCTGTTGCTGGTTTTGGCCACCGGTGGTGTGTATTACCTGACATTTCCAAGGAATGATGTAGCCATTGCTTGGAGGAGTGACGTATGGATGGTTTTCTGAGTCAGGGTGTGGAGGCCAGCCTGAATTCCCCAGCTGGGAGTGAGGCCAAATTAAGAAGCAGGTTCCGCCTTATTTTCAGAAAGTTGCTTCTCCAGCACTTTCCGAGCAACTCAACAGTCTGAAAAAGAGGAATGAGTTGCTTTTCATGATAGTTCAAGGGCCAGTATTTCAGTGAAAGTGTAACATTTAATGCCAGTTATGAAATCTCTCAACTCTTTATCGAAGGGATCAGAGGTTGGGAATTTCCTAGCATTTAAGAAACCTCTTTGACATTTGAAGCAGCGTGTCACACATTAAAGTACAGGTCACAGGCTAACACATACTGTGCTGTCACATAGTGCCATGTTCTCTGTATCCGACTGCATTGGATAGTGAAAATGTGCTGTAATGTCTCCAGGTCTCGGTTCCCTTATGTCTCTAGGTCCTTGTGGTCGCAGCAGCACTACATTGGTCGTACCCATTGGTGAAGCCCTTCTCACAGCTGGGGCTTGGTAGGATGAATTGGCATGTATGATAAGATGTTTTTTCATTGCAGAACCACCTTAAGGATATTCTAACATCTGTGATATCCAGGCGGAAAGCCTATCGCCTGAGAGATGGCCATTTCAAGTATGCCTTTGGGAACAATGTTAACCCTCAGCCGTATCTGAAGAACAGTGTTGTTGCTTACAACAATCTAATTGAGTGGTAAGCAGCTTTTGGCAACTTCCTAATTTCAAATGCAATTTGCTGGTCCTGAAGTTACTTTGTGATTCTGTTTCTTTTTTTTTTTTTACTTAGTAGAACCTGTTAATAGCGGTGTTTAGCTTTCACACATGAAGGACTGTGCGGCAAAACAGGGAGGGAAAATACAGGGACATCTCAGCAGTGGAGTTCAGGAGAGCATTAACCCTGTCTCCCTTGCTTCTGCTTGTCCATCGATTTATGAAGGTGTCCCCTGGGCCTCTGAACTTCTTTCTCCTGGGAAAACTGCCCCTGGGCAGAGAGGCAGTGCCTTTTGGAGGGTACTACTGTCAAGCCACAGGAATGAAACATCAGCGATGACCTGCAAGATGCTGCTGTCCTCTCCATTTCCTGCATCCAAATGTATTTATGGTTCCCTGGCAGGCCTCTTCAGTCAGCAGAGCTTCAAAGTCGTCTTGTTTTCCAGAGTCTCAATGTCAAACAGCTTGTGCTGCGCATCTGGCAGCGTGTGTGTATGGGAAAACAGTTGTGTTTGTCCATAGCAGGTTCTAGTAGTTGACAGGAGGTTGTGGGTGTTTTAAGATTTGTTTATAGCGCTGCAAACACTACAGATGCAATCCACTCCAAACAACAGCTTGTGTCTCAATTTAGTATTGTGGGTGCCTTCATTTTTATGATGGATCAAAACTATTTGCTGTAAATAACAAGTTGCCCAATTGACAACAGTTATAAAGCAGATTTGAAGCATATTGAGGATTGGTTTACACTGTATTTATTAAACTGGAATTTTAAAAGGGTTTTATTTACAGCTGAAATAAGATAATGTACGTAAGGGCTAAGTCAGCTGATATAGAAAAGCAAACCTGGGGGCCAAGCCCCTCTGTGATTTCCAAAGCTGGTGCTGTTTTCTTGGCTGGAAGGTTTTACTGCCTGCTCTGCCTACAGCTCTCCAACCTGCGCGACACCTTCTGCTGGTCAGGGTCTGGCTCCCCAGCCACCACCTGATGATGCTGAGCAGCAGGCAGCTCTGCTCCTCGCATGTTCTGGAGACACATTACCAGCATCCCTTCCGCCGGTGAACATGTATGACCTTTTTGAGGCGTTACAGGTAAGCTGTTCATGTTCACAGACAGTGCTGCCCCAAGTAATGGTCTCAGATTTGGTTTACATGCATGGAGAGGGGTTTGATTTCTCCTCCTACCGTCTGTTTCCTTCTTTCCCTTTCAAATTAACAGTTCTCTGGCTTTGACTTGTTCCTGCCTTTAGATAACCATTAACATACAGTCAGCTCATGGTTTAATGCCTGCTCTGCTCCCCTTGGTCAGAGTTGATGAGGAAATCACTGTCTCTTATAGTTATGTAAGAAGATTGAACTCTTCCTCTGTAGCAAGCCTGCAGTGATTATATCAGAATGGAGCTAGACTGAGATTTTGACAGTGATGCAGCAAAATTACTTGCCTGGCGTGTCCCTTCTCACTCACAGAATCACAGAATAACCAGGTTGGAAGAGACCCACCGGATCATCGAGTCCAACCGTTCCTATCAAACACTAAACCATATCCCTCAGCACCTCATCCACCCGTGCCTTAAACACCTCCAGGGAAGGTGACTCAACCACCTCCCTGGGCAGCCTGTTCCAGTGCCCAATGACCCTTTCTGTGAAAAATTTTTTCCTAATGTCCAGCCTAAACCTACCCTGGCAGAGCTTGAGGCCATTCCCTCTTGTCCTGTCCCCTGTCACTTGGGAGAAGAGGCCAGCACCCTCCTCTCTACAACCTCCTTTCAGGTAGTTGTAGAGAGCAATGAGGTCACCCCTCAGCCTCCTCTTACTCCTCCTGTTCCACCTGGGTAGTCTGAGGTATAGTGGGTCCTGGTGTGCAGGCTGCTGTGGTGGGTTAGCTGGGATCACCCCAACCGTGGGGAGGTGTCTGAGGTGGGCTGGATGAATCTCCTGTGCAGATGAATGCTTGTGGTTCCCTCTCTCTCTGGCAATGCTGGGGATGTTCAGATACTTTGAATGTCTAAAGTTAGCTGTGAAAAATTGCCCCTTGATTGGCTATTGCGAACAGGCTTTGGGATTTAGACTTGAGGCAGCAAAGGCAGGCTTTTTATTTTAAGAGCTGTAAGCAAGCATTTGACTCGTGTGTTTAGTCAGAGAGAAGTGCTGTTTGTAAGATTTTGATGACCAATTGTTTTGTCTTCATGAACAAAATGAATATTTACTGTGCTACTCCCTTATGAAGTGGCACTGCAGGCGGTTGCTCCTCATGTGTGATAGCCTGTGTTCCTGCTCTGCAAGGCTGGTACTCTGATTGTCCTGCAGTAGCGGGAGGTTCTTGTGGGGCTATTACGGGGAAGTGTGTATCGAAGTATGATGCTCATTTTCTAACATGTATCTCCAGGTGCACAAAGAAGTTATTCCTGCACACACTGTCTACGCTCTAAACATTGAGAGAATTGTCATGAAACTCTGGCATCCAAACCACGAGGAGCTACAGCAGGATGAAATCCATCGTCAGCGCCTGGCGGTGAAGGAGGGGCTTCTGCTCTGCTAGAGTGAGGCAACCATGTCTGGCCTCAGATGGACATAATGCTGTTTCTTGGACTTGACGTTCAGGTGCTTCTTACAAACCTGTGTCAGTGTTGCAAGGATGATGTAAGTTATGAGCCAGCTTTTCCTATGGAAATATGACCAAGTTGTGGTGCACTTTCTCTGCTTCCCTGGAGTTATGTGCACTGAATTGGAAAGGAGAAACAAGAGGTTTGTTTACAAAAACTGGTTTTTTAGGAAAAGTAAATATGAGGGTGAAAAGAGTTGGTTTTATATAAAACTTATTTGTTGATTTTTTTGAGGACAGGGAATCTGCCACCTCGCCCCCCCTTTCTTGGGTATTTTCCCTTCTGAACTCTGTCTCCAGGGCCTTCTGTTGCAGTTGGCAGGATCCTTTTCCATTCATTTAACTAGAAACAGGGTGGGCTTTTGTGAAGATAAGCAATTTTGTAAGCTGATGTCATGCTTCCTCTTCTACCAGGGGACCTTCTGATTTAGAATCCCTGAGAAAACAAGGTAAAAAAAGGAAAGGTCATGTCTGGCCTGTCTTTTGGAATGTTTTGCATCACAAAACATAAAAAGGTTTGGGCTGGAAGGGACCTTAAAGTCCACCCAGTTCCACCCCCCTGCTATAAGCAGGGACACCTCCCACTGAGTCAGGTTGCTCAAAGCCCCGTCCAACCTGTCCTTGAACACCTCCAGGGAGGGGGCAGCCACGCCTTCTCTGGGCAGCCTGTGCCAGTGTCTCCCTACCTGCACAGGAAAACATTTCTTCCTAAGATCTCATCTTGATCTTCCCTCTTTCAGCTGAAAACTGTTCCCCCTTGTCCTGTCCCTGCACTCCCTGATCAAGAGCCCCTCCCCTGCTTTCCTGTAGCCCGTTTCAGTACCAGAAGGCTGCTATAAGGTCAGTCTGGAGAAGAGAGGGCTCTGAGGAGCACAACACCAGCTCTCTCGGTCTGTCCTTAGGTGGGAGGTGTTTGCTGTCGTCGCAGTCTCCTGCCAGTTACCAAAATATGCAGTAAAATCAGGGTTGTAAATAATGTTTTGTCAGCCTAGTTCTTGACTCATTCCTGTATTGTGGTAGTTGTGATCAGATATTGTAGGAATCATTGGACCTATGACAAGAGGTGACCTCTGTGCCTGTCAGTACAGCTAAGGATTTAGCCATCCCAGCAGGCAGCTCGACTGTCCCTGCGGTGGGACAGCAGCTCCTGGATACATTCACCAATCCACTGTCTTAGTCTTGCAGACTCCTTGGATTTGCAGTATGAGCAAGATATCTTGTGTTATTCCACCACAGAACTATGCTGCCATGCTTCTCCATATGGGGAGCCTTGTGAAATCATTGTGTGTAAAAGGGGAAATCCCACCTGCTGCCTTTCAGGTACTCTGCTGCCTTTCTGACTCAGCTGTGGGCTCCTCGGATGCTGAAAGGAACACTCTTATTATAACATGAGAATCCTATTTAAAATGTCTTAATTACTTCATTACCTATTTTTAAGCACACTCATGGAGGTACTTGCTGAAGGGTGATGTGGCTTATTGTGCCTCCAGGTAGTGGAATTGAAATGGCTTCCTCTGGGCATACATGAAAGGGGATACTCATGGTTCCCCTCCATTCTAGTTGCCCTCTGTTTGGGAAGCATTTGGATAGGGTAGCTGTCACCTTCCTCCCTCTCTGCTGCACCCCAGGGTGCTGTTCCCTGATGTTTCCTCCCAGTTTTGTAGTTTATAACTCCTTTTCTTGATCCCTATGACTGGTCATGTTGGGCCGCACATGTAGCAAGGGGCTGTGCAGCTGCCGCTGTTTTCTTGGCTTCCTTGTGGAATGTGTTGTGGAGTTAGGTGGAGCAAGAGACAGCGTCCATGCAGATACTGGTGGCTCTCATCATGAGGCCATTTTAGGATTATGAAGAAGCTGGAAAAGCCAGCAGGGCCTGGCACGATGAGAGCATTTGCATGCTTGGTAGGTCATGTCTCTCTAAGTATGGCAGTGTGTGCTAAGAGGGGGAGTGGGAGAAAGGAGGGAGGTGGAAGATTTCTTTTGGTCCCTTTTAACTGCCATGTTTCTGTACTTAAACAGACATTGCTCCTTGGAGTGAGCCTTGTCTTAAAAGTTGATCTCAGTGGCTTTTACAAGACAGCTTTTAAAAGTAACCTTGAACCTGAGTAACTGCGTGAGGTGAGATCATCAAGTCACCCAAAGTACGGGCTCTGGGGTGTGGGAGGGGGATTTCCCAGATAATTGTTATGCTTCTGGTGTAAAATGAAAGCATTGAGTTTGTTTGCTAGAAACTTTGGGGCAGCTTTGAGGATTTCAGATCTGAAGAAAGCACGCAGCCTCTGGCAGTATCACAAGTGAGTTCTGAAACAAAATACTACGCGTGGTACAAGAAGTGCCTCTCTTTTGTTTGCATGTGCTGGTGGAAGGCTCTGCAGGTGGACCTGAACGATCTGGAGAGCAGAGTCATCTATTCCACACCGAAAATCAAAAGTGGGTTATTCAGGACATCTGCTAGACAACAAAGGTTTGAATATGGAAAACCTGTCAGCCCTGTTTCACAGATGGGAATTAGAAAAGGCGAGCTTTCTTAATGCATGAACTGGTGCTTCATGGACTTCTGGGGTAATTTAGCTGGAAGGGACATCTGGAAGCTGCTTTGTCCACCCTCCTGCTGAAAGAAGGGTTAAGTTCAAAGTTAGAGCAGGTTGCCAGTCTTTAGAGATGGGACCAGAGAAGTGACACTTCCTTTTCCAGTGTGTGAGCATGCTGACTGAAAGTTTTCCTTGCATCTCATCAGAATTTCTCATGTTGTTCCTGTGCCTGTTGCCTGTCAGCTCTTCCTGCGTGCGTCTCCATCAGAGAGTAGCACACAGCACTAAGATCTCTTTTGTCTTACCTCCAGGTTGAACAAACCTGTCACCCTCAGCTTATTACACGTTGTGTGCTTCATCCTAAACCATCTCGACAGTCTGCACTAAACTTGCTCTGTTGTGTAACTGTCCTTGTGCTGGGGATTCCAGACTGGACCCAGCTCTCCAGGTGGTCTGACAAGCACTGAGAAGAGGTGCAGGATCTCTCCTCTTGTCCTGCTGTCTGCGCTTCTGCTAGCGGCTGGCCTTTGCTGCACTGCTGCTTTCTGGGCTGTTTGTCCACCCACAATTCCAGGTCCTTTCCCTTAAAGCTGCTTTCTTGCCTGTTGTGTCCAGTGTGTTCTGCTGCAGAGCAGAAAGCTCCATCCCAGTGGCAGGGCTGCACATTGGCCATTGAACATGAGGTTCCTCTCAGCCAATTTGTCCAACCTGTCTAGGTCCCTCTGATTAGCAGCTTGGCCCTATGATCCTGTCACCCAAGCCAGTAGAAAAAAAATGAAAGCACAAGAAGCCTCAGTATTGACTCCTGAATGTTAGTTCCAGTATTGAGTGCTGCTAGGAACCAGCAGGAAGCTGGACTCTTGAATACTGTCTACTGCTCTTGGAGACTCTCTCTGAGAGGCAGGGTGGTGATACTGATATGTATTGTTGTTAGGCTGGTGGCTCTCGCTGTGACGTGATGTCCATCTGTCTTCACTACAGAAATCAGCCCTATAAAATGCACAAGATTGCTGAATTTCAAAGCAGCAGCTGAAAGAAGTGCAGAAATCAGTTTGGAAGGGTCTATCTTCTGCCCCAAGATCCACAAGACCCTGCCAGGTCTATGGCAAGCTGAGCTTGACCAAAGCTGTTCCTGGCAGGTGTTAGTCAAACAAACCTTACAGATGGAAGCTTTCAGAGTTATCGTAGGCAATCTGTTGCACTGTTTTAGTGGTTTTCACCACTGAAGGCTTTTTCCCCAGTACTGTGCTTCTTGCTGCAGCTTAGAACTTCTTCTTGTGTTCACCCCAGGGTATTGTATGGAAAGACAGAAGGGAAGGAATGAGACATCACATTCCCAGTAGCACAAATTGCATCCTGTGTTCTTAATCCAGTAGGAACTGCGTACTGAAAGTTGCTGTTGGGAGCTTCTAGTGGACTGAAGATTTGCAGTGGAAAAGAGGTGGGGAGGAAAAGATGCTCACCCATCACGTGAAGAGGTGGGGAGGAAAAGAGGGCTTGAGAACTTTACCATGCTCGCTTCATGGCCTGAGTCTAGGTGAAGACAGCCACCTGATCTCAGAATGGGGTCCATGCCCCTGGGAGTGTAGGATGCAGAAAGAAAATATCTTGGTTTTTATTTTTCAGACAGTTTGAGCTGGTAGACCTGGCTTAAATCTGACCAAGCCTTTCCAGCTAGGGGCCAAGGAGGATCCTGGAGTGGTGAATGTAGCCCACCTCACTCTGCTGTCTCCCCTCCCATAAAGGGCCAAACTCTTGCTTCCAAGACTGGAGGCCAGCAAAGATGGTCCTTGTTGCTGGTTCACAACAGAAACCTGTAGCATAGCACGCACTATTGAACATGCACTGTACTGCCTTTCTCTTAGCCTAACGGCTCATATATCCCTTCCCAACTTTTCTGCAGCTGAGATGGACCTCTCTGGTTATTGCCCTAATTGTTTTCCTAGCAGAAAATTCCTCTGCCGTAGAAAGCTGGGATTGAGCTTGCTGCAAAGAAAGGCCCTCTGAGGGCCAGAAACTGTGCTAGCTGTGCCTAAATATGCAGATTCTGGTTTCTTAATAAAGATTTAAAGTGGTGATTTTGTACCACATTCTTCCTATTTAACTTCTAGGAAACTTCTGGCAAAGAGAGGAAAATAAGGAAATGAGATTGCTTGCGTTTAAGAAGAAACCACGTATTGCATTTGTGTCCTTAACCAGGAATGTCCAAGAGCCCTAAACTAAAGTTGCAGAAATGCTTTTCCACCCAGCGAAATGAAAGCAATAGAAATGCCAGAAAGGAGACCTGCTTTTGTGCTCCTGGGGTGGAAGGAAGCGTGTGATCTATTGCTGCAGTCTAATGTCACTGAAGAAGAGTCTCCACAGAAGAGGGGCTGCCTGCCCAGTTCTGAGAAGGCAGCTGCAGAAAGGGACAGTGGAAGCTGTCACCTGTCAGTTGCTTGTAGATGCTGATCAATGTGTCCTGGTGGCCCAAAATGGCATATACAAAGGTTTGCAGCAGTGCTGTAGCAGTAGAGAAATGTCAGCAAGCTCCCCCTGCAGTGAGAGGCACAGGGGGACTTTGGCAACATCACTTCAACAGTCTTCTGGAAGGAAGTAATTGCTCAGAGCTGAAGAATTTGCCTTCCACCACTGTGGTTACTAGCGTGGTCTGGTTGGTAGGAGAGGAAGAATTCACCAGCATGCCTCACAGTTACTGCAGGAAAGCACTTCATGTGTAGCTGTGGCTGTAGCCAGGGGCAGGCCAGGAGGTCAGGCAAGTGCACCCTTCCTGTCCTCAGGTCGGCATTTGCCAGACTTGGAGGCAATGACAGCTCTGTGTGCCCCAGACACAGTGGGCTGAAGGGACTGTCATCTGCTTGGCTCCTGTCGGACAAATGGAGATAATGCAAAGTCAGGGCACAAACACTAGTGTCTGCTTTGCTGAGGTGTACATGCTTGGTTAAGTAGGCATCCCTGAGCAGATCTCTTCTGGGTCAAGCGCTTGCTGATGGGCCACCATTGTACTGCTGCCATGACCTGCCTCCAGCCCTGGGTTTTGTCATGGCCCAAGGTTATGATTAGATGATTAACTTTTTTTTTTTTTTTAAGATCACAAAAGGCAGAGGCAGCCTTGAGTTAGAACTGGACAGAGCACTTGTGTAAGAATAATTTTTCACTAAGAAGTGCATCCAAGTGAAGTTTTTTTATAGCGTTTTTGATTCATTTCTTGCCAGGAAGTGAGTTTGTGTCTCCACATAACATCCGGTCTATGGGGTTTTTATGACTGCAGGCTATCCTCAGTCTGAGGATGCTGTTGAGGGCTTGGACTTTGGCTCTTGTTCTGCCTGAGGACCGTTTCAGTGGGCACAAAAAATTCCTGAATTTGAGCCGTACAAGCTGCCCTTGGGTCTCCTTTGAGCCTTAGCTTCCCTGCAATGGGTAGAGTGTGTGGAAAAGAACTTGGAACTGTCACTGCAGTGAGAGTTCGGGGCCCCTTGCCAGCTCAGGTGTGCATAGCAGAGCCATTCCCTATTGCACAGCATATGAGCAGACCCTTTGCCACATATCTAGTCCTTACCCTTGCTCTGGGAGGCTGCTGCAGAGCTGTGCTGGGGAGCAGGGATGGATGACCGACTGGGAGGGTGCTCAGCTCCATCTGGATCTCGTTCCTAGGTAAGCCCCAGAGGAATTGTCTCTGAAGATGGCTCCCTTGGAAGGAGGGCAGGTATTAGTATAGTGGCTGCCTTGCTGAGGGTGTGTTGTTGGTGTTCGTTAAGAAGTATTGTTTCCATTTGAATTTCTGAAACTGGTTTCCTCATGTGTGGGGTTTGTCATGTCTTTATTATTAAAAGCTCCCACAATCAGATATCTGCTTCTGTGCAACGACAGTCACTTCTGAAACTCCACTCTGATTAGAAGAGAGAGAAGGAGCTGGGGTTGTCTTTCTCTCACAGGAAGGGCTGCTGGCCTTCCCATGGAGCAGTCCTTGACTTCTTTAAACCCTTTGAAGGTGTTTAGCCCCTGTTTTGGAGGCAGAGGCAGTGCATGCAGGTAAAAGCCCATTGCTCCTTTCCTTCCTTCCTCCTCCTTCCATGTGCACAGCTGCCCAGCTTGCTCTCACATCCCAGGAGATGGTTTGGCCCCAGGTGAGTGGATTTCCGTGGCGGTTCTTGGAGTTGTCATCCTGCCACAGGTAATTTCAGAAACTCCTCTTTCAGGTCTTTCTGTTTCAGTGCGGGCTGGACTGCAGCAGTGAAGACAGTGTAGGGAACAGTCCCCAGGTGCTTTTATTCTGATCTCAGAAAAGGGAACAAAGATGGGGTATGGTGGAGCCCTTGGATATATACTGTAGGAGGTTAGTGCAAAGCCCTACTGTGATCTATAGGCTTGATTTTCAGATACCAATATTTTGTCACTAGACTGTATGAAATGCTGATGGTAGCGGATACTCTCTTGCTCTAGGGAAAAGCAAATATTTCTGATGTTTTCCCACTGAAACTTTCATTTCTCGCCAAAATGCTGTTTTCCCACCAGACATAAGGCAGCTCAGCCTGCTTTATTTTTGTTTCTGCTGCAACCTCTCCAAATACTCATCAGAAGATTGTTCTAAGCTGTCGTGTCTGGTTTATTTTAACTGTATAATACAGAGTTAATGAATAACTCCATAATAAGTGGCTTCAGAACAATGCTTATCCACCATCTTCCTGTCTGTACTTGGAATGGTTTGGACTGGAAGGGACAATTAAAGCCTATCCAGTCCAACCCCTCTTCAGTGAGCAGAGACATCCTCAACTCTATCAGATTTCTCAAAGCCCCATCCAGCCTGGCCTTGAACACCTCCAGGGATGGGGCAGCCATGATTTCCCTGGGCAACATGTGCCAGCACCTCCACACCCTCACAGGAAAACATTTCTTCCTGTTGTCTCAATCTCCCCTCTTTCGGTTTAAAACTGTTTCCCTTCATTCTATCCCTATACTCCCTGATAAAGATTCACTCCCCAGCTTTTCTGTATCCCCTTTCAGTACTGGAAAGCTGCTGTAAGGTCTCCCCATAGCCTTCTCCAGGCTGAACCGCCTCAGCTCGCAGCCTGTCTTTGTAAGAGAGATGTTCCATCCCTCTGATCATCTTTGTGGTCTCTGGACTCTACTATGCTCTTTAAAGACAGGAGAAGGGCAAGCAAGCATATGACTATTAGCTTTGCTCCTATGCCCTGGGAGCATTCAGTGGAGGTGCAGCCCAGACCCTTTGCAGATGGCTGTTGGTTCACACTAGGAGTTTGGTGTTAGAAGGTTTTTCTTCTTTCTCACATGTTGGAGATTCATCTATATGAATCTGTCCTGCCCTGCAAAATGTCTCAACTGGACTCCTTGGACTCCCTGGAGCCTGTGAGCAAGGGCGGTGTGAGACTAAGGGGCTGGACCACTATTGTATACAGCAGACACCATGCAGCCTGGTGGCCCTTGTTCTGCCAGGACCATCCATCAGGAGAGGAGGGAATCAAAGGTGTTGTGTACATGTGTGTTCCTGAGCCAGGGACGTGGAGCAGAGCTTGACTTGGTGTCCCTTCCAGAGCTGACTCCAGGCACTGAACACAGCCCTGGGAGTCATTCTAGGAGATAGCAGCTGCAGTTCAGAAAACTCTTGATACTGGTGGTGCTGAAAAAAGGGGAAAAGAAAAGCCCTTTAGGCAAAAATATCCCATAATCAAGTATTTACTCTTGCACCTAAACCCACCTTGTGCACTGTGATTCTGTGAGTTGTATGTCATGTTACCTGTGAGTCAAACAGCTCTGTCTTTGCCTCTAGGGCAGCAGGTGCCATGTGGCACTGGGCAATGTGTGTGACACTGCTCCCCATGTCCCTGTGCCAGCTGCCTTCTAGCTGCCCATGCCTCGTGCTTGCCTGGGCTCTTGCCAGCATGTGCGGGGTGTGGGTCCTGTGGGGGGGGGGGCAGCCTGTGCCCCCCTCGCCGAGGCACAGCTCCCCTTGTTGACCCACATTTGAATGGGGAGGGGGTGCTGCCGATTGTCTCCACGTGTGGCTGAGCCATATGTCCTGGGTGAGGCTGTTCGTATGCTGGCTGTGTTATCCCTCCACTTCAGCTTTCACGGTTTCACTCCTGCCCCTGCAAAAGCCAGTGATGCTTACACTGTCATGCAGAGCTTATGCTGCACCTGATCTCAGGCATCCTGTTTCCAAAACAGCCAATGCAACACTGTAGTCTTCAGCACCTATGTTCCCAGGGGATAAATGTGGGAGCTTGAGAGCTGGGACAGAAGGGGAAGAGAACAGGAGCATGGGAACGTTCACCCTCCAGTGGTTTCCTGGCACTGTGCGCCCTCCCAAAGGATGTGGGGATGGCCATCACCACTGCCAAAGCATCACCCCCCATGGTCCCCCAGAAGAGCTCTCTTGCTTTTTCCCAGAAAAACACAAAATACAGGGCTTGATTTAGGATTTTTTTTTGGGGGGTGTTTTTATTTTTTTTCAGATGAGATCCCTCTGGCCAGCCTCATCCAGTGGGTGCAGGCTCTGCCAGCCAGTGCCAGAGGGGCGTGTCAGCACCTGACGGGGCAGATCCACCTTCTGGCCTTGCATCTTCCCAGTGGTTTTGTGGGCTCCAGCTCCCCTTGTCCCACACATCCAATGCTGGGGGTGATTTGCATTATTTGAGTCTTCAGGATGCCCACGGGTAGAGAAAACAAAGACAAACTCCTGGTAGCATGCACAAACAAAACCACCTGCACACAGCAGCTGGTGACAAGCGGCTGCCATGCTTATACTGGGAGCTGCCCCTCTGAAGGTGCTGCAGTTTGCAGGCTGTTGCTCGGCATGTTATAGCTCGCCCTAGTCATCTCTTTCCAGCTCCCAAGGACTTGGTGTGTGAGTGGTGGATGCATTTGCAGCTTCAGCATTATAGAGAACAAGTCTGTGTCCTGCATCATCTAAACTGGCCTCCTCCACCTCAATGCTTAAGGGAGGTGCTGGCCCCTGCGCATTAAGACTAAACCTCTTCATCTGCAGCCAATAAACTAATAAAACAAACAAAGTCTGCAGAGCATCATTAATGTGGAGCAGCCACTGCTATCTGGAGACAACCTCTTTAAATACCTGTAGGCAGCTGCTGGGGCTGGCTTGAAAGTAACGGCACCTGCAGTGACCCTGAGGAACAACCGTGCAGTCTTGGGGCTGTTTGGGGCCCACTGCGGTCAGCTCTGTCTCTCTTGCCCTAAAGAGGTACTGGCATCGTTGCCCCCACCCCACCTTGGGCCTGCCTTGCCCTCCTGTTTTGTGGTCACCCAAGGAGCCCCTTGGCCAGTGGCTGCTGCTTCACCTGACGTACTACCAAGTCTGAGCAGCCTGAGCCCACCTTGCAATCACACAGGGTGAGCTCCAAGATGCCTTTCATAGAGTCATAGAATCACCAGGTTGGAAAAGACCCACTGGATCATCGAGTCCAACCATTCCTATCAAACACTAAACCATGTCCCTGAGTGCCTCGTCCACCCATCCCTTTAAACAACTCCAGGGAAGGTGACTCAACCACCTCCCTGGGCAGCCTCTGCCAGTGCCCAATGACCCTTTCCCTAAAAAAATATTTCCTAATGATTTCTTTCGATGGCGCAGGGGCTGCCGGGGGGCTGGCACTGACCATACAGCACACAGGGATGTGCCCCAGCTTGCAGAATTGGCACGAAGGTGTGAGCTGGGGAAGGAGCAGCCTCTCCAGTGCCTAAAGAGGTGCAGGTACCCTCCTGGCCCCCTCAAGCTCTCACTGTCTCCTGGGAAGGCAGCAATGAACAAGTGGGGCCAGGTCCCCGGGTGTGGCACTGCTGCTGGCTTAGCTGGCTATGGTGGGGACAGGGAGGTAGCAGGGACGATCCTGCAGCCAACCAGCTCCCCTGGAGGGTGGTGGTGGTGGTCACCAGAGAGAAGCAGGAGCATACCTGCGAGTAAACCGAGCTCCCTGCATGCTGGGCACCATAACCTCATGGGTGACATCAAAGCACCTGAGGTAAGCATACGATGCAAATGAGCAATACCTCAGAGCTGGTGCTTAACCACAGCCGTGCTTCTGTGTGCTGTGGGAATAATTTGACAGTTCCCCTTTCTAAAGCCTCTCCTGTGAGCCCAGAGGCACCCATGATCTACGCCAGGGCTTTGGCCCCACCATCAGGAAGAGGTTGCCAGGCCAAGTGTGGACTTGGCAGTGTTTGAGCGTGGCCTCCATGGTTCTGAGCATCACTGGAGCCCAGAAGAGGTGCAGGCAGAGCATGGCTTCCATGGTCACCTTTGCTGGCACACTGGGCCCTCCTGGTGCCCCTAGCACTTCCCATGACATTTAATGGCTATTGCTTTTCCTATTATTAAAAGGGATTATGTAAAAAAATAAAAGCATGGGCCAGAGCACCAGCTACCAGGTCCTCCAGGCACTGGAGGGGAAGCTTCATGCACCCAGCGACTGCTCATTTGCTGCCTGGGTCTCATCTCTATTTCTGTAACTGTTTATTACTCTGGTATTAAACTCGGAGGAAGCTCAAAGAACATTAGTTATTGCTTCTGCTTCGTGGGCTTTTGATGGTTTTCTCGTTAATGTTGTGTGAAAATGGCAATCATGGGGCGAAAAAAATGGTCCTTAGCCAGAAGCTGAGCTGAAGTGGCTGGGATGACCCTGGCCATCAGCATCTCCTCTCTGCTGAGCCGAGGTTGGTGCTGTGGGGCCAGGCTCACCCCAGTGATGGCATTGTGCACCCTGGGTCCTGAGCACGCCTTGGCCATGGGTCTGTGTTTCCTGCCAGTGTCACAGGTGAGAGGAGCTGTGGCTGCTTTTCAAACTGAAACTGGGGAGGTAGAGAAGCACTAAAGATTTCTTTTAAAGAGCAGAGTTTGGAGGCATGTCCAGTGCATGTCTGAGGCACAGCTGCTCCATTGGGCTGGAGTAACAGTGCTGTCTGCCTTGTGCCGCCCACTGCAGTGGCGTGGGGAGGTGGTGCTGCCAGGCTTGTTTAAAGTCTGAAGAAATCCAGTGTTAGTGTTGTGTGGCCGGGAAGAGGTTGGGCATGCAGGAAGAACTGCACCCCAGCCATGCGGGAAAAGGCCAGTCTCCATGCCTCTTGGGTTTGCAGAGAGCTGAGGAGCAGCATCTGTCCTCCTGTGGCAGAGAAGGGGGGGTTCTGAAATCCCCCTTTTGCTGCACTGCCCAGCTGGGAGATGGAACTCAGCTCCTCTGGAGCAGGCATGTTCCAGTGCTGCAGGCCTTGGCCAGGCCAATGCTGCCCTCGTTCACGGCTGCAGGCCCGAGGGCTCCCCACAGCTGGGAGCTGCTTCAAGCTATATCCACCCAAAAAAGCCCAGGGAGGAGTGTAACAAGCCCCATTTGCTTCCAAGCCCGGATGCACAAGGGCCAGGGAAGGCACAGGGACCCCAGTCCAAGCTGCGCACACACCAAGGGGAGAGGGAGGGAGCTCCATGCAGCAGCCGCCTCATCACCTTTACTGAACAGCTGGGGAAATACTGGACTACAAAGCCTGAGCATGACTGCCAAGAAGCAGCCGTCTGGATGCTGACACCACATTACATCTCCTACTAGCCCCTGCATGTGTTTGGGAGCCAGCGTCAATGTTCCCTTTCCATTGCACATGGTTTGACAGGTTGGCATTGTGGGACCATCACAATACAATACATTGCAAACAAATAGCCATGGTGCCGTAGGACAAGCATGGGATCAGCCTACAGTGCGCTGCTGCAGGAGGCTCCGTGTGTCTCTGCACTGCTTTGGGTCTTTCAGAAATCCCCTGGCAAATCCATGCTGGATGTGTGGAGCCAGTGAAGGCTGAGGCTGGAGGAGAGCAGGCAGATCAGGGACAGCTTGGGCTGCTGCCACGGCTTGTTCTGTCAGGGGAATTTCTTGGCAGTTTAGCCATCTTTGCACTACCCTTTTCTGTGGTTTTCTGCTCACTTCAGAAGTGAGTTTTCTATTTAAAGTGCATCATCTAATGTCTAATTCCCTCCTGGGATCACCAAGCAGAAGCCCATCACTCTTCAAGCACAAAGTCTGATGCATGTCCTTTGTGTGGCCCAGACCAGTACCCAGCTAAGAGTTCATCTGGGAAGGGATCCGGGGTCTCAGCACCAGGATGCTGCTTTTCTCCTTGCTGTGGGCTGGGCCCCGTGAATTACCTGTCCATAAAAATCAGAAAGGAGTCAGTGGTGTCTGGGTAAATGAGATCTCAATCTTTGCATGCTTCTTTCTGCAGTGTTTTTGTGAGTACTAAAGCACAGGCTCATCCTGGTGAGTCAGAGAACCACGGAGCAGAGGAGACCCTCCACTGCAGCCCCTGCCCAGCCCAGCTAAGATCATAGCCAGCCCCTGATGGGCACCCACGCATCCCCTGGGCAGCCACACACCGTGGAAAATGCTCCTGCAATGCTTGATGAAGCCATGACACAAATACTGCTGAGATGACAGGATTCCCCCTGGCCCAAGTCTCACAGCCTGTCCCTGGAGCACAAGGCTTGCTGCGGGATGCTTGCTGCATCTGTGTGTGGGC
Source organism: Phaenicophaeus curvirostris (assembly GCF_032191515.1). Taxonomy (NCBI): domain Eukaryota; kingdom Metazoa; phylum Chordata; class Aves; order Cuculiformes; family Cuculidae; genus Phaenicophaeus; species Phaenicophaeus curvirostris. Next base: position 10,791,194 of record NC_091399.1, on the reverse strand, counting down.
AGAGGGCTGGAAGCAAGGGGGGGGGAGGGCGATACGGGTTGAAAAAAGGATGCTACAGGCAGTTGAAAGCTTCTGTAAGCACCCTGCAAGCAGTGCCTGCCCCAAGACACGTGTTAGGCCCTGCCGCTGATGTGGTTCCAAATAATTCCCACTCCCCTCCCCGGCCCTTGTTTTTTTTTTTAAATAAATAGAAAGGCTCTTAATGGATCATTTTCCTGACTCCCATAGACAGCTCCAAAGACAAGGTATGCTTTACGATGGAGAGGATCTTATCAAATAGGAAAACAAAAGAAATGCATGTAAAAGCACAATAAGAGGCACAATTTTGGCACAACAGTACAGTGCAGTCCCTAGCCCCTTGCTGCTGGCTAGGGCTTTGCACCATGTGCAAATAGTTACTGCTGATATGGGAATATGATGCTGCTTTCAGGAGCGCAGGAGCAAGTGGGAAAGGGTATTTATCCTCAGCTGCTCTTGGAGCACCTTTACTGACCTGACCTCTGTGAATGTAGTCCACAGCAGACATTACGAGGCAGATGCGTGAGAGAGCAGTTGCCATCCCACTGCTGCTCCTCCATGTGCTCATTTCCTGCGGCTTATCTTCTCTTGGACAACTTGCATGCAGTAAATGAGAGTGTGGGGCTCAGAGAAACTTCAGGTCCAGTAACTCAAAGGAATTAATGTTGCAGAAACCCACAGCAAACCTGAGAAATGCAAATGCATTTCTCCTGGAGTTGGCACCAGCTGGGCCATGTGGCCTCATACCAAGTGGTGGCATACAGAAGCACCAGAGAGTGGTGGAAAGCTGCTCTCTTAAAGACTTAAATAATTGCTTGCTGCAGATATCTGCTATGAGTGAGCTGGCTTCCCAAACAGCAGTTTCTATCCATTAGTTTCCCTGGTCCCAGCAGGCTGAAATCCAGCTTAATAACTTTGTTCCCTCTACTCCTCCCACATGACCTCCTGGAGCAAATCACACCTTGTCAACCAGGCTGTCAGCCAGAAGGTGAGCTACACTGAGAATGGGATCTCAATATTTAGCTTGTGCTGGGGCTGATTTTGATCGAGGGGAAAGAGGCAGGCAGCCCAGCGAGGCAGGCAGCCCATCAAGCCATCCAGCCCTCGCTTGGGCAGAGTTTCCAAATGATGGGTGATGCTTTGTGGTATTTAGCAGTGATAAAGTCTGCTGAAATTGATCATCTGCTGGATTAATTGATGGCACGTGGATTACCAAGAGGTTTCTTTGAGCCCAGAAGGCATCATGAAAAGAGGTCTAAAAGAAGCATGAAAATCTGCACTGGTGAGGAGGGAGGAGTAGCTGGGCGGTGGTTGTAGCAGGATTGACACTGCAGCGCTGCCAGCTTGGGGAGAGATGGACAGGATGCAGCTCGCAGGGCTTACACCAGTGGTTTTCTCTGCCACAGCTCTCTCTGTTTTGCTTTTGGGATGTTGCTGGGTTATGTCTCCAGGGTAATTCCTCCCTGCTTCCTATCAGCATGGCATAATTATATGGTGAAGAAAGCAGTTTGTTCGCTTCCCTACAGCTCCCAAACAGAGACAGAGGGACCGGCATTCCCTGTAAAGACAATGATTGCTTGAAAATAAGATCTGCCCAAACAATTTATAGTTCAGGGCACTACCTGTGATGCCAGTGCTGAGTCTTGGATGCTCTTGGCTCTCTGATCCTCTGAGATGGCTCCAGCTGGGCATGAATGTGCAGTGCCTAGCTGCCTGACTCCTTTCTGGGGCCTCAGGGCAGCATTTGGGTTTCTAGTCCGGCTTTAGATTTGCCCTTAAGCGGCTTCTGCAATGAGGACAGGATGGAGGATGGCACACAGGGACAAGACTGTGTCTCTGCTCTGCACATTGTACTCCTCACAAGGACCTGGTGTCCAGCACTGAGAGGAACCCTCTGCCCCAGGAGCCTCCAGCCTTTGACAGCTGCGATCTTGGTTTTTCATCTTTAAAGACAGAATCATGAAATCATTGAATGGTTTGGGTTGGAAGGGACCATTAAAGTCCATCCAGTTCCACTCCCCGCCGCAATAAGCAGAGACATCTTCAACTGCATCATTTTGTTCAGAGACCTGTCCAACCTGACCTTGAATGTTTCCAAGGGATGGGGTGTCTACCACCTGTGCCAGCGTTTCACCACCCTCATTGTAAAAAATTCCTTCCTTATATCCAGTCTGAATCTCCCTTCTTTTAGATTAAAACCGTTATCTCTTGTCCTATTACAACAGCCCTGCTGAAAAGCTTGCCCCCAGCTTTCTTGAAGGCCTCTTTTGGTACAGGAAGGCTGCTATTAGGTCTCCCCAGAGCCTTCTCTTCTCCAGGCTGAACAACCCCAACTCTCTCAGCCTTTCTTCCTAGGAGAGGGTCTCTATACCTCTGATTGTTTTTGTACTCCTCCTCCAGGAGAGTTACAAAAGTCTTAGGAATGCCAGCATTGGATTGCTTTGACTCTGAGACAATTACAGCTTTAAGGAGGGCATTTTCACCCTGTGTTTCAGTACATACATTCTGTATTATAGAAAGCCTACATAGGGCTCTGCATGGGGTGGAGAATTGCCACCAGCCCACAACACCCAGCATCAAAAGCCCTTGCTCAGCTTCAGGGACCCCCTTGCCAAGTTGGCAGGGACCAGCCATCTTCCACTGTCTCTGGGGTGTTTGCTTTACACAAGCAACATTGCCGCAGGATTGAGACACCAGGTGTAGGGCTCCCAGGCTTCTACTATGTGTCTAAGTCAGCCTGGGTCAATAATTTCAGTGAGAAGGTATGAGGAGCTGTGTCCAGGAGTGTTCATTTAGCTATCTGTGACCAGAGTTAGCTGGAGATGACCACTGTTCCTGCCCTGCATCTGCCTCTTAGGCAGCTGCATAAACCCACAGCCGCTGTTTCAGCAGGACTTACTGCTGAAGGAGAACTGACGGTCTCAATTTCAGAGGCTTGAGGAGCCCCTCCACCTCCACTCTATGCACCCAGGGGTCACTGTGCTGATGCTCAGGCTCTCTGCTGGGGGAGTTTTGGCAGCCAAGTGTGACGCTTGAAAAGGGACAACTGCTTGGCTGAGGCTGCCGATCGCAGTGGGGTCCTGGCAGGTAGTAGTGCTGCCTGCAGACATACACACTCCACCAGAAAATTTCCAGCTGACTCAAGCACTTTCGTTTTTTCCATCCCATATTCTGCACAAGTCATAGCAGTATTGATGATATCGCTGGGTGGAGAGACATGACTGCACTCAGTCCCAGCGCTGTGCAGATGTCTTCACCACGTTATCAGCTGAACTTCTCTGGGATTTTTTTTACTTCAGCCACCGAATACCAGAAGCCTTTTTCCAGCAAAATTGCTAATTTCTTTGCAGTTAAGTTGCACCAAACCCATATCAAGTAATTGCTGGAAAACAAAGTGGATCAAAAGGCAGCTCTTCAAACATTGCTGCTGGCCTGATGAAATGCTCTGGGGACAGTGCCTTTCCCAAGTCTCCCCTTCACTCCATCATCACCACAGTAGAGATAGGCCCATCAGGAATGGCTAGTCTGTCACAACCTTGAGACAAATATCAGTGCCACCTAAAACCACAGGGGTTTTATTTTTCAGCAGAAACCAGCATCTCTACCCAGATCTACACTGATTTTGTAGACAGTAATGGTGCAATGTATGAGTCATAACCATGAATATTACTTATCCATTAACACAATTATGGTGCTACGCCTGCTGGGATAAATACAACTACAGGAACTGGAAAAATTATTCGGAGAAACTTTGCCTGAAAGCTGGGAACGTAGACATGAAACCTGGCAAAGCACTGCACACACCATTTGAAATCTAATAGTATCTCATAGCTAGGTCTCTTAGGGGTACCTCCATACTCCACAATATAAGCAGACTTGGGCACCAACTTGGAGGCAGCAGCCCACTTTCCCCTTTGTCCCAGCCTACATGGCCAAGCAGTCCAGTTGAGCTGATGGGCTTACTCCCATCGGGGCTTATGTGGGTTTCGGTGCTGATCGGGAGCTGCCAAGGGTATGTGCAAGAGCAGACCAAGCATGGACAGACCTCCCACCACTCTCATCTTCAAATCAGGGTTGGAAAATGCCCTGAACTGATGAAAGCCTGTGGCATTAAGAGAAGAGAAACCCCCGCTTGCACCACGGCAGCCTCCTTGCTCGCTTGCTGCCTGCCTTCGGTTGACCTAGTTGAGTCACAGGGAGACAGCAAGCGAGAGACATCCTGCACTGTGGTTGGCACTGACGCTGCCTGGGGAGAAAAAGGTTCTTCTCCTGAGGGTCGCTCCCTGCCCTGTGTAGGTGAGATGAGCAAGGGTGAGAGGGCAGCGCCCTAGGGCAGGGCTGGTGGAAGGGGCTGGCTCTCGCTTACACCCATGTAACGCCAGCCTGCTCTGCTTCCGATATGACACTCCAAAGGGAAAAGCAGATTTCTCCCCTGGCCAGAGTGAGGAGAGTTGCTGGTGGCTCTGTCCCATGGGGGAGATGGTGCAAGCTGGGCTCTGGCTAAGCCCCTGTGGGGACCTGGCTGGGTGTTAAAACCCAGGTCAGACACGCTTAAGCACGTTCAGACATGTTCACCACTTGCACGAACTTTTCTTGCTTAAGTTTGAAAGGAAGTTTTCCCAGGAAAAAAAGTATTTGTTACTACTCTTGGCACTAAAGGTTTCTCAGAATCAGGAAAGAAAGCCAGAAGCAGGATTTTTTTTCTTCCTTCTAGTGTGGGAGAGCTGGGCTTCGGTTTGGTGTGTCATGGGCTGGGAAAGAGCATTAGGAGCTGGACCTGTAGGGAAGTTGGACCTCCTAGGAAGAGCTGCAAAGGCTGGAGAAAGGCTTAGCTTATTATGCATCAGGAGCACATCCCCAGGGCCAACTGAGGCTGTCTCCTGCTATAAAGGGAGCAGGGTTGGGTCTCTCTCTACCTGGGGCTTTGTTGAAAGCAGAGCTGGGACAGCGAGGCTTTACTTCACCTCCTGAGGTGCTGCAGGCAGGATGCGGGTGAAGCCCAGCAGCCGTACCCTGATGCTGCTGCACATTTCCACATGAGCTGGTGGATCTGGCCACTGCTTGCCCAAGGCAGATGCCACGAAAGAAGAAAAATTGCTGTAAAAAACAAGGTAATATGAGCTCTTTCCCCCATCTCCAGCCTTGAAAGAAACAGCCTGTTGGCTGGGAAAAGTAGTCTGAGGGGAGTAACTCAGATCTGAGTTGGGAAGAAAGTTTATCTGTTGCATCTGTGCTGAAGATGTAATGGAAAAAAAAATCAGTCTTTCAACGCCCTAAAAAATTTATACGCAGTAAAAAATAGCCAAAGAATCCCTAAACACTGGATGAGGAAGACATGATTTAGCAAGAAAAAGATGTCATCAATTCCCTGAGCTATAAATTACTGTTTATGTAGTCTTGCAGTGAAAAATATGTAACAGCTGTTAATGTCAGTGTGGGAACCTGTCCTGTTGTAGCTATTGGAAAGAAAATGGAAAGCAGCAACTGCTCTGAGTATCTGTTTAACACTTGAGCTCTGGTAGCACTGGGGAAGAGGGCACTGCCTGGGGGCAGGTGGTTTCACCCCCTCTGAGTTACTGCATCCGCCTTTGTGAGGAACCAGGAAACTCTCAACATGTGCCTAGCAAAGAGGGTGATTGCCCAAAGTCACACAGGGCTCATTATGGGATGCTGGGAAGAGCGTTCTGAAATTGTACAGGGCTTACTGTGGGATGTCTGGAAGAAGGATCAGAAGAAGGAAAGGGAGGGATCAAGGCGGTTTGGGGAGGAACCAGTATGGGAAAATAGAGGGAAAAGGGGACTAAAGGGACTGTTTGGATTTCTGTTTGGTTGTGCCCAGTGCCTGATCACTGTGGTGTGTCTTGTCTGCTTATTAAACTCAATTCAGCTGTTCTCCTGCTGAGAGTGTCTGCTCCGTGGGCACAGTGTGTATGGAGGTCACAGTGCCAATGATGGGAGTGGCGCTGCAAGGTCCAACAGCCAATGCACCGGGACAGCAGCAGTTGGAGATTCTGAGGTGCAGGTGGGTATGCTGGTGTGTGTGATAACTAGCAAACAGCAAGCCAGGTCAGCTGGAAACTAGGATAAAAGGCTCGGGGTCAGACTCGGAGACTGTGTATCTAAAACCAGCAGCTGGACGAATCTATGTTATATGTATATATGTATATATGTATATATGTGTATATCTTATGCTAATGCTGTATCTTATGCTAATGCTATATCTTATGCTCATCCTGCATAATCAGAGAGAGGAAAGAGATGAGGCCACCAATGCTGTTTGTGTGAGTACTGTGCATATTGTGCCTGTGCCGATCTGCGTGGCTTATTGTATACGTGTGTGTGTGTGTGTGTATGTACATGTATCACTGCTGGCTGAGTCAGAGCTGTGGTAGCCAGATTTGGCAAACCCTAACACAAATCAAGCTCAGCACAAGCTTCCCCAGTGGGACACTGGTATGAAGCCATACCTGCTTGTCTGGCTGCAGAGAAGTGGCCCCTCTCAAGCTTGAGTGTGTCAGGGATGGTGTCTGCAGGAGCCCTGAAAACGTCCCTGAAGCCCAGCTGTGTTCACATCTCTGTGGCAGAAACCAGGCAGGGCTCTTTGTATGTTACTTCAGGACTAGTGAAAGTGGCAGGAGAAGAAGAAAATAGAGAGATCAGCTGCAGATATGAGTGCTGAGGGGCTGACTGCTCAGCAGCCCCCTGGGTTTTGCACTGCTGCGCCCCTTGTACTTCTGCCTGCATCCCTCGGGGCTGGCAGTGTGATGACTGTGTGGGAAGGGCAGGGAGTCAGAGTGTCTGGGGGCTCTGGCTGCAACTACCTTCTTTATGCTATCCCTGGCTTTAAAGCTTGCCAGAGCTTGAGTGCTGCTATGTGTAATACAGAGAAAAACGCCAGCCGAGGTTAGTCATTTGGGGCTCTTGATGCCGCCTTGCAGCCCTCAGCACCAGCGCTGTGCAGGGGCTGGATGCACTCATCTATAGAGCCTCTGTGCATCTGGAAATGCAGGTCCACGCAATGGATATGGGTGCTCCCATCCACAGCACCCATGGGCTGCTCCTGCAAATGCACAGGATCTCCTGCCCATTACAACACACAGCCCTTGCAAATAGGGTCTGGCTGCTGTTTTTTATAGTTGTAGGAGAAATGTGCAGCAACTGGGAAATATTTCCTGCCCCAGGTGTGTTACTGGGTTATGCCACAAAGATGATACAATTGGAATTAGACATACCTGAAAGCCTCAAGGACTGGGTGGCCGAGGAGGGGAGAGGGTCCAAGGACTGCTTGATTTTTCAGGGTGCAGACCTTTTCTCATCTCACCCAAAAGTAAAAGTTGAAACCTAAGGAAAACCTGTTGTAATAAGTCTTTTTAAATGATTCATTCAAACTGCATCTGGGAACATTTTCTTTGTAAAGAAAAAGAATAAAGGATATAAAGAGAAAACTAAGAGCAAGCTGTTTCTGTCTGCTGTTAAAATAGAGATCGGCACCAAGTCCCAGCAACCTCTCTCGTGCAGGGACTACAGAATGAAATGGTGATGCTGTGGGGAAAATATCTACTGGTACTCGTGAGTGACCAGGGTGAATGTCAGGAGAGTTTACAAAGGTTTCAGATGGACATTTCCGAATATAGAAACTGTTGAGCAGGATACAAGTGGTAATTTAATTGTTGAAGAAGTGGTCAGGGATTAGGGAGTGGTGACCATGACCTAATTACAGTCTGTGTGAGCAAGTAGAGGGCAGCCCCAGCCAGTAATACAGCGACTCGATATTTCCAAAGGGCTAATATAAAGTAGGGGAAATTATGAGCAAAAATGACCAAGTGGAAAAAACAATATGTGACAAATGACTGTAAATGGAAGATTGAAGAACTCTTTAAGAAGTGTTTGAGAAACAGTAAAGGAGACTGTTATTCCAGAAGTTTAAGCTGGCATCTGTTAAAAATAAGAACATAATATTCAGAAAACAAGACAGGGAAAGTTCATAGTGTCCATGAGGGAGATGCTGTAAAGCATCATGCTGATCAACGTGCTTTTATGGACACCAGATCTTGATCTCTGGAGTTCCATCACTAATGGATAAATCTTTGCTGACAAAGCTGATGGTAAAAGCCAAATAAACCGCTATTGTGCACATCCTGATTAGAAAAGGGTGAGCATGTCATCCTAATAAAACTCATGCTTTGCTCCAGCTATTTAAGGGAGCTAATAAGAGGCAGTACCTCTGCCTGTAAATCTTCCCCAAAGCCCTGCTTGCAATAGCTATCATGAAGATAGCTGTTTAGAAGAGTGTTTAGAAGATGTGAACAGGTTAGAAACCCCCAGGAAGAATCAAGAGCTGTGACAAAACCTCATTTTCAGGGGGCATGACTTTGGGAGTGTCTTTGTTGGCCAAAAAAACTCCCACAGGGCTGATGAAGGAAAGCAGACAGGTCAATGATGGCAGTGCCAGATAGGCAACAGAAACCACTTCCTTAACCCAAGCAGTGCTGTGTCTGGAGCATCACCGGTTTCACGCCCCTCCCAGGGGTTTCTAACACCGCAAGATATCTCCTGATATCTTATGGTATGATGGTATGGTATGGTGGGTTGGGATTTCTGACCAAAGTGGCTACTGAGGAAAAGGAAGGCAGATTGGCATGACTAATTTCACCTTGACCTTTAAAAGGTGCCACAGTGAATTCTTAGCCCCTACCCACTCAGCTGATACTGTGGACTGATACCACAGTCCACTCTGAGGACCAGAAAAGCACCGGGGCTCATTGGAAAGAGATAATGCTCAGGGTAAAGGTCACCGCCAGCAATGGAAAATCTCCCGTCATATCAAAAACGGGGCAGCAGCTGACCTTTGGAAACCTATCAGCTCTAGTATGAAATGTGGTGGCTGCCAGCTGAGGGAATGCCAGCTCCAGCTCGCTCGGAGTTCTGCACTGCTGCCCATTGGGGAACTGTGTTGAACACCATGGTGCTGCTGTTAGAAACTGCCATTAAGCCCACAGCTCTTCCTTGGTCACTGTATCTGCTTACAGCTGCCAGCTAGTCTGGCCAGGGCACTGGGCATGCCGTGTTCCCCAAGCACCAAGAAAAGCCCCCAGCACTGTCAGAGGGGCAGGTCCTAATCCTGCCTAGTTTTGCTGTGTCCAGTGCAGCCAGAATTTATCATTGGGTCCTCTTGGAAAAAAACCCTTCTTTTGGCCCAAGGACTGTGACAGCCAGGGAAAAGGACTATGCACAGAGCAGTGAGGAACCAGAGCTGCTGGAGTTGCACCCTGAGGAGGCCATCTGCCGCTCATGCAGCTGCTTCTGTAAAGAAGCTTGCTTGGAAAAATCCCTGCACAGCTCTCTGGGATGAGGCACAGCAGATTTCAGCTTGGTGGCAACACTCCTCTTTTGGGATCTCACCACAAAATCCTGGCTCCACACACATGATAATATTTTTGTTTGTGATTTCACAGCATTTTCACCATTCCCTTCTTTATTTTACTCTGCCAAAAGCAGCGTAAGTAATATAAACTCCTTCCTACTGGCTCAGTGCCTCTGCTGGCAGAAATCCTTGACACACACGAGCCAAAGAGTGGCTATGAGCAAGAAGCATTTCACATGGAGGTGAAATCAACTGTTCATGTGGTTCAGAGACAATGGAGCAATAGTCCACAAACATTTTAGGTGAAATTCCTTTACTTCGATAAATAAATCTGGCTTAGTTACAAAATACTTTATTTCTGGTGTTGACAGAATTATTAAATGGCAATAACTGGGGCACATGTTGAGCAGCAGAACTGGGATGAAAATCTTATCTTTGTAACACGGCTTTTCCCACTGTCATCTGTCATAACACTGCAAGGCTTCCTTTGCTATTTCCAATTATTTTACTAAATCAAAGCATGCAACCAGTTATTCTTGAGGCAAAGACAGTCTTGGTGGAAAATAAGCAATGACACACAAGAACACAGCCCAACAGCAGGTGTAAGTTTTATTACTTGACTGCAGCATTGAGAGCAGCAGCACTGCTCTCCTAATAATTTGTTCCAAGTGGAGGCCAAACCTTTAAATTACAGGCAAAGACTACCAGCTAGAGCCCAGAGACTGCATCTCACCAGTGAGTACGTCCCCATTCCTGCTTGGGTTAGCAGAGGGCCCAGAAGATCCCCATGGTGAAGGGTACATTGCAGAAGGGCAGGGAACAGAAGGACAAGGTTAGTCCTTCCACTGTTGCAACAAACCATCGATAAATACTCAACCAGCTCTGCTTCTGCTGAGTTGCAGTTTTGTACAAACTGTGCTCCATCAATATTATGAACAAGAGAGTCAAAACTGTCACTGTAGACACAGTGAATACCCACAACTCCTCTGCCCAAGAGGCTTCCTTGTCCCACAAGACAACATTAGCTTTTGCTCTTTGAAACCCAGACGAGTTGCTACTCATTTTCTCTTACTCCTAGGTGTTTAATTGGTTCAATCAGTTGTTCCAATGTTTCTTCCGAGATGTTAAACTCTCCAATATAGTTCCCCAATTCCTTCTTTTGGGGTTGTGAGAGCACTTCCCCAGGAAATGGGAACTAAATTGAGGAAAGTGCCAGCAAGAGTTGCCAGGCTCTGGGCAAGGGCCCCCACCCTGTGACTCCCACACACGCCAGGCGCTCCATGCAGGCAGGGGCCATAGCTGGCAGTGAAGATGCTCTTTGCCCCATCCTGCTGGTTGGAGCACAGCAGTCTTGTGGCAGGGTGGGGCTCAGAGCTGCGTCTGAGAGCTGGTACTGTGATGACACTGCAGGACTTCTTCTTGACTGTGAACAACATGCTTCAACCAAGGTTTATAAACACTCAGCTCTTCAGTCTGAGAAAGCCCAGAAATGACACCTAATGTAAGAGAGATTGGATAGTTGTAAAAAAACTCACCCAGTAAGCCATGCTGCCTCCTTACTCCAGTTCCCTTCTGTCCTTGCTGGAATAACATTGAGAGGCATTTTCTTGGAAACATATTGAGATGAACAAGTAACCAGGGTCTGCTACAAAGTGCTCACAGGCTCATGGAGCCCAAAAGACACATCAACCTGCCTGCTTCCACTGGCACTGGGATGGTGTGATGACTGGAAAGGGTCGAGAAAAACCCCAAGAGATTCCAGCTTTGGGGTCCCTGAGGACAAGAGACCAAAATAATTTTGATCAACACAGCAGATTTGGAAATTGCTGGTTGTGTGCAGCAAGCCTGTGACGTGATGGGGTGCCAAGGGCCAGGAAGGTTTCTCTAGGAGGGAGAGCAGGGACTCTGACAAAACATGTCTAAAGCCACCGTATTTGCATGCACTTGGGTTTTCATATGCAAGGCAGGAGAACAAGCGGAAGGCTATTAAAACTGCGAAAGACGGTCTGTGCATAGGTGTTTATGATGCCTCTGAATGAGTTGTCCTCTTTCCTGTTTCGGACGCAATGACAAATACATTACTTGAAATGTAGCTTTCGATCCCCAATGCTACCAGCGTTGTTAACTCAGGCTGAGCGACACTTGCACTGGGGCAGTATAGAAATGACAAGGCAATTTCAGAAATACATACGCACAGCCTCCACTGACATTTTTTTTTTAGGGTCTTAGAAACAAAACCAGTGCAAAGTCCGGGGTTGGAGAGAGAATAGATGGAAGTGGGCAAGAATGCACGTCTGATTCAAAGGCATGTACCCAAAATGTGAGAATTAAGGGATCATACAAGCTCACAGCATCTTATCTTAGCATCCTGATGTTTTTGCAGAAACTAAGTAGCAAATGGCAAAACCATGTTTCCTTTCCCCACATTTCCTTTCCCAGAGGGAGCAGGGTGGGAGCGTGCAAGGTGTAGCAGCCCAGGCTGGCTATGCTTGACAGCTGCTCTGATACACAGCAATGCCTGCCCTTCCAGGGAGGCAGCCGTGGTGTGATAATCGCTCGCCGTTGTTCTGTGATTTCCCACTGTAACACTGACAAGTTTGTTGCTAGGCTGTGCGAGACCTGCAGCTGGCTGCTCTGCAGTCACTCACTGGCAGCTCTTGCTACAGGTAGGAAAGCAGGTATGGGGCAGCCCTGGCCTCACATCCCTCCTATGTGCCTGCCTGCTTCAGCTGCCGTAGCAACTGCACGGTATGGGGGTTCTAGGGACAGTGCCCCAAGACATCCTCACAGCAGGGACTACTAGGCACCAGAAGGTACTGGCTCAAGCATTGCACAGTACAAACAACGCCCCTGAGCCTGTTTCACCTTTCCTGCGGGACCGAGGACAGCTGGGCCCCAGCTTCGCAACCAGTACTGCCATCCATCTGTATTACAGGTGGCTGAGACCTCCGCCCATGGGAAAGGACCGAGAGCTGGATTTGTTTCCCACCAGGAAGCTGCTCTGAAGCCACATGTGAGATTTCCTCATTTCCAGAGTCTCTGGATGGATGCCAGGGCTGCAAGCAGAGTGAATTATTTTCTGCGGACCTTTTAAGCAAGCACCTAGAAATAGTAGGATGCTGGAAATCCATGGGCGTGACTAATCACCTTCTCCACATCCCCCCAGCCTCACCAGGCCTCTACAGCATCCCAAGGTGTTGCTTCACTCTTCAGTAACAGCTGATGCTTGAGTTTGTTGTAGGGTTGCCCATGCTCCCAGGCACTGTGTGACCACGCAGTGTCAAAGTCCTGCCTCCAAATTCACCCTCTAAATCAGAGGGAACTGCTCAGAGGCAGCAAAAAATCTTTCTGCTATTGCTCCAGTCATATTTCTGGACAAGGAAGGAGGGTTAAGGTTGTTTCTGGGGCCTCTCACTTGTCTGAGATTCAGCCCAGGGCTCCAGAGTGCCCTGGTGAATTGCCACCAGTGAAAGCAGGATGAGAATTTCCATGCACTCAAGAGCCAAAGGAAAATACGAAAGATGAATCTTCTTCACTAAGTTTCCATAACTTTTGGGTTGCTCTTGAGATAAACTGAGCATATTCCTGACTCAATCCACAAGCTACCAGCAACTTGAGGTTAATTTTCAAAAACAAAGGTGAGGAAAGTGTGGTGTCCTCACAGCAGGTCACATACCCAGCTGCAGTGCTCCCTGCTTCATCTGGTTTATGTTTATAGGAAACATAGATGGAAAAACACATGAAAGAACATTACTCTTGCTTCCTCTGCATGCACAGTACATGTTTGCTAGGACATGTGCCTTGTGAAAGGTTGAGAGAGCACATTTTGGGGAAGGGAAACTTTCTGACAACTCATCCCTGAAAGAGAGAAAGATGATAACACTCCCAACGGGCTTGATCCTCACCAAGAGGAGGCAGCGCCTGACTTCACTTATGATACACCACTTTACAACAGAAAAAATCTGGCTAAATGGGTGGTGGAAAGAGTAGTGCTGGACTGCCTCAAAAAAGAATGGAAAGCCCGTCACCCAAAATTAGCACAGGATATGTTCCCTGCTGCAGACAACTCCCATTTAGCAGCTCTGTGCATCACAAGCGAGTGTCATAAGAAGACAAGTGAAGAGGAGGTGCTGGTGACCCAAGGCCTGCAGGTTTCCCTGGACTGCAGGTTTCAGAGTGTGCAAAAAGGGATCATCCCTGAGCAGTTCTCCGTTTTCACTCTCTTTGGCTTCATCGAGCATCCCACGGCTTTAAAGCCAGAAGACAAAGGTGAAGAGAAATGTAAAGTGCATATTTTCTCTCCAGTCATTTATGCTGGTCACCTATCCCACATCCCTGCCTGTTTAAACATCTTTACAGAGCAGCAACATACGCTGCTGACAAGGGATGGGGCCAGCCATGTGAACATCCACTTGGGGCTGAACAGAAAAAGGAGAGCTTTTACTGACAAGACTGAGTGAAGACAAGCATTGTCCACTGAACTTGTAGCTATTGCTGGAAACATCACATGTCAGGACATCCACAGCTGAAGCTATGAAAGACATAAACACATCTGCTTTCAAATGCTCTTACTAAAAACTGAACTGGGATGCAATAAGCCAGCCCCCACATTCACATTCAAAAAAAAAAAAAAAGAAAAAAGACAAGAAAGAAAGAAAGAAAGAAAGAAAGGAAGGAAGGGGAAATTCAGATTAGTCACAAAGAAGTTCCCCCGCCTGCTTCACTGTGTGCATAAAGCAGTCTCCTGAAGGTGCTGTCTTCACTTCATCTCTGCTTCTGGGACAGAAGCACAAACTCATCTGCCCCTGCTCCTCCAGGCTTCTGCTGTGCTCCTGGCTCCTTCCCCAGCTGCTGCTGGTGGAGCCCCTGAGATGGAAGAACATCCAGATGTACAGCTGAGAAATCAAGAACAAATGGATCGTGAAAGGGAACGTGCAGAGCATGAATGGGAGAACTGGCAAAGAGGACAGGTTAGGAACACGCTGCACCTTGTGTCTGCAGCTGCTCAGTGGATATTACTGCTTGCCTGCTTGATTTACCTTGGTATAGATTCTCTGCGACCCTCAACGGTAAGAGTTCAACCTGGTTTCTGCTGGCCTGTAAAGCTTTGTATGGGCTTTATTACTTTCATTTTTCTAAGAAAAGAAAAAAGCATTTAGGTTTCTCCCTATTCAAACCACAGATTTTTCATCCTTTCTTTAATGATTGTAATTGTAATGGTTGCCTGCCCTCAAAAGAACATCTAGCATTGCCAGTGCAGGGCATAGGGGCAGGTTGTCTGAAAGGACAACCATTCCAAGAATGCTCTCTGCACTGGTCCAGGAAAGGGAGGTCTGGCCCCGTCCTGCTCCCTCCCCTACTTGCAGTGACTGCTGTGTATTTCCATTTAATTAAATGGGACCATACAGTTGGATGTTTGCTTTCAACAAGTGGAGGAATCAGAACCCAGGTTACTCAAAAACACCTCTTGAACATTTAAGAAGTACTATATGTGCAGGCAGATATTTGAGAAAGCAAGCTAACTTGTGACACCTCTAGCAAGAGCACTGAGACATTTCAGTGCTCTCAGCCTGCACATATACTAGGCTTTAGGAATAGCCATCTAGTCTGCAGAGAACAACCTCTGTGTGTACATGAGTGTACCAGAGTGTGGCCAGAGTTTTGTGGGTGTATAATACCACTGCAAACAATATCTGTCACAGAGAAACTCAAAATGCTTCAGCCAAAATTGCAGCAAATACATATGCCTCTTTCACATGTTTGCGGGCTGGTGGATTGTCAACAACTTTTCACTGCTGCTTATGCACTAGCTGCTTCTCCTCCCACAACTTCTCCAAAAGCTACGTACCACTTTAAAGCTTGTTGTGTTTTGTCTTACCAGAATTCATTCTTTCCTCCCACTTAGACTTGGCAGAGAAGCAAGCCAGGCACATAACCATGCAAGGGAGAGAGGGTCTTGTCCTCTGGGTCCTTTGCTGCTTAATGAAGATTCTTGTGCTCTGCACAAGTTCACTGCCCTGAGTCTCACAGTGATTACTGAATGCAGAATGATGACCCTGATAACATTGAAAGATACCACTTTTCATTTTCATTCAGTTCAGTGTTCTTCTCCTTCCACTAGTTTGGGAGAAATTGCACTGGGAGCCAAACAGTGAAGGGCAAGCTACCACAATGCTTGAGATACAGAAACTTCTCCTGGTTCACACTCTGGCTGTGACTCCTCAGCCTTCAATCTCTCTCTCTTCTGTAAAAATATTAATTCAAAACCTCCTTCTCCAGAGGATGATGGCAGGGGCTGTGAGACTTACAGACCCAAGAGAGGAGTAGCTGAGTACCTGGAGTTTTCCTTCCTCAACGAAAACAATTGAAACAGGGTGCTTGAAGAGTAGCAACTGCAGCAGGTGAAAAGTCTAGACCCTGGAAGTCACCAGAGGACCTTTTTCAGTCTTGGTAACCGGAGGCTTAGAACTGGTTTCTATTATTTTAGGCAAACAACCATGTTGTGCAGGAGCGGTCTTGCAGGCTATACATGGAGGCTTTTCATGTCTTGGGAGGATAACCACAAACTGGCCATATACATGTCTACAGAAGAGATAGAAGTCTTAGCTTGACTTAGCTCTTTGGACTGTTTAGGGAGATAGACTTTATGGAAGTAGGGGCACAGCAGTATCAGAGCAGCAGGCTGCACTAGTCCACGGAAACAACTGAGAGGTTGTCCCTGTTCTTCAGTGAGGAGAACTATTAGACATTCTGGGGGCCTGAAAGGGTCAAAGACAGAATAATGAAAGCCAAGAGCCTGGAGAGCAATATTCTGTCTGGCCTGAAAGGGTCAGGAACAGAATATCATGCCAACAACAAAGCTGCTCCTCCTGACAGGGAGGATGTGGACTATCAGGGCTCTTGGCAACATTCTTAGCTTCTCATCATTCCAGGGCCCGAGTTAAATATATTTCAAGAACACCTGCAGGTCTAAGATAAGACCAGCACAAACAGAAGAATGTGTGAATCCTTGAACAGACACGTAGTCCCTCACTTGTAGAACTTGCAGAACTTGTATTCTCACAGTAAGAATAGCCGTAATATAAACAGTGCACTCAAGCTTGGTAGAAACTGGCAAGCTCTCCCAGGAGAGTATAAAAACTCTGGTTGAGGAATAAAGAATTGCTACTTGCCACCAGAGCAGTAGTCCGTCTAGTCTCTCTAAGACGTCCCTGTGAGCTGGTCTCCGTCACTTCAGCAGAGTCTCCTTCTGCTCTTCAGGGCTGGAGAGCACCATGCTAACTTTAATAGCAAGACAGTAGCTGTGTTTTTTCATAGCAAGATCATCTTTGATTCCTTCCCATTGTCTAGACGGCTCCTGAAAAAAAAACCCTGGACAGTTCTGTGAAAACACAGTGCAAATAGTGTCATGATATGTGCTCAGGAAAGCCAGCATCTGCAGCCCAGATTGTGCTTAACAACAAAGGGCAGAGATCTGATTTCTGTCATGATGCTGCCTAGCATATATCTTATATATATATAAGATAGCATATATCTAGGCAATATCTTGCCTAGAGAGCAAGCCTCTGCTGTGATTTCCAAATAAGCAAGGTAATAATAAAAAAAAAAAATAGCACTGATAGTCTGCTTTCTCATCTGCAAGACCTGGGAGTTCCCATCTCTGCTGGAATTACCTGCTCTTGTCACAGCAGCTGGGATCTGGCCATGGTGTGATCCAAGGATGTGAAACCCCTTCAATGGAAAATTCATGAGGGGTAAAAGCCTTGGGCAGCTGTTGGGAACTCAAAAGCTTCTAATGAGCTGTTTCAGGATGGATCTGCCTGAATAGGGCAGGAAGAGCAATCATGCAGAGGTTTAACATAGGTAAGGAAGATATGGCCATAATCTTAATATCTCCTGATGTGGAGAAGGTACAACCCACTTCCAGTGCACAGTCATCTGCAATCTGTATGACACAGGGAGTCAGGCACATGATCGCAACCATCCTTTCAAACAGCACACATTGCTATGGTTCCCTAAGATTTGCATGTTATGCAGTACAAAACTATTCCTGAAGCTTCTGCCGTGTTGCATGACTCTAGACACAATGTCCCAGATAAGAGGAAATCTCATGTTTGGGGATCAAGAATGGGCAAAAATTATGTGGAAACTCTGTGTGGAAATGATACGGGGAAATCCAAAGCAGTCAGTAAGGAGCAATTCTCAGACCTCAGCCCTCCTGGCATCCTTTCCCACACACCATAAGAAGGCAGAACAGAGAAAGAGGGGTGACCAACTTTTTCACTAGCTCATGAATGCCCTTCCAGTCCTACAGTACCTGCTCTCCTCAGAAGTTACTAGTAGATAGTTGCAAAGTGCTTTGGGGTCATGCAATAACTGGTAGAGATATGTAACACAGGCAATGTGCATACGCGAAAAGGGGACAGATATGAATCACAGAATAACCAGGTTGGAAGAGACCCACCGGATCATCGAGTCCAACCGTTCCTATCAAACAAACCATGCTTACAATTGTTGCAAGTTTGTCACCCAATCTGTCTGTGTTTAATACACCCTGCCCACCAGTGGCCAGATCAGGCAGAGTGTGGTGGATGTTTGACCCCAGAAGCTCAGTGATCCTGTACTTAACTATCATCTTGTTGGGAAACAACTTGGAAATTCCAGCTACCTGGAAACCCCAGCTGCCTGAGCCAAAGAGTGAAGTGCTTGTGCCTAGAAAAAGAGTAAGCCTAAGACTTGAGCTGCTGAGGCAGTGTACAAGATCAGTAATATCAGGGAAGATAGTTCCACCAGAGCCAGTGTGCAGTAAAAGCTCATATTTGGTAGTCAAATCCAGCCTTTTCAGTGGTGCAAGTGGCAGACCATCAGCTGTGGCAGCACTAGAGGGTGCCAGAGCAGACCTTTACTACCAGCAGCACACACTTGACCCTACTGCACAGACCACACAAGGCATCTGGGCTTCAACTCCCTTCCTCTGCTGTTTGCCTTCACCAGGACGCAGCATGGAGCTTGCAGATTTGTATGTCTGTGCTTACTCTCTACTCTGTCCCAGCACTTTACCTGGGCTCAGAGTCAGGGAGCTGCTCTGTCCCTGTAACGTGAGGCCACATACATGAAAGTCCGCCCAACACAGATCTCATCAGCCCACCTTCTCCCTTAGGAAACCTATGACATAGGTAAAGAGAAGAACACGAGCAAGGCTAACCTTTCACTCTTTAATCAGGCAAAACACTAAAGACTTGTGGTTGTGAAGAGACTGCAGATTTGGGCCTCATGTGGTTAAGATGAGAGATGGGTTTGAGATCCATAGTTCAGATTTAAAAATCTAAATACAGAAGCTTAGAGTTCTGCGCATCTGATCAGTACAATACACACTTCTGTACTTGCATTCACTTTTCCTGTTACACTCGTAAAATGCAAATCAGTTTTAAAGTTGTCTTAATGCACTTCTATGGGAGCCCTTGGTAGACGTGTATCCAGGAACAGCCTGACCCACAGTGCAAGGAGCCACAAAGCCAGACCCACCCTAAGCACACTGCAGGAGGAGAGTGTGACAGTGGGGGTACGGCTGGGTCCCAGCTTGGCAAACAGTCACCCCTGGCTGTATAAGTCAGGCTCAAGGGGGCTGTGCAGAAGAGGCTCTGCACCCCAAGGTCCTTCGTTACTGTTTGGTCTGACTTGATTATGTTCATTGGATTGTTTTTTGGAACAGGTCCAACACCACCTGGTGTGCTCTGTCTGGAGGGCTCCAGCAGCAGGCTGGAAGTCAAACTGGCTAGGAACCATGCTAAATTCACGCTTTACAACAATTTGATGTAAAAGCAAACAAAAAGCTTAGCTGGCTAGGAGCAACTGTGCCAGCTAGGGCTGCCTGCAGTGCTTTTAGAGCTGTGGTCCTGGTCCAGATCAGGTGGAGAAACGAAAGCTGTAGCAGCAGAGAGAAGCCTGCACATTGCATTAACAAGGATTTATCTTCTGTTTTTTCAGCCTCAGAGTGATGGAGTGCCATGGACCCACATCCGGTACACAGGTGGGTGGGCACTGGGGCAAGGGGGCTCCCAGGGAAGGGTCTTAGGGCTGTGCAGCACTGCCCCAGTTACATTAATGGCTTCTGGCTCCCCAGAGCCTTTCCCTCAGGGGTTCCCGTGACGTTGGTACCCATGGAAGTTTCCCCCAGTGCATGGCAGTGGCTCCCAGCTTCCCTAAGTTGCATCTCCCAGCACTCCAGCACCCAAGAGGGCTCACCGACCCACGGTCCTTGGGGACCATCACGGTAGCCAGTGGCCCTGAAACACTGGAGGCTGTAAACTACTTCGTGTTATACCAATGGCTATTTCTTCTGATGAAGAAAGTTGCTAGGAGAACTGTCTGGGGGAAGAGAGGCCAAATCTGACCCAGTGCTGCAAGTTGCCAAAACCAAAAGGGATTTCCCGGAGCAGAATAAAAAACTAAAAATCTGAGTAGATTTCTGTAACACTTACCTACTTACTAATCCAAGCTTTCACTCTGCAAAAACCCAAGAAAAGTAAGTTTGAGAAATTACTGAGCATACATGGTGTGCTTTTGGGGTCTTCCTGAAACAAGACAATGATTCCCTGATTTATGTGAGTGATTTCACAGAATCATAGAATAACCAGGTTGGAAGAGGCCCACCGGATCATCGAGTCCAACCATTCCTATCAAACACTAAACCATGCCCCTTAGCACCTCGTCCACCCGAGCCTTAAACACCTCCAGGGAAGGTGACTCAACCACCTCCCTGGGCAGCCTGTTCCAGTGCCCAATGACCCTTTCTGTGAAAAATTTTTTCCTAATGTCCAGCCTAAACCTCCCCTGGTGGAGCTTGAGGCCATTCATAGAATCACAGAATCACAGAATAACCAGGTTGGAAGAGACCCACCGGATCATCGAGTCCAACCGTTCCCATCAAACACTAAACCATATCCCTCAGCACCTCATCCACCCGTGCCTTAAACACCTCCAGGGAAGGTGACTCAACCACCTCCCTGGGCAGCCTGTTCCAGTGCCCAATGACCCTTTCTGTAAAGAATTTTTTCCTAACGTCCAGCCTAAACCTCCCCTGGTGGAGCTTGAGGCCATTCCCTCTTGTCCTGCCCCCTGTCACTTGGAAGAAGAGGCCAGCACCCTCCTCTCTACAACCTCCTTTCAGGTAGTTGTAAAGAGCAACGAGGTCACCCCTCAGCCTCCTCTTCTCCAGGCTAAACAACCCCAGCTCTCTCAGCCGCTCCTCATAAGGCCCGTTCTCCAGCCCCTTCACCAGCTTTGTTGCTCTTCTCTGGACTCGCTCCAGAGCCTCAACATCCTTCTTATGGTGAGGGGCCCAGAACTGACCCCAGGATTCAAGGAGTGGTCTCACCAGTGCCGAGTACAGAGGGAGAATAACCTCCCTGGACCTGCTGGCCACGCTGTTTCTGATACAAGCCAAGATGCCATTGGCCTTCTTGGCCACCTGGGCACACTGCTGGCTCATGTTCAGTCCCTGTCAACCAACACCCTCAGGTCTTTCTCCTCCAGGCAGCTTTCTAGCCAGACTTCTCCCAGTCTGTAGCACTGCACAGGGTTGTTGTGCCCCAAGTGCAGGACCCGGCATTTGGCCTTGTTAAACCTCATGCCATTGGACTCTGCCCAGTGGTCCAGCCTGTTCAGATCCCTTTGCAGAGCCTCCCTACCCTCCAGCAGATCGACACTTCCACCCAGCTTAGTGTCGTCCGCAAACTTGCTAAGGGTGCACTCGATGCCTTCATCCAGATCATTGATGAAGACATTGAACAGGGCTGGACCCAGCACTGAGCCCTGGGGAACCCCACTTGTCACTGGCCTCCAGCGGGATTTCACACCATTTCCCACCACTCTCTGGGCCCGGCCATCCAACCAGTTTTCCACCCAGGAGAGTGTGTGCCTGTCCAGAGGCTGACAGTTTCTCAAGCAGAATGCTGTGAGAAACTGTGTCAAAGGCTTTACTGAAGTCCAGGAAGACCACATCCACAGCCTTTCCCTTTCATGGGGAAGAGTGAGCAAGCACACAGATGGCAGCAGAAAGAGCACTGCCTGACTACGCTGGATGTTTTGTCTGATGATGTACCTCAATGATAGAAGCAAGTAGTAAAGTTTTTAAATCTTACTAAAAATATTGTTGACAGTTTTACTTTCAGTTAATATCATAAGTTAGTGATGAGTCTCACCCAATAGAAACCAATGTTCCTAGAGAAAAAGCCTGAGAAATTTGGCCTCAGCACAGAGGTGCTTTGTTTTCTGCAAGGAGACCATCTGTTGATGTCCCCAGCGTTTCAGCTGGTGTGCTGAAAACCCAGGAGCACAGCAGGGAAACACTTCCAGCACAGCCTTGGGAACTGTTACTGGTCATTCCAAGAGAAGATCTTTCATGCTAATTTCTGGTTTAGTTTCTCCTGACTCTGCTCTGTATTCATTTGTTTCTTCCATTTCTGTCTCTATGTTGCTCTTTTATCCCGCCTTCTGTTTAAAAAAACCCCAAAAGACAAGTATTTATGTCACCAGCATCTCCACAGAAAGCACTTTTTCTCTTCCTTCCAGCTCTGAACTTTTTTATTTTATTTTTTACTGCCTTTATTTCCCTGAAAAGGAACCTGTGCTTCCTAAACTTACAGGGATGTTTTACTTACATGTCTGTATTTTAAGTAAGACATACAGTTAATAAATAATGCATACATAGAAACTTGGGGGAATAATTCATATAAACTGAAACTGTAGTCCAAAAGGCACAGTTTGCTCAGGAATGGGAACCTGGCGATTTCCACTGTAGATGATGCCTCAGACTAGGAGAAGCCTGTCTAGAAAGCTGCCTGGAGGAGAAAGACCTGAGGGTGTTGGTTGACAGCCGACTGAACATGAGCCAGCAGTGTGCCCAGGTGGCCAAGAAGGCCAATGGCATCTTGGCTTGTATCAGAAACAGCGTGGCCAGCAGGTCCAGGGAGGTTATTCTCCCTCTGTACTCGGCACTGGTGAGACCACTCCTTGAATCCTGGGGTCAGTTCTGGGCCCCTCACCACAAGAAGGATGTTGAGGCTCTGGAGTGAGTCCAGAGAAGAGCAACAAAGCTGGGGAGGGGGCTGGAGAACAGGCCTTATGAGGAATGGCTGAGAGAGCTGGACTTGTTTAGCCTGGAGAAGAGGAGGCTGAGGGGTGACCTCGTTGCTCTTTACAACTACCTGAAAGGAGGTTGTAGAGAGGAGGGTGCTGGCCTCTTCTTCCAAGTGACAGGGGGCAGGACAAGAGGGAATGGCCTCAAGCTCCACCAGGGGAGGTTTAGGCTGGACATTAGGAAAAAATTTTTCACAGAAAGGGTCATTGGGCACTGGAACAGGCTGCCCAGGGAGGTGGTTGAGTCACCTTCCCTGGAGGTGTTTAAGGGACGGGTGGACGAGGTGCTAAGGAGCATGGTTTAGTGTTTGATACAAATGGTTGGACTCGATGATCCGGTGGGTCTCTTCCAACCTGGTTATTCTATGATTATTCTAACTATAGTCTGCCCTATTCTCTAGTCCTCTCTTCCTCTCCTATGTTTTTCCTCTTTTCCTGCAGTCAGTCCATATAAAACAGCCCATTTCTGAGAAGATATTTTTGATCATAGGATCATCTTTGCTTTCTTCCATTCCAGGTATAAGCATCAAAGGAGTAGCCATGAATCTCACTGCTGAAGTAGGCTCCATTCAGATCAGAAATCGTTCCATCATGATCACCTGCGATGGCCTCTACCTAGTGTCTTTGAAGGGTTTTGTCCTTTTCCCTGACCCAGGGAAGAAGGACTCTCTGAAGATGACACTGTGGAAGACAGACAAGACAGACAGCTGGGACCTCTGGAAGCAAACTGTACAGGACAGCAACAATGCAGTAGATGTCACGACAGTGCTCTACTTGTTTGCTCAAGATAAGATCACTCTGGGGACTAGCTCCAATGCCAGTATCAGGGATTTGTCTCTTAGCTTTGTGTTACTACATCCCTTCACTTGCTCACTGTAGAAGATGACATATGAAATGGACATGTAAATTATAGCCTTTCCTACTGATCCATCTGCCTATGGGAGGCTTGTTCTGCCAGGCTGTACTTGTACAGGCAGACTGCTCTCAACTCTCTCCTTGGGGCTGCAGAAAGCCTCAGATGGAGCACAGATAAATCACAGTGCAAACAGGCTTTATATAGTGCATACCAAGTTCCTGTCTTTGGAGCTCTGCACAGCTGTTTTGTTATCTAGGACGGATCTTTGTAACATTGGAGAACGGGATGTATGGAGCCCTTGAGAAGAATAGAAATGAAAGTCAAAGAAAGTCACCTAAGCTTAGCTTATGTCCAGAGAAAACCTGAGTTTCTCTATTTACTTTACATTATCTGTATATAGCAGAAATGCACTGTATATTTGCTAAATTAAAAGTCTAGTAAATCAGGAAGATACTGCCGGTGTCTTGAAGCCATTTGGAGAGGAGGAGAAGATGTGCTCAATAGTCCTTTGCCTGGCAAGGCAAGAGACGAGGAAGCAGAGGCAAGGGTCTTCCTTTGCAGTGATGCTGACAAACGCTCTCTGACAGGTAAAAGCCGCAGAAGGAAGGTGATTTTTTGAAATGGGCTAAGAGGATTGCACTAGACAGAAGAAGTGCAGGCCCTGCAGAGACAATGAGTTTTTTAGGAGCAGCTTTCAGGAGCAGAGACCCACTGGCTTTTTCCAGCTGTCTGCAGACTACTCCTGAGCTGAGTGAGTATCTGGTGGAACATTTATATCTTAACATCTGCTGTTGATGGCGTTGTCAGGCAATCTCTTTCAAGCACACATACACAGACTGGCCTAATCAAAAAATGATCCAGGCATACAAAAATTCAGAAAAATGTGAAGACTCTGGACTTCATGGGTTTTCTCTAATGGACCCAGTGAAATATGCAGGTCTGCACATCCATTACTCTGGGAGGATTCAGATGGTTCCCATGAACCTTGCAGTAGACCTTATCATACAGGTATGCACCACAGAGAGTTTCACAGGTACAACCTCCATGCTGTCCTTGTGCACCCACGCACACCCTGCCTGGCTCCTGCTGGAGTCAGAAAAAGACTGCTCTCAGCAATTCTCAGCTGTGCACCACTCTTCTCATTATGACTTGTGGCTGCTGAGGACAAGTCCTGCCCTGCCCATGTTGCAGGCTGTGTGTGACCTGAGTACAAGCAGTGACTGTTGTATTTTTGGTTGAAGTGGGACAGAATTCAATGGCAAGTCAGCTACCTGGCTCCCGAGGAACTCCAGCAATCTTGTGACATCTCACTGCTGGCTGCACTCTCCAAAGTCCTTTGTTAGAAGTATTTATGTATTTATACTGTAGACATAGAAATGTTACTTCAGATTTCTTAGAACCACTGGGAGGGATTCAGATTTTAGGGTGTAAGCACTAAGCTCCTTTTGTTGATGCTCCCAATGCCCTGGAGTGTTCCTGCTTCATGGGTACTGTGCTGCCACCCACCTTGGCTCCCTGTTTGACTTACTCCTGGCTGAGCACCCCTGCGAGCTCAGGTGCCAAAGACAGCTAATGAAATCCTCCAGGCCTTGATGAGCTTTTCCATATACTTTACACTGCTGTTGGCAGGTTTTATGAACTTCCCTTCCTGGGGCCAGGCCACAGCCCCAGAGGAAACCTCTGTGGCCAAAGCAGTTATTCATGCAGTGCTGAGAAGCAGCTTTTTCTCATCTCGGGACTGAGAAGCTGTGGACTGATTTGCACCAGCAGGACGCTCTTCCCCAGCTGCAGGGAGAATTTTTGACTCTTACTCTGCCTGCTCTGCCCACTGTGGGGATCAAGGGCAGCTATGCTCTGCCCCTAGGCTGGGGATGTCATGCTCCTCAGTTGAGGTGAGAGTGTTTCCCTTCTTAAAAGCTAATAAAACTTTCCTTTATAGCATTCAGACTTGCAGTGTCCCTTGTGGGGGGCAGACGGGTGAATTATACATTCACACTTTGAGCAGACATTTCCACTGGTATGAAAGTGATACGAAATTTTCATGTTTTTCACAGCTTGGCTTCAGTTTCAGCTCTCCCCAAGTGTAAACAGGGCATGAGCTTCCCAACATGGGCTAACACAGACAAGGCAGGCCGTGTCAGTGGTGTGGACAACTATCCAAGAAAGATTAAGCCTAAACACAAATGGATTTGTACCTCAGAAAGATGCACCCTTTCTTCTTGTTTGGAGTGGGAAAGGGCATTTCATACACTGATTCCTCTGCACTTTCAGGCTGAGCTAGGCTGCCTTACATGTATACATACATGTACACATACTTGTCTGGAAATTAAAGTTGAACCATTCCTGAGATTAATTACTCGAGGGACTGACTATGCTCACCCGTTAAGTTTCTATACCATGAGCTTCTGTTTGCACGTGGTGACCCCTTCTACCACAAGGAAGAGCCTCTTTGATGTGAGAAGCATTCATTTTTGTTGTTGGGTTTGTTAAGGCCTTGTAGGAGCTTGTAGATGGTGCTAAAGTCACCTCTTACAGTTCTGTTCAGCCAGGTCAGTGTGCTGAGGTTTCAGGTCACCCTTTGAAGCCCACTGCAACTGGAGGTGTTGAAATGCAAGGCTGGACTAGGAAGTTTCTGGTGGCAAGCCCTAACTCTGGATGGACAGTGCATTTCCCTTTCCACACTTGCTGTAACTGAAATAGGACCTCATGGTCTGTCCCTTACAAGGCTTTCCATGATATCCATTTCATAGAACACAGTCATCAACCAGGGTTTACTGACTCCTCCACTGGTGCTGTCTGATGTGTTTAACACATGCTACTGCATGAACTACAGAGGTGGTCATTGTGTATTCCTTCCCTTCTCTGTCTTCTTTCTTACCTCCCCACTCATGTAAAGCAAGGCACAGGGTGACAAAACTGATGTAAGAGCCTTGGTCACCCCTGGGGAAGGAGCTAGACTCACTGCACTTATCAGAGCTATGGTACTCTTGCTCTCCAGATGAGAAGAAACTACTTATGGCAGTGCAAAGCAGAATGGGATGGGAGCTTCTTTTTACACAAGTACAAGAAACATTAGGAAACATTTAATTTAAACTCCATTTACATCCATTCAAAAGCAATCTTTTTTCTACCACAAATGGCTACTAGTAATGGCAGATAATGAGCCAGTGGTTTTTAGATACCACTTACAGTTCATCAGCCTGCATGAGTCAAAGCTATTGCCTGTCCACATCACTTGTGAGAAAGCTGGAGTGTGTGTGGCAAAGTGCAATTGATCCCACTGCTGTAACACTATCACTGTCCAGATTAGGCAGCAAAACCCACAGGAATTTAGTTTCCATATTCAAGCATCAAAATGGGCAAGTATGACAGAAAATCCAACCACCTCCTGTAGTAACTTGTTGGGAAGGTTTGACTTATTAGACTTTTCTCAGCAACATCCATAAGTTCAGTCAGTAGAGCTGACAGCTGGTTACTGTTTTCCAAGCAACCTGCCCCAGCCCTGAGGATGCTTGCTTCCAGCTACATGGTAGTCCACCAAGGAGACCAAACTGAGTAATGCTCTCTGAGGATGGGAGAGAGGGACTTGGTCCCAGACCAGATGAAGACAGTGGCAAGAGAGCTGCAGAAGGATTTATCATTTGTCATTTGCA
Organism: Phaenicophaeus curvirostris; assembly: GCF_032191515.1. Classification (NCBI taxonomy): domain Eukaryota; kingdom Metazoa; phylum Chordata; class Aves; order Cuculiformes; family Cuculidae; genus Phaenicophaeus; species Phaenicophaeus curvirostris. The sequence goes on along the minus strand of NC_091399.1, from coordinate 10,764,163 downwards.
ACCTTGCATGCCCTAAGGACAGGGAGCATCAGAGTGCTTATTTTCTTGGTTCTCTAAGCTGATCAGGAAGGCTGTAAAGGGCTAGCAACTCAGACAAGCAAAGCAGAGGCTAAAGGCATATCTCCCCATTAAGATGCCAAGCAGCAAACTTGCTAGCAGCTGCTGAGCATCCCAGGGCAAAACATACCATGGCAGCACCCCACATGCTGTGCCATCAGGGGCTCATTGTACCACAAAGCAGGAACTTGAGAACTAGAAATCCCACAGGCCAAAGTGGTGTGGTTGGCAGATGTGTCCCAGAGGAGCTGAGCACATGGAAGGGCACTGGTCAGAAAGCCCAGGCAAGCACAGGGAAGGAGAGCTCAGGAGAGACATGATGTTGGTAACAGGTCCATGGATTGTGCTTAGGACTTTGGGACCACAGTGTAGGACAGATGGAGAAGAAGACTAACGGAGTGTTTCTCCTGTGAGCCTATGCTCAGTGAACCACACTTTTGAAAACACCTAAATGCAGCTGCTGTTTCCTCAAACACCCGTTTCCATCGCCTAATGTAAAGCTTTGCACAATTACTTTTAAATATGACAGCTGGAACCAACCCTCCCATAATACTGCTCACCCCTTAACAAGGCAAGGCTGTCTCAAGGAGATTACAAGCTGTAGCTGCTCAAAGCACAAACATGCTCCTGTTCCTGCGCTTGTACTTTCTTTCGCCTCTGCAATTTGCTGGGGTTGGCAGCTCATGCTGCTCTTTGGTAGTCAGCCAAGGCACCAGGATGTAGAGCTGGGCCTCTGGCTGGGTAGACCACTGGTGTCCAGGGAGTAAACAGGAAAAGGTTTGGGGAAAGACAAATCTTGATCTGGGCACAAATGTACTTTCCTAATAATTGGTTTCATTGTTTGCTTTAAGGCAAAACTCACACCTATTTCCTGCAATCCAGAGACCAGCTTGATTTATTTAAGAAGAAAAGATTGGTGTTGAATACACCTCCAAGAATAAACAAACATTCAACCCAGCATAGGATCTGGTTCATAAAGTATACAGCAGCCTTACGATTTCATCACCAAGTAGAACCTGAGACAAGATATCACTGGTGTCATCTCATGGAGTTCAAAGCACTCCCGCTCCTTTGCCTTGCTTTGCTAATGTAAAGTTTCTATTACTGCCAATGTCTGCATATTGGGCTACCTGTCACCAGCACAGAAAGTCAGCAGGCTGCATATATTCACTGGGGACAAAGAGATGAGATTTGGTTTCAGACATTCAGGAGGGTTATGTGCGTGCAGCATTTTGAAGCATGGGTTGATCTGCTTCTCTCTTCAATGCTTCCCACAAGGCCCACAGCACATGAACACATCTGCCAACAAGAAAATTTCTTTAATGTTTCATATGTTCCACTCCTGACAATGTGAAGGACAACTGGTGGCTCCTCACTAGCTCTGAAAAGCCTCCAGACCAGATTATACATGGTCTCCAGCAGTATCCAGCCTTTGCAAGAAAAGATTTGCTCCAGTGTGCATGAGAAAAGATCTCTGCATTCCAGTTTGCTGCAGTAACTCGAGTCATCTTCTAGGTGTGCCTGGAGTAATGCTTAATTTGTTAGAAATGGATTCAGATTCGTACTTCCCAGCCTTGAAAGAAATGCCATTCCAGATATTGGTTGCTCATAAGGGGAAGATGTGGCAGGAAGCAGCAGACAGCTTGCAAGATCTATGAATGAATCTGGAAGGAGAGTGGAGGGAAATGCCTTGCAGTGCCAAGGGCCACAGGCACCTCAGGGACTCTGCCCTGCGAGGCTTTAGGGATGGATGTCCCATCAGTGACCAGGCTCCTATAGGCCAGGACAATATCAGCATCAGTTGATCAGCATCATGAGGCCAAGTGCTAGTTCATACAGTATCAGAAGTGACTGTATTACAAATTACTACACATCATACCAAAGGCTGTAAAATGACATAGTTTTAAATAAGAGTCATTTTGATTAAAAAACAAGTTAGATTAGACAAAAGATATAGTCATAAGTTACATAATCATAAGGAAAGAACACAGTTCTCTCTTAAGTAATGAAAGATGCCCAGATGATAATCTGTTGAGGGTCATGTGCATAAGCGCATAGATTGATGTGCTTTGCTCAGCAGTGATGCATATCAGGTATCTCACTTCTTGCATACCTTTTCCTTGGGCCTAAGACTGTACTATGCTCCTACATGGAGATTTTTATAATTCTGGCTTTATAATTCTGTAGCATACCTCTGAAAGAGTGGTTTTTGCCTATGCTGGCTCTCTCCTTGAGAGACCAGAACTATCTGGTTGCTGGGGCTCCACTGGTACATGAGAGCAACATGGTTTGCTTCTTGCCCTATTTCGCACACTCTGTTCCAGACTGAGCATAACTAGTCAGATCCTGGGGTCTGAATCTTTGTTTTCCTCCTTTTCCTCGTGATCATGATCATCAACAGCATGAGTATGTTCTAATAATTCTAATAATTTTGATGAGTATATTAAAGAACTTCAAATGTACATAGGTTTAGTATCATTCTTGCAATACTTTCACTCTTGCATTTTCTCCAAGCCAAGGAAATTGAGACAACTAATTAAGACAGACTAAGTGGGGACTGTGGTTACAAATATTGTGTCATGAATATTGCAGCACTTTTAGTACTTATGATCGTTCAGCTCAGCTTAGCTATTTCTAAGCCTGTTTTGCAATTTTTACACACCCTACTCCATCCTCAAACACACATGTAAATATGTTGAGCATATCAACTACTCCTCACAGCTCCTTTAATATTGATGTCAGCAAGTGGCAAACCATAGGAATTCAAGAGTGTGGTGGAAAAAGGAACATCTAGTCCTGTAGCCCTGTCTCCCAGTTTTGTTTGAAACAGGTCTGAATTGCAGCAGCAGTTTTCCACAGCTTGGAATCCCAGATTGGCTGCTAGGTGGTGATAGGAAACATTCTGACACTGTTCTAGTGATGGGGAATTTCACTTGCTTCTGCTCTGATTGCAACCAGCCAGCTGATGAATGCAGCAAGAGGTAATGCAAGAAGTCAGTGTGCAGAAGTCGCTCATGGGCAGGTGGTTGAGACAGATCTCTATCAACTGTACAGCTCAGACAGCAGCTGGTACAACCATGGCCACTTCATAAATGCACTGCCTTCAGTCCTCAGCTGCATCCGTGGCTGGATTCAGGTCTCCAGCACTGATTAATCTGTTAATGACAGAGCAGTGTTGAGAAAGAGAGCTGGAGCTTCAAAAGCCCATATTGGCACCACTGCTCCTGAGCAGCGTGTTGGGAGAGCCACGGTGGTCCACAGGGCACTCGTGTTTTGGGATGTTTTTTGTCTCTTCCCTGCCAGGCTTATTCCCAGTCAGCCCCACATGGCCTCAGCTGGAAACATACCCTCCTGCTGAGCTTTGTGGCAGCACAGATGTCTGTGCAAAGCATGATTCTTCCTGACAAAGTGATTTCCTATGCAACCCCCTGCCTTGCTGTGTAAGCGGGGTTGGATACACCTCTGCTGAGTGATCAGTCATCCAATGTTAATGTCACCCAAAATGGCAGGATGTGTTGGACTTCTGCTTAACGTGGGCTCTCACAACAGAGTGAATGAAGTCTCGGCTCTTCTTGGTGCCCAGTTTGGGTGCTCCTTGCCCTAAACACCAGGCCCCTGGCCCCAAGAGGGCAACCTTGCTCACCCTCTGCAAGAGATGAAGAGTTAGAAGCCCTGCAGAGGGCAGTCCAGCCTACTTTGCTCCCATACTTCCTTCTCTAGGAGATTGGAGAGGGATAGGAGGAAGACATCTTCCCTTCCTCTCCCCAGGTAGCCCCTATGATCTCCACTGGCCACATCAGCTTCATGGTGCCTGTCCTCTGCGTGCCAATGCTATTGAAAACCAGTGTTTGGGTTCTGCTAATTTGGAAGCCAGTCATCTACAGCCAGCGGGCTATGGAACAGAGTGGCATCTGAAGCCATGCTGAAGGCCTCCTATTGCTACCTGGTATGCCAAGAGGTATGAGTAAGGAGATGTTAGGATTGGAGATGTGGTCTCTGTTCCTAGACCTGGTTTTGGTGCTTATCCAAATAAGAGCCTAGAGCAAAATTTGTGAAGGTTGTCCCACCCATCACAGCCTTTCAGCTGGAGTTGGGGTCCCTTGGCTTATTTTTCTCATTGTCCCATCACCTTTGCATGGTGACACAAACTCAACAGGAAGGATGCATCTGGCTGCTGCAGAGCAACAGGAGGTCTCATTCTGGGTGCACATTTTCTCTCAAGCTGAATGGTGCTTGCTGCTTGTCTTCCGCATCAGTGTAAGACGCCATACAAAAACAGGTCAATGTCACTAGCTGAATTCTGGTCTTCATCTGACCTTCCAAGATTCCTGGGGATGGAGGTTTAGGTGATTTCCTGTCTCCATCGGCATTGCAACAGAACAGGCACACTGAGTCATGTCAAGATGAGAAAATTAGCTACCCAGGGAGCTTCAGGCTGAATAGAGAGGCTCCTAACTGGAAAACATCCTGTTGAGCTTGGGCAGTCACTGGGAAAGAAGATGAATAGGGAAAGAAGACACATGGGAAGTCCCTACATTTCTAAGGACTCAGGACAGCCTGATGTGCAGACAGGTGGTGTAAACATGGTAAGCAGCAGCTTGCATGTGTGTGTGAAACATCTGGATCTTTGTAAGCAGAATAAGCCTTACATGGATGTGGATGCAGGATCTCCCGAGGGATTGCATCACAGCAGAAGTGAGAGGGTGTGTAAGCCCTGTAAGGCTGCCCTGTCATCACAAGACCTTTCTGGTATCATTTTCCTGGGATGCCCCGAATTCAGGACATTTACCAACAAAAATACACCCTCTTTCTGGCCACACCTTCTGTGCCTGCTCCTCCTCTCCCTTTCCTCACGTTGGAAGAGCACTGCGTCACAGGAGATCATCCTGCCAGGTGTGGAGTGGGTGGCTAGGATCTGTCAGCAACCTGCCCACTTCTGTAAGCTCATAAATGATATGTCCCTTAGCCAAGAGAAGAGTGAAAAGATGTTTCTGTTCCTTTGCCAGGGGAGATAGATGGGAGAGGCTTCCAAAGGAGGACACAGGTGCCAGCTGGCAAAGCTAGATCATCAGTTTCTGGGTTGCGCAGAAACCCTCACTGTGGCTACAAAACTGACTGAGATCTTAATTTTAGTTCTGGCTGAGTCTCAATCAGCTTTTCTGTTCTGAAAGTAAACAGAGAAGGCAGGTAAGTAAATAGAGACGGGTCAGCTTTCACTTTCAACCGTCCATGCACCAGTGGCATGTGAAACATCAAGTAAGCCTTTGGCTATATTCCCTCATGTGCTGTACTTGGGAGAATTGTCCTGTTTTCCCAGCTCTCTACCAAACCAAATTCAGTCATGCTTGTGTCATGGTAGGGGCATGCAGAAGCCAAGCATGGGCTGCCGTGACTGTTGTCACAGGGGAAAAGGGTGATTATCTTAAAAGTTCAACTGATCATCCATTTGACACTCCCAAAATATAATCTCTATACTTTTCTCTCCCACCAACAAAACACTGCAAGCTAAAACCTATCAAATGATGTACAGTGTGCCTTTTCCAGGGATGATTTTCAAGAGAAAGCTGTTTGTGCTACTGCCCACTCACACTGGAGCTTGGCTATGCTAACACAGTCAAAATGCCAGTCTTCAGATGGCTGTGCAATTCAAATGTTTAAATCCCTGCTGGAGTCCTGACACATTGAGCTGCAAAGCTGAGGAGCAGCTCAGATAGGACGATAAGAGTGAATGCAGTCACAAATTAAGAGAGACAGTGATGATGGGGAGAGGGGTCTGGGGCTGGGCAAGTGGAGGGAGAGGGTCAGTGCACTGGGCTATGAGCAGGGGTTTGGGCATACAGAAAGGGTCGTCTCTTGACATAATCTCTCAAGCATCATGCCTTTCAAAGGCCTGCTACAGGTTAGGTTTTATAAAAATGTTTGGGACTGCTCTTTATCTGAGCAAACACACTGATTTGGGTGAAAATAATTTCTCCCCAAAACACCAACTTTTTTCCTCTAGCTCAATTAAATCATTGGAGGGTTTGGACCGAGTCATGTGAACATAATTTGAACTCAGATTAGAGCAAGCACTTTCCCACAGGCAGTAACTTTCTCTTATTTCCTTTCAAGATAAAATATTTCCATGTTTCATGTCAAAATAAGACTTCATTTCAAAACAAACAGCAGTCGTTTAAAAGCTAAACAAATAAAAACCATAAAATCAAACCAAAACATTACATGTGGGGATGACTGAACTTCTGATATTTGTCTACAAAGAGAAGAGAAAGATATTTTTCCTCTTGATCTTGACAAATTTGTGCTGAATTAGTAAATCAGACATTCACACAGTTCTGTGGAACCTTCCACTGTTTTTTTTTTGAACAAGATATGGGGAGCTTTGCAGTGATAATGCATGAAGGAATTGGAGGACTGGATTTTTTACTTGCTTTTGATCTGGGCTGAGGATCACTCCTGTTTTCCAAAACCTTGCTGGAGACAGAAGTAACAGAAGCTCATCTCTGGGAAGGTAAAAACCAAATGAGCAGAGATTGTAGGCAGGAACCCAGCTCAGTGGTGAAGCTGTGGACTGAGCCCAAGGACAGTGCTCAGATGTCACTCCCCTGGCTTGTCAGCCAGCCCAGCATGAAAGGAGAAGGAGCTGCCTTGGGTGGACAACAGGGATCCCTAGCCTACTTCATGGCATTTCCACCCTGCTTGCCTTTGTCTGGACAGAGCTCAGAAACCATCAGCTAAGTAAACATGGGAAGGAAACTCCTGCAGAGGAGCTTTTGACACAGAGCCGTGCGGTTTTTTAGCACAACAGTGGGTTTACAACCTGCCAAGTATAAACAGCTCCTAGCTGGGAGTCTGTTGCAGGTCCCAGCCCATCATTTGAGCCAGTCAGGGGCAGGTCATAGTGTTTCAGGCAGCAGCCATGCTATGTGCATCCTGTCCCCAGGGAGCAGAGGCAGGTCCAGGGACAGGCACCCAACATGTGCCTGCTCAAGCCTGCGGTCGTCTTGGAGAGTGCTTGTGTATGCGTGGGCACAACAGCATGGCTGCTGTTGCAGATGGCATTTATAATTTGGCTTGCTCACCACGAACTGCACAGGAGTTGCTTTTCGCTTTTCCAAGTAGTGAAATATTATGAACACAAAACCCCCCTCTGCATTGGGATATCCTCAGAACTGGCATAGGGGCTTGGCAACTCCTCTCTCCAAAGACTTTTCTCCATCACATTACTGTCTCTGTCCTGGAATCGTGCATGGTCATAGGAGAAAAGGGACACCCTGAGCAGGAAGAGTAGAGAGCCCTGCAGCTGCAGGACCTGGCACAGACTCTGAGAGCCATAAGCAGCGGGAGGGTGAGCTGATTGATGCTCGTTGCTCCTTATCAAGCAAGCTGAGGTAGAGGTGAGCATTCCATTAAATAGACAGATAGCAGGTTTGAAAGGACAACCAGGATTTCCAGGTTTTTTTTTTTTCAGGCAATAAGTAAAAAAAAACCTGTGAAAGTCTGCCAAAGGAAGACAATAAAAGCTTGTGTGGGCTCAGAAAGCAGTAGATTCACATAAGAAAATCCCTCACAAACTACTAAAGACAAGGAAACAATACACTGCCGTCCTGAGGTAGGAGACCATGCTGGATGGTCCTCTGAGCCCACTCACCTTGCCCGCTGTTATACAAGGTAGAACAGAAAGGTAAATACTTTGAAAAATGGGTTCCCGAACCAGAGCACTGCCAGTCCAGGCTGCTTGCCCTGTGTGGGCAGGTTCATTGTGCTGTGTCAGTTCTGGTTATTCCTGTAGCTGCACCAGCCACCCACTGCCCTAGCAGAGGAAGAAATCCCCTCTTGCAAAGTGCGTGTGATCAAGGGCAAGGAGTTACGTAAGTTAGGGCACGAGAGTTTGCTCATACACTCCTTTGTTTCCTAATGCTGGCTTTGCTGTCATGGCAATGGTTCTTCAAATGCACAGAGGAAATAAAATCAGTGCCTGACGATGCAACGTGAAGGAAGTCAGGAGGGGAAACTAAAAAACATCCATGCATGAGGCTATGAGAATACACTTAGCACAGCCACCCTTGAACAAAGCTGCAGGAATAGACCAGGGCAAGGATGGCAGTGCAGGGTCTGGAGGGCTTTACCCTACAGCCTTGCAGGAAGCACTGGGGAAGGCAGGAGCCGCCTCTCACAAATTCAACCTGCATGGCTCACGCTGTGTAGCACAGACATTGCTGAGTGAATGGGCAGCCCAGCAGTGTAAGGCTATCAGAGCTGGGGGGCTTGGCAGGCTGGCCCAGAATGGGCACATGGCTCCAAGCTGGGTGACATGCAACAGCAGGGCCATAGTTTCATTTTAACAGTGAGAGCAGATGCAGAGAGGCAGGCTGCCAAACGCTGATGCAATGCAAGATGCTGATTTATAGGGCTTTCTGTAAGACAGAAAAAGAAGAATTTCAGTGTCTGGGGGTGGATGATGTAAGTCTCCCAGCCCTGGGCTGCAGGAGAACCATGCCAATGTTTCACAGCTTTCAGGAGGATTTCTTCTTTCACATATCAGTAAGCTGGGATTTCTGCCAGATGAAGAGTAGGATGGATGAGTAAACAAATAGTACTTCACTTTCTTAACACAATTCGGAAGGAAACTGAAAGAGCTGAATGAGATAACAACTTCTCCTTTTTTCTCCATTCCTCTCTCTTGGCTCCTTACTGCAACATGCTCTGGGTACACTGGTGTGCCCAGGAACTACTCCACGGCATGCCCAAGGGCTCAATGATTTCACATGAAAACCAGATCCCATCCTTCTCTACACAACCTCCCAAGTAGCTAGAAGGGACATTGCTCCACAGTTGTTCCATGCCAGGAACGTCTGGACTCTGCATAGAGGAGCCAAGTTCTGCAGTTAGACAGAGAAGGAAAAAAAAGAAAAGAAAAAAAAAGGTGGGACAAGTCTACAACTGAAGTAAATCCATCCAAACGAAAAACCTCACCACTCTGCTAACGGAATTCCCTGCAGCTCCAGTAATGAATATATGACAAGCTGATATCAGGGAATCACAGAATGGTTTGGGCTGGAAGGGAGCTTTAAAGATCACCCAGTCCAACCCCAAGCTGATTGATCTTCAACTTGATCAGGTTGCTCAGAGTCCCACCCAACCTGACCTTGAATGTTTCCAGGCATGGGGCATCTACCACCTCTCTAGGCAACCTGTGCCAGTGCCTCAGCGAAAAAAATATCTTCCTTCTATCTAATCTCCCCTCTTTTCGTTTAAAACCACTTCACCTTGTCCTGTCACAACAGGCCCTGCTGAGAAGATTGTCTCCATCATTCTTGTAAGGCCCTTTCAGTACTGGAAGGCTGCTCCAAGATCTCCCTGGAGCCTTCTCTTCTCCAGGGTGAACAACCCCAATTCTCTCAGCCTGTCCTCACACTGGAGGTGCTCCAGCTCCCAGATTATCCTTGTGGCCTCCTCTGGACTTGCTCCAACAGGTCCATGTCCTTCCTGTGCTAAGGACTCCAGAACTGGACACCACACTCCAGGTGGGGTTTCACTAGAGTGGAGTAGAGGGAGAGACCCCTCTCCCTCGCCCTGCTGGCCCCACTTCCCTTTGTGCAGCCCAGGATACGGTTGGCCTTGTGGGTTGTGAGTGCACATTGCTGGCTCATGTACAGCTTTTTATACACCAGCACCCCCAGATCCTTCTCGGCAGGGCTACTCTTAATCCCTTCATCTCCCAGCCAGCCAGTACTGATAACAAGGTTTATCCCAACCCAGGTGCAGAACCTTGCACTTGGCGCTGTTGAACCTCATAAGGTTCACATGGGCCTAACTTAAGGCCTGCTGGAGCCTTGGCGAATGCTTTCCTACAGTGAGACCCCACAATTAATTCAGATTACTGTGCTATGCAAGGGGCTGCATATAGGAGAACAAGTGTAGGCTTACAAGGCTAGCTAAACCAAGACAACTGGTACTGGACGAGGAGAGCTGAAACATGGTGCGAGAATTAATTCATAAGTTTTGCTGCAGCTGGTTTCTATGTTTAATTATCTCACCATACAAATCTGTCTTGTAAGATGTGGCTGTTTTAGGTCAAGACAGAACCTGTCTTAGGGCTGCAAAAATTTATTGATATGCTCAGTTGTCTTGTAAGATATAGCTGTTTTAGGTCAGGAGATAATCTGAAGGAAGTCTCCAGACATGGTAGGATAACCTAAAAAAAGTGAACATACGTTGAGGATTTACACAGTTCTTTGTCTAAAGCTACTATATATACCCACTGCTTTTTTAAGATGTGATGCTTTTTTAAGAAGGGCATCTGATTCAGTGCTGAATTGTAAAATAAAAATATTATTGCCTTTGCTTTGAAGACTTGGTCCTTTTCGATAATTTACCAGTGAATGAGTGTTTCTCACAATGAGAACAACTACTTCTCTATTTGGTCTCTTTAGAAGACTTTGTGCCATAATTCGAACTCTTTCACCCAGTCCCATTCACACTGTTTCTGCTAATGCAGCAGTCTCAAGCTACAGCTCTCCAGCTTCCACAGGAAGAGGAAGCAGAGCAGAGAGTGAGGTTGCACTGCCTTTTCCAACCCAAGTTACAACAGCCAGGGAGCCAGTAAGGACTCTGTAGCCTTTTGAACTAAACAAATTACTATTTTACTACAGGGTTTCAGAGAAGTATCTCCCTATCTGGAGTCTGCTGTTCCTGTTTCAGTTTGAATGCAGGACTTGGACAAGGAGAATGACTAAGCTCTGTGATGGAGACTCTTAATCCCTTCACACAGTAGTGTTTGCAACATGAGACACAAGCTGCTATCCCTGCAGCCCTCCTCAGACAGTACCAACAGCTTACATGGCCCTGACACCTTTAGGTCTGAGCAAGGGCCTGGAGCAGATCTTCCAAGGGCCTGGAGCAGATCTTCCTACAAGGCATATCACCAAGTTTGGACCTGCATCACTGGCCTAAAGAGAAACCCTTACCTATCTTTTACTACTGGCACACAATAAGAACACATTAAAAGATAATTACTTACATATTTCTCTATGGTTTCTCTGTGCTTTTCCCCCTTTTCATTAGGCTAATGAAGACACTCATTCTTTGCCACAATATAGTACTATCCAAATGACACGGTGCTGCCACTGCATTTTTACTGCTTCCTTTGGTGATTCTTTTTCCTGTTATGGTTTCTGATAGCTTGCAAACAGTTAGTGTTTATAAGCATTACCACTGAAGGAAAGAGAAGAGTTAATTGGAGAGCAAGGGAAAGAAAGTGGTTAAATATAACTCCATCATCAGATCTTCACAGTAAAGAACTAGGAGAACATAGTGGGCATAAAACAAGGCAATTGCTTTTCATTCTACCTACTGCATGGAAACTGGTCAGAATTACAGGATCCTCCTCTTCCTCAAGATCTTCTATCTTGCTGCTAGGGGACGGGATATTTGTAGGTACTGCCTAGTTCCAAGTTAGCACATCCCTCTCGCCAAGGGCTGCTGAGGTGAAAATAAGTATAGGTGGAGGGAGACAGCTCCCAGGGAAAGCTGGCATCATTTCATGGGCTCAGCCTGGAATAGACTCACCCAAGCCCCTGTACGCTTGGATCTATGGCAAAGTCCCTTCAAAAGCTCCCATTTTGGCTCCTGTGCAGCTGCTATTGCTGCTGCACTCAGCAGGGAGTGGAGCAGGGAAAACCAGACTGAAGCTGGTAGGGGAAGGAAAGATGATGGCAAAATGCTGTCACTCTGGAGGAAGGCTTTGCAGACTAGAGGCTGCTGGTAAAAGCACCATGGTGGGAAGGTGTCCAATCTGTCACAATACGCAACATGTACTTTCATCACAAACTAGAAAAAACATGGTTCTAAACTCACATGGGAAAAACCAGCTGTAGAGAACACCCTATAGACAATATTTCGGAGTGTTCCTCAGATTACTCTTATTTTACTTCTTTAGATTTTTCAAGGATATCAGACGCAAGCCTAATTTTCAGGTAAGTTTTCAAGTTGTCAATCACTATTCTTAAACACATGATTAAAAAACATACACAGTGCAGCCCAAAACCATGCATGAAAACCCAAGAAGCCTCTTGCACAGAAATCCATGTTCCTGTGTAGCTGTGTACAATGTGATGCTGGAGTAACTCCTGTGATACCCAGGAGTCCAGAAGCTTTTGGAAAATATTCCTGAATAATTTCTGGTGAAAACTCTGCTGGGACCACCATGGCATGGGACTACACAAGTTCATCATGTGTTAGCTGAATCAGAGGAGAGCGGTTACCTTCAGTGGAGCATCACTGGCAGATCTAGTTTTTACAATGCTTTTATAAAATGCTCAACAATGGAAAATACAAAATGAAAAATGTTTGGGAGGGAAAGGGGGAAAAGTTAATGCAAGGAAAGGAAGAGGAGGGTAGAGGACATGCCATCTGTGTGTTACATCATATATAGCTGCTGGTTAAGGGAGACCAGGACAAAATGAACATTAACTCTAAGATAACAGTGCAGAGATAGGAAGCTCCTAGGAGAGATGATGAGGTGGGTCCTGAAGTGCAGCCCTGTTTTGTGGGCTGGCTCACCTGACACACTAAAAAGAAATTATGTGGAGAGAGAAAACACAGGAGACAGGTGAACTGTGTGAAACCTAGAGACCTGCAACGGCTTGTTCCCAGTTACAAACAAAAGCAGTTCATCAAAAGCCAGCATAATGTTCTTCCCTCTTCCTTTTCCACCATCTACATATGCTACAACTTGCAAATTTTGGAATATATTCAGTTGCTAGTAGTCAGAAAGCAGGCCAGACAGGGTGTGCTCACCTTGCTCATGTTGCAGCAGAGAGACACTCCACTTGATGCAAAAAGGCAACATGCACCACTGTCCGCTTCCCCTGCATTCTCGGGAGCTTACCATGAACACAGGATGACTTTGCAATCTTGCAGCGAACACACAGCCTAAACTGAGAACCAGCCTCTGCCTCAGCCCTTCTCACACCTAGCAACACAGCAGGGAGGTGAGCTCAGCAGGGCCAGGATGTCAGACAAAACCCTGGACCAGCCTTGCTGCTGCTGCGGACACTGCCCTGGCTCCAAGGGTAGGTGGAGCAGTGCTGATATTATGCATCAGTAGAAATGTTCTTTGATCTTGGATCAAAAGCTCTGAACAGGAATAAGGAATCACAGCTTTTGGAAAAACAAAACCAGAAGCAGCTGTTGTGCAATGGAACATTTCAAACACAAAATATCTGTTATAAGAGTCTGCTGTGGATAGCAGGTTGGAATTAGTCTCGGATGCTCTTCCCACGCTTCCCATTCCCACAGTTCTGCTCTGAGAACTGCATGCTACCCATCACCTTGTGGCCAGGAGCTGCCTCTAGCATTCTTCCAGGAGCTGACGGCTTTGCTGGATTAAGATCCAATCATTGACCACAACATCAACTCCATAGAGGTCAACTTTCTTTCCATTTATTATGCAGATATTGCTTCACCCATCCTCAAAATATGTCAGTATTCAGATCATACCACTCGGTAACCTGGCAGCCAGTGGCCAAATGAAGTAGAGTAGATAGAAACTGAACACAGGCAATGGATAACATGTCTTTTAACACCAGCATGATTTACTAACGGAAAAACACAGGTAGGAACATCACAACTTTGGCACAGCCTTTAGTTCTCAGCTCAAGCACAGGTATCTCTCCAAATTTGTGCTCTGGGGGAAGCCCATGTGCCTGTGCTCCCTCCAAGGCTCCAGAGGAAACTCCTGCTGTGCTGCAGACAGCTGCATCACATGGGCATCACAGTCCTTCTTGTGGGGCTCAGCCCTGCCATCAGTCTCAGAAACACCAGTGCTTCCCTGACAGCATTAGGCGAAACAGAAGAATCCCCCAAACACCCAGGAGAAGGCTGTGCCCCAGGGAGACCACAAGCAATGTTTACAGAAAAAGAGTTTGCTAAGCTGACAATTTGTCTATTGTACTCTGGTAAAGCACTGCATTTTGGAAAAAACTCCATAGTGGGAAACACTCAGGGCTTTTCTGGTAACTACTACTGTCCTCCTAACATTTTGGCCAATACTGATGAAAGAAGTGCTTCCTGACATGGTATCACCTCCCGGCTCCACACCCCTGTTCCAGTGCACAGCTCGGTGCTAGCTTGGGTGGACCACCCCGTGGCTGGCAGTCCTGTGGCAGGCTGTGAAGCACACATTTGGAGTGGCAAGCTTCCTCCTGAGCCTCCGTGGATTGTGGTACACACCCTCAGCGCAGCCTAACCAAAGCAAGGTATTTTCACTCCCAGGCATGGAGTTGAGCTCTTCTAGCAACATTTAGGCCCTAGAGCAAATGAAGCCTGATTCAGGGAGTTCACTGCAGCTCACATTTTAGAAAAGTCCTGTTGGCACATGGTGGCTGCAGGTATCAGAAGGCCCACCAAGCCATGCAAGCCTTTCATCCTGATTCAGTGGGAGCTGCCTGCACCGGCTGCCAGGACAGGGTGCCAGTGTGGTCCAATTGCTTCCTTCATACCTAATGCCAGGGATTCCTGCTGGGGCACTCACTGCTGTGGTCCCCACTCTAGCTCTGTGCCAACTGCAGAATCTTTGTTCCTGGGGTGTGGGACTGACCAGTGCCTGTGGGCTGTGCAAACAAAGCATCTTCCCATGGTTGCCTCTACAGTGTTCCCAATGCAGTCAATTTTTTTTTTTTCCAGTTTTGCCTATGGATTTTGTTGCCCTTCCAAAATACTCAGTTTGAGGGAAATGAGCACAGCAGTAATACCTGGACACATATTGCAACAGACAGATCTGAAATTCAAATTAATCTTTTTTTTTTTCTTCTCTTGCAGGCTGGAGCTGAAATTCTACTGGGACTTTTCTGTGCTTCTTAAGCCTCTCTCAAATCCTTGGAAAGCTGTGGCAACAGGACAGATGCCAGTCATACCACAGACACACATAAAGAAAAGGTGCACCACAAAGAATACATAGGGCAACATTTGTTGTCACTGAAAGCAAGCTGGTCAGGATTTAGAAAACTTACTCCAGGGTTAGAGCAAACTTCATACTCATAGTGGGTGGTGCTGTATTTGATGATGAAAAATGCACAGGCTTCTATGACTGCTGAGGCTTCAAAGTGCATGTCCCCAGGGTCAGGCTGCAACGCACAGTCTATTGTCTGAGGGAGAGGGGATGGGACAAACAAGCTAACAAAGGTCATCAATGAGTGTTAAGCAGGCTAATGGAAAGCTCCCGTCTGAACATTAGGGAGATACATCTGTGAGTCCCAATCTGCGCCAGAGCCTTGAAATTACCACATGTCTCCAGGGCCAGGCTTAGGCAGAGGAAATGAGGTTAGGAGTGCACAGCAGATGAGCACATGAATTTCTCATTCCACTTTAATCATCCTAACAGATACTTCAGATTTTAAAATAGGCAGTGTCAAATGCCTGCTCCTATGCACTCCAACACAATGGAAATTCAAAAACTAGAGAGAAACTTCATGTACTTTGAACTGTGATGTTGCTAATGTCAAGCCTGTCAAACCCATGTCTTTTAAAGAAACCAGGAATGGGAAGTGAAGGAGAAAAGGCAGGCAAGAGTCACATCTTCCTCCACTGTATGGAGCACAGCTGCTTTTACAGTGGATTTGTTTCTATCCCTTCCTAATGGCCTGTTAGGAGAGACAATGGAAACAAAAGGAAGGACAAGTTTGGCATACAGTGGGTGCTTTGTCGATAAACACATTTATTGCAAAATCATATTCCGAGAGCTGAGGCTACTTTTGAGAAATGCCAAGAAATGAGGAAGAAAATGAACCCAAATGTAGCTGTGGTCACATCCTCTGGTCTGCTGGGCTTAGTCCAAGCCTTATTTTAACTGGGATAAAATGGTTAAACACTCACCAAAACAAAAACTGCTAGGGTCTGTACAGAAAATACAGTTGAGATGCATCCATAAATATTCTTGCAAATGAAAAGAAAGCCTTAGTTTAAGCAGTAGTTATGGTGCTCCCAAGGCTGGCTAAGGCTGTTGGGGAGTGCAGAATGAAGTGCTGCTGCTTGCTGATCCCTACCAGGGCTTCTCCAGCCCTGCACAGGGCTTGTGGCGTCCCTGGGATTCTGGCATGGTTGGGGCTCTCTCCCCACTCATGCACCAAGCAGTATATTTAGAGATAAGGATGGAAAAGCAGATTTACAGTGCCTGGCCACAGTCCTTCAGCACTGCCACTTAACAGTGAGTCACACAAGTTACTATATTCCGTGTTTAACATAACATCATAGGATATGATATAGTTGATATAAAATACATACAATACTAGCCGGACTCCACCTCCACCAAGTGAAATGTTTGTACACTGTCTGGAAGTATTCAAATCCAATAGATTATTCATCCTTCCCATTTTAACCCTGTATTCATCTAAGTAACTGGCAACAATATTTTCTGCTCTTTAGATCTATTTATGACCAATGATAACCTTTTCTTTGAACAAAAAAAAAGTGGTTGGTTTGCAGGTTAACAAGAAGTTGCTGAAATTGTGGTTGGGAGATCTGCTTTTCTGCTTGTGACATTTTCTTGGTTAGTTTTGTAACTATACCTCTATTTAGACCCTTTTCTGCCTCTGCACTACATGGGATGCCTTACTTGTATGCTTTAAAATGAGGATTGCTGGTGCCTTTTTTTGTGGTCAAAGCCACGAGCCTGACAAGCAGTGAGCCTAGTGTCTGGGGCGGGGGGTATCATTGCATGCCAATACTATTTTTGGGTCAAAATAGGGCTTCTAAACCAGTCTGTGGGAGTTGTCCAGGGAGAAGCAGGCTCTCTGTTCATAAACAATCCCTATCTGCAGCTGGCAGTGTGGATTTGTCAGACTGACATTGCTACATTTCAGGGTGTCCTCAGGGTTAGGGCCAGGGCAGAGGATCAGCAGGGGCTCTAGCATGCATGGCTTAAACGGCCCAATTATCTCAGGAAAAGAAAAAGCAGCTGGTGCAGGGACTGCCATTTGCTCTTCCCTGGTGTCACTCCAAGGTGGGGTGCAGAGGGAAGCAGACCTCAGAGAGGTTTATGGGTCTCCCTGCACAGGCCAAGTCCCCAGTTGCCTTATTTTAGGAAAGAGTTTGTGAAAAGTATCCTGTCTCCTTCACATTGGCTACATGGAGTCACTAAGGCAGGCAGAAAACCTGTGTGGGCTGGGGGGGCAGAGAACAGTTGCACCGAGACTGCCTGCGTCTGTCCTTTCCCACAATTTGCCCTGACCTGCCCCAAAGCGAGCTCGGAGGGGAAAAGAACCCTGCCAGGGACCAGCCGTGAGCAGGCAGCTCACTACTAGCACTGCCCTCCCATGTTTGGCTTCCCCTCCCGCTTTTCCTCTGAGAAACTCCAAGCTTGACTGCAAAAAGCCAGGAGAGTAGCAGCCAGGGTCATGGGTGGCTGTGGGCTGGCGATGATGTGTCCCCCCAAACCAGCAACAGCACAGCCAGAAGCTGCCTGGCTGAAGGCAGCAGAAACAGGTTTCCCTTGAATTCAATGTGTACTGCACTGCTAAGTGAGGATTCGAAAGATGAAGCAGAATACTAACACGACAGTTCAGGATTTTTAGTTCTACTCTTGTGCCCTTTTTCAAACTCCTGTTTCCATTCCACTCTCCTGCAACATACAGATGTGTAACTTTGGTTCTGTGCAGCTGGAAGAGTTGAAGTTTCTTCTGCAGATCAGGAAGAGCAGAAGAGAGACTAAAGCGTATAAAGGACATTTTCCATGCATCGCATGCCCAGCAAGGAAGTACAACAGAGCTGGGAGAGACCTCAAAGAGACATCTTTGTGTGTCAGAATTTCGTTTTTAAATGAACACCAACAAAAAACCCTTTCCAAAGATTGTGCAGAATGTAAAAATAGAAACAACTTTCAAAGCTGATAGTTAAAAGTTATATTTTTTAGGTGTTTAGTTTCCCTCTGTTCCTCACTTCTCATGCCTGTCTGTTTTTTCCTTCTCCTCCTTTTTTTTTTTTACCTTCCTCATAAAACTCCTAAGGAATTTACAACATAGGTAAGGAAAAATAAAAAGGACAAAACAAAAAAATTATTTTAGGAAGACTTCAAAAAATCAGCTAGCTTATATCAAACTGCAAATTGAAGGCCGTTTACGAAATTCCAACTCTTCCTACTCTCCTTCCTTCTCCTCCAATGGCAATATGGCAGTCAATGCAACTGTTTCCATGGGGGGCTAACTTGCTATTTGCAGCTTCACAGCAGAGCCTGCTTGCAGTCATATCGTTAGGTGTGTTTAGTTTTACTTTTACTCCACGAATTGTCCTCAGGGAACTGCAAACATGACCTTCTGCCCTCAGTGCCCGTATCTGTGCTGTCAAAATGAGTATCTGGTGCCAGCTTCTCAGCCACAAAACACTGGTACCTCTGGAGACAGCAGCAGATCGCATGCAGCCACTGGGAAGTGCCTGGGTTTGGTACCTCATCGCTCCACCTTGCGTTTGCTGGAGAGTTTGCAAATTTGACTCCTTGCATCAAAGTTTTTCAGAGGCCTTGAAGCCTGCTGCCAGTTTCGTTTTGGTCATTCTGGGCCAGAAGCCAAATGAAATTTCTCTGCCTCAGTTTCATGAGGAAATGATAACTCATTGCGCCTTAGCCCAGGCTAGTGATGAAACATGCCGTGGCTCCTCCTCTTGGCTTGATTAGAATGGGGAAATTTCCAGCATATAATTGCGTCCATGCTACGCTACAGCAATAAGGACCTCAGGAGTTCAGGCAGTGCCTTTCTCAACCGTGGTGCTGTTTGCATCTCAACTCTAGCTGTCTCAAGGCTAAGCATCATGGAAGGACCAAACCTGCTGGAGAACGGGAATATTCCACAGAAAAGGAAACTCCCATGTTGTCAAGTGGCTTTAGTATTTATTTTGATTATTATTTCAGCCCTGGTTTCTGTTGCCTTCTGTTTATTCCATCTTAAACAGGTAAGTACAATGCAAACCTCCTAACTCTGGAGGATACAACACATATTATTTATTCCTAATGACTAACATTGCTGTGTTGATGCTACAAACTAACTGCAACCTAGTGATTCTTTCCCTTTTGGAGACAACTAACCCTTTTACTTTCCAAGATTGCAGCTGCTAATATCTCCATCAGTTCCTCAGAAAAATGTCTTCAGCATTTTGCTTTCATTTCCATAAACTTTTTTTAAAATCCATTTTTATTTCTCTTTTGTTTCCTCTCCTGCTCCAACAGTATGCACTGTGCTAATGTGTATCAACCGAGGTTGCTCTGTAAGAACAGAAGAGGCTGAGGAATCCTGGTGTTTCAGCAGGCATGAAGCATTTTCACTCTTGAGTTTACCAAGTGCTAATACCGCCTAGGCCAAACAGCGGTTGCTGAGTCAAGTTGTCTTTTGCGTTTTGTTAGCCGATTTCAGTGCTTTTTTTCTGTCTGTATCTATATGTACGGCAATGAATAGAAATTCAGGGGTGAGCCAAATGACTCATTTGCTGAAGGCCAGTTGTTTATTTTCTGGTTTCCAAACTTCAAATCAGTCTCCCAAGTGCTAGTCCGAGATGCAAATTTACATATTCTACTCTAATGTATCTCCCTCTAGCCCCAGTTGTGGGCAACAGGGGAACAAGGGAAAAGTCCCCTTCGGTTAAGAGGCAGGTTGGCTTGTGCTCATGGTCTGCCAGCTTCTTGTGGCATAATGATGCCAGGAACACCTCTGGGGACTGATCCTACAAGGCACTGATTGCTTTTATAGAATATTATACTTGCTGAATTCCCACAAGAGGGGAGCCTGCTTGCACTTTACAGTGCTACCATTTAGGAGACAATAAAAGAATCCCCTTTTAAAAATTTCTTTGGTACTTTTAGCCCTGCTCTCACAGCCTTTCTCACCTATCTGGGAGCTGTGAAGCAGTCACTCTGTGACGTGCAGTCACAACTGCATCCCTCTGATGGCAACGAGCAGCCAGCATTTCACACATATTCCACATCACCCCCTCTTTCTCCATATTGCACAAAATTGCTTCAGTAAGTGAAAGAACTGGCCTTAGACCTGTTGATTCATAATAACTGAGGAAAGCAGGACCGAGTAATAAAAGCATTTCCCTGCAAGGGAGCTGACAATCTCCCCAGCACTCAGGACAGCAACTTCCTAGGCACCAGATGAGGCTGTGCCTCAATAGCCAATTCAAGCATTTCAGAGCTTGCATCCACTAAGACTGGATTGGGTCTGTGTGTCTGTAAGTTGATCCCAAGTCTGTTTTGCATGTTCTCTCTGACCAGAGAGAAAACATAGGTGCTGTGTAGGAAGAGCATGACGTTCATAAAAAATCACCGAGCCATGAGTCACAGGAATAGATTGAAAAGTGTTGCCGCTGACAGTTTATCACCTGGGCACTTACAGAGTCACCTCCTTCCTTTGGCTGGAAGAGCATGGGGAGTTGCTCTGCCTAGTGGATCAGTAAGCACTGTGGCTGTTGCCTTGAGCTAAGTACAGTGTAACAGTTAAAGGGAGGTAGGCTTAACAGTCAGAAAGCCATCCTCCCCATTCTGCTTATCAGGTGTGACCTTGAGAGCATCCCTTCAGTCCTCCACGTTTCCTTCTTCCTCCTTGCACAGGGACTGTAAAACCCGAGTGCCTCCAAAGAAGAGGCAATGGCTGTAAGCACACCTTTGCCAATCATAGAACATGAAGTGCCACAGAGAAGATGCACATGTGACTATTGAGGTGCACAGCTACTGCACAGCTCTGCCACACATCGAATCAGTGCTAAGTGGTTTCTCACTATGATACACAGAAGGAGAGGTTCATGGTTTTAGTGAGGACGGATCAGCACAACACTGTGCAGCCCCCTGTGTGTATGCACTCGCTGTCAGTTGAATCCTTGTCCGCAGAGACATCACTTGTGACAGTTGCCAGGAGCAGAATTCAGGAATGAAATGAAAGTCCTGGCACTGGAGAGGAGCACAGAGCTCCTCTAGGCACTGCTGATGGTTATCTTTTTTGTTTTGTGAAAATTCCACCAAAGTGGATATGGAAAATGCTTATCTATTTTAAACATTTCAAACTTTGTTGGAAAACAACTGTTATTTCATAACAAATCTTTGCTTGTGTTTATAATGATGGATAAAAAGGTTATTTCCCTTCCTGGCAGAATACTTTCGTGCTCTTGTAATGGTAACGTTTCTCTGTTGAGCTCACCAATAGGTGGAAAAATGCAGAAAACACTCATCAAACCCTGCTTCTTTCTACAGGCACCAGGGACATGCTGGGCACATGGATTTTGTAAGTATGGCGATGCCAGACCCACTTTCTGATTTTGTCAGTCTTGTGACAAAATGACCATCTTACAGTCCTCGTGCCTGGTTACACCTGCTCTGAGGACAGGTGTGAGCTCTGGCTGCAGAAATGCAGTCTGTGGGACACTGTGGCCACGCCAAATAGAACTCTCCAGCTCTGCACTCAGGGCTGTCAGCCAGAATCGGCCACACACACCTCCCTGAAAACGGCCAACAAAATCAGCATCATAAGGATTAGATTTACTGCTGCCAAGTGTTAGTCATGAGTTCCCTAAGCTCAGCCTAGGGCACTCCTAAAGTAACTCCCTATATAATAGCTCAGACCCTCAAGAGAGTTTTAGTTAAATGAATGAAACACTTCTTCATGCATAAAACTTCAGCTAATGACTGCTGACTGTGCAAGATCCTGACCAGCCAGGAGCACCCCTAGGCAGATGCAGTGGCTGAAGGTACCACCCAGCACTGTGGCCTGAGGTGGGTGTCCCCATTACATGATACTTGGTCTGTTCTGCATTGAGACTCCACCGCATTACGTACTACAGATACACATGCCCTCATTGCATGCAGTCTAACATAGCTGCATGCCGCTGTTTCCTTACCCAGTTTGTCAGCTTGCACACTGAGGAGTATGACAGCTGCCACCCATCCTTAGCTTTAATGCTGACAGCATGTGCTCATCTGGCACAGAGAGAGAGGAAATCTGGGAAGAGATCCTTCAGGCTCAGCTCCCGTGAAGGGCTACAATCATGGCAGCCAGCAAGCAGAAGACTGCGGTAGCCACTCCCATCAACCTCTGATCTGGCTGAAGTTCTGCCCATGAATTTTGACTTGTTAGAGACCAGTTCAGATTGAAACCTCAGCCTTGAAGGTTTCCTGTCTCCAGAGTGGTTTTACAGCCAAACTGTCCTGGCAGGGAGCTCCTCCAAGACACTCATGGTCATGGAGTGCTTTGCAGACTCTTCTGGCATGTTAAGACCCCTTCCTAGCACTTCTGAGGAGTTGGTAAGGTCAGAAAGATCAATAATAACAACAATAATAAATAAAAATAATTTTTAAAAGTCAGGGAGGGATTTGGGTGTGACCATTTACCAAAGGGAAACAGTAACAAGACACATTTATATACACAGAACAAAGTTGTCCTTAAATATAATCACCATGGTGAACTTATCTGTTTTTTCCTCAGTAAAAAAGCCTTCAAACTCTGAAGATCCCATGCTCTGGGAGTGGAACTTAGAGCACTGTGATGGCTTTGTGCAGAAGGACGATGACCAGTACCTCACAATCAAACAGAGCGGCTACTACTTCATCTACGCTCAGGTCTATCGCAAGAAACCTATGGAAGAGTCTTTTTCAGTGGAGCTGAACAAAGTGCCAGACACCTCCCTCAACAGGGTTGTGGGATCAAACATGGGAGATGTGGAGGGCTCAGTAAATTTTGGAAGACCCATTTCCCTGCAAAAGGGAGATAAGCTGTACTGTCGGGTAAATGCTTGGCTTGACAATATTGAGCCAGGGGATCAAACTTATTGGGGCCTGTATAAAATATAGCAGGATTCTCCTGAGTCAGCTCCTCCCTTACTCCCTCCAGGAAACCTTAGGGCATGGATGAAGAGTCTACAATTCCTTTGTAAGAAACTCAATTTGATGGAAATACATGCCACTTTAGGCTAGTATCCTGCAGTGACAAAGTAAGCTGTAAAACAAAGTGAATAGCAAACTTTGGTAGTAATGGATGGCACCTGAGCATCACAAGTATGACAGAAAGATGCTTCTGGGAGGAAAAGTTCTTTATGCATTATGGGGTTGACTCTAAGATCCTGGAAAAACATGTCACTATATTCAGTCTGTTTTGAGCTAGGGAGGAGCTCTGCTCTGCAACAGGTTGCAATTCAGAGCTGGATATGTGTCAGTACCTTGGGTCCTTCTAACAAAAGGTGCTATGTAAAACTAAGATATTCTATATCCTTTCTGCACAACCCACCTGTAAAGTGACGTCTAGAGCACAGGGACAAAGTAGTTCAGAAACAGTCTGTCACAGAAAGCAAGTTTCTCAGTCCCATCCACATCCTTGCCGCTAGTCAGTGAGACACCACATAGGAGCCTCCCAGGGAAGATCCATCTTCATGGGTAGTTCAGATCACAAGGACCTTTCCAGTCAAGCACAAGCAGTGCTGCACCACTATGAATTCAAGTCTGCCACAGTCTAGACCCGCACAAAACAGAGATCTTGTGGATCCAGACAATGCAGCTTCTCTGCATCCAGCTGGCATAAAGGATGCATCACTGCTCGCTGAGTAGCACAGAAACACAATGAAAGTTGCTGTGTGTAAGTAGAGATTGCAGAGAAGAGACAACAGAAAGATGCAGGGCAGAGCAGACAGTCCTCGCACAAACTGAGTGAAGGCTGAGAAACCCTCTATATCGCGTCCCTGCCACTAGCACAGCTTTGATACCCAGCACAAAGCACAAGCTGTGCCAATACGGCAGCTAGCTAGGAGGGGGGGAAATAAGAGCTAGCAGAGGAGCAGCAACATAGCAGGTACTGAGACAATGCTGTCTTTGAGGCCCTGGCTATCTGCCCTGCTTCATGGGATGAGCGTAAAATCACCTGCAGATCACAGGAAGGTCCCAAGATCTCAGCAAAGGCAAAGTGCTCTTGGGAAATCAGGCTGCTGTAGCTGCATGACTTCATGGTTCCTCTCCCTTGCCTGTGCAGGCACTCCCAGGGACATTGGGCTTTGCTTTTCTGCCATCTTGACCTTCACAGGTGAAAACTGCCCTACCATTCCTCAGAGCATGTCACAGCCTTGTGGATGCATTTTTATGGGAAAGCAAAGCAACCAAGAAACTGGCTGGAAATAAATAGGGATTTAGGGTGGGGCAGACAGGGGTGCTGTTTGCTCTTACAGTTTTATATTCTATGCATTGCAACACTAAAAGAGCTGAAAGTGATCTTTTTGCTGAGACAACTGCAGTCTTGTGTTTTATTTCATACAAGCTGTTACCAATTAAAATGCTCCTCTTGTTCTTACTTCGCTTTGATTGATTTCCCTTTGTTTACAACAACAACAACAATAATCTTACAAACTGCAAGTGTATCTCACTCTTCAATATGACCGAGAAGATAACTGACACATTTCTCTACTCTTCATCTACTTTCACTAAACAGTCTCTCCCACTCTGAGAGGTTGGCAGTGTCATCACAGACTAAGATTAATTTGATCTGCACAGCCCTAGGCAGTGTCAAACTTGTCCTTTCCCCAGCACAGAGGACAGCTGCCTGCAGCTGGCCCCATGGTGATGAGGAGGAGGGAGTATGCCTGCATGAGGGCAGCCCACACACCAAAACACATTAAGCCTTGATGCAGGCAGAAAAAGCAACAGGCATAAGAAGCAAGCAATAAGGCTTCAGCATCTGGCAAAATCTGTTGTTAACTCACACCTCACACCACCCTCCTTAGTTACTTTCTGAGACACAAAACAAGCCCCAAAGGGTCCACTGGGGATGAAGGATTCATTGTTCTACATGTCAGATCAGTGATATCGCAGACCCTGCAACACTCTGGCCTGAAGATCTGACTCCAAGACGCAAGCATTCAAAGCAGGGATGAATGTAGAAGAGATATTTGGGAACACCACTGCAGAGTAACTGCCTGGAGGCCTCTTTGCTCCATGAAATGTTTTCAACAAGCCCACCAGAAGGTCACTCATAGCAGAGATGATGGATGGTCACAACAGTGCTTCCCATGTTTTTTTACACAAGCTGTTGGGTCTCCCATCCCTGCTGTGCACTTCAGAAATAAATAGGAAAATCTGTCGGTTTCACTGAATCAGGCTTTGCCCCTATCCTGCCTATAAAGCTCTTCCCACAGCGGTACTCACATTCAGTGAGGCCAAGGAACATGAATGCCAAGAAACAACAAGAATGCTCTAGCCCTTTCCCCTCAATCTGTCAGTGACCAAACTATTCTGATCTCTTGAAAATTTAAATTTGTCCCCGTTCCTTGCCCCTGGCACCTGGGAATGCACAGCAGACCTAAAAGACAAGGTTCCCCAAATGCCTCAGAGGCTGGAAATCCTACCTCTTTGAAAATGGTTTTGCAGAATTATCAAATCAATGCGGTGTCCAAAAATCATTGACATAAAAAACTTTTTTGACATTATTAAATTATCATTTACCTCTTGGTGAGCATTTTCACTGAGATGTGGGGTTATTAAAAAGCAATGTATTTCCCTGTGCCATAACGCCTTTCAATTGTATATGGTTTCTAGTCTACAGGAAGTATAATTTAAAGGACAGTGAGTGAATGCATCATGAGATTGACTCTATAAATAGCTAGCCATGTGCCTACTGAGTCTGGCCAGTAAGATGGAGCAGTCAGCAGACCTTGGGGCAAGATAGTCCCAGTTCTAAACTACCCAAAGACATAGCGGTTTCTACCTGAGCTGCTGACATGTTCAGAGCATCCTGTGTTCAGAGCATCCTATATTGAGAGCCATCATTAGCTCTCTGAGAACAGGCAGATGATAGGGCATGCAGCAGTAGTGCCTGAAAACCCACCTCAGCACAGCTCCCACACACTCTATGCTCGTGCAGGTTAACAAATGTACTATACATTGAGAGTTTTTCTGGCCCCATTTCTATCATGCAAACCTGTTCTGAAGATGGAGTATGCATTGCATTGTACATTTATGTGTCTCAAAAACAAGGTAAACTTTCAGATCAGTGAAATTCCCAGATGATGCTATCCTCTCTTCACAAACAGGGAGCCAAATCATGGGGGACGAGTAAATGACAACCTGTAATTCTGGTTGCTTGAAGCAAACTGCCCAAAGACCTGATTTTTCAAGGTAGTTTCTATTGTATAAGCAGTACTATCATTTATTTTGGTTGTAAATTCCAATGTTCAAGATTTCTGCAAATCAGTCGAGTAAAGTAATGCAACTTAGGATGCTGGAGTTAAGCAAGCTGGTTTTGGTCCTAGTGGGAGAATGACTACCTAATCAGGGTGCTCTGAAAAGCCTTTCCTCTGGACAGCAAAACCTATGCTTCCTGGGCAAGAATGAACTCTCAAGTATGGAAATTTTCCAGGTAAAAATTCAGCCTAGCATAAAACCCACTTCACTTCCACATATAGCAAAAGACAACTCGTGTATTCACAGATTTTAGCCTAATAAGCACACTGTACCTTAAAGGGGAAGAAAGTATTATTAGCACTCTAGAGAAGGGAAGAAAGGCACTGCAAGACGATGTGATTTCCTTAGGGTCATCAGAAGTCCAGACAAGCAGAGATGAGAACTGATGGGGCTCAGAGGAAGGTCTCACCACAGACAGGAAAAGCAGCAATAAGAGCGGTCGGGAAATAAAAACAAAGTGCCGCATATGAATTCAATTCTCCTTTGTATTTTCCCTCTTCTGAAGAATACAATATAACATGTTCACAATATCCAAGAAGCACACAAATAAGCCCTCCAAATGTCAGAAATGTGCCTGTGGTGCAGAGTACAGTGGCATTAGCAGGCAAGCCAGCTCACCCACTGCTTCCTTTGGCCTCGTTGGACACCTACTTGTGGTATGGATTCCTGGGCTTCGGCAAGTTGGGAAGCAGAAATCAATTTCTGCTTCAGGTCTTTTGAAATAGGATTTTGTATTGAATAGCCCTCCCAGTGTAAATTTGTCAAATCCCACCTTTCATCTCATTTGAGATGAAAGAACACAACACCATTTTTTTTCCTCCTTTGAAATGCAAGATTTATCTGTGGGAAAGAAATTCTGATTTCATACCAGCCCTACACAGAAAAACCCCAGAGCACCTTGGCTCCCAGGACCTGCAGAGCAGATATTGCTAGTGTAGACTTTATGCACAACACAGAAAACACACTTGCCTTTGGACCTTTTGATCAACAGCACAAGAGCTCAACCTATAGAGTGGTGTCAGGGAAGCTGTCTCACTGTATGGCCATGCTGCTACAGAAGACGTTTGCTGACATGGACCAACATCCTGCCTACCCATTTGGCAAATCCTTGAAGTAGGAGGGATTTGGAAGCAACAAGTCCTGCCTTTGCAAAGTAAACAATTAACAGAAGAGCCACAGAAGGGAAGTCACAGGGATATGACTCACTCCTGGTACGAGATCAGAAAGTATTTTGTTACATGATATAGCATAAGAGGTGAGAGCTAGGTGCTGTTCCATCCTGCAGTCCCAAGCTCACTTCTTGACATCACAGGCAACACCTTCCCCCAGTTCCACCCTTGTAGGTTCCCTGACATTCATCTTTCCTACTGGAAAGCTTTGGGTCATCTCAAGTCCTTCAAACATTTCCAACTTGAAATACACCTGGCCTTGCCAGTGGCTTTCTCTCAGCACAAGGTACCAGAAATGCAGGTTTCAAGTTAAAGGGTTTGCTCATTTCCTGAGAAGTTTTAGAGGAAAGATGAAAACATAAGAAGAAACCAAAGGTATTGGAATGTTAAAAGGTAACAGAAACTGAACATCTTCAGATTTTATATTTCATAATATTTGAGGTCTTGTTCAGAAGTTTTGAATATTTGAGACTAGTAATACAGGAAAATCAAGTAAACCACATTAAAAAAAAATACCAGTATTTACAGTCCTCACTGGATGGACATAGCCATGCAGCTTAATAAGCAATGGGATGAACAAAGTTTACCTCTTCCATAAACCTAGATTTTGTGCTTGGATTATCTAGTGCTAAAAATAGGTATATCTCTAGAAATAGTTACAGCCCTTCCAGGATTTGGAGCTTACACTGTCCTATACAGTGGCCTTCAAACATTCCCTGATTTCAGTCTTATATGAGTCAGCCCGCCAACATCAAAACCATAGGAATTTGAGAGGGTTCCCTTTCCTATTTAGCCAATACTAGCTGTGCAGAATAGGTGCAGGGGGTAGTGCGGGTACGGAGGATACACTGATGCATGCAGAAATAGAGCCTGATCTCAGAGTCTTCCTAACTCCTACAGAATTAACCTCAAGTAGCTTTTTCACTTAACTGATGTTGAGATCTTTTCTGGAAGATTAACACTTTTATAATCTTTTTATTCTCAGCATAAACATGTCTTTTGATCCGATGTTCCCCTTTACATGGGAAAGATGGCAGTTTATAGTATCTTAGTTCTCACGTAGGCCACAAAGAAACTCATCACAAGATCAAACATTTGGTGCTCTAGAACAATATTTATCAAAATCTGTTACTTGGCTAGGTGCTGATCAGCTGTCAGTGGGAGCCGGATGTTACCTGTCTACTGAACAGAATGCTGAAGACTGATGAACATTAATACGAATATTCATATCAATTTCAGAATTAATTTCTTTTGTTGCTCTGTATCTGTAACAAACAACCTGCAACGAACTACCATTTTGCCCCTCTGGAGAGCTCTCTGTGTCTGGGAAGGCTTCAAACTACCTACTCCAGCCCTGCTACTCACAATCATGCTAATATAAATTCTCCCATACTCACATTCCTTTTGCTTTCACTCTCTAATATGCGTCCTATCTACTTTAACAATGTCTCAATCCCATGCCACAGAGCTGTTCTGTGCTATCCCCCTTTGTTCCAGAGCCACTAGAAGAGCTGCTCAGTTTACTGAAGAACTCACCAGAGACAGATCCAGAGAACTCGGCTAACAGCCAGCTCCACTTTCAATGCAGACAATTGTCTAGTCAAGAATCTAAGTCAGGAATCATAATGGGACAAAGAACTGAAACCCCTTGGCAATGAACTTTTCCTACCACTGGATAAAGAACAGATCTTGTTTCTCTCCAATTTGATTGATCTTAGTGCTGTTTGTGGTGTGCTGTGATATTGTCTGGCAGTGGTAGCAGGTACCCAGGGGACCACAGTAAAAAGGCCTTCCTTTCTGGAAGGACCTGACCTCTGTTCAGGAATAAGAAACTTTGCTTTTATTGTCATCTCACATTTGGGATGTTCTACAAAGAATGTGCTTAGATGAAGCTGCTATGTCAAAAAACAGTGATACAAGCCATTAGATGAGCCTCAGAAGAAACTCAGTCCTGCTTATCCCCTCTCTTGGATGGAGCCTCTACCTCCAAGATGAGCATCTATGTAAGATCAACAGAGAGGACAAAACCATTTTGACAAAGCACTGAAAAAAGACCATCTGAGGGAACATATCTACAGCAGAATTTGATACAAATCACTTTGGTTCTTGATATTATGGACATGAAAATGCTACCAGGTATCACAGGCTTTCAAGACTTTCAAGCTCCAGCCATCGGGAGAACATCCAAACGCTGGTAGGCTGGAGCTAGCCAGGTACAGACCTCAACCCTGACACACAGCTGGGCTACTGGGAAGGAAAGGGAATATCAAGGAATCACAACACATATCTGCATATACTACAGACTGGCTTATACAGTCACTTAATATCAGTAGAAGTGAAACAACTTCTTTTCACTGTTGATGAAAAGATACAAAAAAATATTTTCCCAGCTGTCAACATGCTTATAGGTATGCTTTTAAAGTATTATTTTTGTTTCTGTACTGAAATTCAGACAGTTGCACAACAGCCTTGGCTTTGAAAACACAAACCCAATTACATACTAATATTACAAGTGGGGAAATCCATATAAACAGTTTGCCTTTAACTGTTTATAGTAACTCCTCCGTAAGTGGGGGAAATCAAGGACATCAATCCAATTCAGTGATATTTCTGACTTAATCATCTTGTCTTTTAAGATGTGGGGGCTGAGGATGATCATTCCTAAGCTTTGTTGATTTAGGTAACTTTAATATGAGCAAGGATTTAAATATGCCTCTAAGGACAAGGCCTTGACTAATTGTTTACTATTAATTATTAAATAATCATTCGTTACTGTTAATTAGAGGAGGAAAGAAATGCAATAAAAATATGGTTCAGACTACTTTGATGTTATTTCCTGGAATACTCTTGGAGTCCTGCAGCCCTACATGTATCCCAAAACACAGGACAATGGATCTGTCCTGGCTTTGCCCCAGTGAACCCAGGACAAATGCTGTTAACATAAAATCAGAACTGAGACACGGGAGACATTTCTTCAGAGAGTGCTCAGAGAGCTACTATTCCGTCATTGGAATTCACCTATATACTTTGTCTTAGCTCTGCCTATTGGATAAGCAGGTGGTTGAAGTCTCACTGCTCGCTTGGCTGCTCATGGCATTGGTGGGACAGTTCCTGATGTGCTCAGAGGGAGCTGTGCAAGGGCAGTCTTTCTCTTGCATGGCCTACACTAAGCCACCTGTTTACTCTACTACTAGTTGTTTATTAATGCAACTTGAGTGAAAGGGCCAGTGGCACCTGGGAATGCATAAACATGACCTCCCTTGCCCCAAATTGCCGAGGAGCCTGACTGCTACAAGTACAGAAAAGGGTATTCACATTCCAGCTTGTAGAGAAACAAAGCACAGAGTGGTTAGGTCATTAGTGTGAAGTCAAATGAGCCCTGGAAAGGTCTGAAACTAGAGTACCTCTGCCTTGATTCCTGAACCAGGATTTTAACAACACAATGATGGCTTTTCACCCTCTGTCCACCTTCCCCTCAAAGACCTGGATAACCCGATTCTTTAGCTTATTTGTTTGGAAAAAGAGAAAAATATAGGGACATGCAAAGAATGTGGATGTCCAGTTTTCAGGTGTAGCCAGGGATATGCAGAAGCTGTGATCCCTGCAGGCCCCGTATCTAGCTCAAAACTGACAGAGAGGGAACTTCAAGCTGCTTTAAGAAAAGCTAGATCTCTTGTCATAAAGACATTCAGATGATTTGTCCCTCCAGAGCATTGATAGGGTCTCTTTATCTTCTCTGTACAACCATTTTGTCCCTTTGTGCACCACCTGTTAGAGCTGCAAGTTTGGAATAAGCAGTCAGATCTTCCCAGTTTTTCCTCTTACTTAAGCATACAGCTGAGTCTGTTTCCACTTGGCTGAACTGTACAAGCAAAGCATATAGCAGAGGGTTCTGTAAATTTAGCTAATTCTTTTTCCTCAGAAAAGAATAAATTTAAAGCGGAAAACCATTTCTTCTGAACACTTGTGGCTGTTCTGCATTGGCAACTGGAGATGTGCCTTCCTGCTCACCTTTTGCCATGGGTTGTGGTGGTGACTGTGTGACCTCTCCACAGTGGAGATGAACTCAAAAGAGGGTCACTGCTGTCCATTATCATAGGCAGAGTTAGCTGCTGTCCCCTCATTTGGACAAAATTCTCTTCTATCAAGATCCTGAAAATACCTCCTGGATGAAGCCCACTGGAGGGGCTGGGACCCAGAAGGCAGGTCCTCTTTTGCCCAAGGCCTGCCGGGAGCAATGCATGTTGCGCTGAGTGCTGTCTAGCCTGCACAACCC
This sequence comes from Phaenicophaeus curvirostris, assembly GCF_032191515.1. Classification (NCBI taxonomy): domain Eukaryota; kingdom Metazoa; phylum Chordata; class Aves; order Cuculiformes; family Cuculidae; genus Phaenicophaeus; species Phaenicophaeus curvirostris. Next base: position 10,732,470 of record NC_091399.1, on the reverse strand, counting down.
TACACACAAATCCAAGAAGTACTTGGGGCACCTCGAGTTTTGGGACTGGCTCAGGCAGTCTCTCCTACCCTGCACTGCAGGAAGAGTTTCAGGGGTCCACTTCAGGAATTTGACATCTTATTTCTGTTTAACTAATGCTTCAGGACCTGAGTCCTGTTTTGCCTCTCCTCCTTCACTGTTAACAGAAGGGTTCAAGGGAAACATTTTCAAAGACAGTATTTTCATGTCATAAGCTCAAGTGTTCAAAGTTTAGGAAATATCAGAATGTAAATTGCTTTGCAAATGCTTCTTATAACTCATGCTATTTGTGCGTGTGTGCACCAAGACTGCCATGGCATGTTCTCACAGAACAAGGTCTCATTTTCTGTACAGAATATATATCTGTTAAGGCTGGATATCATCCTGAAAGGGAGATCCAGTCTAAGCTCTGTTGTATTTGCTGCAGATACCGGGACTTACACAGGACATAGAACAGAAGATAGCATGTTGGCAAAAATACCTTATAGATAGATTACTTAAGGATGATTTAACTGTTTTAGTTTTATCCCCTCCTCTGACAACAGTATATTTCTGTGACATTAAGCAAATAACAAAACCCAGACCATTTAATAGTGGCTGCTAATTGTTTATTTCTCATTCCCTGACTTGAGATGCTGCACTGTGATTTTTAGAGCTACAAGGCTCTGTAGTTGCAGGTTAGATTAAAAGGTCATTTTGCACTGTATTAGAAAAACCCAACCAACCAACAAAAATCAACAACAACAAAAAATTAAGGAACATCAGCATCCTTGCTTTCTTCAAGGCAAAGTCCTTGACCACACAAACATGAAATGAGAGCACTATCAGTCAATAAAAGATTGCCTTGATTTCTGTACAGAGGGAACCAAGCCAAAGCTGCCTCCTGCTTCGTGAACATTTGACCAATCAGTCACAAACAAAAAAAATAGCAACTTCAGCAAGATACTCTGGCATGGATCTCTTTCAGATCCTGTTGAGAGATAGGATTTGTTACAATCCTGCTTTCGATGTCATATGGCTTCTCTGAAACTACAAATGAGAAGCAGTGACCGCTAAAACTTCACAATTGTTCAGCTCCTCTGGCTTATGAAAGTCTATGACCAAAATAGATAACAGCACCAAAACAACACAACAAGTGACAGAGAGACATATCATAGAATCATAGAATAACCAGGTTGGAAGAGACCCACCGGATCATCGAGTCCAACCATTCCTATTAAACACTAAACCATGCCCCTTAGCACCTCGTCCACCCGTGCCTTAAACACCTCCAGGGAAGGTGACTCAACCACCTCCCTGGGCAGCCTGTTCCAGTGCCCAATGACCCTTTCAGGGTACCCTAGGGACAAGAGGAAGAGATGCAAGGAAAAAGAACAGCAGGAATAGCTCGTAGGAGAGAGTATTGGGTCACATTCTCCATGTGGGAATGGGGAAGAGACTTTGTTCCCCCATTAGAGGAAGGAAAGCTTAAGCAGTTGTGACAGGCTTTGTAAGAACCTTTGTAAGGACACACAGCTCGCTAATATGCCACACTTCAGAAAGAAGGGTTAAAAAAAGCTGCAAGTCTTTCAGAGTGGCTAGTAGTCTTTTACAGATGCAGCACGTCATGTAACAAAGATCCCAGAAATATTAGTGCAGTTCAAAGCTGTAGCAGCAGTCCAGATTTAAAATTTTTCATTGCCTAAGGGAGTCTAAACTTAATTTCTTCTTGGTGGAAGCACTATGGTAGTCCTTAGAGGGCCATCATGGTAGCCGGGTGGGCTTCAGGGGTGGCTTCTGTGAGTTGAGATCAGGAGCTATCCCGATGCTGGACAGAGCATGTTCTGGCCATGTTGGTCGTGCCTCTGTGATAGCATATTTAAGGAAAGGGTAAAAGAAAAATGTGAGAGAAAGAGCTCTGAAGATACCAAGATCAGTGAAGAAGGAGAGAAGGAGGTTCTCCAGGCACCACAGGAGGTGGTGTGTTGTCTGTCTGCATCCCATGGAGGACCCCATGGCACAGCAGTTGGATGTGTCCTGAAGGAAGCTGCAAGCCCATGGAAAGCCCATGCCAGAGCGGGGTTCGGCAGGACCTGCATCTCGTAAAGAGGAGCCCATAAAGGAGCAGGTTTTCTGACAGGAACTATAGCCAAAGCAGCAGGGACCAGCTCTGCAGCAGTCTGTTGCTGAAGGACCACACCCGGTAAAAAGGACTCATGCTAGAACAGTCCTTGAAGAGCTGCAGACCCTGGGAAGGATCTACACTGGAGAAGTTCATGAAACACTGCAGCTCATGAGAGGGATCTCATGCTGGAGAAAGGGAACATAGTAAGGAGAAAGGAATGACAGAGATGAAGTGTTATGAACTGTCCACGGCTCCTATTCACCATCCTCTCTGCATGCCTTAGGGGGAGGACACAGAGTCACAGGAATGAAATTAAGCCTGGGAAAAAGGAGGGCGGGAGGAAGTTGTTTTAAATTTTGGGTTTATTTCTCACTATCCTACTCTGTTATTTACTGGCAATAAATTGAATTAATTTTCACCCGTTGAAGCCTATTTTGCATGTGGCCGCAATTCATGAGTTATCTCCCTGTCCTTATCTTGACCCACAACATCTTTCAGATTATTTTCTTTCCTTGTCCTGCTGAGGAGTGGGACAGATAGCACATCAGAGTGGGCACTGGGCAGACAGCTGAGGTTAAAACCACCAGTGTCAGCAAAATACACAGAAATCCCTAGACAGAACAGCAGTATTTTCTCTCCTCTGAACAATGAGATAATTCAAGCCATAGAGAAGGCAGGCACGCTCCATTTTTTGCTTCCTTTTTCTATCTATGAGAGACATCTCTTACACTTCTTGCATATAGAAAGGTCACATCCAGTGGCGATGAGATATCATTTAAAAGAGTAGAAATACCTCAATAGAATCTTAGAGAAGGGGTGGGATTTTCTGTGTCTGTTCCTGCCTTCTCTGTATTATTGCACAACTTTCCTGCGCAATTTGTTATGATTATCTTTAATCTGTGCCAACTATTTCACATACTGCAATAAGGCCATTAGTCATAGAAAGGCACACAGAAATAGACTTCATAAGAATGTACAGAAAACCACAAGGACAGTAATTCAATTCTACTCCTAATCATCTGATTAAATAAATGAGGCTGCAGGCCCCTTCTTGAAATGCTGTTTTTCTCTCAAAGTCTGTATTCAACAGGTTAAGAAGTTGCTGCATTTGGGGAAGCAGTTCCAGTACAAACTAAAGATCTCCAAGATAGTGACAAAGGTCCTCAGGGAATCATTTCATTCATCTCAGTTTGCTGTTTGGGGTTTTTTTTAACCATGTAGAAAAAGTCATTTGCACAGGGATTTATAAAACAAAGTAGGAATGCAGAGTGCATTCAGCAGTGTTGCTAATGTTCTCTTTCTTGAAAATAGTGAGAAAAGCAAAATAAGAAAACTTTCAGATGGAAAGATTGCACGTGATGAAGTCAGAAGTTCAATGTTCTTCCTATGCAGTTGCGTTACATTTTTAACAGGATGAAGACCTCCTCTTGTCCACCATTTCCAGACAGAATTTCCAAGAAACAGCAGGAAAAAGAGTGGCCTCATAAATTGTGTTGCTAAGTTTGCTGTAAGTCACCAAGTAAAAGATGTTTAGAAACAAAAAAGGTTTCTACTTTCTTGGCAATAGAAGGAAATATTTGAGGTGCAACTTCTTAGAAGTTGGAAGAAAGCTATGCTCCACACCACAGTTGCTGCCAGTCTCAGGGAAAAAAATTCTGTTCTTTCCTGAACTGTGGCCATCTGCTAAACCAGAAGGGCATAAGGAGGGCAGACCACTGAGCTTCAGATACTAGCAAAAGAGCCAGTGCACCTCATGCAGTCTCCAGTTCGCACCCCATATCTGATACTTATGGAAAGGCAAAATTCACAGATGTGGTTATCAGCTTGCACTAGGGAGAAAACAAAATCTTCCTGACCTTGGCAGGTGACAAGCAGAATCCAAGAGCAGTAACATTAATATTACCAAAGATTAACAGCTGTTAAAAACTTTCCATCCCTTTCTTACCACAACTAACACTTACTGGTAAAAATCCTTGGATTACTGGTAAATTTCCACCCCCCTTTTCTAAGATTGCCCTCAGATAATCTACTTTAACTCCATACAGGAGCAATCCCACAAGTCACCCAGAAGGCTGCTTAGCATGGCTCGGCAATTTTCACCTTCATCTGTTCACCTTCATCATTATCTTCGGACTCAGAAAGCACCTTAAACAGAAATAGACTCTTCATATGCCTATAGAGAAACATGTCATATTCTGTAGGTCTATCTGCTAGGCTGAACAAACAACATCTCTCCAGCTTATTTTCTTTCAAACACCAGGGATAAAAACTGTACTTAAAAAACCAGCTTCTACAATTACACTAATGCTTCCTTGCCATTACTAGGAATTGGAAGTCTGATGCATCCCACAACCTTACAAGGGTTTCATAAGCTGAGTCACACTGACAATCCATCCTTCTCTCTCCTACTCCATCCTCTCTCTCGGGAACAAATATTCAGTCCTAGCTTTAAAACCCCTGGCACCTCTTTTTAGTTTAATCTGCCTTCTAATTTCCAGTATCATTTCCACCGTGAAAGAGAAGGTCATTATAAGGTAATGGATTAGAATTTTACTTAACTTTTGATTATGTCCATAGTATTATCCTTTTTAAGAAGCTAGTTATACATTCTAACAAAATATACTAAATAACTTCTGAAATGACTGACTGGGGTTGTGTATGAAGATTTTATCCCCTTCCACTTCCTTCTTACCCTCAGCCATCCTACCTCTTGCATGTTAAGACTTGACACTTTTGGCACCAAATCAGGAAACATACATTTCTTGTTTTTTTGGTTTTTTTTTTCCCTGTTTTCTGAAGACAGGCACTGTATTTTCCATTTCTCTGTTCCCAAATTTACAGATGAATAAAAAAACCTCTTCAAATCCACCTGCAACTTCATGTACCAATTCTTTTAATACACAAAGGAAAAGCTTACTCAGGGACTATGGTATTTTCAAGCCAATTAGCCTAAATTTTGCTTTCCCTACAGATGCTGAATTTCCCTTACCACATTCACATTTTCACTACAGACTCCTTCATTAACCTTACAGATCATCCTTACTGAAAACAGAATTAAGGCATTAATTCAGTATTTAGGCTATATCTCAACTTATGCAACTGCCTTCACGTATAATATCTCTGCTTCCTCCACGCCTCTTCTGTTCACAAGGCTGAATTTTTTTTCCTGGCACTACTTATTTTCTTTCCATGTTTTATTTCAGCTTTTTATCTATGACCAGACTCTGGGACATATGCTTCATACACAGCCATGCTGTCTTTGCATTCCATGTAGTATCTAGATTTACCCTTGGCTTGGGATATTTGCTCAGCTGGGGAGGTCCGTTATTGTTCTTTAAGGTATGAACCTTAAAGGTTCTTTAACCTATTACTTCATGGAAATGAAGCACAAGTTTCATGGTTTTGGCTGAAATCCTGTGTCCCATCTCCCCAGCTGGATGCTACCACTTCATTTTCAAAGCCAGCCACATGTTTCTGTATGCCATCCTAGCCAACCTCCTCTTATACTGAAAATACATCCTCTTTGTCTCTTTTCCTCTCTGCCTGCCATCTATGTGTGATGGCCAGTATCCAGAGTCTTTCCAGAATTTGCATAGGCAGTAGATCTAAGTAAGACTAAATTTGTTGTGCCTAGATCAAGGTAATATTGACGTCACTGTAGATATTCCCAGCAAGTTACTTCTCTCATGAAGACCAACAGCTTCCTCTCGATCAGTTCTCAATAAGCAGGTCTGATTGCATCTCAATGCACCCAAGAGGAACAATGAGATTCATATTCTACAGTCCAAAGGCATATCTGGATGTAAAAATATTTTTGGGTTAGGACTTCATAGATCCTTGCCAAAACTACTCTCTCTTAAATCCTTGAGTTTTTCTTGGATTTGTGATTCCTTCTTAACATTATTCTAAAAGAATTGATTAAAGATAGCATATTATACAAAAAAGAAACTACATAATTTTGCAGCTCTAGTATTTTTAGCAAACGTGACGATATAAAACAAAGTAGTCATTTCTACTGATGAAGCACTATTCTCTCCTTTACATTGCTCAGGTTGGTATAGCACTGGCAGCAAACTGTCACAGCCTCCTGCTTTTAGAACAGTCTGACAAAAATTAGCCTATACTACATCAAAAACTACCTCCAATGCACAGGTTGTATAACACAGCTGCTCTGCACCTTGCCAAACAACAAAACCCTTTTCCAGAGCAAGCAGCTGCTTATCTTTAATGCTTTACACATTATCTCTGTCTCCAGCCACAAAGCTGCTACAACAAGTTGGAATTGTACCTGGCAGGTTATGGGAAAGACAGAACATGACAGAAGCATCCTTCTGAGCAAACAGAAACAAGGCCTGGGGGAAGGAGTTTTGAGTCTAGCAACTCTATGGCCAGCAGAGCAGCACTGTGTGAGGCAGTGGTGGGAAGCAGCCCCCCAGCTCCTGGCTGTAAGTGCCCCCATTGCCCCACATGGCTCACATTGAGCTCTGTACTTATGGTCCTATGAGACAGACTTAACCAGCTCCTACTGCAGTTGACACACAGCTTACCCAGCTCTCACTGTCTCACCTGAAATACCAAACAGATGAACCACTCACTTTTTATTTACAAATTCAGGAAGTATAACTGCATTTTTTTTTCCATTTGCATCACAGATCTCAGTGGAGAGCACTGAAGACATGAGATTGATAGCCTGGGCTCTGTGTGGCTGCAGTATACAGTGTCTTGCACACATCCATCCATGGGCACAACAATTCAGGGCTTATAACAGCACTCTTAATGAGATAAGGGAAATGAGCACTTTAAAAGGAGGCCAATGCAGATGGTGTCTGTGGGCACATGCTGACGTAGTTTCACGAGTCGTGGAACTCACTAGAGTTCAAGTATTAGAAATACACAAAAATGCTGCACAGTGGGAGGTCATGAAAACCACTGGAGCAGAGTACTGGGAAAGAAAAACCTAGATGGTTTCTCCTGTCTTGAAGGCTAATGCAAAAATTGGATGCAAAGGACAGTAACCCTGTTTTGAGAAGGAAGACCTTGGGTGGGAAGATTTAGGTCATATCCATGGCATTCCAATTACGCCCATACAAGGTGAAGAATTTTAGCATCAGTTTAAGAGGAAAAAGAATGCAGGAAGCCAATAGTTTTGAGACTGCTTCATTCTGACTTTGGAAATTAGGACGACTGAAGGAGGAAGCTTCATGGACTACCCCTCTCAAGTTAGCTCTTTCACAAAGAAGGTCAGAGAAAGACCATAAGGCCCCAAGATCTTTCCACACCGTGAAGAGCAAGATCTCTGTCCTGCTTCCTCCAATCATCTTCCTGATTTTCAAACCCATCTTTCACACCTCACAACAGGTCTGTGGTCAACTGATGTCCTTTGGAAGGACCTATGCCATCTCTGACGGCACCTTCAGCCTGTCCATACTGCAGTTGCTTATCTTTGACAGCCCACTGCTATATGCCAGTTGTGTACCCATCAGGACTCAGATCTGTACAGGACTTTTGTTTACTTCAGGCCTGTACTACATCTCACACAAGGTCACAAACTCAGCCAGGGCATCCTGGCATCATTATTTTGAATGCTTCTGACTAAATCCTCCTTAATAATACCTATTTTTCAGTACTGGCCAGACAGCAATGCCCAACAAAGGAGCGGAAGTCTAGAGTGCTTTCAGAGAAGAATTAATGGAGTATCAGAGTACACCAGACTCCATCAGCTCATGATTTTCTCATCTGCTATACTGCCCATGACTTTCACTGCACCTCTTGCTTGGACTATGGCTGCTACCTTACTTCCCTGGCTTCTCATACCACCTCCTAGATATTCACATTTGCCATCTCATTTATCTCCTCCTTTCCTTGCCTTCCCCTCTGATCTCCCCCAAAGCACTATGGAAACACCAACTCATTCTTGTTCTCCTGCCTCCCACTCTTCAAAGAGTAACTGCAACCTATCCAGATCCACTGGTCTAACAAGAAAAATGCTGCCATTAAAGTCAGGATGGTGAAAGAAAACCTGAGTACACAGATGCAGGTAGCGCAGAGGAGCTAGAAATGGCCATATGCCTTTGGAAAGTAGGAGTCTCTTCACCAGCAAGCTATGTCCCTAATGTCAGTGCAGCTGTGCTTTGTCACCTGAGACTGCTCTCAGAGCATTGATGAGAGGGCAAAAGACCCTTGATCCCTGGGAATTCTGTGCATCAATTCAATACTACAGGTTTCTGCTGTTATTTAGTCTTAGGAACCATCTCAAAGCAAAGGGAGACAGATTCAGCAAGCTTGCCTAAAGAAAGGATTCAGGACAACATAACGAGCTACATTCCCAAAACTTGATGCTCTCACAACCTGCTAGAGAAATTCCTTGACAGAGGACTGGGAAAACATGAAAACAACTTCTTCAGTCTTCTGATTCCCTTCTATTCACTTGGCTGATTGCCTCCATCATCTGCATTTCTAATGCTCAGTACCCAAGACATCTGTGCTTTCAAAGGCAGGAGAAGCATACTTCTCAGAGGAGAAGTTAGATATGGCTCTCAGCTTAAATAATGTTAAGGACTCAAAGTCTTTTTAAATAAATGAAAGACAGATAATGAAAAGAAATAAAGCATCCAAGCACAAGGAACATAGAAAATAAATACTCTACTAGCATTATTCTAATGTAGTAAGGTGATCATAGCAGGAATCAGACCTGATGCTTGGCACAGTCAGTTTGGCTCAGCATCTGTAACTGAAGTTCTAAATACCAATGCTCTTCCCTCATGAATTTAAAGAAAGATGGTGTGACTGCTAACCACCAGCCACTTCTGACAGCAGAACCTAGAGGAGGTGGGTCTTAGTGCAGTCACTGCACACAGTTATGAGATGCGTCAAACCCATCCAAACTGAAAATAGAAACCAAGACACTAAACATGTAGAAACCTGAAGAGGACCTATTATGTACTTACTGCTACTGACACAGGAGAAACCGAAACAGATTGTTTCTATGTCTGTGTCAAATAGGAGAAGCTGCAAGTAGTGTTCCTTCATAGACAGACAAGTGGTACCAGAATGAAAATTAAGCAGGATAAGTAAGCTACAGAAGTAACAAAATAGCACGGGTAAGCATCAGGACGTGAAAAAGGATGCCTGGCTGTAACATCAGCATGTTGCAACTCATCTTGAAATCAACGCAGTCACACTGAGGCAACTATATAGGGTTTGTCCAGTGATGGAAGTCAGATTTGTGCTGCACAGTAACACTTGACTTAACAGTTCTCAAGGTACCTCCTTCTGCTAAAGATACCCATGCTGAAGTGATGTCAGGGTTAAAAGAGTTAGGAGATTCGTAAAGAAATAGCAAGCCATACTGCAGACCAGTACAACTTTCCTTTCTGCCTAGGGAGAGGGTTACCTGGAGACTGATCTGCACCTCTAGGAGGGCATTGCCCTGTGCAGCTCTGCCTTTATCTCTTTCAATGCTACACACAGGGAAACCCTTTGCTTTGCCTGAAGTCCCATTCACCCTTCCTTATGTCAGAGGTTCTGCCTATTTGAACGCTGCTGTAACGAGGAAAAGGAAAACAGCCCTCTCCCAAAGAGTTCAGATCTGCCTGCAGCTACACTGTCCCAGAGCCCTCCCAAAAAGCCAGAAGGAGAAAGGATTCATAATAAATAGCATGTTGTAGACTAGAAAGTGATGACATTATTATAAAGATTGAAGACATGACCATACTGTCAGCAGTAGGAATGCTATTTAAATAGACAAAAAAAATGCAGGTAGAACTATCAGTTAATAGAAGGACTTAGAGCCTGAATAAAGTGGAACTGTTCACTCAAGAAAAGAGGTGGCCAAGGGAGAAAAATAAATAGATGAGAGAAAGCAGATTGGGAACCTACATTCTCCTTTCACAAGTGGAAAGGGAAATGTATAGAAAAAAATGACATCAAACGCAAAACTGGTAAAAGAAAATGCTCCATAGCATAGTGTAGAACTGGGCAAGGAGCCCCTGATCTCATAATTGCTGTGTAAAGGACTAAGTGTGGAGAGGGAGCAGTGTTTGGTTTCAGGAGCGTACTGGGAGGGGTCTATACTGTGCCCACTCCCTCTGTCCTTCCCCCAGAACTAACGTCCGTCTTCTTCCAGCTGAACTGATCCTATCTGGATAAGAGAAGCTTCAGAGAGGCTTCCCCTATCACCCAAGACCCCTTTCCTGCCCTCATACTAAAGAGTATTTGGATGGTGGAGCCTTTAAGAGACAGCTTGGTCACAAGGCTATGTTCTGCCTCTCTGGAATGCATCACAGCCAGTGAGAGCAGCAGTACACAGGAAATGTCTCCTATTCATTTCATTTCCAAATTGCAATTTCGAAACTGAAAAACAATTCTTCTTTTTATTGATGTCACAAGACCCTTTGAGAGCCACAGAGCAGTACATTATCTGGCTAATAAAAATATCCTATAAATAAAACCAGGAAAAGTCATGCATGCTTTTGCCTTCTTTAGCTGAGCACACCAATAACTATTAATAGTTTTCACTGACACTTTTGATACCTGGATCACTTTGTCCCTATCTCTGTAAAGAGCAGGCATTCTTCATAGGTGTTCTCCCAAAGAGCTTGGTACTTTCTGTGTTAGTGGCTGTGTCTCTATATCATGTTTGTAATCTCCAAAACTTCTCAACCACGTGCTATTCACACATAAGGGTCTAACTTGCTTAAAATGTCAGGGCAGAATTTGAACACTGATCCCCTAGGAAAAACAGATCTGCATTCAGAATTGTGTTCCTTACTATTATGTGGCCAATGCAGCCCCATCTATGTTATTGAAACCCTGGTAATTGCCAGGTTACCTTTGGAGTGGAGATGCATTGGCTGAATTGTGGTTTTGTCTGATAATCAGTTCAAAGATAATCAGTAACCAAACTCAGCTTGCAATCAGAAAATTTAGTGATAGGCAAACCTCCAAATTTACTCCATGTTTAACTGAAGCATTGGCCAAACTTCATAACACAGAAATGTTAAGCATTTGATAAGTGGAAGTCTGAGACAGGTTTTTACATGGCTAGAAACATTAAAAAGAGCAATACCAAGAACAAGAAATCTCGGTAGGAGTGATGGTGATTCATGGCCATACTTGTGGTCTGTGTTGCGGTTCTGGTTGCAGGAGATAGTGAATGATTAGATGTAAAGATGGAAGTGGGCCATTCCCCTACTTTCTTTCAGATTTTTCTTTTGGCATTGCTGCCAGAGCCCTGAAGGAATTCTGAACTCAGACACACCAGGGGTTTTCTGCTCATTGCATCAACCAGCCTATGTATACAAGCACCACCATACACAGCATTATGCGTATTGGAAAGGGATGATTTTCTTCTAAAATAGGCTAAGCTTTTGTATCTCAGAACATGCTGTTCCCAGGTCACTGCATTATGACAGTCCCACCACTTCCCATGCATAATTTGTTTTCATTATCTCTTTCCCTTCCACATTTTTGTTTTTCCTACAGGATGAAGTATTTGACTGCAATACAGAGACCAGAAAAGAAGACTATTGAAGGCCATGCTAGCTATTCTGACACTGTTGCATCCATACCAGGTTCTTTTTGCTGCTGCCTCCTGCACTGCTTCACTGCTCGATTTCTTTGGGAATTGACCAACACATGTACAGTCTGTGAGAGTATATGCAACTGTGTATCGGCTTAGCCCAGCAGCTGGAGGGGTTGGGTTCTGTTGGCACAACATCTGTTTTCTGTGCTGAAATAGCAAGAAAATGTCACCATATTACTCCACATAGTCATGCACTTGGATATAAGGACATGAATACACAAGGGGGATTATAGAATCACAGAATCAACAGGTTGGAAAAGACCCACTGGATCATCAAGTCCAGCCATTCCTATCAATCACTAAACCATGTCCCTCAGCACGTCATCCACCCATCTTTTAAACACAGCCAGGGAAGGTGACTCAACCACCTCCCTGGGCAGCCTGTTCCAGTGCCCAATGACCCTTTCTGTGAAAAATTTTTTCCTGATGTCAAGCCTGAACCTCCCCTGGTGGAGCTTGAGGCCATTCCCTCTCGTCCTGTCCCCTGTCACTAGGAAGAAGAGGCCAGCACCCTCCTCTCTACAACCTCCTTTTAGGTAGTTGTAGAGAGCAATGAGGTCTCCCCTTAGTCTCCTCTTCTCCAGGCTAAACAACCCCAGCTCTCTCAGTCATTCCTCATAAGGCCTGTTCTCCAGCCCCTTCACCAGCTTCATTGCTCTTCTCTGGACTCGTTCCAGAGCCTCAACATCCTTCTGCTGGTGAGGGGCCCAGAACTGACCCCAGGATTCGAGGAGCGGTCTCACCAGTGCCGAGTACAGAGGGAGAATAACCTCCCTGGACCTGCTGGCCACGCTGTTTCTGATACAAGCTGAGATGCCATTGGCCTTCTTGGCCACCTGGGCACACTGCTGGCTCATGTTCAGTCCCTGTCAACCAACACCCTCAGGTCCCTCTCCTCCAGGCAGCTTTCTAGCCAGACTTCTCCCAGTCTGTAGCACTGCACAGGGTTGTTGTGCCCCAAGTGCAGGACCCGGCATTTGGCCTTGTTAAACCTCATGCCATTGGTCTCGGTCCAGCCTGTTCAGATCCCTTTGGAGCCTCCTTACCCTCCAGCAGATCCACGCTTCCACCCACCACTTGTAACTGAGGTCAGACTGACAGGCCTGTAGTTTCCTGGATCCTCCCTGCGACCCTGCTTGTAGATGGGCACAACATCAGCCAGCCTCCAGTCCAGTGGAACTTCACCAGTCAGCCAGGACTGCTGGAAGATGATGGAGAGGGGTTTGGTAAGCACGTCTGCCAGCTCCTCCAATATTCTTGGGTGGATTCCATCCAGCCCCATAGACTTGTGGGTGTCTAGCTTGGCAAGCAAGTCTCTAACCACCTCCTCTTGGATCATGGGAGCCTCATTCTTCTTCTAACTCCTGAGTCTATACACAGAGGGAACAACTTTCCTTACTATTAAAGACTGAGGCAAAGAAGGCATTAAGTACCTCAGCCTTGTCCTCATCCCCTGTCACTGTTGTTCCATCTGCATCCAATAGGGACTGAATATTCTCCCTGGTCCTCCTTTTATTGATAATGTATTTATAGAAAGATTTTTTGTTATCTTTCACAGACTTGGCCAATCTGATTTCTAGTTGGGCCTTAGCCCTCCTGATTTTTTCTCTGCACGATCTCACTTCCTCCCCGTAGTCCACTCAAGACACCTGTCCTTTCTTCCAAAGCTCATAGACATTCCTCGTCTTTTTGATGTCTCTCAAGATCTCCCTGCTCAACCAAGTTGGTTTTTTTCCCTGCCTTTTCCAGAACATGGGGACGGCTGCTCCTGAGCTGCTAGTATTTCCTATTTGAAGAGCACCCAGCCCTCGTGGGCTCCCTTGCCCTTAAGGACTGTCTCCCATGAGACTTTGTCAACCAGCCTTCTGAACAGTCCAAAGTCTGCCCTCTGGAAGTTTAATGTGACTGTTCTGTTAATCCCCCTCTTCACCTCACCTAGAACTGAAAACCCTATCATCTCATGATCGTTTTGTCCCAGGCATCCTCCAATCATCACATCCCCCACAAGGCGTTCTCTGTTCACAAAGAGCAGGTCCAGGAGGGCACCTTCCCTTGTTGGTTCACTCACCAGTTGTGTGAGGAAGTTGTCTTCCACACACTCCAGGAACCTCCTAGACTGCTTCCTTTCTGCTGTATTGTACTTCCAGCAGATACCAGGAAGATTGAAGTCTCCCACAAGGACAAGAGGTAGTGATCTTGAGACTACTCCCAGTTGTTTATAGAAGAGCTCATCAGCTGCTTCTTCTTGGCTAGGTGGTCTGTAACAGGCTCCCATCACAATATCTACCTTCTTGTGGGCTCCTCTGATTTTAACCCACAGGCACTCAGTCCCATCATCACCATAATCGAGCTTAAGGGTATCAAAGCATTCTCTAACATAGAGGGCTACCCCGCATCCCCTCCTACCCTTCATGTCCCACCTGAAGCGTTTGTCCCCCACCATAGCTGCATTCCAGTTATATGAGTCGTCCCACCACGTTTCCATGATAGCAATGATATTGTAGTTTCCTTGCCCTTACAACAGGTTTGAACTCCTCTGGCGTATTGCCCATGCTGCGTGTGTCAATGCACTTCAGCTGGGCTGGCGAACCTTCAGCCCTCATAAAGGGAATAGAGTTCATTCCCAATTGACTGGTCCTTGGAATATCTAACCCCTCAGTGCCAGTTTCATCCTTACTGTCACCAGATGTACTCACCCCCACTTGCTCTGTGGCGACATACTGGTAGTCCTTGCCAGCACATCATCTCTCAGGCACTGGAGTTCCACTTCCAGGCTCACTCCTGACTAGCCTGGCTTCGTCCCCCTCCCCCTTCACATCTAGTTTAAAGCTCTATTTATGAGCCTAGCTAGATTTTTAGTAAGGACTTTAGTACCCCTAGAAGACAAGCGTGCCCCATCCCTAGTAAGGAAGCCCAGGGATGTGTGGGCCAGCTCTCCTCACACCAGGCTCAGAGTCAGATATTAATCAAGTGATTCTTTTTGACCTCTTGCTCCTCATTGCTTAGCGTTGGAATGGAGCTAAACACTACTTGCATGCAGAGTCCTCCATCGTTCTCCCCAGAGCCCTGAAGTCTCTCTTAATGGCTTTCAGCTTTCTGTGCTGTGTGTCATCATTGCCCATTTGAAATACTATCAGAGGGTAATAATCTGACTCTTTGAGCAAGGAAGGAAGTTTTCTAGTTATGTTCTTCACTGATGCCCCAGGTAAGCAGCAGATGTCCCTGTGTAGCGGGTCCAGTCTGCAGATGTGTCCCTCTGTTCCTTTTAGAAGAGAATCCCCTAAGACAATCACTCTCCTCTTCTTTTTTATGGAGTTTTTTTTTTATGGTTGTTTGAGGATGGCACAGCCTAGGGAACTTTTCTAGGCTGTGGGAGCCATCCTCTTCATCCTTGGGGATGGATTCCACTTGCAGTCCTTCATATTTATTCTTCCGGGGAATCGGGGGGTTTGTTGTCTGAGTGGGGACAGCCGGTTTCCTGCTCCGGGCAGGAACTTGCTGCCATTCCCCATCTCTTGTTCCCCCAGCCTTGCAGTTGGCAGGTGGGTGGTGCTCAGCTGCACTAGCTCCGGCAGCCTGCTAAGTTTGAGAGGGCACTGCTCCACTGATCTCCCTCTCACACTCTCTGATAGCCCTTAGTCTATTTAGCTCCTGCCTCAGCTCTGCCACCACGCAAAGGAGTTCCCACACGTAAGCACAGCTTCCACAAGTGAAGCCAGTACCAGAGGCGTGAGTCGGTGTGGGTGGCAACATCCATCCTGGCTGCTGCAGCGCCCAGAACAACTTTAATTTTCTGCCGGGTGGCCACCATGGTCCTCAGTCCCTTGTGGCCATCCTCTAGCCCCTCTCTGCACCCTCAAACTTCCCCTCGAACTGCCCCGTTACACTAACATGCCCCGCTCCTGTTTGCCATGCTCCTGTTTGCTGTGCTCCCAAGGGACTGTTTAAATCTCCCATGGTATCCGCTGGGACTGCCACCTCCTGTCAGGCACTATGCAGGATCTGCCACTGCCAGGTGTCAGGAGTCCAGCTCTGCCTGCCCCAATCCTGCCTGGGTTTTCCTGGGCTTTTCCCGGCTCAGGGAAGCCCCCACCACCTCAAATGGCCACCTCGCTGCAGTACTCACCGTCCTGCCACTGGATGCTGTCAAAAAAGCGGTGTTAATGGCTTAGCTGCGTTTAAATCTCTGTGATTGTGACAAAGGAGAAATTCTTGCATAACATAGAACCCACAGGATCACTGAGTCCAACCGTTCCTATCAAGCACTAAACCGTGCCCTTCAGTGCCTCGCCCACCCGTGCCCTAAACACCTCCAGGGAAAGTGACTCAACCACCTCCCTGGGCAGCCTGTTCCAGTGCCCAATGACCCTTTCCATGAAAAATTTTTTCCTCATGTTCAGCCTGAACCTCCCCAGCAGAGCTTGAGGCCATTCCCTCTCGTCCTGTCCCCTGTCACTTGGGAGAAGAGGCCAGCTGCCTCCTCTCTACAACCTCCATTCAGGTAAGCAACTCAGAACATCCTTATAAAATGAAATCAGCGTAGAAACAGCAGTCTGCCCTTTACCAGATGAAAGGGATGAGACTGTAGCCACATTTTTACAAACAATATTTGTTAATGAGGATGTCTGCCCTGTGTATGAGCCATTGGTGTTTCAATAACTGGGTCTCCTATAGGCTCACTTGGGAGAGCCCTAGAACCTGCCACTGTGCCCAACTAACTTCCAGCACCCGCTGTGATTGCCTCGTCAAGGAAAATTCTGACAATGGAGATTCAACAGCTGCCATGGATGATTGATGACAGAGCCTCACCATTCTCATCATTAAAAGATATCTCTTGGATCCAATTTGAAAGCTCCTCCACTACAACACCTTGGGATTTTTTGCCCTACCCACCACGGGGTTGGAAAAAATTTATATTCCTTCCTGCATGTGCTTATTTGCATGTTGTTACAACCCTACTCATCGTTCTCTTCTAATGTGGAATAGACCCAGTTAATTAGATCTATGAAAGCACATGTGAAATACCCTCGTCGAACAACAAGTAAACACCTATTCCACTTCAGAAAAAAAAAATTTCAAGCTGAGTTCTCAGGGCACAGTCTTTATTTCCCGTGATAACATGCTGTTAACAGGAGCTTATGCTCAAAGTCTTAGAATGAAACCAGTCACCACGAAGCCCTTATCTTAAAATTAAACATCTTTGATCTGAAGTAAAACACAGACTAAACACAGAAATCCAGTCTCTATCCTCTCTGCAAGGTCTACATTGGGCAGGTACAAAGGAAGCCTGTTGTTGACAAGGACAAAATGAGTCACCAGAAGAAATTAACTTATGCTTCTTGAAACTACATCTGGGTCTTGAATTGGTAACAGCACTCAGGAATAACGTGGGTAGTCTCAGACAGTTCAAATAGAACAACTGCTCAGGAGGCAGCTGTAGGCAGAGGAAGGCCACAGAGATCAGAAAATGCTGCCATTACATTGCTTATGTAATCCAAAGGTTGCACAATGCTTCACCTCTGCATCTCCCAGCCAGCTTTTTCCTGACCTCTGGCTTACTCCTGCCCAGGTCCCATAGAGCCCTGATCCCACCTACCTATAGCACGACCCATTGCTCCCTGATAACTCCACTGTCAACGCCAGCTCCCTCTCCCAGACCCACAGACACACCAGCTCTTCCACATCAACATGCTGCCCCTCTGTGCTCTGCATTTTATCCTTTTTGCCTCTATACGATCCTCCTTTTTCTTTTTTTACTTAGAAACTAGCAGCATTGAGAGTCCAAGGCAACTTCTTGCCCCTTGGTTCTGTAAACAGTGAAATTGCTTGGATGCAAAATAGAAATGCCATGGCAAATCCACAGCACAGACATGGAGACAGAGTCATTTCAGATACATTCACTGCACTGTCTGCCCAACAGGAACACATTCCTGTGAAGGAGACAGACAGATCCTTGTCTGGTCTGCTTTGGATTAATTTTTACTTTAGTAGCAAAAGTGTGCTTTCCTGAGAACTACATGGTTTCTCTGCCAAATTCAAATGGGCACTCCACAGGCAGAGAGAAAATTCTAATCAGAGCAGGCACTGCAGAGGTGATCAGCACGGAATACTCCCTGCAGCTCCAAACAGGAGGTGACCTGAGAAGTTGCAGCTAGTAGAAAAAGTTTTGCAGATTGACAACTAAGTGAAGATAGCATTTAAATGGAAAGTATTCTCATTACACATCACTTCCTGGAAAAAAAAAAGAAAGACCAGGAAATAATCTAGTAGTTGCTAATCAACTACTAACACTAGGAATCTGTGTTTCAGAAATAAGAAAAATTCTCAAGTCTCTTTACAACTGGCAAGTAAGCAGAGCTATTTGTGAATGCTTAGGGTACACCTATCCACACCAAAAACTTAGTTTTGGATTTCATTGTGTGTGTTTCCAAAAAGATACTGGCAACAAAATAAGACATCAGAGGCTTAAGTTTGAAAGTGTCTACCTTTCCCCATGTATTTCCAAATAGTTTCAAGATAGCGTTGTTCTGACCTCAACAGGTAAAACATGTGCTCCTTGCATTACAGAGAAATGAAATTGAGGGGGAAGGGTGAGATCATAAAGTTTGCTTCAATACTCAGAATAGTGAAATCTGAAGGTGTCTGTGAAGAATCACAGGGTATTTTTCTTGCCCAGGGTAAGAGATCAGAAAAGCAGCAGGTGAAATTAAAAATCAGTAAGTGCTATGAAGTACAACTAGGGAGGAAAACCTGTCAATATACACACATGCCAATAGTTACTAAATTAATTGAGAAGGCAAAGCCAATGTCCTTGTGCAGAGCATCTGAAGGCACAATCTTAGCACTTGTGAGATATGACAGAGCTTTAGGGATTATCTTAGGGAAGATACACTAGAATTAGAAAGTCAAAGAAAGGGAGAAGGTTGAAAAAGCAAAAGCTTAGAAACTAAATAGACATTAGGTAAAGCAGGATTTTTTCACTTTGGAAAACTTCACTAGAGGAAGAGTAGGCAGAAATACAACCATAAAGATAAATAGAAAAGGATTATTTATTTCTCATTACGCAAAATCCAGGGACAGCCAATGACATTTTCAGACAGCAGATTTATAAGAAATAAAAATAAATGTTTTGCTTACTGCACACTGCTACACAGACTGTGAAAGCTCTCATGGAAAACAGCAAAGATCAAAAAATAAAAGGTCCAAAAAAAGCCTTAGACATAATGAAGTCTCCTAAAATCTGTAAACATTCTTCCATAAACATGATGCAACTGACTGGAAATCAGAGATTGCTGAAAGTAAACCAGTGCATATGTAACTCTCTGCTGAAAGCATTATCTATCAGCTGCTCCTGGGGCAGCGCCAGGGTCTAAGTGGAATTTGCTTTGATATTGTGTGGCCACAGGCTCATGGAAGAGTCCGTGTCGTCCCCTGCTTCCCTCCCCTCCCTGTGCTTCACAGACACTGCACATTTTCCCATTTCTCTTCATTTGGTAAATACATTTGCTTTTTCCCTTATTAAGCACTGTTCTTCACACAACTTGAATTTTCACTTCTTCATGACTCCATTATGACAAGAAAAAGTACCTACCTCCCAGAGGAGGGAGGTGTCTCTCTTCTTATACACATGCATATAGAGACCTATTTTCCTGAAAACAGCTACTTTCACTAGAAAATGCCTTTGAGATATTTTCAAAAGTTCCAGCTGACATCTGAACACTAGCTTTTATTGTTCCTACTGGAGAGTTAACACCATCTGATATCTTAGCTGGGAGGAGAGTAGGGACTGTTGGGTGTTCGGTAGTCTGTATTTCAGAAAAGCCACCAAGTCTGAAAAAGAGAAACTGAGGAGATATGGAGGAGTAAGCACATGAAACCACAGATAACTACAGTGGGATCTCTTGGGAAGCTCACTGTACTGCACATGTTGTGAGCTCATCTGTCTGCAGAGAGATTAATGTAGACACCGGGATGTGAGCAGTTATGAGAACATCGTGCACTAAAAGGCTAATTTTCTGTAAACGAAGCTGAACTATTTTTCAGGATATGAGTTCTGCAAAATTATTCCATTTCAGTAGCAGTTCACTGCCCAAGCAATGGAAACTTGGAGAAAATTCCAACAAATGAGAAGTGGTGCTAGCAACTCATATGCCTTGCTGCCCACTACACAGTGGCTGGGCTGTTCCTCAGGCCACTCCATTTCAACAGCAACCCTGGGAGCCTCTAGGCAAGACTTTATGTCTTGGTTACTCCTGAGGTCTAAAGAGCCCAAAGTATTTGACAAGCCTTCCTTATTTGTGTTCTTTTCACCATATGGAGATCTTGCTGGTTTGGAGACATGAGTCACTTAAGGGCAGCTTCAATAGGAATATTCCAAATTTGCAGCATAAGACACAGAATGAGTCTCAGATTTTTTAGGGCTCCCTAGGCTGCTGGACTGTCTCTCTCAGAACCAGTGAAACAGGATAATTGAAACCAGAGTTATGCAGGAAATTAAAAGCACTGCATAGTAGTTTTATGGCAGCTAGGATGTATTTTGTTATATCTGCCACTACCAAAACATGGAATGGTTAAAATCCTTTCTCTGAGAGGAATTTAGCGGAAGTTTTGGCACTGACTTGAGTAGGGTCAGGATTTCAGCCTGTACAGTTAAAGGAATGGAGAAAGATGCAGAAAAGCAGGCAGGTAATGTTCAGAAGGTGATGCGTTACTTGTAGTGATTCAATGCTGTATTAAGCATTTAAAATTTTTGGTCTGTTTTGCTTTCTTTAAAGAAGAAAAGCTGTGTTCCGTGTTATGTTTGGATAAGACATAATTGCAATTCTGTTTTTACACAGGAACTGAAGGTTCCACAAAACCAAACATTGCCTACCTACAAAAAAAAAATAATAAAAATTCAGCTTTCTATGAAGAATTCTATGAAACAAAATTTTGGTCAGGTCACTCTTTTCTAACTGACTATTTTGCTCTGTTGAACTGTGCTGAAGCCTTTTCATTTCCAGTCAATATCAGACAATGCAGAGCTGCTGTTTTCTTACAGTCTGGAGAAAGTTACTTTTACTGGGCTCTTTGTAGAAATGTATTTCTTATAACACGGAATAAATTTCTAAATGAACCAAGCTGTGCATAACACTGCAGGAGCCAAGAGGACTACAGCATCATTTTGGATCCTGCAGCATTACAGACAGCTTGCAGACAGTCCCCCAAGGCAGACTGGATCAAAGGTTACAATGGCAGCAATGCGTGCGGGAGGTGTAAGATTCAAAAGCTAATACTCTCTTAGAAAAATTGTACTTAATAGTGAACTAGAAGAAAATGCCCAAGCCTAACAAATTTTTTCAAACCACGCTATCTGGGGAATTGTCAAAAATATCTCAGTGTTTTTAAGCACACTCTTTTTCCTGCCACATTTCAGTCTAACAAAAAACATTGCAGAGTTTTCTCTTGATATGGAAATCCAGAATATTGTTCAGCTGATCCTGTGATTTTTCAAGTCATTGCAATGGGCAACCAGACCAAAAAAACAAGGCCTGGCCTCTTTGAACCCACCCGAAGCTCTGACCTTTCTCTCGGAAAAGACTGAGCAATCCCTTCAAGGGTTAACATATTTACTAATTCAAGGAAATTAGCAGATTTTGGTTTTGAATAGAAGCAGTTCCAGGATGTATTTATTCCTGTCATAGCAAGTGAAATGATTGCCTATCTAGACAGGAATTCAGCTGTCTAGACAGCTGCTTGTGATGGCTCAGAAGCAGACAAAATCTTCCCTACTGCCAATTCACCTGACTCTGAAAATTCCTCCTCCTCTTCCGGTGAATCACAGGCAGCTTTTCCAATTACGATACAGTCCTGCAGTCTTATTTGGACTAAAACATACAGGATTTCTGGGCTATGTAGTTAAAGGCTATAAATATGTTTTACCTTCACTTTTTTATTTTTCCTTCATAAGACGAATGGAGTCATTAAAGCCAACACTCACCTGCCAGTGGCTTTGCTGTAGGGAGAAGCATCGCCTAAGACTAAAGGGAGCAGTGGTACCCATCTTCTGTGTGACAACTCGGTGGCTAGAGCACTTGCTGACAGAGACTGATCCAATTTCTAAATATGCCCAAGACTGAAAATCAGTGCAGGCATTTTTACACAGTTTACAGGTGCTGAGATTCTAATCTTACAACTGTGAATTCAAACTGTGGTAATCAGTACAAACTGAGAACATGACTTATTCACCTGAGGATATACAACCAGCTAAAGCAATGCCTACATTTACGGGCAAATCAAATGTCAAAACCAAAAGACCTGCATGATTGCCCCATTCAAGCGAGTGAGAATGCTGCAACAGTGGAGCTGAAACAGGAGGAAACAAGTACTGTGGTCAGGTTTGTTGGCAGATATGTAAGTTGGATGCACACCAAGAAGCTGGAACAGACAATCCACCTCCTCCTGGGGAAATTGCAGAGCTCCCAGTTCTAAGCCAAGAGAAACCCCTGTAGTCCCAGTGCTCAAAATATCCTCTGGGATCTAGGCACAGATAAATGAACCTTTTTTGACTGTGAAGGTTGAAAGAAGGGCCAGATGCGAGTGTGTAGCTCGTGGATCCGAGGCATGACATCTCCTTTCAACCAGAAAATGCTGAACCAGAAAATCACGGCAGGTACACTGACTCCAGTCTGATAACCCCACAATAGCTGCCAACATTAGCTGTGTGCATTACAAAGCAGGGCAATGATCGCTGATTTGAATCACATCCACACAGTCATGTGAGCACCTGAAGAGGGGCCCACTGCGACAGTCATACACACCCCAAAAAGAAGGAAACATCAGCAAATAGGCAAGGAGTATGACCACAGATGAGATTGGCCCCAGGGTATAAATGGAGCCTGCCAGAAGACTCCCTTTGAACCAGGCTTCTTCAGAGCAGCAGGTTGGCAGTTGCAGACACTCCCCTTAGAGCAGGACACCATCCAATGAAACTTCCCTAAATTGAGTCCTCTACTTTGGGGTGCGTGAATTGCACGTTTTGAGTCATCGTTCTAAGCTTAGGGTTAACTACTAGATGTGCGGTAGCAGTTCCCGACTGAGATCCTGAACCCGTCAATAAGTCGCATTCATTGAAGTGTTTATAGGAATAATTTTTATCAAGAAGTATTTTCACTTGATGCAGCCGTTCTATATTTTGTGATAATAAATTGACTTTTGGAACATATTGTTGTCTAACCTACACTTCTGTGACAAAGAACTAATTAATTTCAATCTAGTTAAAAACTTTTAGATGCAATGGGTAACAAGATTGAATCAAAGGACATCCTGTACATACAGTTGTTAGGAAAGTTCATCACAATGACAGAGATTAAGAACTTCCAGGCTATTCCCAGAACTACTACCTGTGTGAAATGGAAGACAAAGTCTCTTTTCTTTCCCTGACCTCCTATGCAATTTTCCGTAGTGGTGGTGTTCAAAGAGATGGGATTAAACACAAGAGCTGAGTAACAAGCTGTGATGTATGAAGATGTGTCCCAACACCACCACACTCCCAGAACCAGAAGGCTGTGGGTTGTGAAGTCCCAGGTCACCTTGGCAAGAATAACAAACTCAACAGGAGTACAAGAGAGGTAGAGAAAAACCAAGCGTCTTCTAATATTAAAAAAATTACTTCAAATCAAATCATAGAATCATAGAATGGTTCGAGTTGGAATAGACCTTAAAGATCATCTATTTCCAACCCTCTTGCCATTGGCAGGGATACCTCTCACTAACTCAGGCTGCCCAAGGCTCCATCCAACCTGGCCTTGGAAACTTCCAGGGATGGGGCATCCACAACATCTCTGGGCAACCTATTACAGTATCTCACCACCCTCCTTGTGAAGAAGTTCCTCCTTATGTCTAGTCTAAATCTGCCCCCCTCCAATTTATAGCCATTAAAGGCAGACTATTATCCGTCCAGGACATGGACCCTTGCAGCTGCACCAGTTACCACAGGGAGCTGCTGTTCTTGCAGCAGGAGTGTAAGGTAATGTGGCCCACTGCACCTACTTACTTCAGAAAACCAGGCTGGTAGGAGACAATCCCAGCCTGAGGAGGCAGTTCAGGGCTACCCTCAATGTTTTAGGTTGCTGGGGTTCACACGGAGTTCTCAAACCACGTCAATACAGTCTTCCGATCTTCCACACAAACCAAGGAGAAGGTAAAACAGGTTTTGGCCCTCATTCTGCCTTACCCCTTCTGAAATACCTCAGTTGAGTCAGAATGAGTCACCATGCCTCTACCCACTCATATGTTAAAAAAAGAAAGAACAGATATTATTCTGTTCTGTGTAGAGTTTAAGTACAGTTCAATATTTTCAAGTTCTGAGGAATCAGAAAAAAAAAGCATCAACTAGCAACAGAGTAAATATTGGAATAAAAGCAAGGCTGGAATAAGACCAAAGACATGAAGAGCAGGTTTGTACAACCCCAAAGCACTCCTTCTGCCAATGCTGCCCTGACTGGTGTGCTCCAGCTCTTTTTTGGAGACTGCCCATATGCATGACAAACTAAGGATATTCCTAAAGAAACCACACAGTAGTAGTCGTAAAGAACAAAAAGGATTTGGTCCTAACTGTCCCCTATTCCCAACAAGATCAGCAGCAGTAATTTCAGGTGGCAAGAGCATGAGCTGGATTTAAGCGACCAGACCATGGCAGAAATGGACAGAATCAGCATATTCTCTATAGACTAGCAGAATTAACTGAACAGACTAGTTTTTACTACTGTCTTTAAGAGTAGTGATTAGCAGAAACGGATAGAGTTAGGACCCAGAAAGCAACTCAAGAAAGATTATCAAACCACTGTTGATCAGAGCAACCAGAAAATGTTACCTAAGCATCTGCAACTTCTGAGGAGAAAGAGTGACTACACAAGGTCCTAAACACTCAGCAACTGCCATGGGTAACAGAAATACTAAGGAGAAGATGAACAAAACCTGGGAAGGCATCAAGTGATGACTGGCAGGAAATTTGAGCAGAACATGAGCAAAATACTACATGAAGTGGGCTAGGAACTACTGCATGACTGTAAAGCTTATTTGTAGCATCTGCTTTTGCTGATTAGGTAGGAAAAAAAAATCAGCATTGTGATCATCTGGCTAAAGTTGTAAATTTTACTATGTCTGAAATAAATACATATTTTAAGACCCAGTTGCTATAATCAGAGATACTTTTGTGATACAGCAGAACTCCAGAAAACAGGGTGAATCAAGTACAATCTGAAAGGCCAGCTATCAAAAACAAATTAAAATTTCTAAATGCATTATTGAAAAAGAAGTATTTTAAAAAAATGTATATACTTAAGGAAATCCCATTTATTTTGGCCCCACAAAACTGTATTTAAATATGATTTTGCCCCTATATTTGTATTCACACCCCACAGGAAACTTAAAACACAGCCTTTGCTCCTACTTATTGAAGAAGGCAGAAAGCTGCGAACATACTTCTCTTAGCCCTGGGTCATGGCAGCTTTACCACTTCAGAAAAGGAAAGGACTCTGGAGAGAGACTCACATGGAGAAAAGTTTTTTGGATAAAAAGAAAGCAAAGGAGAACATGGATCCTAACAGCAATACAGTTTCTCATGGGAAACTTGAGACAGGGAAGAGACAGATGAGAGGAGGTGGACAAGTTAACGGGAACCATCCTACAATTTGTCTGGAAATGCTTAGAAAACGAGACAATCAGAAAAACAAACAAGCAACACAAGATCCCAAAACAATGTGTTAAGCCTAGTCAATCATGCAAGACCAAACACATAAGGGTGGAAGGGATTGAGACAGAGTTATGTTCCCTCATGAAGGCAGAGATCTTTCTGAACAAGAGGTGACACAACTTCTTTGGACATCTTCCTCAAACAGGAGAAGGAAACCCACCAAGGGGGTGGCTTGGGCACACTCTGAGAGCCTGTAGGCACTGGCCTGATCTCTATTCTTTTATGACTTCCAGGGTTGCCAGAGGAGGAAATAGCACCCACACTACCGAGAGGGGATAGCACCAAGGAAGCAATAGAAGAAAGTGGAGTCTGGCATTGTCAAACAGTTTGAGGACAAGAGCTTTACTCAGCACTACATGGGTTAAGCCCCACACAGCCTACACAAGGAAACCATTCTGCTTATACCCTAGATGGCTGAAAACTTGCTCATATTGCCCTGGAGAGGTGAATCAGGCAGAGAGAAACTCTGGCAGGCAACATGAGGAAAGAGCATTGCAGCCAGAATTCCCAACACAAGAAAGCACAATTCAGGCAGATAAGAGAGGGCATGGCATTACAAGCTGTTCTATCAAGAGCAACCATCTGAGAGTCCATCTAGCATAAGTTACCAGGTGTGCTGTGAATATCCTAAGTGAGTTCACATAGCTTTTTTTTTTTTTTTGATGCACCGGGCACGTACTGGGGAAACAACAGCATTTCTGTTTTACCGGCTCAGGTTGTAACTGCTTGGTATAGTGCTTCTTGCTGTGCAGTTGCCCTGCCTCTGGGCTTAGTGCCATAACTCAGCACTAATGGCTTCAAGCAGAGAACTTCCACAAGAGCTGAGAAGGAATCTGTGACCCAAAAGACATTACAATCTCCTCAAAACATGATGTGAGGCACTGAAGACAACGTAGACAAAGTCCAACTACTCAGAAACCTTCTTCCCTCAAAGCTTTGGAAAGGGCAGCACAGACTTATAAACCCATCACTATCACAGTGGCTGCATCAGAGATCACCTTTACTGGAAAGCCCTAGAACTCCTAAGCCCAGAGAAAAGGAGACATGAGACATGCGTTCAGCCACTCTTCCCAAACATTGTGCCTGGCTCAGGGACAAATAACCTGGGCAAACATAACTAGACAAAAAATAAGCAAAAAATGTTGTCTGTCACCATCTGTCATTCCTCCCAACATTACCATAGATCTCAGGAAGGCAAAATATTGGATCTTTCCAGGCACATAAGAGGAGCAGAGGACCATGTGCTGTGCATAGATAGCTGGGAGGTAGCAAAGGCAAACAAGTTCAGCTTCAGGGTTTGGGAGAAATGAACATGACCAAATTTGACTTAAGTTACAGGACAAGGTCACATATCGTGGCTCTCACTAGCTGAGAAACCCAGCTCATATCCTCTCAGATATCAACAACAGAACTGAATGCAATATGCCTCAGGGCAAAGAGGTCCCCAGGCTGCCTCTGAAGTCTAGATTATTAAATGAGCCAGAAATCATGGTTCTTACTCACTTGGCTTTCTTAAATACTAATAGCTATTAGTATATCATTGTTCATCTGAGAAACAATAACTCCAGGACTATCAAAGTCCTCATGAGGAGCACTTGCCTTTTCCATTGAGAGTTAGTCTTTGAGGAGTCTTTGAAAGTTACCTTTGTAAAGCTTCAGAATACATTAAAAAGAAATGAAAACCTGGCTACTACATCCAACTTCCATGATATAAACTTGCTATCTCTCTGCTTTTACCAGCAGAAGTATCCAGGAGCCACGTGCCTGCAGTCAGTGTATAACACATGCCCCAGTCACACTCACTCATTTCTGTGCAGCTGTGATATCTGCCCCATGCTCATTCCCAAATACACAACTCATTTAAAAAATTGTTCCTCAATACCTGCTTTATACATACTAGTGTATTTCCAAAGGATTTTTTTAGGTTTTCTCATTCCCATAGGCACTTAGTAGTTGCTGAAATAGTTAAACATTGACCATAGCTTTTATTATGTTCTTAAAGATTCTGTTGAGTAAGATGACAAGCTATGAAAATGCGTGCATGATAAAACTGCCCTCTAGTGGGAAAATACCAGTCACATCTACAGCCAATGTAATAGGAGGTTTTGGGGGTCCACAGTACATTACTGAGCCTCAGGGGGTGGATAAGAGAGCAGTCCCATCCTTTCAGAGTACTCTGCGTCTGGCTTGGCTGAGACTGCAGCTGGGGTGGCCTGTGAGGGGCTGTCTGCTGCATTCCCAGCAGAGGTAACACTGCTTTAGCTTTTTTAGCCAGGTCACCATGGCCTGCAGAGAACATCCTCTGTCAGCTAGTACTACTCTACTAGTTGGGGAATAAAAGACTTACTGAAAGCAAACTGAAAACAGATGAGATATCAACTGGCAGACAACTTAGCATTATTCAAAAGACTTACATTCACACGATGCCAGCACTTGGCCAGCACCAGGGCTGAATGTCTAACAGCAGTGAAAGCTGAAGCCCTAAAGACTACAGAAGTATCCCCAGTGGTGCCATCGTGCTATATCAAAAAGCTGAATACACGCACAAGCCCTACACTCCTCCTGCCACACACAGACATTCCAGCACCTTAAAGGGGTTCAAAATATTATCTGTTTTTGCAGCACAAAAAGTGGTTTGGGATTTTTAGAACAGCATCTCCTTTACTGGAGGAATGATGTGACAACTAGGCTTCAGTAGGTCTATAAGAAGGAGAAATCAGAAGAAAATGAAGTCCAGGTAACTGTATGTCTTGGCAGTGAAAACTCATTTCAAAGAGGCTGGAAACAGGAATAGAGAAATTACAGCACAGGAACTGATTGCACAAGGTTTATTATGTCAGCTCCCCGCTGCCAAATGTACTTCGATCATCATTAATTTTCAGAGCAAAAATGTTGAATTTTGGAGTAACTACACTGTACTTTTCAAGGATGAAGTCTCTTTCTCTGTTCAGAAACACAGTCTGCCAGGCTAGATTCATGAAACACTCTCAAATCAACTTCCCTACACCCATGAAAGCACACACCCAGGGATCCCCACACCCCCTAGCTGTATCCAACTCACTCCTCTCATTTCTGCCTCAGACTTGTGGGCCAGCCACATGGAGAGATGTGGCAGTCCTCTTTAGTCCATGGAGATGTCCTTAAGCTTATACCTAGCTTTTTGTTAACAAAACCTCACGCTGAAAGAATTTACCATAGTCATTAGTTCCAGCGTCATTCACTGATGTGACTTTCTCAGGCTCCCCAGCTGTGCTCCCAGCCAAATGACTCCAGAGATTACCCAGTTGGTCTTCCTCCAATAGTCCCACCCAGCCTTTCTCACAGCCACAGACAAAAGCTTCTCCTTGTAGGGCTCATTATTTATCACCTTCCAAAAAAGTTATTTCTAGCACTAATTACTCAATGTAGTCAAGACCTTTGTGTCTTTCTACCTTTCTGAAATAAGGAAAGCAGTAATACATCACTCTGTCCTTTCCATTCTCATTTGCTCTCTCTACAAAAAGAGACAGTGCTCACCTTGCACTCTCTCTTGTCACAGATTAAGAGGTGCAACAGATGGCTTCCCTGAAGTACTGCCTGTCCCCAAGGAGAAAGATTCAGTCACTGCACCCTTACAAACAGTAAGAAGCCAGCTAGCTATACTGTGCTCTCTTGGCTGGATGTCACACCTCTATCTTGAAAAAGCAAATATATCCACATCCATACCCTGTGCTTGCAGCGCAACCACAATGCGACGTGTAAGCCTGTGGCAGGGGCCCAGAGTAAGATGGGGAACTTCCAGCCTTTGCAGTCAAGTCTATCAAACATGCTTTACACAGGATCATTCAGTAACCTCTGTTGTCTAATACCATTCAACAAGCTTTCCAACAAGACCATATCCAGCCAACAAAGGTAAAAAAGGGATGAAATGGGTGCAGCATCTAAAAATGGGTTTCTCTGGGATAGTGTGAGATTGCAGCATCATTTCCTCCCTCCTTGTGCAGGGATGCATGTAGAAATGCAAGTGTGTTCCTGGCAACGTGAGTCAGCCCAGTCATTCCTGCTGTCATTAGACTCTGTATTTAAACTCCGACCTCACGTTTAAATGTAATCACCACAATAATGTCACACTAGTCCCTCCAGTCCCATCTGCCTGTAAACCAAAGTGAGCGGAGCTCAGTCCACCACATGCCCTGGTCCTTCAGGCATCTTGAAGGAAGATCTTCCTGTGGCTCAGGGCACCAACAAGGTGGTATTTGCTGATTGGTCACCCCTTAACAAAGATCCCAGCTTGGACTCCACTTATTGTTGCTACCCCACAAGATCCGAGGGCTCTGGCCAAGATACCACACAGACTTAAAGGCCTTCCAACAGAATTTGAGTCCTGAGCAAGACCACCTCCTCACCATGGTTTTTTCACGCAGCATTAGGCCAAGTAGATAAAGAGCCACCATAACTCTTTCGCATGAGCAAGCTGTGGATTTTATCCTACAAGGAGGAAGCACACATGACTGTGCTAATATGCTTGCAAATGTGGCTCTCCTACCTTGAGCTCAAGCAGCCACTGAATCAAAGTGCCTACAGAGAGACTAGTTCCATTCTGATTGAACCTTGCAGATGAATCTGGTATTCTGCAGGCTAATTCAAAGTTTTCTTTTTTCCCCCTCTCCCAAACTTATACATATTTACCCTCTTCTGCTTTTAGAAATACAACTGTAGGTTGTGCCAGTAGTTCCTCATTCATGCAGCTGGAGGGGCACGGGCTGTTAGTGTTAGTCTTAAAAGAGAAAATCATTAACAATCTGATTTGGACAATTTTTCAGTGTTTTACTCCAGACCTTTAGGTCAGTCACTTCCATAGGCCACTATGTTAAACTTTAACGAAGTGGAATCAGTTCAGCACATTTTTAGGATGTTATGTTTACTTTTCCAAGATGGGATTGTTCCCTATCTTGCATCCCATGGTTTTCTCTGTTCCTGATGACAAGAGAGCCCTTTGGGAGCAATGTAGAAATGGCCTCAAAGTTAATTCAAAACAGAATATGATCAAACTACACTAGACAATTTGAGCATTCAGATATGAAAGATTTTTGTCTCAAGCCATTTGCTACAGCTGTAGAAACAGCTAGTTTCACAGGATGATACTGCAAGGTCAATAACGCTTTCTCATTTGAGCATTTATTTTTCTGATAGGTATAAAACTATTGTTCTTCAGGGACATCAAAGAGCCCTAAAGTCTATGCAAGTACTGCCCTGTTTATCTTGTGCTCTTAGGAGTAACTTCTGCTCTACAGGATCTAGGGTTAAAACTTTCATCCAAAGTGGCATGCCAAAGTTCCACAAGGAAAAAAGCTTGCATACAGGAAGATGTGCAAACTAAAGCCTCCACTCCTTCTTCATCTCAGACATTATTCCTCTACTATGAACTTCAAAATTACATTGACGACCAAGTTAAGACTTCAGCCTAGATTTTGTCCCCACATTTGTGATTTTAGAAAAAGTTTTGGATTAAGATATTTCAGGTTTTATTCTTACATATTTCTGCAATTAAATTCTAAAAGCATTTGCCTGATCCACAGGGGAGTAGTATACTTTGCAATATGAGGATTTCAGAATACAGGGTTTTCTTTTTTCCAACAGTGAAGACAGAGTAATCTGACATTATTTCTTGTTAGAGACTTGTGTTTTGCCAAAGCTGTTAGTCTCAAACTATGACCTAGAAGCATTCCATCCAATGAACACATCTCAACTGAAATGAAGTCCAGAGAAGAGCAACAAAGCTGGTGAAAGGGCTGGAGAACAGACCTTATGAGGAGCGGCTGAGAGAGCTGGGGTTGTTTAGCCTGGAGAAGAGGAGGCTGAGGGGAGACCTCATTGCTCTCTACAACTACCTGAAAGGACGTTGTAGAGAGGAGGGTGCTGGCCTCTTCTCCCAAGTGACAGGGGGCAGGACAAGAGGGAATGGCCTCAAGCTCCACCAGGGGAAGTTTAGGCTGGACGTTAGGAAAAAATTCTTTACAGAAAGGGTCATTGGGCACTGGAACAGGCTGCCCAGGGAGGTGGTTGAGTCACCTTCCCTGGAGGTGTTTAAGGCACAGGTGGATGAGGTGCTGAGGGATATGGTTTAGTGTTTGATGGGAACGGTTGGACTCGATGATCCGGTGGGTCTCTTCCAACCTGGTTATTCTGTGATTCTATGAATTCTTAGTTACTAAATAAACTGGACTAAACCTATTTACTACGTTGACTTGAAGAGAAGAAGTGTTACCAGCAGTTCTTCACTTAACAGACACCCTAGGTGAGCTCCCATCCACCCCACCGCCCAAGTCCAAAAGGTCTGCACGGAGACTGAGAGGAGAGTAAGCACCAAGTGTCTGTGGGGATTCACCAAAACTCTTCTGGACCCAGCAGTCATTTTTCCACTTGGAAATGCTGCATCCCCTTGCCCAAAGGCAGAATTTGCCAAGGGATACAGGACAACATAGACACCCAGAGGATGCAACTAAATCATAGAATCATTAGGTTGGAAAAGACTTTAGAGATCATCAACTCCAACCACACCTGTCTACTACTAAATAATGTCCCCAAGCACCTACTAGGAGAAATCTGGCTGGAGAGCTGCCTGGAGGAGAAAGACCTGGGGGTGTTGGCTGACAGCCGACTGAACACGAGCCAGCAGTGTGCCCAGGTGGCCAAGAAGGCCAATGGCGTCTTGGCTTCTATCAGAAACGGTGTAACCAGCAGGTCCAGGGAAGTTATTCTCTGTACTCAGCACTGGTGAGACCACTCCTTGAGTACTGTGCTCAGTTCTGGGCCCCTCACCACAAGAAGGATGTTGAGGCTCTGGAGCGAGTCCAGAGAAGAGCAACGAAGCTGGGGAGGGGGCTGGAGAACAGGCCTTATGAGGAACAGCTGAGAGAGCTGGGGTTGTTTAGCCTGGAGAAGAGCAGGCTGAGGGGAGACCTCATTGCTGTCTACAAGGACCTGAAAGGAGGTTGTGGATAGGAGGGAGCTGGGCTCTTCTCCCAAGTGACAGGGAACAGGACAAGAGGGAATGGCCTCAAGCTCCGCCAGGGGAGGTTTAGGCTGAACATTAGGAAAAAATTTTTCACAGAAAGGGTCATTGGGCACGTATTTCTAATACAAATGAGCAGTGGACTAGAAGAAAGTAAAACCACAGACTTCATTGAGACTCCAGTGCCAGCTCAGCTCTAAGTCATTTTGAAACTGCCCCGTACCACAGAGTGGGCAAAACAGCTTGATCTACCCTATCTGAGCAATGCACTATCTTCTTTAGATATTAGTGTTCACTGACTTGGGCATCACCATTGCATGTCAAGCTTGCCTTTATCACTTGCCTTTTCTCCCTGTAACATCAACGTGTGGCAAATCTTGAATACCATGACAGGGAAATGGTTGAGGGGAAGCAGTCAACAACACTGTTTACTTTTGTGTGTCTGAGTCTCAATCATCTCTCTGGAAGCTATACCTGAAAGCAGGGCAGGGAAGACCAGAGGAGGGGCTGCCAAGGGGACTGAGAGCCCTATCAGGTGCATGGTCCAGGAGGTGAACCGCACGTACTGAAAATACACTGACAGAAGGAAGCTTACTTTAAAAGGGAGAGTACTTGGTCTTCCCTGGGATTTTTAATCACACTGTGGTGGCTGAGTAGAAAGGAGGACTTCAAACAGCAACAAAACGTAATAATAAACATGCTTTTATTCAGAACCTGATGAGTTGTAAGTCAACCTCCCATTGCTGCTTTGCCTGGTGGTGCCCTTGAGCATCCACACCAAAGCGAAGAGCTCCCCCTCCCAACTCTCTGCCCTGTAACAGAGAAAGGCAACAGATGAGGGCATCTCTTGTCTTTCCTTCTGGCAGAAGTGCTGCCACCAGTAGTAAGGCACAGTGTTCACTGATTCCATGTCACCAATATCAGTCAATAGGAATAGACAGCAGCAGGTCAAATGCATCAACAGAAAAACAGTGAACAAAGATACCAGCGCTTAACCTAAAGTCATTGCCACGCAAATGATAGCATATGTGTACACAGACCAGTGAGTGGGACCAGTAAGAGGATGCAATAATTCAGAGTAAGAAAGCATAAGTCAAGCTAAGCATGTCACTCAGAACAACTACGCAGGAATAATTTGTGTCAAGCAAAAGTGAGGTTTCAGGGCATGTAAATTCTGAAACTGTCGGAGTAAGGGAACTGAAAAGACAATATAATTTTGTTCCCCACACATTGAGTCTCCTCTGTAAAAAGTTTGACAGAGCAGCAAAACAAAGGTGTTTTTTTCATGGTCTTGGAGCAGATTTTAAGAACAAGTATTTGTTCATTTAGAGTTGTTATGCAAGCCCCAGGCACTATTCCAGTCTGACTAAAGCACGTGCATCTCACATGAATAGCTTCATTTGTTCACTGAATTGGGACAGGTCCTGGAAGGAAGAAGGGGGTTCAGCAACATGAGTTTCCAAGGTTAGGTGGACTTTTTTTTTTTTCTTCTTTTTGAGAATCTATATGAGGACACAAAGCTGTGGCAAGGATTGAATGATTCTCTCTCCTAAAACATACTGACCACTAGTGATAGCATGCAATTAATAGCTCATTAGCAGAGAAGTGGGGTTGTCTCAAAGTAACCTGCGCAAAGCATTCCCTCTCTTTCAAGGAAAAGGAAGGAACATCACCTATTTATCACCTGACACAAGAAGGGGAGAAAGTGATGCATCCTTATCCACTCCTGCCACATATCTGAACAGCTGCCTCCTCCCTCATTTTCCCAAGCACCTACCAAAAATAAGAACACCCTAGATAAAAAATCCTGGTAGCACAAGTAACCATGAAGCCTTGCCTGATACTTGAAACTACAATGATACTCTGCTTTGGAGTCATGTGGCCCTGTGAGAGCTCTCAGTCTCATCAGAGATAAAACAGTGACCACTCTTGGAGGTCGCTCAAAATAAAAATTAATGTTATTCAGGGGAGGGAGGGATTTGGTTTAAGACAAGTTGTACCAATTAGGAATACATGTCACCAGCTGACAGTCCACAAGCTTTAAGATGCAGCAATTGCACATCCACCTTCAAAACTAACCACCTAACAGAGTGCAGGCATCACTGCCTCTCAATCCCTCTGGAAGGGATTCTTCATTTTTTTCTGGGAGATTTCCCTTGAAAGTATACTTGGAAGTCTACTACAAATGCTTTCAGCAACATTTTCAGAAGTCATTAGCTCATAAGAAAAGTTCAATTTCCACTTGTCTCTGCTGGAGACACCACAGTGAATCTGATTTTCAGAAGAGTCAGAACTGTTTGGAAATATGCTGTTTCAAAGGTTCTCACTTAGACACCCACCATCATATATGTCTAAGCAGCTCCTCCTGTATCACTGCAATAAAGATTAGGTAATAGCACAGACCACACTGGGAAAAATCAACCATAAGTACTACAGCCCTAAACACTCGCTAAATTCAGAAGTAACTTATGCATACCTGCAGTAAAGCGCAGACTTAACTGTTTTGCTGGACTTGTGTGTTGTGGCCCAATGCAATAAGGAACGTGCCCAGAAATGATCATTATAATGTCTTGGTCTTGTATTCTGCTTAATATAAACAGAGAATTTCACCAAGCACTTCCTGCATTACACCTTCTCACAGGAATTCCTTCTCCATTTGCAAGTGAGTTTTGCCATCTGAATTTTAATGCCACTTAACAATACTAGCATCAAGATGAGACAATCCCTACATTCTTGTCGTTCTTCTGCTGCATCAAGGCAGTAACCAGATCATCAGACAGGTGCAGTGTCCAGGAAGGAACTCAAGAACATGCTCTTCCCTGTTCATAGTTCATGCATTCACATGCACATCACACATACCTGCAGCATCCTCCACATGCTTGGGCTGCCCCCTTTCCTAACCTGATGGCAGGAAAAAGAATGGCTCAGCATCCCCTGCACAAGCAGTCAGTTATGGTAGAGCTAGAAAATAACCATTACACCTCTTTCAGAGATGTGCATGCATGCCCCAGCCCCATGCATCAGTGATGTCTAGGCATTCCCTGAGAAGGAAAAATGCTACACCTTCCAAAGCAGAGGTGCAGTGTAAAGAGTTTGCCAGACAAACATGCAAATATCAGATGAAACCAGTCCCTCACTGTGGTACCCTGACCCAACTCCAAACTTACTTCCTTTTGCTTCAGGTTCACCACCACCAAAGAGTCCTCTGCTTCTGGGAAGGGGCACAGTGCCAGCAGTGAATACACTGTAAGGGTTAAGCATATGGCAAAACATTCATATTCTTCTTACCAGGCTGCTCCCTTGTTCCCAGCTGTTTGCTGCCTGTGAATAGTTACTAGCAATGGAGAACTTCACAGAAAGATGTACTGCTCATAGACTAAATTGGCCATCTAGAAATGCAGTGTAATTTAACTGCTCTCTCCCTGCCTTTTCTCCTACTACATTTTCTTTCTACTAATTACCAGCCCCTTTCCTGCTCCTTTTCTTTCCAAATCATGGACAGATTCTGGCATTTGGACAGCATAAGTTTGGCAGCTCCTTTAAGGAGGTCAGACACATAGCCAGAAAGAAGCAAAGCAGTTCTAGGTAACAATTTGCAGACCTGCCTTGGGTTCCACATTTTCTTCAGCAGTGTTGCTGCTCCTCATTACTCCCTTGTCTCCCCTTACAAGCAACAGGTGTCTCTCCCTATGTAGTTCCTCTATGGCCCATCTCAACTATCCTAATCCCCAGGCTCCCCCCAAGCTGTGTCTTCCCTACCTAGCTCTTCCCTCCAACGAAAAAAGAGGGGGGCAAAATAAAAAATCTTTATCACATGCTAGCTAAGCTACTCCTGCCTCTCAACTCTAGCCCCAGCATTTAGCAGGCTCTCCGTGTTTTCTACCTTTCTGCTTATTAGTCTCCCAAAATTTCTGAAGCTTCTTTCATCCACCACCTTCCTCCAAAGCAATACTGGCCTTCCTTCAATCTAGGAAGCGCTGCTAAGCTACGTACCAAGATTAATGATAACCTGCAATACTTCTAGACAAAACCAACCCAATTACATGGGAGCGATGGGCTGGATCCCCAGATACTCCATATCAAACAGGCATCGATAAATGGCATGAAGCTGTGTTCATCTGTGCCAGTGAAGCTGGGCTCACTGTAAGTCCAGCTGGCAAGAAAATAATAATAAATTTTAAACATAAGTTTCCCTATCTCACTTTGAGATGCTTGAAGGATAACTGCTTAAAAGCTGCTGCTGCTGCATCATGACTGCAGTCTGGGGAAGTTTCATCTTGCGTACTGAAATGGGCATCCACAGTGGGCAGGACTGTACCAGCACACATATGGCAGGTCCCAGGGAAGTTTCCTATGACCACATAGGCCCTTTCAGTAGGGAGTCCACCAAGTTGTTGAGCACATTAGTTACAAGGTTACCTTGCAAACCCAAAACCTAATAAAAATCCTTCCTTTTCAGACATCAATTCCACAGGTCACTCTTCTCAACCTGCTTTACAGATGTCAAACCATAGCTGCTTGATGAAAAGGTGTTTATTCTGCCTGTCCAGGATGGAAGTCTTAGGATGTAGTGCAGAGTTTGCAACAGAGGAGACAACCTTTTTGTCCTTCACCTGCATTGACATCATAGCACTCCTAAGCAATTCCTGCATTCCTGAAAATTTTATTCTAACTGGAAGGAGCCTGGCAAAGTGGGCTAACAATTGTTTTGGACTTTCAGAGAAGACTACAGCAAAACTCATGCAAGAATGCTGCCAGTAAACAGCCAGATAATTCCAGTTCAAGTACTGCTATAGGGACCTAACCTGTATAGCATTCCAACAGGTCCAGAACAATTCTTTTTGCATGGGTGTGAGTGGCAACACCACACATAGAATGCCAGAGAAGCAGGGGCTTGTGTTGTGCAAGAGGTGGATGGAAACCCAGCAGATACCTGTCTGGCATTTGAAGGTCTACACATCTGTGGTTAATTCTGCACAGGGCTGAATCTTACTAGTTCTTGCAGCTCATTTCATCCCATGTCAGCCTTTGCACAAAATCAAGATTACACAGAACGACGCTGTCATTTCAGCTTGAATGCCTAGTAAGGACACAAAGCCTTCTGCTTTTGAGACTTAAGCTCAACTTTCAGTTCATTTATTACCACTTAGATCACTTAAAGACCACGCAGCTGCTCAAGCTAGTCTTGGATTGTGGAGCAGTAAGGCAGCCACAACCTTCAAAAGACAACACAGCACTTCCCTGAGTAGATGATGTTGACCACTTCTTTGTTCTAGATACTCAGGGGTTTGTGAGTTTTTTGTTTTTGCTTTATTAACTGCAGTGTAAGAAATTCAGGTAAGATATGAGAAACAGCTATAAAAAAAAAAGCAAGCACAAAATGTCCTTTGAAAGGGAAGAAGATTTCTAGCTAAATAGCAGCACTTGGATGCAGATTTACATGGCAGATTTACCCATCATATGTCCACATCTCTTGTCTAACTACTGCTGGGTTGCCTATGGACACGCCACCACCAATGTCACAGAGGAAAAGGTCTTGGCAAGGTGAAAAGGACAATGTAAGATTTACTGCAGAATAAGGGTATTGAGGTCGCTATATCAAGGGATTAAAACTGAAACCCTGCATGACATCTAGACCTCCTCCAAGGGAAAGTACAACAAAAAGCAATCTCCCTGCAGAAGAACAGTTTCCCTAAGGTTTCTTTCCCTTTTCTCTTAGACAATTTGTTGTAGCCAGTGATGAAGGTGATAACCTGGGGTACCCAAGGCATGTGCCTGATTCAGTCCAGACAGATACATATAGATCTCTTCTTCTGCTCTGACAGTAATAGAATTGACAGAAGTATTTTCCATTGTCCTTGCACCTTCCAGCTAATATTCTAAAAATGCATTACAAGCTTTTAATAACCACCACCCCCTCCTCTATCCAGGTAGAATGAACGCATTTTAGCAGCTTGTAAACAGAGATGGAAAAAATTACTTGGACCAGACCCCACTAGCAAAACTATAGGAAAAGAAACCCAGTTTCATTTAAGTCCAGCAGCCTAAAATCGTCAGAACAACAGCCAGCCTCATTCGCAGCTGGCGTCTTTGACTTCATACTCTACTGTAATGCACAGGTCATAGAGATCCCTCTGGATCAGCAGTGGGAACATGCCCACAAGCTGGATGCTGGAAGTCTGCACTGCACACACTACTCAATCCCTACAAGATGCAAATTCCTGAAGAGTTATAGGACTTTCCCTCAGGTACTGGACACTATTTGCATCAAAATGAAGTGGATAGGAGTTCAATGACCAGGTGTAGCAGGCTGCCACACACAATGTGTTACATAGTATGGGCACACTTGCCTGTAAACAATGGGTGAATGATGGTGAGCCTTACACATCTACCTGAAAGGAGGTTGTAGAGAGGTGGGTGCTGGCCTTTTCTCCCAGATGACAGGTGATAGGATGAGGGGCAATGGCCTCAAGCTGCACCAGGGGAGGTTCAGACTGGACATCAGGAAAAAGTTTTTCACAGAAATGGTCATCAGTCACTGGAACGGGCTGCCCAGGGAGGTGGCTGAGTCACCATCCCTGAAGGTATTTAAAACACAGGTAGACAAGATACTCAAGGACATGGTTTAGTGGCAGACAGGAATGGTTGGACTCTATGATCCAAGAGGTCTTTTCCAACCTAGTGATTCTATGATCTTCTCATGCTACAATAAAATGTGAAGGGAAGAAAAAGTGAAATATCTCCCCGACACCATCACTTCAAAAATCTTGTTGCCCACTTCATCACTGCTGACACTGCCACATGATGTTGCTCCCTAAGAAGCAGCCAAACCCAGAGTATTTTTTTACGTTGCTAGACTTCCTATGCTAAGGAGTTGATGCAGCTGCACCTATTTTCCTGCTGACTCACTGCATCTCACATCACAGTGGGAAGAATCCTTGCTGTTGGAGCAGCATACATGCCTCTTGATACCATAAATGCAGCCAAAGAGCAAGCGTTACTACTAGGGGCACAAAACAGGGATTTTACACAGCCACAAAGAAGAAAGGAAGTTCAGTAAATCTACCATTCAAATAAAAGGAAAATTACCATGACAAAGGTCAAACATTACTGCTTCATTTATTTTTTTCCCCTACTCCTCCATCCCAGGTCCTGCCTCCCCACTTCCTGCCTCTCCTCCCCCATGTAGCACCTCAGCTAACACAACCAGTCATGGTTACAAGCAGATTAAAACCCATAATTGTTCCCATCTGCATTAGTAGAAGCCAGCAACAGATTCTGCATAAAATATGTGATTGCTAAAATGGAAA
Organism: Phaenicophaeus curvirostris; assembly: GCF_032191515.1. Taxonomy (NCBI): domain Eukaryota; kingdom Metazoa; phylum Chordata; class Aves; order Cuculiformes; family Cuculidae; genus Phaenicophaeus; species Phaenicophaeus curvirostris. Next base: position 10,692,726 of record NC_091399.1, on the reverse strand, counting down.
GAAACACTAGACCCAGGTTTAAGTAGAGATGCACATAAATGTGGCTAGGATGCCAAAGTAATAAGCAAAATTAAGAGGCTGCAGCTCAAGTTAAGGAGCTCACAGTTTAGACAAGAGAGGACCACTGAAAAGTTCCCTATCTATGTCTGTTTCATTGCATTAGGACAGGCAAATTTGGACATGAAAAGCTGCTCTCCCCTTCCTCACAATCAAATTAGCCCCGTGGCACAGGTCAACAGAGACTCCCTGCCATCTGTAGCTGCTACAACCATCTCTTACAATTTACCACGTGTGTTCACTCTTAGCTGTGTGCAATTCCCCTCTGCTGTAAGCCAATAAGCTAGGAGGAGGACAAAGAAAAACTGACCATGGAGAAGACGGAAGTGCCTGATGAAACGCTGTAAGACAGGTGAAACTTTAAGATCTCTTTCCTATGGCCACATTAAAGACAGGTGTTGAAGCCACTGCTGCCAACTGTAGAACAGCTTCTCTCAATAGCTCTGTTAGTGTTTCCCCAGTTTTGGTAGTATTTCCTGGGAAATCCCTGTGCTTATCTAAAGAAAAATAAATACTGTGGCAAAGGCAGGGAATTCTGAAATGCTAATGCTGACCACTCAGCTAGACCACTGTCCACATTAGGCCTGGCAGGCTACCCATGTGCCACAGTAGGCTATCTGTGAAAAAAACTGCTCAGACTTCAAATTGCTACAGCTGTCTTATCTCCTAAACACTGACTTCAGAAGAAAGCCAGTCAGTTTGAGTGCCCTGCTTTCTGTGGCTTCATCTTGGAGGTCACCCCTTGGAGGTCTACCAGAATGCAAGACAATATGTAGTCCACTTATGTCAAATAACAAAGAGTTACTCCATACTGAGGTTCAAACAAGAATGTGAAGAATTGTCTTCTTGCTTAGAAGAGGAGAAAGTACACAACTTTCAGAATGACTGTAGCTCCTGTTCACAACGTGGCCCTTACCAAATGCAAACCACAGTGCTTAAAGGCATCACAGTGAGCAATTCAGGCAAGTAGTAACAGATCTGATACCATGCTAAATGAGTAGGCATCACAAAGGTACAAAAAAGAGCAAGAGGCCAAAACATAGATAATCAGTGGGAATTCACAGATTACTGTATATGACACTACCAAACCATTAAGGTTGGGAAATATGGTAGCATAAGTGTGGTCTTAGAATAATTTTTTTTTTTAAATTTACAGTCAGATGGCTGAGTTCAAACACCTTTAATGACATTATCTCATTTTATGCTATATTAGTACAGGCTGTCCAATTTTTTCACTAGGCTACAGTTTTATGATTTAATCAAAGCTTTTCGTCCAGAAAATGACAAAACTTGTCTAATTTCTTCTTTAAGCAAAATATGTTTGTTATATCTCTTGATATTTAAGCTACTAAATTATTTTTTTTAAAGAATGCCAAAAGTTAAAAAACTGCATTTGGGAAAAGCTGGGAGAACTACAAAAAGCTCACCCCACTAAGAATGCATCCTTTGGAGCTTTGTCAAACAACCATGTGCTAGACATTTCCAAATTTTAATTTTCTCCTCCACCTGCTATAATCCTCTGTCCAAACCATGCATAAAGCCATAAGGGAGAATAATATCTGACGCTTTCTAATATTTGTCGCACATCACTTTTCATCTGTCTCTCCACCAGGGTGAATGTGGAGGCTCACTGAGCTCTTTATGCAATGAATTCTCCTCCATAGAGCTAGTACTCCAAATACGCACCAAGAATCAGTGCCCTAAATAAAATGTGAGAGAAACTGATTTCCACTAATGAATCACAGGAGAAGCTACATCAAAAGTAGGTGAGTAAAAGAAAGTTTAACAGAATATAGAAGAATTAAAGTGCCAGAATACCACACAGCACTATTTAGCAATGGTTATGAGATGAAAAATTGGCCATTGGAGGCCATGGCCCCCCCCAGTAGGCATGACCCAGCACTGGATGGGGCTTGCTAGGTCTCACTATTTGTGAAGTTTTTGATAGGCAGGTCAGAAAGGAAAGAAATGGTTTACCATTTTTTTGCTGACAAAAGACCAACATGAAGCCAAAAAAATTAAATTTTTTTTTGGATGTAGAAAAGGCCCGGTTCCACGGGTACCAGTATACAGTATATTTAGATTACATTGCCAAAATTCTCTGAAAACCTGTATCAAAAAACAATCGCAACATAGGCCTGCAACAATTTCCACATACATAATCGCCAAAATACTTTGTCTGGGCTGTTATGACAAGCAGTATTACTCACAATTGACTATAATTAGCAGTGATCACAACAACCCTTTTTTTCTGAATAAAAAATTGCTCATCAGTCCTGGACCAGGGGAAATTACATGGTTGTTGTGGGTGTTAGGGTTTCTGAACTTCACCCCTAGAAGTTGTGAGTGAGGCTGATCTCAGTTCTAAAGCACAGCAGGGAAGTTCCTCTGCTCCTTGTCATTATCCAAACTAACTTGTAAAACAACTTTCAAGTTCTTAAAGCAAGAATAAGAGAAGCTTCACTCTTGGAGCAATAGGATATTCCTATGCACTTCCTGTGAACGTGCATCCTTTGAGAGATTGCTGCTGTCTGAGCAGGAGACTATGACTTAGGGGGAAAAAAAAGTGTAAAATGTGTATAGATGCCATAGGAAATTCTTCTTGTTGAGTTTTCTTTGTGTTGCCCTCATGCATGGCAGATTCGCCTCTGGTGTGACAAGGCAGACAATTTTAAAAAAGCTTCTCACTACAGCAGCGAAATTTTTTTTACATAGGCTCAAAAGTGATGGAATTTGCAGTTGAATGCATTAGTGAATGGAGATGAGGACAAAAGTAGAGTGCCCAGAGGTAGCAAGTGGTGCAAAAAGAGGCAACTGGGCTGTAGCAACTGTGAACTGTGCTCCAGGGAAGAGCTAGGAACAGGCAGAATTACATTAGGGACGCTGATCTTGGCTCCTTAAAACTTTCCACAACTGCCTTTGAGGAAAGCGCTAGGTCACCCATAGAAATGATCTGCAGTATTTGGAAGTCTAGGAACTAGTGCTTTGCACAAAGCTTTCTCATGGGAATATGAAACAGGCAGCTTGTCAGGGCTTAGGTGCCTGGTGGCACAAAGTGATTGCTCACCCAAAATAGCCAGGCCACCACTAAGAAGTTGATGCATTTCCTATCTACCAGAGCATTCCCTATCGCAAGTGGAACAAGACAGACTGCAGAGGCATCTGAACCCTTCCCTTTCCAGGAAGCATTTCCTGAAGGTTTCTATACAAACCTTTCTTCAGGAATTGTGATTTTCTGCACATTGTACAAAGATCTGCTCAAACCAACTGAAGGCATCACTGGAAAGCCAGAGAAACTGGCAAGCCCAGAATTGTCCAACCTCAGTAGGGAAATAAGATTTCTTAATGTTACTAAATTTGAAAGAAGGAATTTCCATAAAGGACATGTCTGTTGTCCCCAGTGCTTTTCAGAGATTCAGGTAGCACGGGCTGAGCACTGGTCCAAGATGACAACCACTCCATCTCTCACTCAGAGCAATCCTGTGCTGCTGGACAGAGGGAAGCACAGAGGTAATGGGGAAGTCTGGAAGTAGGAGTGGGAAGACTGTTGGACATTGAGTCCAACTAAGGCATCTCCTAGGAGCCTTTTTTTCCCTTTTGAGTTCAGATAAGGAAAACCTCATTCCTGAGCCACAACACTAGTTTAGAGTATCCACTGCTTTTCTAATGAAGTGGATAAAATAGCACAAAGCAGAGAAACTGTTCTTGTGAACTAGAACCGGTTTCTTATGATACAAGTTTGTGTTTTTATTAAAAAAAATAATAAAAAAGACAGACTATGGACAGAGTTGCTGGTTCCCTTTATAAAATCCACAACAAAAATAAAACCACATGGAAAAGTAAGAAATGCTGCAAGATCCAGGAAGCACCTGAAATTTATATTTGCCTCTGCCACTTCAGTTTGGCTTTCTTTCGTGATACAACTTCCAATTACTCCAAAAATAGTGCTTTCCCCTAAGCATCATCATGTCAGCATACACAGGACAGCCAAATGAACGTTTACTGAGTGTTGGCATTTCCTTCCTCCCTATTCTTCAATATGCAATCCTGGTCTTATTAACGCATACTAACTTAAGACTTCCACTAAAAAAGGGGTAATTACTCTGCTCATCAAAGGAAGCCATCACTGTACAACAGCAGAGAACTGTATAAGCATTTTAACCCTGTGTGATACAGACAGAGCTAATAGCAGGGAAGGAACAGGATGGTAGCCAGACCAGATCACTGACGCAGGCCATTTGCCTAAAAAAAGGCCAGAACATACTTTTCTGGGAACAGTGCTGATGACCAGCACTGACAGGCATAAGAACTAGGCTGCAGGCAGCTCCCACCCAAGAGGGCAGAATGGTGTTACCTTCTATGTCAATGACCAACTGGAGTGCATGGAGCTCCACCTGGGGAAAGATGAGGAGCCAACCAAGAGCCTATGGGTCAGGATTAAAGGGAGGACAGGGACAGGTTACTTTACAGTAAGGCTCTGCTACAGGCCAACTATATCCTGGACTGCATCGAAAGAAGCATGACCAGCAAATCAAAGGAGAGGATTCTGCCCCTCTGTCTTCTCTGCCCTTGTCAGACCTTACTTGAAGCCCTGCAATCAGTCCTGGAGCCCTCAGCACAGGAAGGACATGGATCTGTTGAAGCAAGTCCAGAGGAGTTCACAAAGATGATGCAAGGGCTGGAACACCTCACATACAAGGGCAGGCTGAGAGAGACGGGGTTTTTCAGCCTGGAGAAGGTGAGGGTGTGGAGGTACTGGCACAGGTTGCCCAGGGAAATCATGGCTGCCCCTGCCTGGAGATGTTCAAGGCCAGGTGAGAGGCGTCCCTGCCCATGGCAGGGGGTTGGAACTGGATGGACTTTAATGTCTCTTCCAACCCAACTCAAAAAAAAAAAAATCTTTGTTTTCCTGACTTGATTCTGTTTATTGTAGTAGAAAACTCCATTCAGGGACAACTCTGCCCTGAACCCCTGCCTGTTCTCAATACTGCCCAGGGAGCTGTAAGAATAAGCACTGGGAAGCAGGATGACTTGGGAAGCACCCAGCACCAAGGTTAGAGAACACTACAACTTTCCCACTTCCTTTTGTAATACGTTGTGTTTCTTTACCTTGCTGCCAAGGTATTCAAACTCAAGGAGGAAGGGGAAGCTTATTTTTCAAATGCTTGTATCTCAACAGCCTGCGGTGTTCTAATCCATCATCTTCACAGATTTTCAATGCCCACATGTGGGTCTTTAACATCAAAAGCATTGACAGGAAGAACATGCTGTGCAGCTGAGTAAATCTATTGCTATTCTGCAAAAGGGTCAAGCTGATACCAGCAGGGGAATTTTTGATCTGTCAACCACTTCATGGCCCAAATGCATTTTGCAGACACACAGCAATGGGGCTGGCTTTGCAGGAAGCACCAGTGCTAGAATGAGGTGGGGCAACAGTCTTGCTTTTGCCCTGCCAGGACTTCCTCACACCCTGAGTAAAGTGCACAAGGGGAAATTCCAGTCTCCAAGTACCAGCATGCTCAAATACGTGCAGCGCAGTCCCCAGCCACACTCCATGACTACTGGCTCTAGAAACCCAGGTCGCACTCTGCATATTACTCAGCAGTGTGTCATACTGTTCTCAGGCATAGTTCATAAAACCATGGAAATAATGCTGAGACACATCACATGGAGAGGGGGTTTCCCTCCATCCCCATCTCTTTGTCTCCCTTATGAGAACCTGACAAATGGTCATGTTGGATGCATGAATGATGGGACAAAGTCTCTGACATGGTCTAAGGATGTCAGTGCTCCTCCATAGAGGACACAGTTACTTCTGAAAGTCATTCCGGCCTTGTTACCACCATGGTTTCCTAGAAGACAACTTGCTGTTCAAGATGAGATTAAGCAAGGCATAAAGTCTAAATGCTTCAACAATCTCACTCACATTGACTATCATCCAATGTAATACAAAACTGAGCTTATCTTGAACTGCCCCAGCCAATGGACACCAGAGTGTTCTGAAGATAGAGAGCTAGCACTGTAAAAAAACCATGCTGCAAGTTATCCTGTACAGTTATCAGAGAACCAGCAAAGCCTAAGAAAATTTCCTGCAGGTTTGGAATTAATGATGGAGAGCCTGAGCACATTTAGATGGGTGTGTGGGCAGGAGACGGCAACACTGTGGCATAGAGAGTACTCTGCCACATGCTCTGCTGTACTCCTTTGAGTTGTGAAGGCATGATACCATTCTTATACTGAGGCTTATTGAATTCTTCACTGGAAACTAAGATCTACTACCATAACAGCACAAGAAGTCAGATTGACACAGACAGAAGTAGAAATTGCACATGGTTCTCAAGCAGTACTGTGGTAGGGAGAGGACTTTGCCATAAGCTGGATCTCTAGCTCCATGAACTTCTGGCTAACAACAGGATCTAAATTATTAGCTGCTGGAAAAGCACAGAATTATTTCAACTTAACAGTATATCCCTAGGGGTAGTAGGCCCACCATCTTCTTCCTGCTCAGATGGGCTGACTTCCTAAAACTCTAGCTCTAACCATCTCAAGGCAACCTTCCAAAAGGAGCTTGAGTGATGAGCTAGTCTATAACTGCAGCTAGCCCCAATCTTTCTCTTCATGCCCAGAGCCCTCCCAAGCAGCAGATTCCTCCTTCCATTTGAAGGCAGGCAAAAGTTTTGCCTTTCCCTGCCATCTGTCAACCAGAGTCAAATACACACCATCCAAAAGATGAAGGGATGCAGAAGCTTCAGCAAGGATCCAAGGGAATGGCCAATGTTGTCCTCTGCAAATATTTAATTCACAGGCTTTCTCTTCCAGGGTTAGGCCTGGGGAACATTCCCTTAAGGAACAATTTTTCCCCCAAATAATGTAAAATGCGCAGTTTTCCATAGGAAAAATTATATCCCCCCTCCCCCTTAATTTTTCTTTCTATAAAGTCTAAGTTCAACATGTCTACTTAGTTTCTGCAAGTCAGAAAAACAGCAGTTTCTTGAAGCACTGTTATTCTAGGTCAGTTTACTATTCAGATACATAAACCTGAAAGGCTCTGACGTAACACCAGAGCTGTCATCCAAGTGCTTTACTTGTTCATCTTTGTGATTAGACCAATGCTTGCACAAGTGCATCACAGCCTCCTCTCCAGTAGTACCAGCATGGGACTTGACAGAAATTGCTTCCAAATGCAAATCACCATATGCTGTCTGTCTTAGAGGAGGCTGAAGTAAGCTAGGAGAGAAGGCTGCAGCTGGGAGATCACAACATTCTGACATTTTCCTTGAGGACAAGGCAAGTAAGAAGGTGGTTTTCAAGTAACTGTGTTGACACTCCACATCTACAAATAGCTCCAAGATTGTTTATTCCCACTGCAGGACAAAAATAGTCTCTTTAAACATTTGCATTTCCATGAGAGGAGAGTGGATTTTTTTAATGCAGCTTCTCCAGTACCTTCTGTTTCTGTAGCATGAATCATACCGCTGTTCAAAGAAAACATGCATCATCCAACAAGCAGGAAACATCAGCAGGGCCATCATCTGGGAATGTAGAGTTTAGTAACCCAACACCTGCCCTCTTAGATGCATTTGTAAAAGAAATTACTGATTTGCTTTGGGTGAGAAAAACTGAATTAATCTGTGCCTAAGAGTTCTCAGTCTGTCTCCCCTGATCTCTGCCAACTCATCAGCCTTGCAAAAGGACTGCACCTACCTGTGACAAGATATCTTTAAAATTTTAAAATGCTGAACATAGAAAGTAAAGTCATTCTACTGCTCAAAACCTCTGCTTACACTTCACCAGAAATTCAGATAGCAGAGGGACACACTGCAAGCGATGACAGGCATCACACAGGAGCAGCGGAAGGGTGACCCATTAGAAAGGCATAAAACCTGTTTCTTTTCAACCCCCATGCTTAATAAAAGGGTAGAAACTTATAAGGTAGATTATGTTACACCACAAGCTATTTTAGAGGCTATCACAACTGTTGCACAGTTAATCTTAATTTCTCAAGAATGCAAATAACAGAAGACCTCTAAGGAAGGACCTGACAAAAAATGATTACACAGCAGTATCACACACCTGTGAGATCACACACCTAGAAAGAAAGGATACTTGGCTAGATGCAACCAACAAAAACTTCAAATCTCAAGGCCAAGGGAGGTCTGAATGGAAAGCCAAAATGTTAAATCCATCACAGAATTAACATGCAATTGCCTGTTAGCATCAGCAGAAAAGAGGAGGAAAGTTTGGAACAACCCAAAGAAAAACAACCGCACATCCAAAAAAATATCTTTGTAAATACTGGTGCTGGCCATATGGATGAAAAGAACAAACAAGTGAGAAATAAATATTAGCTCCTTCCTCCACTAAATCATAGAATGGTTTGTGTTGAAAGGGACCATAAAGCCCATCCAGTTCCACCCCCTGTGCCAAGGGCAGGGACACCTCCCACTGGATCAGGTTGCTCAAAGTTCCATCCAATCTGGCCTTGAACACCTCCAGGAATGAGGCAGACACAACTTCTCTGGGCAACCTGTGCCAGTGTCTCCCCACCCTCACAGGAAAACATTTCTCCTTAAGACCTCATTCTCAGTCTCCCCTCTTCCAGCTGAAAACTGTTCCCCCTCATCCTATTCTTGCACCTCCTGATCAAAGGCCCCTCTCCAGATCTCCATAAGCAGCAATCCTCATAAAGTAGAAAACTAAACTGCAAAAAAATAAAACCTAGACAGGAGAAGAAACAGGCCACAAAACAACAAGGAACAGAAAGGCACAAGCTGTGGCTGGCAGTTCTAGAAAGACAGTCTTGTGGGATAACTTGCTCTCAGCCACGCTATTCCTCTCTAAGATAAAGACATTGGAAGAGTCAATTTCTGAGGTAACTGTAATACTCTGTGTACCAGTAAGTCGATCCTGGTGTGGAGAGAGCTTATTGCTCACACATCAACCAGAGCTTAGCAAGTATGTTTACTGCGTAAGAGTTTCAATGCCAATCTGACCCAGTTTCTTTCATACTAGAGATACTTTTCTCATAATATGTTGCTGCTTTGACTCCAGTAGACAACTTACCAGTTCACTTTGGGGCAAAAAGGATGAAGAATCAGGCTCACCCAGCTTCTCTCATGCTTTTACTTTCGTCTTCCCTGGTCTAATGTCATCCATTTGTTCTCCAGAATAGACTAAGCCAACTTGCTCTTTCTGCTTTACACCAGAGATGTTTACACATACTACTTTTTGATATTTTGAACTAGAATTCACAGAATGGTTGAGAGATAGTAGTGATAATGCTCTTATTTATCTAAAGCCAAACTTAGCGGGATGAAGGACACCGCAGTTATTAAACAAGTGCACAGAAAATCACGTGCTTATATGAGAGAGGAATGACAAAGGACAGTCACTGATCATATGAAAAGCTGAGCTTGTGGCAGTAACGAACTCAAATAAGCACTTGCACGCATATAAAGTGGACAAACGTGACACTCTCAGGAACACATAGCTAAGTGGTGTAACCCAGGTCCTTTAGTTCAGTGGTGGGCAGAATAAATGTTCCCCCGCTCTTGATTCGTTAATTCACCCCTACAAACTTAAAAAGATAGCATTTTTACAGTAGGGGCAGGAAGCAGAAGTCATCACAGAAGCACCCTGAATCAGATACTGCCTACATTGCAAGGATGTGGGCACTCCAGTAGAGGGTCAAGTCATTAGAAACCCACTAATAAAAGGTCACATTCTCTATAGAATGAATGAGCACAGCTCTATGTACTTTGAGAGCAACTTTATTATGACCATTTTTTAAAGTGTAACTTGACAACTAGAGGCATACTTGGTTCAGTGGAAAGTCTAAGCAGTAAACTGATGAATAAAGACCTTAAAATAGAAGTTTACAATATGTTCCATATTGCAAAAGCAAATATCCTGTGCAATTACAACATGCAAGAAAACTGGAAAGGAGAGAAAACCATCAGCTACCTAATTCCAGTAGACAGGGGAAATGATCAAGCTAGGACCTTTTCTGTATTATTCACTCTCTCTGCAAAAAAAAAATATTTGTATGGAAACAAGCAGATGTATGCAAGCCACATTCAGAGCTCTTGCACGCATCTAGAAGGCAACATTCTCTACTAGCAAAATCTCACAATATTCCAGAGAGCACGTAACAACTGCACAGCACCCTCCACATATTCTAGCACACACAGATCAATTTGGCTAAAATCTTAACAGCTTTCCTTCATAACTATAATTCCTAGCCCTTGCAATTTAGATATTTCAGTTTGGCATGTAAAACTTTCATCTCACATGTAGCTTCCTGAACTGCCTACACTGCTCCATCCAGCTCTGTGAGAGCCAAAGACCCCATAATTTGTGCATAACTGGCTGGCAGGCAGAACACATCAGCATCCCACTTTCACTGTTGTCTGAGTAGTCCAAGACAGGAGTTTACTTTGAGAGTGAAGAACTCCCAAAACTGACCTTCAAACAGAGCAGTGGAGTCAGATATCAAATACACTGCTTTGAAGTGCAGGACTTGGTGAAACACCCCAACTTGGCATGCAAAACCACAGCTAAGAATGGCAAATGTGTCTCCCTGCACACCTGCTTTACTGCTGTATTGGCCATCACACTAGGTAAAGCACTTATCTCTCTGCATGAACTTGCTCGTAGGAGGAAGGAGAGAGAAAGAGTATTTGCAAACAACTACACACTGTTGACCACTGTATGTAAATATGCATAAGAATGGCTGCACAAGATTAGACAGTAAAGGGTGGTTGAGAAGTCTGCCTCTAACAGTAGATAGCACTGAGTACTTTAGAAAGAACAATTATTATCAGATTATGTATGCAAGTCATCCTTCTGTATTTTGAGCTCAATTAGCAAACCATTGTTCAGGGTTTATCTAACAGCAAGTTTCAGCAGGACACATTGGGTTAAGAATCACTCAACCTCCATGTGTTAGGTACATTTCTTAACACATTCATGGATTCAGTATGTTGTATAGCATGAAATTCCTAGTTCAATCACATATTCACAGCAAGTCTTCCACCCATTCTTAGAAATCTCACACAACAAAAAGATCACACTTGCCATAAGTATATTAAAAGTTAACAATACACTAATCCTGCCTTCCAAGAATGGATGCAAATTCACAGCACGGTCTTAAGGGGAATGTTTACAGGATTAGAGAGCACCTACTGTCTTAGTCTGAGAAGGGCAGCTATAATCCCAGTGAGGAAGGACAGCATGCAAATAGGGTAAATCTGGCTTCTTTTGTGGGTGAAACCACAAAAGCTTTGTGAGGCTTCCCTTTTCTTCCTTCCTCTCACTCTGCCCGCATACACCCTGTGTAATCCAAGCATGAAGACAACGAGCACAAAACAACTATGCAAGGGAACCTCTCAGAGGGGGATCTCCACATAACCTGAGACGTTAAGAAAGTTGCAGGCTGATTAGCAGGCTATTCCTAACAGGCAGTAGCTTGTGGTTTATTCTGAAAAAGTGCTCAACCCTACTCAGTTACCATCCTCCAAGATCCTCTGCCTCTGGATCTCAGTGTTCATGCTTGATGCCATGAAGTAGAGCTCAGAATGGGTTGGGAGACCTCTTTTTCCCTGCAGGCTTCAGTCTGTTCATGGACGTGCAAGGCTTTACTTGAATTTTCATCAGCTTTTATATGTAAAGCTTGTGTAACCTTTGCTAGTACTTCCCAAGTCACAATACAAAGTGTCTGCAGAGGCAAGGAGGTAACAGTACATGGTGGTCAAATATATCCCAAGAAACTAAGTATGTCCATTCAAAGCTGTCTACACAACATAACCATCCAACGGAGGGATCTTTAAAATTTACATGAATGTATTCACAGTGGTCTTCATTCAGGATGGGTCTTGTACCTAGCCCAGTATCCTCTTTCTGATAGTGGTAGAAAGTGAGTTCTTCAGAAAGAATATGAAAAGGTGCAGGCATAGTATGAAACCTCACTTTACACCTCCCAGTAAACAAAATTTCCTGACTTTGAGCCAAAGTCTTTAACAGTCAGTAACAGACCTACTTTCCACAAATGTATCTAACCCCTATGACTGGGTGTATTTCTGGACTCTAAAATACTGTGGAGCAATTAATTGCATTTGGATCACATCTTGTGAAAATACTTTAGCTTACCTGATGCTGAATAATTTTACCTTATGCCCCTGCCCTTGTATAGCTAACAGTATCCTGGGCTGCATCTCTGGTCCGCTCTGGTGAGGCCCCACCTGTAGCCCTGCATTCAGTTCTGGAGCCCTTAGCACAGGAAGGATGTGGATCTGTTGGAGTGAGTACAGAGGAGATCACAAAGATGATCCAAGGGCTGTAGCACCTCCCATACAAGGACGGCCTGAGAGAGTTGGGGTTGTTCAATCTGGAGAAGAGAAGGCTCCAGGGAGACCTTACAGCAGCTTCCAGTACTGAAAGGAGCCTACAGGAAAGCTGGGAAGATGCTCTTTATCAGGGAGTACAGGGATAGAATGAAGGGGAATTGTTTTCATCTGAAAGAGGGGAATTTGAGATGAGATCTTAGGAAGAAATGCTTTCCTGTGAGGATGCAGAAGCACTAACACAGGTTGTCCAGAGAAATCACGGATGCCTCATCCCTGGAGGTGTTCAGTGCCAGGTTGGATGAGGCTCTGAGCAACCCGATACAGTGAAAGACATCCCTACTCATGGTAGGGGGTTGGAACTGGATAGGCTTTACAATCCCTTCCAATGCAAACCATTCTATGATAATTCTACTGTGAACAATCATGAATGAAACATTTCGCTATTGATAAATGCACCAGTCTCTACCTCATCTCCTCACAATTACCTCTTTCGAAAGAAAAGTTCCATGTGTCATCACCCTTGTTGCCCTTAACTGGATTTCCTACAGCTCCACCATAATAGTTCCCACATAAACTAGCCAGAACTACCATCAGCATCGCCTGTGTGGGTACAATATGGATTTACATTTCACTTTGCTCTGAATTCTGTTAGTGTGTCTTTTTCACTCACAGTAATAGCTAGGGTGAGGCTTTCAGCCAGTCATCTACAGTGATTCCAACAGCCTTCCAGAGAGGCAAGAACTATTTGCATATCCCTAGGGCAAGCTCTTATTTCCTGCACACATTGCTTTGTGGTGATCATTTGCCACGTTCTCCTCCAGTCACACAGATTCCTGAGACCTTCTGGCATCCTCTCCACTAATGTTCAGGCTGATGCAGCTGCCTTTGCTTTGCAAGTATTTGGGGATTTTTGTTACTGCTTCCAAGCGAAGTGTTTACTAGGAAAAAAATCCACATGCTAACAGACACCAACAATAGTGGTAGAACCTTAAAGAGTCAAAATACTCATTACATTATTTCATAATTGCCCTATTATCAAATTCATTTTCATTTGTGCTTTCAGAAAGCCTAGAGAGAAGTAATTAGCATCAACAGATAATGCATAAATATAGTTATAATTTTAACCATAGTGAAGACCTAACTGAAAAAGACTTCTGATTCTCCCTGAACCAGAATGCACCTGGGAAACACCTCCCTTTGTTCAGTGGGGCACGGTACCTGTGCTCCTTCTAGCCAGATTCCCAGGATTTTAAACACCACCCTCTGGAGGTTACTCCACCTGAAATCATTAGTCACATGAGGACTACAAAGTTTAATAGCCGGGCTCAGTAATCAGAGGTTCTCATTAGCATCCAAAAACTGTGACAGAAAACAGCTGGCCCAAAATGTATGCCACCATCTTCCAATTATTCTTAATTACACTCTTCCATTTTCCATGGTCTGACAGCAGGAACTCTGCCTCTTGAGTCACATCGGGAAGAACAGACTCCTACCCCCAAGAACAGTAATAGTAGAGATACCACTCATGGCATTGTCTTTAGAAGAAACAAGGCCTAACGCTATCCCATTTAGATCCTCTTAGCACTCCAATACCCTGCACTTTCCCAGTCACTCTCCTGTTGGTTTTTGTGAACCTCTGCTATTAAGGAACACCTGCACGAAGACAGAGAGCAGCACACTAGGCAGTGAGCACACCCTCCTGCTTGCACTATGGTGCCAAGTGTGAGCATCCGTTATTGGCTCCTGTGCAGCAGGGGATCCCCATTCCTGGAAAACTAGCTATCTGTCTGGCTCACTTGTGATTCTTCCCGCTCACAGTGAAGTCACACTAATAAGTACTCACTGTGCAGTCATAGACTGACAGGCTCACTTACATGCTCCAAGTAAATCTGCAGATGACTTGTAGCTATCAAAGACTGTCAGCTTAATGGCCTGGAATGAAACCCTCATTAAACATACTAGCAGCTGGGGATCAAAGCTCACAACCCTGTTGCGATCTGTCTTGCTGCATGAAAATTCTGGGCCTGCTGCTCATCCTCCCAAAGTCTCTGCATCATATGGGCTGCACATGAAAAGTGGCAAGCAGAGAAGCCCAGGGGTTTCCTCACCCATGTAGGACAGCAGGTAAAAAAGATTTCTGCACAGAGACATCACAGGAGGAAAATGAGTTCTCGTATGAGGCACCAGGAAGAAATCTCAGCAGATAAAAACAGCAAGGTACGGAGCTCTGATGTGCCAGAGTCCAAGTACATATTTTTCCATTGCCATCACTGGAAACATAGGGTAGCAGGTCTGACAAGTAGAGTTCCTGTATTGTTCAGGCTGGAGGACAGACAGGATGTCCAGAGCCTTAACATGCAGCACAGCGCTGTGGAGTAGAACGTCTTTGAAGGGTACTGGCAAATTAAAAACAAAACCAAAGCAATTTGGTTTGCCTGGGGAATTGCATATTGGAAATGAATGCAAGGATCCACAGCCTAAAAATAGCAGCATTCCCTATCCTGATACTATAGATAGAATCTGGAGGAAATGATTTCACTCATTCATGTTTTTTCTTCCACATGTACAGTCCAGGATGACATTATATTTCAATGACTATTGTTTCCAAAATTAGGAAATCCTAAAGAAATAACAATATAATTCTCAGTTATTTTTGGTATCAAGAAATCAAGAAGGTTGCAATTGTACAGAGGAACATGGATGTGTCATAGAACAAAGCAAAGCCTTTAACAAAGGCAAAAAAACACAGGACAGAAGGGAACTATCCACTTTGAAAGTAACCTGGATTATTTTGCCATAGATGAAAATAAGCAGCAGGTTTCTGTTTAAATGTGACTTGCAAGCTGATTTTGGCAAAGCCATCAGTATTTCACTTGTGATTACTATGACTTTTCAATGCATCGCTTTTGACTTGGTTCTGCCTAACTTGCACACAGCTGCAATCACCTTGGGGAACAGCAGTGTAATCAAGCACATTCCCAACCAGAGCCCCAACACCTCTGCTGGCTGGAACAGAGGAGATGACTGCAGGAAGTATTTGCTCTGGCTACATAGGTAATTGACCTCTGCCTGCTTTAAGTGTCAAAGGCCAATATATTCCAAATCACAACACCATGGACACAGAATGACTACCCTTACCACACAGTGAGAGGGGGAGAGCCTGTCTAAATAAAGCACACACTTGGGATGTGAAGATTACCTCCAAGCTCTCTGCAATAGCTAAGAGTGATAAACCCAAGCAACTGGAAAACCCTGAGCTGTGCTGGAAGCCCTGCAAGCAGTGCCAGAATGGTCAGTGCAGCTTTAGGACCATTCTCTGCTCAGCAGCTTGCAGGAAGAGCCAGAAGCAGGGCGGCAGTGGGAGGCAGGCAGGCTCTGTTCTGTATGGTGGAAGATCTGCCCAGAGCTCGCTGGCAGGTGGCTGGGACTGAGCCCAGCCTAGAAGGATGAGAAGGGGTGAAGCAGAGAATCTGCTCTCACTGGAGTGGCACCAGCACCAGTCTGCTCTCCTGCGAAAGGCACGGAGAGGGCTTTGGGTCTGTGTCTACGAAGGGCATTATCTGTCAAAAGGCTGCTCAATACATACAGGTAAATAAAGATCTACCTGTGTAGATAGAAGAAAAGTTTAAGTGACAAAAATATAGATTAAAACACAGGTAAATTGAAATAGCAGTTGGATTTGCTGCCCAGCTGGAGGCAGAGCTTCCAGGTTTTGCATCCCTCAGAGGGTGCATAGGTAGGTAGTGCATCTATCAGGAGTGACTTTCCAAAAGCAAATCTTCCCCATATAATATCATGCAGCCTGGGAAACCAGAGCCATGATTTTCCTACTGTGACATGCAGTTCATGGCCTTGCTAGCCAATCAATAATTTATTAACTGCAGAAATTAACTAACAGGGAGTGAAAATAATTTATTTATTGAGCAAAAAGTCAAAGAAAGGCCTTCGCATGCACGTGGAGAGAGATTAGATCTCTTGCTTCACACAATCTCCACAGGCTATTTTCTGGTTGCCGCTTTGTCACCAATGGCACCAGGAGAGGCCTTCTTCCAGTGTTCTGTTCTCAGTGGCACAAAGGGAGTACTGGATCCCATCGCTGGTGCTCCAGTGTCATGCCCTCAGGGACCTTTTAACCACACTGGAAAAGGAGGTACCAGCAAGGCTGTGAATGGGACCACAAAGAGCTGGGCATGCTGGCTCTGTCAGTGGTTATGCCTGCAGCCAAAGCCCAAGAGACATTAAATATGTTAAGAACACCCACGGTTCTTGTGGGAGGAGGATGAGTACACACTCTGGAATGCGTAATTCAAAATAAGCACATGCAATCTCCACACTGGGTTTGGACACAAGTCCAGGCTGCAGGTGAAGGTTTATCATTGGGTTTGGATTGACAAAGTATGTTTTTTGGTCTAGTGGGAGTTGCCCTGTAAGTACAGAGGTGTCTCGACTGCAAGACTGGTGGATGTAGAGGAAGTTGGCTGTGCATCCAAGCCAGTGAGAGCTTCCTGCATCAGGGCAGGCCTGGGCAGTAGATTTCTCTCCTCAGACATGAGCCCCCTTCTCAAGGATAGCATTGCTCAGGCACTGGCAGCACCATGACCATTTCAGTGTCTTTGTAGGAAGACCAAACCTGGCTCCCATGTGCCATGAGCTGCTTTGCTCCAGCTGTATAGCTCTATTCAAGGCAAAGACACATGGGAAGATTTCACTCATCCACTGCAGTGCCTTTTGCTGCTGGCCATGTTTGGGAAACCAGTAGCATGCACAGCACACAGGGATCAAACTGTCCTTGTGCCTCATCTGCAAGACAGAGCAATGGTGGCAAAACCTGCCACAGGTGAAGACTAAATGAGCTTCCTGTGCCCAGGGACCATCACGGACTCCATGCTTGCATCACTCTACCCTGTCACATTCAAGCACTAGCTCCCAGCCCTGCTGTTCAGCAAGGCACAGCCAGCCTTGTGCCGGTGCAGAAGAAGAAGCAGGGAGCATGGCAAGCAAACAGGCCTCTCCCACCTCCCCTGCCCTTCTTGCTCAGTCTTTCTCCTAGTGGAGTAACAGCCCTGCCCCATGGCCAAGATGCCTGTGGACAGTACTGAGAGTGCAACACTTCTGCCACCCATCTATGTCCTCACTTAGCTTGTGCTAAGTGCCAGCCTTCCTAAATGCCATGACAAACTCCCCCTCAGTCAGGCTTGCATGCTGGCAAGAGAGGGAGTGATGGAAACTCATCCTGGAGTTTCCTTGGGGAGAAACAGACAGCTCTATCAGGGCTGCCAGTTTAGGCAAAATGTTTCCAATTGGAGAGTGACACAAAACCTAATGTGAAGCAGCAATGCATTGATTTGCATTAAGTGTCACATATAGAACCTACACTTACTCGCTTTTCTGTTACTATGAAGGTAAACTTTACTGTCTCTGTCTCTTACAAAAGAGAGGCACAGGAAAGGGTATTAGATTTGTGTTGGATTTGCTAAGCTCCCAAGACAGCTTTCTCTCCGGCAAGCATTGCAGCCTCTTTGTACGAGGCTGAAGATGAACAGCCCTGCAGCATTCATGTGAGCACAGGTAGCCAGAAGCAGCCCTCAAGCATAGAGTAAGATATTGGGGCAGGTGAAGGAGTTGCTCTTCTCCCAGGAGCAGACATAAATAGGCACCTGATCTCAAGGCTACGGTTTTCAACACAGAATATAAGTTAGTGACTCCCGGTACATGTTCAAACTAAGACAGTTGTGAGAAGTTGTGATGGCAACCCCAGAAAGTGCTGCAGTTAGTCACAAGCTCATCCATTGCTGGCCCCAAATCCCCCTTAAATCAGAACCACCCAAATGAAGGTGGCAGTTATTTCTAGATAAATACCCATCTACCTTCCACTTACATAAACATAGTTCAAGTACTCTTTCTCTTTGGCAGAAGAGAAAGCATAGTAGGCTTATGGTAAATAAAGACAACTGTTAAATTATCTTCTGATATAGGGTAAGTTTCAGTATGTTTTTCGGTTTAATATTAAAGTTGTACCCTCTTCAGTCTGTTTATCTCTAATAAGCAGGACCACATCATTAATATGTCATAAGGAATTTTTTAGCAGTGGTGCTTGAGCAGAGCCTTGGTTTCACACTGTGATGAGTTTATGACATTGCATTGCCAGTTCATCTGTAATTTGTTGCTATGTCACTGGCAGCAAGAAAGACATCCACTGCATTACTAAACATGTGAAACCCTGAACAATGCATACTCCTCGTAAAGGAATTTTGACCTGTTTAGACTTTACTGTAGAAAAAAAAAAAGTGACTCAAAGACTTTCTTGCACTCAGTTCAGAAAAACATTAACAAGATAGAATGTAAAGACTGATTTTGTAAGAATTTTTTAAGTCGGGTGTTTGAATAATTTCAGTTTCTGAATGGGGATAAGGTCTAATATTTACTTTGCCTTATAAACATGCCCCTGAGACAAAACCAAACATACATGCTATTTTGTTAATTATTTCACCTTGATTCCAAGTTCCGATGAAATTCAAATGCATGGCTCCATCCCAGCTCAAAAGTGTATCAAGAAAGTAGTTAGTAATGTTCTCATAAAAAGAAAAGTAGTGAGAGTCAAAGTGAAATCCTAAACTTTCCAACAGTTCTTTTAAAACCAGCGGCTTTAGGAGTAAGCTAAAGTTTGACAGTTGCTACATGCACAGAATTGCATTGAAAAAAAAGCACTTCTGATTTTACTCATGCTAAGTTGGGTCAGAATAACTCCAATGATCTAAGCAAAGTTACATCTCAGAAAGAGGATGCAAGTGGGAAAAGAATGAAACCCACAAAGTTTACCTTCTCCACATGAGGATTTCTGTTTAAAAAATATTTGTGTGACCTATCCACCGATCAACCCCTGACACGTGACTGTACAGCTCCAGGCAAGAAAAATCTCTGGTTGCTAAAACACAAACCCAGCTCATTTCCTTAAGTGATGTTCAGAACAGTAGTTTCCAACCTCTTCATACAGTACCACTTTAATGCAAAGAGAAGCCAGGTCTAGGTACCCGCTGCTTTGCACTTTAAATTAAAGCAAGGATGCAGATAAATTGCTCTCAGCCTGATCCAGTGCCTTCATCCTTGTTTTGCCTAGTGGTTCTCAAGCGTGGGAGGAACCAAACCAAGGATGTCAACCTGGCAGAGTTGCTAGGAGCTCCTAGCTTCTCCAGCTGCCCCAGCTGGCTTTTGCAGCCCAAACCATTCTCAGTGAACAGAAAGGTGGGGACATTGGTCTTGCTTCATCCGGATCCATCTGATTCTCTGATTTGAGCTCTTTACTTCTTCTAGAGTGGCCACAGTGGAACCACATGGGGGTAGAAAAAGCATACATGGAAAATCAACTCAGCAGAAGGCAGCAGTATGAGAATGAGCTGCTACCAGGGAGTTTCTCAGAGCAAGCAGGAAACACAGGGAAAGTTGATGATCAAAACAAACCCTGGGTTTGCTAAGGGACAGCCTGATGGACATGAGCTAATGCTTTGAAACAAGCATTTTGGGTTACACTGTTCATACTACACAGCAGGAATGAACAGTGCCTCTATCGTCATGTTACTAGAGATGTTTTTAATAGAATTAGAAATGGTGGGAATTTTCTGTCTGAGCTGCAACAGGTCGTGCAATATCAGGATCCTTAGTGTAGATGATTCAAGCCTTTGGTATCCATTTGTGGGACCAGGCATAGAAGATAGGTCCCTGGTAGAAGTTAAGTGATCCAGCAGCACACTGCTTGTACCTGGTTTGCTGGAAAAGCACTCAGGTGTCTCATTCTGAACCCTCCCAACTGTCACAAGTCATTTTACATGCTGCACAAATAGAACAAGGTCCTGGACCATTTCCTAGGCTCTTAAACGCCATTAGAGACCCTCTCAGATGTACACTATAGCTGGTACTAAATGGGTAAGAAGAGATTCTCCCTTAACAGGAACATGCTTCGCTTGGTTGAGACTGGGCCAGCATGGGATGTAACAGAGATTCAAAGTGTAAGGCAAAAGCTGCAAAGCGGTATAAAAGGCAGATCGCAGAAGGAGCTGCAGAGATCCACCACGTGCTCACTCTCTGTTCTTATGCCCAGCCACAGCCATCCACTTTAGACTACCCTCTGACCCAATAACGCCCCTCTTCTCCTCACAATTTAGAGAAACAGACCATGGAGGCACCCAGGGGTTTAGGTAAAAGCAAGCAACACCCTGGATTTGATGTATAGGCAAGCAGAGCAGGTACAATCTGAGGTTGCTACACACTGGCTGCAGGTGAGTGAGGTCCTGTGGTGCCCTGCTCAAGTACAGCAGTGGGAGGAAGCGACATCCCCAGGCCCTGCATGATACCACAGCAGAACCCTCATCACATAGCAGTTGTGTTAATTTTTCTAGGGCTGCCTGCTGACTTTTGATCCTGCCAAACAGTCTCAAAATCAACCAAGCCCCTTTAGCCTCCAAGAAAAGGGATTTTTTCCCTCCAGCAGGTGTGACTTTCCCTATTTAAATTACATTACTGTTAAAATACAGAAGTAAAACCACTGTTGAATGGGAATAAGCAGTGCAAGCAAAAAAGTATTTCAAGTCTGTACTGACAAATCAGACAGTGTCTATTTCATATAAGAGAAATTATGATGAGAAGGACCCAGGCTTTGTCTTGGGCCACAGCTGTAGGAGCATCAGTTCAGGGAAAGGTTGCAGCAGCTATACACCGCTGAGTATACCTGAATGATCAAGCATTATCTTTGCTCTCCAAACCTCTCTAGTTTTTAATTGCTCCTCTTAGGCAAGAATTACTTGAGCATCCCTCTCTTCCTTCATCACAGTCACAGAATCAGCACATCAGAAAAGACCCACAAGATCATTGAGTCCAATCATTACTGTTTGCCACTAAACCATGTCCCTGAGCACCTTGTCTACCGTCTTTTAAACGCTGCCAGGGAAAGTGACTCAACCACATCCCTGGGCAGCCTGTTCCAGTGCCCAATGACCCTTACCATGAAAAATTTCTTTCTGATATCTAGTCTGAACCTCCCCTAGCATAGCTTGAGGCCATTGCCCCTTATCCTGTCCCCTATCACTTGGAAGAAGAGGCCAGCACCCTCCTCTCTACAACCTCCTTTCAGGGAGTTGTAGAGAGCAATAAGCTCTCTCCACAGCCTCCTCTTCTCCAGGCTAAACAACCCTAGCTCCCTCAGCCACTCATCATAAGACTTGTGCCCCAGCCCCTTCACCAGTTTCATTGCTCTTCTCTGGACACGCTCCAGAGCCTCAACATCCTTCTTGTGGTGAGGGGCCCAGAACTGAACAAAGTATTCAAGGAGTGGTCTCACCAGTGCCGAGTACAGAGGGAGAATAACCTCCCTGGACCTGCTGGTCACACCATTTCTGATAGAAGCCAAGATGCCATTGGCCTTCTTGGCCACTTGGGCACACTGCTGGCTCATGTTCAGTCCCTGTCAACCAACACCCTCCAGGTCCTTCTCCTCCAGGCAGCTTTCCAGCCAGACTTCTAGACTATAGCACTGCATAGGATTGTTGTGCCCCAAGTGCAGGACCCAGCATTTGGCCTTATTGAATCTCATGCCATTGGTCTCAGCCCAGTGGTCCAGCCTGTTCAGATCCCTTTGGAGAGCCTCCCTGCCCTCCAGCAGACTGACACTACCTCCCAGCTTAGTGTCATCTACAAACTTACCAACATGTGGAAATCACAGCTCTGTGATGTAGTAACAAGCTCTCATGTACTTAAGTCAGTGCGAATGTGGGCAGGGCCAGTTTCCGTGAAATCAGCATTCCCTTGGCTTCTCTTGCCTCAAACTCAGGGCTTGCAAACACAGAGATTGAAAAAGCTTAGTTTAAATCTCTGCAAAATTCCATAGTCAAACCAGTTACAAATGCTTGCTTTCATGCATTTTTGGCAAACTGGCTTCTACTTCTTGACTTTGTGCTTACAATATATAAAACTTGCAGCAATTTAACCAACAGTTGTGTGGTAGCATTGAATCAGATGAAGGCTTACAGACCATAAAAGCCAATCCTGTGCTACTATAGGCCTCTCATTTAGACCCCTGTGGTGGATAAAAAAACTCCTGATTTGCAGTCCAGATGTGTTCATCACCATATCTCAGTTTTCTTCTTCAGACAGTTTAGGCCCCTGTCTCTTCCAAATATCCACTCCTTTAATTTTGCTTGGTCTTCTTGTAGGCTTCCTTTCAACATTATCTTGTGTTTAGTTACAACCCAATGTCCTTAGACAGCTATATCATCATCATTCTTCACAACTGCACTATACAGGGGAACTAGGGCCCATGAAGACTCACCTGATGAATTCCCACACTAAATTTGCCTCTTTCACCAGAACATTGGTGATGGTTCATACTCATCCTGTGATCAGCCAGTACACATCTTTCTCCTTCTCAGTATTTTCTAACTGATGAGGCCCCTGCTTAAGAATAGGGTTTTGTTATTAGTCACTGAGCACCCTTGCACACTGTGCTGCCAAGTTCCAGTCCATTTCCACTCCTCTGGCTCAACATTCCTGGTACAGTATTCTGGGCCTTGCCCGTCCTGAAGCTGCTTTCTAACGTCTACCCAAAAGACATTGTTAACCAGCAGTAGGTTTTTGATTCAGAGGAGTTAATTAAGTAGTAGATAAGAAGAGTACTCCTTATCTCCAGCCACCTCATTACCTCTCATTTTAATATTGCTAGTTGTCTCCCAGTGGAGCAACTCCTGATCTATCTTTTAGCAATCCCTATCTTTCCTAAAAAGAAAGGATTTACACATTGAATGATGTCCAGCTGGGTGAAAGGGCAGAGCAAGTAATGCTGGTGAGATTTAAGTTGTGAACTTCAAGTGCTTAAGCTGGATAGGCACAAATGCTCTAGATACTCATTCTCATTTAATGATTTGCTTATTTCTAATCAGCTCTGATTCCTAATGGGCTGAAGCCAGCTCATAGCACACAGTTAGATGTAACACAGCCAAAGCTCTACAAATATTTGTAAATCAGAAGTACAAACGTGTTTATGCATCAGCATGGAAAGCACATAACCAGCCTGAACATAGATGCAGCTCCCCCAACATCAAGGGGGTCCCAAACATTTCCTGCTGCTCAGCAAATGTGGCCACTTCACCCAAAGGCAACTTAAACCAACTGCATACTCAAGGCCTGACTGTTCCTCAGCAGTTTCTACCCTGGTCTGATAAACAAAATTTTTAGCCACAGCTTCAGTCACATCCAGGCAGCTTTGTTTACATACACACGGTCCCTGTTTCAACTCACAGAAATTGCACCACCTTATCTGATCTGCTACTCAAGTTACTGACAGGGCTAGTGTTGTATTCCTACAAAAAGAACACACCAGAGAATGACTTTTCTACCTTGACAGATGGGAAAGACATGACAGACAACATGGGGCTAGGGAAATCTCTGAATTTCTGATGCCCAGGGCTCCTGCATCACTTTGAAGGTCCATGGGGACCAAGTTCTGGGTATCTGGTTACTGTAACTGCAAATGAGACTAAAGGTGTACCTTTAAAATCCCTCTTGGGATTTACTTGAGAATTTAGGCTATACTTTCCTCACAAGCTTCTGAAAATACTACCAGAGGGTCTCAAATTCACATATTCTTCAATATCAGCCTTCTCCCAGCTTCCTGCCTGGTTTCAAAGTTATAGAAATCAAAGATAGATGTTCACACATATTTACACTTGATTCACTCAGCCACACCACACAGATTGATTAGGCTATGCTCAGGCTGGTGATGCTGGGACCATCACTGAGGGATTTTGGATCTGTGTTGACAGTATGAAGTGACCCACATGCCTTAGGACAAGCTCCCTTCCTTTCCCATGGCTGTGGTGAGGCGCAGCAACTCCCACCCACTTGTCATTGGAAGGGGAGAAAGGCAGGGCCTCCCTAGAGAGATGGGAATGGTCATAGCACACCAAGACCACTTGAGCTTGGAGCCATAATTGTGTTTCAGAGCTGTAGGCTACCACTGCAGCCAAAACACAAGCAAGCCCCATGAGCCCAAGCTCACCATGCTAGGATAGCTGCTGCTGGGAGACTTGCTTATCTCCAGTCATCCTCAGCCATCAAAACACTATAATGAGAGGCCCCTCCATCACTTCACAGCAAGAAACAAGATCATGGACACCTTGCTCTGCAACCAGCACTTAAATTCACTTTATTTTTTTTTTTTTTTAAAGAAAATCACACTCTGGGCAGAACCAAGAGCCCCTACCATTGTCCCATTGCACTGGGACATCCTTTTACTGATGGCCAAGGGTCTCCACTCTCAGAAAGCTTCTTTGTTACAAGTTTAATCATGCATGACCCTATATATGGGATTGCTCAAAGGGAAAGAAGGTGTGTTAGGAAAACAATACAGCTAAACAGATCATTCCCTCCTATCTGCAGGACAATGTCATTGAGGCTCTGCTGTGCACCTCAGCCTGTCTTGAGATGGCAGTGGCAAGGCAACAGCACTGGTTTCAGTGGTATCTGCAGGAATCAGCAGCCCACATAGAGGCCATCATCTGCCACAGCCAATAGCTGCTGGTTTCAAAGCAAGATGCTATGCTTGACAGCCTATTAATAGCATCCCAAAGTCACCTGAAAACGTGACCTCTCACCTCAAATATCACTCCATTCCCTTCCATTCCCCAAAATATTTAGGCATCAAAACCTCATATTGCTCTCTTCTACATCAGCACCTTCTTGGCACCATATCAGATATCAAGCATTTATTTTGCCTAGTTGCTTACACACAGAAAAGAAACTGCGCTACAAGAATAGGATGCAGGACCCACATTAACAACATGTCTGCCTGGCACTTTTGCTGGATGCTAAAAATGCCAGCAAAATCCTAAATTCAGGCCGGACTGATGAACAGCCTCAGACACTGTCACTCATACAAAGATCAACATTTTTAATTTTTTTGATCTTTATTGGTCAGTGGTGGGCAAGAAAGTTTGGCCTGATGGCATGAAGTCAGAGAAGAGTTGCCTCCCCATCACCATGCATGAATGAAGAGAACGATTCTGGATACAACCCCTAGAGCATATATGGCTTAGCACAGCCCAAGGCAACCCAGGCAGTCAGGAATATTGCCAGGCTGTCAGGGTCAGATGCTGGATTGAAGCATCACCCATCACTGCCAGATGCAAGTCTTCCATACAGTGGCACCAGCAGCAGTAGAGGCTTGCAAGGGGAGCCATCAGAGATAGGATTGCCACAGGAAACATCAATCCATCCTGCACCATCAAGCTCAGGATATGAACTCTGTATTAGTGTCCTTCCCCATGTGCATGCAAAAACAAACTCTTTCAACTGAGTAAAAGATAAAGGTCACAGCAAAACCAACAAGTTTCACAAAAAACCAGATAACTCTAAAAGAAAAAGAAGAGTTATGTTCATTTCAGTGAATTTGAGTCAACTTTTAATCTATGTTTTTTGTGAAACTCCTCAGTGAACTTTCTCAGATAGCTGCATAGCATCACCAGCCTTTGATATTGGAAGTTAACTGCATGATTGCACAACACTATGAAAGGAAATGGGCCAGGCTCCAAGAGGTGGATCTAACCAGCACTCAGGTCCATGTCCCAGAAGACTCAGACCCAAAATGGGATCTACAAGCATGAAAAAGTTTCTAAGCTTCCAAACCAAATGCTAATAGGAGCCATAGGACACCTACCTCTATGGCAAGAGAGAAAACACAATCTTTACATTTCTGTTTCTAAGGGTCTTACAAAGGCTTGAATTACCCAAA
The DNA here is from genome assembly GCF_032191515.1 of Phaenicophaeus curvirostris. Taxonomy (NCBI): domain Eukaryota; kingdom Metazoa; phylum Chordata; class Aves; order Cuculiformes; family Cuculidae; genus Phaenicophaeus; species Phaenicophaeus curvirostris. Next base: position 10,666,551 of record NC_091399.1, on the reverse strand, counting down.
ATGAGTAATATAAGAAAACACTGCTCTTTTTAGTCTTCTTTAAAAGAAGACTCCAGAAAAAGATGAATTCAATAGCAGGAGGAAGACACAATAGGAAAAAAAAATCACTTCCTTTGCAAGGGAGCTGTTGAACTAAGGAGACTCTTGTAACGATGCTTGCAGTATCCTCTAGCTTCTTTTGCATCTGTAAGGGTAGGATTAGAAACTAGTTCTTCTAATAAGATCTTTAATTACATTCATGTTTTCATAAGAAAGCTCTTCTCAGAATGAATCTGAGAGATTCATCTGAGAGAATCTGAGTTCAGAGAGACTCCAGCCACCAGTTTCTATTTCTCACCTCCAGGGGCACAATTCCTTCCATTTCTGCCTCTCACTAAGCAGCTTTTGTATCTTTGAGTACCATTTTGAAGCAGAGCTGCAGTCACCCTTCTCATCTAGGGCACTCCCTTTCCTATTACTCTCCCACTACCACTCAAACATCCTGCACATCTCCTACTGTTACCAACACCGGGTGCCATTACCACCAGTTTGCTACATCTCTGGCTATGAAATGGTTCAGCAGAGGCAGGGGGTGGGGGGAGGGAAACAACCTTGTTTTGCTGATTAATGGGGTCAGGCCTAGTTGAAGACTTTTCTTTAGGGGTTATCTGGCTTGCTAACTTACTGCTGTAAGCACAGCAGCATACAAGCAGAGAGATGAAGATGTATGTAACCTTAACTCCACTAGAGATTCAGACAACCTGCAAGTTACTGTAAGTCTACTAAGAGGACCCTGTTGTTGTTCTTAGATATCTTCATCTCTAAACAGCATCTTGGTTCATCATCTGTGCTACATTTTTCATTATCATCCAAGCTAAGTTATGAGAGATGCTCCTCCTCTAGCTCTGGTACAGCCCAATAAAATGGGACATCCTGTGTCTGTGTGATAAACCACAGGGTTTGGACCAGCAGCAGTGTGGCAGCTCCTAATTACACAGGCTCTGACAGAGGCCTTTGCCTTGCAGTTTAGAGAAAACAGTGCTCCTACAATGTTTACTTTCTGTCATTTACTTAGTTCATTTTCTGCTAAAAGATGGCAAACTCAACACTATATACCAATGGTGGCATCATTGACATGTTGTGGCTGGTTTGGCAGTTTGGGACACTGATGTCTGCCTTTTATTTGCTTAAGACACACAGCATGGGCACCAGTAGAGCAAGCGTCTTCAAAGCCTGCCTGCTCTGTCAGGTCAATGCCAGGACTTTCTGAATCTTTCAAGATTCAAACATTGTATCAATTGTCAATCATTTGGCAAGTAAGAAATGAGTCTGCAGCCTCCTGCTAACTTCTCACTATCTAGTGGGTACCATGTAAACCTGGGGATCTTCATCCCATACTAGTGGGTGGCAGGACTCCTCAGTAGCTCAGTGCAAGGACTGTGTGCCTCATGTCTCCCAGGGCTGCATTGTAGTACTGAGCTCCACAGCACCTGTTGCAGCACCACCTGGAAACTGCCCATCCACACCTCCAGAGGGCACAGGGACTCTGCATGTCAGGCTGGAGGAGGCCAACCCTCTCAGTGCCTCTCCATAGTATTAACACACATCTCCTGAGCAAGGTTCACACTTGCTTGTGAAAGTGCACTCACTGGTGAGTCAGAAAATCAAAAGCATAGGAGGGCCACATGCACAATGATACATATAACCACAAACCACATCAGAGCCAGTCAAGCAGCTTATATGGTAGGAGAAGGTACAGCTCTGAGCTTGCTTAAAAGGGTGTAATCAGAGGAATCAAAGCATTTTTAAGCCCTCGAAAGAACTGCCTGTGGAGTAAAAGAGGAGATCCATCAGACTGGCAAAGAAATGGCTACAATGTTTGGCTCACAGAGAATTTCAGATGATTCTCCCTTAGAGCAAGTCCTTTCTGGGATGAGGAATAAGTTTTAAGCTTGTCAATTGAAAGCCGTCAGCCAAGAAAACAGCTACTTTCAGTTACGAGCACACCAGACTTGCTCAGCATTGTTTCAAAATGTCAAAGCCACTTAGTGCAGGACAATGGGTGTTGGATGTTTTGACTCACATTACTGGTGTCATCACAGTTTTCATACCCATGGCTGGTTCCAACCTCATAATTTCAGTGCTGTGAAACAAGCTCTGTCAGGCTGGATGCTACATCAATCTTAGGGGCTAGTCATACAACTTCTATTAATAGAGATAGGAAAGCCTCACAAGGTCAGCCATTGGGTACAAGTTCTCACACCTCCAACTCTTGATTTCACCTTCACCCTCCAAGAAGTATTTTCCCTTAACTTCTCCACATGGAGGTCAACTCACTCTCATATGGCAGAACAAGACCAGGCTTACAGCTAGTCATTGCAAGCCTGGGTGATATCCTCAAGTCCTCTCCTAATGTCTCCAACAAGATCATCGCTATGGCAGTGAAAAGGCTAGGCCAGAGGAACAACAAGTCCCACTTGGCTGCAACATGTATGCTGTCAAGAACTTTCACGTTGGGAAGAAACAGGCCAGAAGCAATTTCACTGCACTCTGCTGTGGAGGCAGCAGCCAAAAGATCAGGATGAATGTCTCAAAACAAGGTATGTGTTCAGATAAGATCCTCAATCCAAAGACAGGAAACCAGTCAAAAATTAAACTGCCAGTAAAAGCCACAGCTATGAGCAGTAACTGCAAACACCAATCAATAATCACAACCGCAGACACTGTTTTCCAATGTGTCTCCAGTTACACCAGTTTGCTCATTCAGCATTTACTGAAAAACCTCCTCAGTTGGGAATATGAAAAATACATCTCTGGCAGGGCGTTGCTTATTTATTTCCCTTCCTTGGCTCTTTGCTGCGCTCTTAGCTGTCCCTACTTCCTCTCCACATTCTGTCTTCTCCTATTGGCTTTGTCTTCTTCACAAGCTGGAAGTGCATCTGAGTCACAGGGAACAAATCAGAGGCTAAGGTAGTGCTGGGCATAGATGTTGCTACAAAGAAAGATCAAAAGGGCAGACAGATGCAGATCTGAAAAAGGAGGGGACATTTGGCAAAAGGGTGAGATGCTTCTGAACTTCTCTGGCATCATGTCACATTTCTACACAGCAAGAAACAAATCCTGGCCTGCCTATTACACAGCCTACTGAGGCACACACCAATTTCAGTGGTTCAAAGATGGCATCCTGCCCCAGAGCAACTACAAAATTGAAGCAGTTTTCCATCTCTGCTGGTCTGAGGAGTCCTGGGACTGGCATCTCCCAGAGAAGGCAGCTATATTTCAGACTCAGTAGTTTTGTGATATTCTGCCAGCTGCATCCTGCACAAAGATTCACAGCTAAGCAAACCTCAGTTCATAAGTTTCCAAAGGCTGCATCAAGTGCTGGCTGGAGGTTTCCAGTCCTCCAAGAGATAACTTCTCCCATCTCCTGCTCACACACTTTGCATCCAGCTACAGCCCATTCCTGCCTCTAGCTAGTTAGGAGACAGAGCAAGAAAAACACACCTTCTGCTGCCATTTTGGATGCAGAAGTTGACCTTATACTTCCAGACAGCTCAAAACAGTGTTAACAATACATCTGTTAGGGAATAAACCCAGGGTTCCAGGGTTCAGAGATTTATTTAAAAGCCTGAATGACTACTACTCAGCCCTAAGTAAAATCAATCCACAGAGCTTTGAAGTTTATAAACAACACTATGTGACCAGCCTGCCAGAGGATATGTGAATCCACACTGTCAGCACCAAAAGCAAAACTCCTGATTCAACACAGCCCAGCTACAAGGTAACAAGCTGAGCCTTTGCTGAGCCTCCACATTCCTTTCCCAGTTGTGTTAAAAATGCAAGTGTTAATATTTTCTTTCCTAGTAAAGAACTACTGTCCCTTCCCCATTCCAGCTGGCAAATGTGCCTGCTGGAGCATGTAGGAGCAAGCAGAAGTGCCTTTCCTGAAGTGGGGATTCTTGGGTTTCTTCAAAAGTTACATCAGAGCTTGTCCAATACCACAACTTAAACAACTGATTCAGAGATTATCCATCCAAACCGATGTCAATGGATCACCTCGCTAATTGACATTAAAGGAAAACAAAAAACCCACAAAAGATAGGATCACCAGGAGATGAATGGTCTGCTTCATGGTTCACAAATGCCAGCCCTGGAATAAACACCATTAAGCAGTATCCTAATTGGGCACAGGCATCTGCAGGCAGGAACTTCCTGAAAACCCAAGATTCCTTTGAGAAAAGCCAGAGACAAGTGCTCTTTTAAAGGTAAGGGCAGGAGGCAGGGCCAGCTTTGTCCTATTATCACTTTTCCTGATGTACACCCTGTACTATACCTCTGATATTCCCATATAATACCTCAGCTTCCTCTGACTCATCAGTAGTCCACTCTGCTTTTGGCTGCTTTGCCCACTGCTAGCTGGTGGTGCAGTGAGGAGCAGAGTGTGGGACTGAAACGCATCTTCAGAGTGCATCTGCATTCCTGGAAATCATGGAAACACCCACAGCTCTGACCGGGTCCCATTCTCAACCAGAGAGCTTGCAGCCACATCCCGATTAAATCCCTTGATTCAGGGACTTCACATGCTTCTGGTGTGATGCAGTACTTGGAGCACAACGTGCAGGAGCTGCACCTTCCTGTTAGCCCTGTTGTGCTCCCAGTGCTCCAGCGTTATACAGGCAGGCTCAGGTGCAGCAGTGGGTGGCTGAAAGGGTCTTTCCCAGCCACAACTGCCCCTTGCATTGGGCTAACCCATGATCTGCTGTAAGAGAACACAGTCCCTTTGCATGTTGCCCCTTCCTATCTCTTCTCCATGAAGCCAGCACAGGGGGAATGCGCTAATCCTTCATTAGCGCACTCCTAATTTCTGCCTTGCATAATCCTCATTTGTTTTGTGGTTTAGGGGCTTGCACTCAGACTCAGTCAGTGAGCCTTCCTACTCCCTACACATAAGATATATCAAATGCGTCATGCAGGGAGAACACTTGTATCCTAGAGCAGCCTCCTGAATCTCTACAGCAGGGCTGAGCATCTTGGGCAGGCTAACAGTGCTCCATCCTGGGCCAGTGGAGCTGGAACAAGGAATAAAGCAGGGTGGAGCAGAGGAGGAAGGGTCTATGTAGATGTGAGGAGCTGGCAGGGGAGAAGAACAGGAGGGGATAGGACTTGGGGAACAAGGGACTGATCTGCACCAGGCCAATATCAGCATGCCCAGCCTGCTCGAGGATCCCTTCAGGAAGCAGAGAGCAGGATCCCTCCTGAGCTGCAGGTTCTCATCCCACGGACAGCAGAACTCTTTCCAGCAGGCTCTGAGGCCACCCTGCTCTTTCACAGCCTTTCCCTGTCCTCTAGTGGTGTTCGGGGAATTGTGCAAGAGGACAAGAATTAGGAGATCCTCCTCTACCTACCTACTCTCTGGTACTGGTAGAGCCCTATCTTGCTAAGGTAAAGATCATCAAGCTGCTCTGGCAAGAAAACGCAGCTCTTTGAGGTGAGACAGTTCCTCTCTACAGGAGCAGAAAATTACAGTGCACTGCCAGAAGTGAGGGAAGAGGGAATAAGGCTCCTTCCCAAAGCAGTCACTGTGCTCAGGTGCACATGGCTTCCAGGATCATATGGAGAGCCACCTGAACCTAGAGTTTTAAAAAAAGTTTGTGTTTCCCACTGTGACCTCCCCCATCCCTGTACTCAAACAGTCCTTGATACACATCTCATAGGGATACTGCAAGCTGAGAAAGTACCTTCTTCCCAATGAAAGCACAACTGTACCAGCTTCTCACACAACAGAGGCCAAACTATGCCACAGAAGTGATGTCAAGCCTACAACTGGAAGGATTTACTGCAGACAAAGAGCAAAAGCCTCTTTTGCCATTAAAGAAAAGCTTTCTTGGCAAGGGACAGATTTCTCTGCCCACAATGGTAAAGCATGTCCCATTAGGGTGCTACAAGTTTGTAGCATTACCCTGGCCTTCTGCAAGCCACCTCCTGGTCACACTCCATCCCACTATACTTTCCCCTCCTTTCATGTTCTCTGTACAAGACTAATTTCTGAATCTGTGCTCCATCACTGCTGTTTATAAGCCAATAAGCCATAAACCAAAGCCATGACTGCTGCTCATCAAACCCTGGTTTATACAGACTTCTAGTGGTCTGTGTTCAAACTCCACCAGTGCCAGCATGGAGCATCACCATGATTTATTGCTTTGTCAAAATTAAAACCAAGGCATCCCTCTGTCAGGCACAACACACACACAACAAACCAGCATGCTCCAAAGAGATGCCAATCACAAAGACATTTAGTTACTCCATGCCACAAACTAGATTGATTCCCAATCAGTCCAATGCTCTGGCCATTTTTGAGAGTCAGTCTTTATGGTAAGAGAAGAGAGCACACAATCTGCATGATGAAAGTCTGGTAAAGTGCCTGCACATCTCTCCACCCCAGAAAAGAGAGGCAGGTGTCACAAAGCAGTGTGTTGCTAACAGAAATTTTCCCAAATACAAAATAAAAAGCACTGGGGGTAACAGGAAATCTGGTGTTGGACTTGTGAAGGGAGATCTCAGCAAGCACAGCCTCCCCAGGGTGGCACAACTGAAAGCATCACTTACAGAGCCAGCACAAGGCACTAGCCTCTAACGTCCCACAGGCAGTTGTGTCCCACAGGGAATTTTTCAGAGCACAGGCCTAGAGCCTGACAGCTTTAAAGAGTTTGCATTTCCCTCTGTGGTCCAGCATACTTGAAAAGGTCTCCAATACAAGTCCATGGTCTCCAAAGCCCACCTCATGGGGATACTGCAAGCTGAGAAAGCCATGTCCTGCACTGCAGGGTTATGTCCCAAGCATCAATGTGTTCAATGTACTCCCCCATCACAATCTCTTTTGCAGAGTTTTTCAGCATCCCCAGTGGGGATGCTGAATTTGCCCAAGCTAGGTCTCTTTGAACAAACTCAATGCTGAATAATTTGGCAAGTCTTGCTCAAAAGTAATATACACATCACAATGTCAGATGCTTTGGAGTACCCCAAACAAGCAGAAACAGGTAGTTTCAGCTTTAATTTGTGTTTCTACTTGAGACAAGGATATCCTGGCTCCACTCCCAGCATACTACAAAGATAGTGAAGTCAGTCTTATTTCAGAGATACACAGGCTGGTGGGGGGAGCAGATGGGAGTGACTGAAGGATCACAGCAGTAAGGGTTCAAGTAGTTCACAATAAGACAGACACAGGTCAGTATCTAGGCATCCACGAGGGACAAGAAAAATCCTCAATACTCCCAATTTTACCTAACAAAGCAGAAATCTCACAGCAAGAGAGTCACAACGTATCAGCACTGCCCTGGCAACAGCAGCACATATGCTCGACTGCACTCACATACTGCCTTGGTTTCCTGATATAAAGCAAACAATTCCAAAATGGAGACAGATGGACCACAGGAGGGAAAAGGCTCTGCTCCTCCCACCCAGATAAGGATTCCCTTGCCAGGCTCTCCCTAGGACACCCCGCCTTGTTCAGCACACACTGTGGCTCCATCCCACACATGACAGTGCACTACACACACAGCTCATACAGCTGCTGCAGAGGAAAGGGTTGGAGTAAAGGGCAGAAAAGCACGCAGCCTCAAAAGGCAGCACAGCACAAAGCAGGAAAGAAAGAAGCCACAGAAGGGAGGACTCCCTGCCTGCTCTGTGCAAATGTGACCCAGTCCCAGAATGCAGCCAAGAAGCTCTGCTCTTTGATCTCTAGAGCACATTTGAATTTGAGGAGGTAGGGATGCCCCTGCAGCTACTGCAAACAGCATTTGAGAGGTGTCCCACCACCTGTGAAGCTAAGGAGGAGCTGCTGTTATCAGCCAGAGTGAGATTATGTCTTGATTTCCTGCAGGGGTGACAGTGTGAGTCACTCAGCAGTGGGAGGGTGGTTTCTTCAGGTGCTTATTGGAGACCCAAAATGTGTGGGGAGGGTAAAAACAATGCAGACATAGGTGATTCTGCCTGCCCACAGATTCACTAGGACAACAGTGGTTTTCCTACTTATTTGGGTATGCATAACATTCATCACATCAGCATACAGAACTGCTTGTACCTCTCCTCTCCCCTGTGGCAGGCACTGGGTTTATCGATCCTACATGCTAGGGCCTGGGGTCCTTTGGTCTGCTTCACCATCAGCATTTCTGCTCTGCCTCCACATAGACTCATTGCCCTTTTTCTCTGCCTATGCCCTAGGAAGTTCTGTCCATGCTTTCCAGGTACTTCACACAATACTAGACTTTCCCCTCGTTGCAGCATTCAGCCCAAGGCAGGACAAATTGGGATGGTTTCTTTCCCCAGCTGCCTCTTTGGGCAGTGAGGTGAGGGCAGAGCCAGCTCTGGGCAAGCAGGCAATGCCATCCAAATGAGCTGCTGGTTTGCTGGGAGGGAAACATTCATTCCCCCACACTCTTGACACCAACACTCACTCAGCCAGCAGGACCAATAACAGAGGGACAGGCCTTGTGTGAGACATGCCCTGTCTGAGCACAGGGTAAGACACAGCCACAGAAACTATCTCATGCCTTGCTAGCATAGCCGTTCTCCCCATCATCGCCCATTTAGAGTACTGCTTTTATTCCTGCTGGTCTACGCTTGGGCCAAAGACAATTCCCACATGCAGAGAGAAAAGGCACACACCTCCTTTCAGTCACTTGCTCCTCCACACACCTACAGGCAAGGGCTTCCTCATGAGCCACTCCTCACTCTGTGACTGCTGGAGACCAATTGTTTGGGAAGAGCATAACGCCCTTTCCAGGACAACTGAGTAACTGCGAGTGGTAAGCATGAACCTCTACACTACCCAAGGTATGAATGCACCTCTCACTCCACCCAGAACAAAATCATACACACAGCAACAAAGCCCAAGACTCATGAGAACAAAGGCTGCAACCCAGCACACCAGCCACCACTGTTTATCTACTATCCAGACCAAGTGGCAGCATCTTCACCAGGAGCAACATTCATAGAATTACTGTTCTACAAATAAACACACTAAAATCAGAAGCAGTGTAAAGTCTCGGAGGAAAAGGCATCACAAGAATATCCTTGTCCTAACAAAGTTCCAGCTAGCACAAGGATCTTGTATCCTCAGAGATGATTTTGCAAAGGACATGAAAAACCAACTCCTTTTACCAGCCAGCATAGGAAAGTAAGCCACCAATGAGGTTTGGAAACAACTACTTACATTAATAACCTTCTGATAGCTGGGAAATGGAGAACACCATGTTTTCCCAAACTTTGTGACAAAGATTACCCCTTGGCAAACAGCCCAGTGAGTAAGGCTGTGCAGTTGCAATGCTTTCACCCAAGGAGGGAGTTTAGAGCAGGACAAAAACTTTGAGAGGCATGATATTTCTCCCACTTAATTAAAAGCAGCTCATTTCATACGAAAAACAACTCAGACAAAACATAGATTGCCATGTCTCAAACAGCATAAATCACTTCAGCATGAATGACTACTTGAGCCAATACAGGATGGAGAGAGCACTGCAAGGAATGCATCTTCCTCACTCAAAACCTTTCAAAAGCCTTCCCAGGGACATGGAAGGACTCCTCCCACTTCTAAACCTCACTCCTCAATCCTGGACAAGCGCACTTTACATAGGTGCAGGAGGGCTTGCTCTCTGCACAGTTTTGAGGTCCCTCACAAGAAGATGCTCAGCCATTAGCTTTCAAATTAACTTGGGCAAGTTACAAACAAAATGAAAATAAATGATGGAGCAGGTTTTGTCTCTCAATTCCCCAATGGAGCTTATCAACACAGACCGACACAGCTTCTTTGCCACTTTCTAGACCCACTGCAGAGAGAAGGCAAGAAGAATACTCCTCTGAGGCATAGCATGGTAAGACAATAAGTCACAAAGTGAAGTAAAAGACTCCTTTACAGAGGGGCTGCTGCCAGATAACCTTGGAACACCAATATACATCACTTCTGAAGTCTGTTGCTGTTCCATTGTTTGTGCAGCCTACCAGAGTACAGAGGAGTCCTGGGTCAACACTAGTTTTCAGAGGAAGCAAGAGGGCTGAGTGGGTAGAACTGCTCTCCCCTCCACTAGGGTGTGGAACCAGTGTGGTGGCAGTGGAAAAAGAGGTTATTTTCTTTTATGTCTAATGGAAATACCTACTGATAGCACCTTATCTTACCAGATCAGCTTTCAGAGGGGAAGCGTTTGTCCTGCGTTGCTTCTGATCAAACAATACCCAAGAAAGTTTGAGACAAACTGCCTAGAGGTGTCCCAAACACTGCTCCTAAACTTGAGCCCACACCAGGCAAGGCACCCAACTTACCCTTGGAGCCAGACTCCCTCTCCCCGCTTACCTTGCACAGCGGCATCCACAGCCAGCTCCATCCAGTGCCTGCAGATACTCCAGCCCAGCACATCCCAGTGTGCAGCAGTGGGTTTATGGCAGGAGAGATTGGAACGCTCTGGCTGAGATGCCTGCATTGTGGGGCAGCCCTGCGCATGCTTCTTCAGTCACTTTGGTCCTTATGCATCAGGCAGCAACCTGAAGGAGAGTCAGTGCTCGGAGGTACAGGAAAGGAGCACAGATCTGGTCAGGTAAAATCATCCAGACTAATTTCACAGATTTCCTTTTTTGTAAACACTTTCTGATCCCTGTGCAACTGCAGATTAGCCGAATTTTGCTCTCTTTCCTCTGATTGCATTTTCTTGTGTGAAAAAACCTGTGCAGGATTTGAAGTTCAACACTTCTGTTTATGGCCATAGAAAAATATGTTCATGGTTGTGGTCCCGAAGGCTTTAGGGGCATCCACTCCCGAGGGAAAACATGAGGAGGCCTGCAAACAAGGTGATACAGAGCCACCCGTTAGCCAAAGTCGCAGATATCGTCACTTTCACAGCTAGGCAGAGCAGACAAGATGAGATTTTGACCACTAAGGTGTACAAATTCCTCTACAGTCCAGATACCAGCAGCATAGGAGGAAACTAGAACAATGCTTGTTGAACAGGATTTCACTGCCTTCAAAGCTTGCCCAGCCTCTGTATCACCAGCTGCCCCAACAAGTGACCAGAGACGTGGTTTTGAGTAGTTACACTGAGGGCACGATAAATGCACAGCCCAGCTCCTGGATCAGATTGAAGGCACCCCCAACCTCTGTCTACTCTAACAGTACCCAGTAACAGATATTTGGTGGATTATTAAGAATTCAAGCTCCTCCTTTTGAAATACTTTCTCAACTGCTGGAAGTTAATTAACACAAAGACAAGCCACTTTCAAACACACACAGCAAAACCCAAGTCAGTGGTAAAAGCCTAGACCAGAATATTAAGCTACAGAGTTTAAAAACATAGAAGTAGACTATCACACAACCTAACCTCCCAGCCAGCACAACAAAACTAAACTACCCTCCCTTCTTCTTTACTCTGCTTTAAGTAATTTGCCCAATTAGGGCAATTAGCTTTCGGCTGCACCTTGTTCTCCACACAGGTGGGAGGATGTCTCAAATGAGAATTCCTCAGGTTAATCACTCTTCTCTGTGCAAACCACATGGTTTACATTTTGCCTAGATTAGGCTGATTTCTACCAGTGCATCTCAGGCCTTCCTCCAGTAACGAAAAAAACTTTCTGTTTTTTTTCCCCAGCAATGGTAGCTATGAGCCAGAATTTAATTTCTTCTCAGCGATTCCTTAAACCCTTCAGTTTAAGTTGCAGTCTCACTCCAAGGTAGATACTGCAGAAGTTGGCTGAGAGGTTAGAGGAATGAAAGTCACCCACTGCTGCTTTTGGTCTCTGCTCCTCTGTTTCAGCTCAGACTTCTCTGCTGCCTGCCAGGGGTAAGCCACAAGTAGTTGATTGCCCAGGGCAATCTTAGAGGCTCTCCAGGGCCACTTCATCTCAGAGAGTGAGTTTGTATCATAGTAGAGGGTTGCAAACCCTGTGCTGGGGTTTGCACTGACAAATGATTCAGTAGCAGTTGCCACCTAGGTGTAGGTCACCTCCCAGGGCTGCCGCCCTCTCTGATCTGCTATTACTTGTCCATTCCCACATATTTGCAGGGGAAATTTGACCAGTCACATCACTGATTTGGAGACCCTCTGAAGAATCTAAACCTCTTTTATGTATCTTTTTGCTGTCTTTTTAGAAATAGTTCGGAACTCTTAAGGAGTGCAGACACAGGTTGAAATTAAAAGCATCTGCAAGCCAAGCCTGCAGACAATAAAGCAGTTCTAGAGGACACCTTTGAGCCATTCAGATTGTGGAGACCTCTTCAGCTCTTCCCTCTTGACTGAGTGGGGATTGGACCCTGTTAAGATTTCCAATACTCTCTGAAGTGCAATGTTAGTTCTTTAGCCTCTGTTACACCAGCTGCCACATGTCACTGGTACGTTCCCAGTCTCTGGAATTTCCCTTTCTTCTGAGGATTCACAGTTAGCACACATTTTCTCACCCAGCTCTTTCAGACTCTTAGATACAACTCCCTGAGCCAGGGCAGAAATCACTGAAAAAATTCTTATTACTGACAGAGTTGTTTTCTTCTCTCAGTCCTACTTCTCACAGCAAGTCCTGCTTACCCAAACAATACAGTCTTTTCCAAACTTGGGGCAGTTTTGTTACAAATGCTTGACTTTTTCAGGATTTTTTTTTTTTTTTAATGTTAGCAATGAAAACAAGAATGACCCATCTCTTGGTAAGGACATTTCAGTTAAACAGGTTACCAAAGGCAGAGGAAGCGCAATGGGAGGCTGAAAAATACATCCAGGGAAGACTTATCATAGGATGTCTCTTCTGTGCGCTTAGGCCCTTTGCTTTTACTTAGATACTGAGCACTTTGCTGATAAGCCTACGTAAATCTTTCAATTCACTTCACATCACAGTCAGCCCACACTGATCCCAAGAGACCTGTGTGGCAAATCTTCAAAAGAACTAGGAAAGCTCCATCTATCAGGTAGTTTAATATTACCTTGTTCATCTAAAGCTCTGCAGGGCTACAGCTGGGGGTAATATTGTTGTGGCTAGCTGGTGAAAAGTCTTGACATGCAACACTGGCAATAGCCATCTCTAACTTCTTTGGTCTCAGTCAGATGCTTATTTGGATCTGTATCTACTCTCTGGAGGATTTTACTTTTAAGATTACTCTGAACTGATCTTCCCATTTAACACTTTAAAAGCAATCCAGGAACAGTGTTGCCAAAACTCACTTTGACACAGTCACATTTGACATCTGCATCCACAAGCCACATATTAACAAGTCTATAAATTTGCATGTGTAAAGCAGGGTGTTCATTTAAATTGTGCCTTTCAAACCTCCCTGCTCCAGGCTTCAAGGCTTCCTTCTATTTCACCACAGCCATTCATAAACTGTCCTGACTTCAACTCCTCCCCTGCAGAGCGCTTCCTAGGAGCACCCATCTAGCCATGGCTGCGAAGTGCAGGATGCAAAGTGGACTACTGTCTCAGGCTACAGGCCTGAAAGCCCTGCTCCCTGTCACCAAAGCCCTTTGAGGCTCCTGAGTACCACCAGGAATTTTAGATTGTGGCAATTCTTTGAAGTAGCAGTGGATTAAGACTGCCACTAGAAGCATGCAAAACCCTGTTGGCTGTCCTGTCCCTGTCCTCGGTAACCTCTGCTTCCTGCCCAAGGTAGCTCAATTTCCTGTAGCTGTGTTTACACCAAATAAAGAGGAAATGTTTTCTGTTTGCATCTGCTGTTCTAATAAGCCACAAGCTGTTTATCATAATTGGTACTGTTACACTCTCTTCCAGGTGGCAGAGTGGCATCACGGGATGGACTGCTGCACGTACCTATGAGTGGAACAACCCTGTCACCCCAAAGGTGTCTGGAATAGGGTGGTGCTGTTCAGCCCCTCCTGCACATCCTCTCCTCCTCCCTAGCTGCTGGAGGAGAATTTCCAAGTGTGAAAGAATCACCCTGAGTGCAGAGACACTGCACAGAGGAAGGACAATTCTATCCTGGTGTTGAGCCAGACTCTGGTGTCAAGCAAGAGGATAATAAGGTTGGAAGGGCTCTGTGGAGAGCCCCTGTTCAGCTTGCTGCACCAGGGAGGGCAGAGTGCCGGCATGTGTCAGCCCACCCTGCAGCCCCCTGTTCCTGAGTTCCTGGCCTACGTGGAGCCCAAATCTCTTCCTAGGAGATGTCCTCCTGAGCTCAAGGTTCTTCCAGGGAAGCTGCAAGTTTTGCAGAGAACACACATTCATGCAAAAGCCTCATCCTGTAGCCACAAGCCACAACCTCTGTCTCCCAGCTGCAGGACAAGCTTCATTCCTGGCGTTAAGATAAACCCATGCCAAGCCTACCAGACAGACAAGACACTAGGGTAATCCTTCCTCAGACCTCCAAGGACCCACAACCTACCCAAGGCTAAACGTAGCAATCTCAGGAAAGAATGCCTCCTTGCATCTTAGATCATCAGTGCTTCCTGCCATTGCCAAACATCATGGACACATTTGAGCATCACCTCCCACCTGACAGGGAGGGCAGCGCAGGTTGTCACTGCGGCCTTGCAGGAGGCATGAGACCTCTCCACAGTGGCAATATGCCAGCCTACAGCAGCACAGGGGGAGACCAGTTCATGGGTGCTGGTTGACACCACCACACACCGTCAACGCCAACTGAAGCATCCACCTTGCTCAACAGAAGGGAGGAAAGAGTTTCCAAAAGGTCTTCAGCTCAGCACAGGCCATGCTGCCCCAGCACTTGGACTGGAGAAGATTCCATCACCCTTTATGGAAAGAAGGGCCTTATCTCCCCCCAACCCCTCACTGCTAGATGTGATTCACCCATCCCAGCAGAAGTGTCATTTGCAGAATGCAAATATTTATGAATCACCTGTGGGCCTTGCTGCCTCCAGGCTGTTTTGGAAGTATCACACCACACTCTCACAATGCCACAGTGCCCTGGTGAGGGTGCTAACGTCACAGACCACAAGTCCTGCTGGCAGCACTGTGTGGCAGAGCCAAGGAACACAGGCAGAACACAGGAACACTAGCTTAGTTGAGTGTTACTGGTGCATGTGCCACAGAGCTGGAGCCTGGCTGCCCTAGCTACAGCTGGAACCTGTTGTTCAGCCTTCTTTGTGCCACCAAAGAACTCTTCCATGTGGCTGGAAGACCTGCCACTGTCCATTCAAATCCTGCCTCCAAGCTCCTTCTTTTGGCTAATTCCTTTACTACAGGGTTGTGTGTGCGGCCACACTTTTTCTTCTCCCTGCTCCCCTTCAGCTGACAATGTCCCTGTAACCATGCCCTCGCTCACAAACTGCATGCTGAGAATCAGTTCAGGCCAGTGTCCCTCGGATACCAGGCTCTGAGACAGAGATTGTATCTGTGAACTCTAAGCCCTTATGAAGTGAAAGGATGAGCTCTCTGCTCATGCAAGCAGAGTTTGAAGGGCCCCTAAATAGTCCCTCCCTTCTGCATTGCCAGCCCCCCAAAGCTGCCCTTACCGAGTTCCCATTTCCAGGCAAAGAGTTCACGGCATTTCTCACTGCCCAGCAGTTGCTGTTGCACCTATGTGACCTACACTGCCTTCCAAACACATCTTCTGGCTGCTCACCAAGTCACTTCTCTGTCAAGTCCCAAAATCTTGTAAATACAGCCACTGTGGTCTCCATCTCCTTGAGCTTTCAGGCCCCACCTCATGCCAGCAAAGCAAAATTCTGTGACAAAAGGGAAAGATGCTGTAACCTTGCTTACAAGCTACCTGAAGTATTTTAACAGACCAGCTCTTCCCTCCCTCCAGTACTGGAATGTAGCCACCTCTGGGTAGGATAAACAGCCCATACAATATTAACTTCTCTGCCTTGTATTTTCTTCATCAACAGTGCTTCTTTGGGGGCATTCGTGACTCTTCACACATGTTCCCTGTCCCAGGACAAGGGGAGCTGGAGTGCACTAGCAGGAGACTCTCCCAGACACAAGAAGCTGTTCCTTGCTGCTTCTTGCAGCCTATCCTGCACCCTTCAACTTCAGCAGCCATTGCCCCAGCCTTTCAGAGGAAACAACAGCTCCTCACCTCTTCATCTTCCTCTCCCTCCACAACCAGCCATGTACCCTCCTCTGCCTGGGCACAGAGCCAGTTGTTGTACAAACTGCATGGAGAGAAGCTGCCTTTGGAGATGTTGTATCAGGTTTAGGCACTGTGGTAGATGGGAAGTAGTTCCATTTTAGACAATCACCCACATACATACAAGCACAATTGGCTGCCACCCGCCAACATTTGCAACCGAAGCTATTTTTTGCCCACCACAGGCACAGCATCTCTACTCAAGTTCACACTCCCCTCATCCTCAGTAGCATTGCCAGCTACTTATTCCAATACGTAATATAAAGTATCTCCTTGGAGAGAACTTTGAAATAGAGTACATCCTAGACTTGAATTCATACAAACATTAACAATGGTGAAGGAAAAACAAAACAAAACAAAAGGCTAACATGAAAAATATGAGTCACTACAGATTGCTGAGAACACCTCAGTAACACCTGTAGATATGCACATGCACACACCATGATATATCAAAGCACACTAAATGCTGGCAAGAGGCGCATAAATCATTGAACCAGATAGCAATGAGAATCATCTGTCACTTTGAAAGGCATCAAAAAAATATAACCAGAAATAAAGAGCAAAGAACAATACAAGGCAGAGCGCAAACCACAGCTACAGGTTTCAGCTGCCAGTAAAGGCTGTGTGGGAAAATGCTGCCTGGGGATCAAACCTGTGTTGTGCTGGGTGAAAAAGGAACAACTGCTCCCAATTCCACAGTTTTCTAATTTCAAAGGGGAGACTGGCTCCCATGAAAAAAGCCCAGCAGTAAGAAAAGCTCAAGAGACCTGTCGCCCTGTGCTTTTGTACCTACAGTGTCAAACTCCTGCACGCTCCTGATGTGAAAGGGCTTGGTCTCAGGATGTGTGACAGGGTATTCCCAGGATGTCAAGCCAGAAACAGAGGCAACAAGACTCTAACCAACAGCTAGGAAATGCACTTCCTACCAGGGCTCCATAAGGCAGCATCCCATTTGGCTATGGCTGTCTTCCCACCTTGCACCTCACACAGCTGCTGCAGCCGTTTCAAGTGTCACAGGGGGCAGGCATCAGGACCCTCTGCTGCAGGTGCTGGACACCAGTCTAGGGCATGAGAGTAAGACACCCCTGAGGTATTTGTTCGCCGTCCTATGCTTGATGGTTCTGCTCCATACTTGTCAGGGAGGCAGCAGATCTGAGGACCCTCCATCCTTGGGAGGGATGGGCTTCACATGTTGCTTACTGGCTACTCTCTGCTGTTAAGACTTATAGACATCCACTCCTTAAATTCCTCATAAAGCCTCGTGTAAGGGACTTTGTGTGTTCACCATTTCTTACCTGCTTTTAAGAGGAGGTCAGGTGGGAACCTGTCCCATCCTCAGGGAGGTACTGAGCCTTCCTGGAGAAAGGGCCTCAAGACTTTGTGGGGGGGAGGGAAAGGAGCAGGGTGTCAGGCTGTGGGACAAGGACAAGCCTTGGCGTGACAGAGACCTCACAGGGGCTTCAGGGGTACGTTAGTTTCTGGAGGCAAGTCCCGGGGAGCACTGCAGGGAAACCTTTTTCATAAAATCATAGAATAATTAGGGTTGGAAGGGATCTTAAAGATCATCTAGTTCCAACCCTCCATCAGGCTGCCCAAGGCCCCATCCAACCTGGCCTTGAACACCTCCAGGGATGGGGCATCCAAAATTTCCTTTGGCAACCTGTTCCAGTGTCTCACCACTCTCATGGTGAAGAAATTCTTCCTAATGTCTTGCCTAAATCTGCCGCTCTCCAGTTTATACCTGTTCCCCCTCGTCCTATCACCATAAGCCTTTATGAGTAGTCCCTCTCCAGCTTTCTTGTAGGCCCCTTTCAGGTACTGGAAGGCCACTATAAAATCTCCTCAGAGCTTTCTCTTCTCCAGGCTGAACAAGCGCCCCTCTCCCAGCCTGTCCTCATATGGAAGGTGCTCCAGCCCTCTGATCATCCTTGTAGCCCTCCTCTGGACCTGTTCCAACAGGTCCATATCCTTCTTATGCTGAAGATTCCAGAACTGGACACAGTACTCCAGATAAGGTCTCTACAAGAGAAGAATAGAGGAGCACCTCCCTTGCCCTGCTGGCCACGCTTCTTTTGATGCAGCCCAGGATATAGTTGGCCTTCTGGGCTAGCAAGCACACATTGCCAGCTCATGTCAAGCTTCTCATTGACCAGCACCCCCAAGTCCTTCTCTGCTGGGAAGCTCTGAATCATGTTATTCCCCATCATGTACTGAAAATGGGGATTGACCTGACCCAGGCATAGGACCTTGCACTTGGCCTCGTTGAACCTCATGAGGTTCTCAGAGGCCCACTCCTCCAGTTTGTCCAGGTCCCTCTGGATGATGTCCTGTCCTTCCAGTGTGGCAACTGCACCACTCAGCTTGGTGTCATCTGCAAATTTGCTGAGGGAACACTCGATCTCGCTGTCAATATCATTGATGAAAATATTGAACAGCACCAGTCCCAGTACGGACGTCTGAGGGACACCACTTGTCATGGATCTCCATCTGAACTTTGAGCCATTGACCACTACTCTTTGAATGTGACCATCCAACCAATTTCTTATCCACCATACTGTCCACCCATCAAATTCATATCTCTCCAATTTAGAAAGAAGGATGTTGTGGGGGACCGTGTCAAAGGCTTTACAGAAGTCTAGATAGATCACATCCATCAGTTTACCCTTGTCCACTACTGTGGTTACCCCATCATAGAAAGCCACTAAGTTGGTCATACAGGATTTGCCCCTGGTGAAGCTATGCTGGCTGCCATTAATCACTACCATGTCCTCTAGCAGAGCTTCTAGGAGGATCTGTTCCGTGATCTTCCCAGATACAGAGGTGAGGCTGACAGGTCGGTACTTCCCAGGGTCGTCTTTTCTACCCTTTTAAAAAAGGGGCACAACGTTACCCTTCCAGTCACCAGGGACTTCTCCTGATTGCTGTGACTTTTCAAATATCATGGAGAGTGGCTTGGCAATCACATCTGCCAGTTCCCTCAGGACTCTGGGATACATCTCATCAGGTCCCATAGACTTACATATGTTCATGTTCCTCAGGTGTTCACAAATCAGATCCTCCTCTACTGTGGGAGGGGGTTTACTCCCCCTGGTCACCATCTTGCTGTCTCATGAGCCAGGAGGGGTGAGGAGAACGGTTATCAGTGAAGACTGAGGCAAAAAAGTTGTTAAGTACCTCAGCCTTCTCGTCATCTGTTGATAGCATGATCACCATTCCCAACCATCTGTGGAGGTACGCTCTCTTTGACCTTCCTCTTTTGATTGATGTACCTGTAGAAGCCCTTCTTGTTAGTCTTTACGTCCCTTGCCAAATTCAGCTCCAGCTGCACCTTCGCTTTTCTGACCTCATCCCTACACAACTGGGCAGCATCCCTATACACGTCCCAGCTTACCTGTCCCTGCTTGCACTGCCTGTGCAGTTCCCTCCTCTTGAGTTTAACCAGCAGGTCTCGACTCAGTCATGCCAGTCTTTTCCCTTCCATGCCTTGTTTTCTACATAAGGGGACTGAGTGCTCTTGTGCTATATGGAAAGCATCCTTAAATATTTTCTAGCTCTGTTCCATTCCCTTGTCCCTGAGGACCATGTCCCAGGGGGTCCTACTGAGTAACTCCTTGAAGAGCTGGAAGTCTGCTTTCCTGAAATTTAGTGTCCTGGCTGTACTCCTTGCCTGTCCCACATCCCTCTGGACCTTGAACTCCACTAGTGTGTGATCACTACAGCCCAGGCTGCCTCCGATCCTAATGTCACTGATAAGTTCACTTGTATTGGTGACCATCAGGTCCAGTATTGCATCCCCTCAGGTGGGGGTCCCTATCAGCTGGACTAAGAAATTATCTTCAATGCACTCCAGGAATCTCCTGGATTGCCTACAGTTTGCTATGCTACTTTTCCAGCATATGTCAAGGTGGTTGAAGCCCCTGAGTAGGATGAGAGCTTGTGAGTGTGAAGCCTCCTGTAGCTGGAGGAAGAAGACTGCATCAGTTGGCTCTCCTCAATTGGGTGGCCTGTAGTGTACACCAACCACGAGGTCCCCATTGATTCTTCTGTCTCTAATTTTGACCCACAAGCTCTCAATCTGTTTGTGGCTACTCTTCAATGACAGCTCTTTGCATTCTATCCCTTTCCTGAGATAGAGGGCAATGCCTCCACCCCTCCTTCCCAGTTTGTCCCTTCTGAATAGCCTGTAGCTGTCAATAGCCACACTCCCATCGTGAGATTCGTCCCACCATGTTTCCCTGATGGCAACTAGATCATAGCTTTCTAGTAGCACAGTAGCTTCCAGCTCCTCCTGCTTGTTACCCAAGCTTTGTGCATTAGTGTAAAGGCACTTCAGCTGGGCTGCTGGTTGCATCACCTTCCCAGTGGACCCTTTATTACCTATAAGGTGTTTTAGAGAAGTATCCTCCATGACATCTGATCCCCAACACCTGTCCTCCCACCCCTTGTTACAGGCTAGCTTGATGTTATCCTCCTCCCTCTTCATATCTTGTTTAAAGTGATCTAGTTTTCACTTCTCTTTTGTTCTCCTTCCTTGCTCTGAAGTGTCTCTTACTAAAAAGAGATGTTTCTATTCAGACTTTCCTTTTCAGCCACTAGCTCTGCGTTCACACTGGTAAATTGGTTTTTAACAGACATGAGTCTCCTGGCCCATCCTCAACATGTACACAAAGACTTGGTTCAACCTAACTCCAACAGCTCAGGCAGCTCCAGTCAGGAACACAAAACTGACAGAAGTTCCCCATGCAAGTCCTCTAGGCTGGAGGAACTTGAGTCTTGTTTCATCTGTGACAGTAACTGTAATAAGCGACCTCCCTACCTTTATCTCAGCTGTGACCCTTTCCATCTTCTGTTCTCTCCGACCCTGTTAAGGAAGGGAAATGAGAGAGCAGGTAGACGGCTGTCCAGCAGCCAGCCAGAGTCAACCCACCACACATACTATTTAAGTTTCAAGCATTCAGAGGTGTGTGGAGTAATCACCTAGGAAGTATAAAATGTGTCATTTCTATTTGCATATTCCAGGTGAGAATCCGAGTACTTTACACATGGCTTGGCCTTGTTCAGCAGACAGTGATGCTGAGAGGGGAGAAAGCATTTCTGCCTGCATGTCTGGTGTAGACATGTTTGCAATGCGGCCTTGGGAGACCCCGACCCCACGCAGCGTCATCGGGAAGGACAGATTCCCGACAAACACGCTGCCCTGGTGAATCAACAGCTCAGCATAGGGCTGGGGGGGTTACTGGAAGTCAGTACAGGGCTTCACTGCCTACATACTCTCTTTTACACTCAGCAGGCTCGCATCTCTGTGTTTAATGTGCTCTTCAAGGCCACAGGAAATAGCACTTTTAAGAAGTAGGGCTATGGGGGGCAGCACGCTTGGTCTGTCTGGCTTTTTTACTTTTTTATTTTTGCACAGAGGAAATTAAAAGACGAGTAAAAGCGGTTAAAGACAGACTAAATTTCCAAACCAACTACGTGAAGCATACTGCTAACAGGGGATTTAATGATTTTCACACCCTAAGAGCAAAATCAAACTGTTCAGCAGTGGTACAAGACTTGCAAAGGGTACATATCACGAAAAGATGATCACAAGAGTGCAATTTGGTCACAAGTAAGAGGTCAGACTTCTTAAGAAGGCTGTACAAAGATATAACACTTGCTGTCTATGTAAGATTCCTAGAGAGTCAATGACTTAAGACAATACAAATTGGCTTATTTCCTCTAAGCTCTGTCCCTTGTTAATTTAACCTTCTTTGTCTCTCTCTGGATGGCTTGGTGTGCTGATTCAACCTGGCTGTGGGCTGCTGCAGGGGAGAGGCTTGCCAGTGCACCATTTCCTTACGTGCATTTAATGCTGGTCATAACCCCAATATGAGCACTGCAGAGAAATTAGCAAGCTTTTCTTCACAGTGTCCTATAAAGTTAGGTGCTGAGTATGGTTTACAGGCAATGAAGCACAGAGAAACGAAAGTGCTCCTACCAAGTGCCAATTTTAGAGTTGTTTTCAAAGAATTCAGTGGTCATACAGCTTTTGGTGTGGTCTGCATTCAGCTCTAACAGTCCTAACCAGCGTCTTGAGCATGGCAGCCTTTTGTCACTTCTTGTGCACCCCTTCAAGCAACCTGGCTGTATTTTTGTTTACTTGGTCTGTGTGAAAACAAAGGATAGTGATGATGGGGAACAATTCTGGCTGAAATGTTGGTTAGACCTTTCAGGCCAGTTTCCTACAGGAAGAAGGACTCAGCACATGGAGGCAGGAGCTCACAGTACCAGCACTGCCTGCAGCTGCCGCCAGCCCTCAGCAAAGAGCCTGATGCAAGCAGGGATGGGTGCTGTTGGTGCCCTGCTTGCTGCCAGGACGGGCTTGCTCCTGCCCCTCAGTGCATGGTCCCAAACCCATTTTCAGGTTCAATAACGCTTTCTCTTTCTGTGCCCAACCTGTCTGATGAGATAACAAAAAAAAATTACAAAACCCATAGGATGCCTTCTGCTACAACCTGCATCTAGAAGCTTTCTCAATGACATTTCCTAGCACAAAAGAAAGATGGCAGTTCTGTAGCACAGTTTACCTTGGCCTTGTAAGCAGACCATGCCACCAGTCATCACTGCACTGATGTTGGGTGGAGAACTGAGGATAGGGTTCCCCAGGGTTTTATCCCAGGCTGGGGAACCATCTCCACCTCTTTGCTATCCTATGTGTACTCTGGGAATGAGAATCACTCAGAGCAGCAGCTTACACTAGCATCAAAATGAAAGTCGCACATCTCAAGGCCCAGTGTACAGCACTGCTACTTCTCTTATAGCACTGCACAGACAATGCTGGCAGTCACCTTTATTCCATAACTGGGGGGGCACTAGGTACAGAGACTACATGGGTGCATAGACTGACAGATCACACCATGTCTTACCACTGTACTCCTCCCTGAGCAGGATAAAATGCACATGATGACAAAATAAACACTTGAAGGACAGGGAGGCAGTACCTAAGGGTGATTTGAGCTGAATCAAGAAATTACTGTCTTTTTCTCACCCCCAACAGCCTTACCTGAGTCACACCTTCCAGTCCAGCAAGTAGGGTCTCCACAGGTGCAAGTGGGGAGCTTTGAGTGAACATTCAAAGCCGTTGTTCCCTACCCTCACTGCAAATGCACACACCAGGGTAGCAGAGGAGCCCTCATGCATCTCCTTACTGGAGTCCTTCGCAGCACAGATAAACAAGAAAGCAAGCAAGCTTAGCTGCAAGCAGGAGGCAGAAACACCCCTCCGCCCCCAAACTTCAAAGCCTCTGACAACAATACCATGTTTGCTATGGTCGCAGCTCTGCTAACAGACAGTAGCTGGCTAAGCCATTGTAACTCCTTACCACGTCTAAGCCTTAAATTAGCTCTCAGCAGCCAAGCAGGGCATATGCACAGCTGCACACAGCCTGGCAGGGCCACTCGATGGCTACAACATGCAGTACCAACTTCAGAGCACAACAGCAAGGAATGCTGCAAAGGCTGCAACAGCACACTTCTGCTGCTTGTTTTAAAAATAGCCAGGCAGCCTGCCCTTGCTCAGACTGAGTGCAGCAATGCTATTTGTCTACTGAATATGGTGAAATTCTCCTGATTCTTCTCTGTTGAAATTGAGCAGGGATCTAGAGCAAATTACGTCTTCATTTGTAGCTACAGCATTTTTGGTTTGGTTTTGGATTTCTCTTTCAGGACTTTCATAGAGTCATAGAATGGTTTGGGTTGGAAAGGACCATAAAGCCCATCCAGTTCTAACCCCCTGCCATGGGCCGGGTCACCTCCCACTGGATCAGGCTGCTCAAAGCCCATTCAGCCTGGCCGCGAACACCTTCAGGGATGGGGCAGCCATGACTTTCCTGGGCAACCTGTGCTAATGCCTCCTCACCCTCATAGGAACACATTTCTTCCTAAAGTCTCATCCCAGTCTCCCCTTTACCAGCTTAAAACCAATCCCCTTCATCCTATCCCTGCACTCCCTGATCAAGACCCCCTCCCCAGCTTTCCTGTAGCCCCTCTAAGTACTGGAAGGCTGCTACAAGGTCTCCCTGGAGCCTTCTCTTCTCTAGGCTGAACAAGCACAACTCTCACAGCCTTTCCTATTATGGGACGTGCTCCAGCCCTCGGAATTGACTTCAGAATGCCAAATCTTGGACACCTGTTTTCTATGCAGAAACCTTAGCAGGGAGCACAGATAGAGAGAATGGTAGTGAGCCACTCTGTCAATGTGTCCAAAGAGCCTGGACTAAGGATGGGCAACCCGTATCTGTGTTTTGATTGACCTCATGACAGCTGAAAATTGTACCAGCCACAAACAAATTGCGCCCTGCTTAGGGAATTTCATGTTCATCAAACCTCCAGCGTGAACAGCTAGCTTGTAGACAGTTTCAATTAGGAGAGACAAACCTCCCTCTCCGATACCCTTTTCTGACATCTTCTGCCTCTGCGTTGACATGAACCTCACTAGCAATGCCAAGAGAAATGTATGTCCCCGGCACAGGGCTCACACAGTTCGGTTCTGATAGTCATTCAGACAGCTCAAAAGGCCAGCTACTTCCCTGGCCAGTGCAGGTTTCCAAGTCAAAGATCCCAGGGATTTAGCTGACCAGAAGGCTTTCACTCCCCAAGACAGACCTGGCAAAGGGGAATCAGAGGAATACCTAACGATAAAAGGAAATTAGGCAAGGAGACTTCTTCAACTGCTGTTGAAGGAAATTGGTTGTGGAGCACGGGAAAAAGAGAGAGACAGGTAAAATGCCTATGATGGTTTGTAAGAGGGGGAGAGAAGTTGAATCTCTGTAGAGGGGGCTAAGTCATACAGAACATGCTGAGGAACAGTGACACCACTGAGGCAGACGAAAGCATGGTGGGGTCTGTTATTCCACCTAGAGATTTTTGTCTTTTTGCTACCTAAAGCAAAGAGCAGCTTATTTTCCAAACCCCGTTGAGTTTTCACAACAGAAACAGGCACATTGGCTTTCTATGACTGCCAGTGTCCTTCCTGGCAGGGATAACCAGCCAGACTAGTGCCTCCTCGAAAGCTCTTAAAGCAGCACTGCTGGTCACACGGCAGGTAGGGCCAGGGAACACAGCATCTCTTCACACCTCTGTCTGGCAGAAGACACTGTTATAGACACTGCCAGCAGTCCCGCATCTCCTCTGTCAGAGGCTGGGTCACGTGCAGGGCACAGAACATTTGATTCTCTGTGTTGCCCTGAGAGATAAGTCAGCAACAAGTTGTCAAGCTTTTCTTCTTCTCCATTTTTTTTTTCTTTTCATTAAAATCAACAAGAAATTCACATGCAACTTGCCTCACCTTGCATCAAAGCTACCCCTCTCTCTTTACTCACTTCATCCTGTCTTTTGCGTTAAACCTCAGACACTTAGTCATGCCTATTTACACTTCTGCAACCATGACGTAATATGCCCACATGTCGGAGTCCTAGAAAAATAACCGCAATATTTCAGTTTACCTCCCTTCCCTTTTCTCCCCTCTCCAACCACTAGCCAATGCTCCTTCCAACGCGGTAAAGATTTGGCAGAGTCTTTACAGCTCCATGGGCTGGAAGAGGCAACACCACAAGACATCGTAGCAGAACCTTAGAAAGCCCAAGGCTGGCTTCAGGGAAATGAATAAGCAAAAAAAAAAAAAAAAAAAGGAGAAAATAAATCAATGCCCCCGAACTCAGGATTTGAGTGGCTTCAGACATATCAGTTCTTCCATTTTTTACTCATGCTCTCTCTTCTCCTCAGAAGGGCTTCCGAAACAGTTGTATAGAACATACCTTGACAGGGACAGTTCCAGCAAATCACAGCTACTAAGCTGTGAGGTTTCTGAGACAAGATGTGTTTCCGAGCAAGCCTACCAAGAGCTATAGTCTATCTTGCAACACTACTTCTTGTCTCTGACACTGCCAACCCAGCAGATGCTGGGGATCAGCTGGAGATCAGCAACTGCTCCTACTGGTTTTGAATTGTAGGTGCCCTTCAGGCCTTTGCTGTGCACCAGTCACCTTCCTCCCCATCATGAAGGAACACAGACCAGTAAAGAGTCAGGACACAGAGATGTAGTATGCGGTATTGATGTGAGGGACACTGGCCACAGCTGTCCAGGGGACATTTTTCCCTCTCTGACCGGGGTTTGTCCACTGAGGAAAGCAGAGCTCTAGCAGGCACTGGCAGGCTGTTTGCCAGCACACCACCTGCTATCTCCGAGGTTCTCTGAGAAACAGGACCAGCTGTACAGCAGCACCCATTGCACAGCAGCCCTGCTTGTTGCTCATCCTGCCTCCCTATCTGCTTCTGCTCTGTCTCCCAGAGTTCACTGCATGTCCCTTTGCTTCCACTGCACTTCCACTGTAGAAGCAGCAATGACCCTATCCATATAGTTCTTGCTACCATGCAGTTCTTTCTACCACCTTGGTTACTGCACGTGCAGAGCCTACCCAAGGTTTTTAAGACACCAGCAGCATACCCTCCCCTTTCCTCCACTCGAGTGGGTAAATAGATGCAGCATCTGATACACATCAGCCACAAAGGAGTCCATATCTCTGTCAAGCAGCTCACTGTGCTTACCACATAGCAGCACAAAATTTTCTATGATGTCATGCAGAGCCCCTGTTCGGCCAGCTGCACACCCCAAGTACACAAGAATGCCTGGAAAGGGCTCAGCTGACCACAAGAGCTGTCTGCAGCATGCCAGCTGTCTCAGTGCTGGCCATGTCCCTCAGGCAGAAAGCATGTAAGAAAGCATGCCAGAACATAGGAAGAAAGGACGGAACTCCAGAAGACCGCTGGGCAGCAGCAGCAGACCAGAAACCTCCCATAAGGAGAAGACCTGGGCTTGTCACTTCTTGTCAGCCACATTCTCCACAGAGAAGGGTCTTTCTGGAGCCCAGTCAAACAGAGCCCAAACCCTGGAGTAGCTCCACACACAGCCCAGGCTGCTCCATCAGGAGAGAGGAGCTCAGCTCAGACCACTGCAGTCCAGAACATGACCTGAAGGGAAGAGACGTTTATTTCCCTCAAGATAAGAAGGAAAAAGTACTTTTTTTTTAAAAAAATGCCAACAGCCA
Source organism: Phaenicophaeus curvirostris (assembly GCF_032191515.1). Taxonomy (NCBI): domain Eukaryota; kingdom Metazoa; phylum Chordata; class Aves; order Cuculiformes; family Cuculidae; genus Phaenicophaeus; species Phaenicophaeus curvirostris. The sequence goes on along the minus strand of NC_091399.1, from coordinate 10,639,417 downwards.
GGACTGCTGATGGAGCTGGGATATCCTTTTGAGTGCAGCTACCCTTCCCTTGCTGGGGAGGGAACAAAATACTTTTAAAAGAAAATGTTAATAATTTGAATACTTATTAAATAATTTAAAATATGCTCCCTGAGCTATTAGTAATGTCAGCATTAAATATTCATTAAGTATTTAATGCTAACAATAAGCAAGTATTTCACTAAATGAACAGCTCGTTAGCTAGATAAACAGACTATTACAATAAAGCCGTTGTGGCACAAGCAGCCTATAAATTAACAGTGTGATTTGAAAGGGTATAATCCTGTCATGGCCTTACCTTGAATCTTTAGTCAGAGCCCACAAGCCAAGCAGTGGATTTGCTCTTGGCAGTTTAGAGTGAGATTTAAGGAAAGGATCACAAAGAAACATGCCTTCCTGTTAGCCCTGCTGCTGATTCAATGCAGCCCCAGCTGCTCTCTGACTTGGGAGCAAGCCTCCAGCACTGCTTTATCCCACATAGATAAGCCAGCTCTGTCTACCTTGGGAGATCCCAGCACTATTTGTAATGCTCACGCCACTGTCTCTGAAATTTGGAGTTCTGCCTTGCCTTTAGCATTTCAGACAGACTAACAGATCCTTGCCCTGAGTCCTGATGTGCAGCGACAGCAACTGCTTCAGAGCCCCAGAGCTGACTTGCAGGCATGGTCTAACCAAGCTATTGTGTGCTGATGGATAGAAACTTCTAGGAACTTTCCCACCCTTTGCTGATACAGTACTAGCAGAGAGTGTAACCCCAGCATGAGCTTCCTCTGGGCACTTAATGACCTGTCTCTCTCTAAGCTGCTTGCCAGTAATGAAAGGAACCATGCAATGTGCTCAGCTAGTTTAGCTACAGAAATAGCTGCAGGCGTGCAGGTATGTGTGTATACGGGTGCACCCTCCCCACTGGGATGTCTTCCCCACTGGGAAAGCAAACACAGCACAAATAGCAATCAGAAGGGTAGCTTCCAGCCTTTCCTGGCAAGGTCTGGACCCAGCGCCTCCACACCTCTGCTATGTGGTTTGCCCCTCTGACACTAGAAGGGGGTGCAGGCAACAAGAGAGCATTAATCCAGCAAAAAGGTCCCTAAATTTTGACCTTTTGTGGCATTTTCCATCCTGAGGAATGCCACAGAAATATCTAAGTTCAGCAACCACATGTGAGCAGAGGTGCTGTGTTTGCCTCACACTGGCTGCACTAGTAGCCAGTCCACTTCAAAGTTTTGAAGAAATTGGTATCCCCAAAGCAAGCAACAGCAAACCACAGGCCACACACCACTGAGCCAAAAGCAGCACTGTGGAAAAGGAAATAAATGCTGGAGGCTGAAGAGCCACTGTTCACTGTGACCAACATCAGAACTGCGAGAAGGCTGGACCACAGGCAAGGCTGATGATGCAGCACACCCACACCATTCAGGTACTGCCTTGTGGAAACGTGGCAGGTAGGCCTGGGGTTAACTATTGCAAGGGGAGAGCTCTGTGGATCAGGCGCTAGAGTGAACAAACAGGGTGTGTTTTATAAGATCAAAGCACTACTTCCTTTCCTTGCCGTGCAGACTGCCACGTGGGAAGTGCTGCTGGGCCCAGAGGGCACGTGGAAGAGCGTGGTTTCTCTGGGGATGGCAGTGCAACTGCTTAGCAGCAAGTGTTTTGCTCCACTCAAGCTCAAGCCTGTGTTTTGAGGTCAATTCCTTCCTGATGACCAAACTGGGCTTTGGCTGCTGCATCTGTGCTGCCCACGTCATACATCCCTCATGCCCAAATCCTGATGTTTTGATGCGGGAGCCCCAGAGCTCCATGGCAGGGACCTTGCACCCCACTGAGCAGACAGAAAAGCAGGGTGAAGCTTCCAGATTTCTGCCATGCTGCTGACCCCTGATCACAGATGCCTTCAGGGCTTTGGGCACTGCAGAAACCTGCTGCCCTAAATGAGGAGAGGACTGTACCACTTACTAGAAAAATATACCTTTATTCACCATCTGTGTTTTGCTCAGGAGAGAATATCCCACAACAAGGGGGCCAGCCAAAGCTATGCCTTTGACGTTGGCTGGCACAGTCCACCTGTATCTTGCAGGAGGTGGCAGGACCAGATCTCCATGGAGGACACTGATATGTCAAAAAGGTGCAAAGAGGGTTGGAGATGCTGCTTTTATCCTGGGCCTCACTGCCCTCCACTGCTGTGTTGTTCAGGTCCTGTCAGCAAGGCACATGGCCTTCCCACCAGCCGCACAGTGTGGCTGTCATTTCTCTCCAGGGTTGGTACCTCACTCATAGCACTGCTGCTTCTAGCACGTTCCTTGCAAGGCAGTCAGGATGTGTTAAATAAAGGGGTTGGGGGACATTTTCCAGAATGGGAATGATCAATAACTTAACTCAAAAGAACATAGGTGGTTTGTTACGTGTGATAACAGACAAGTATCTGTCGTACAGCAGTCACAGGGCTGAATGCCCTGGCAGGGTGGCCAGCCATGGCTTTGGGCAGGCAGTTGAAGCTTTTGCAGTACGCATTATCACACCACTGCCCCCAGTATGACACAGCACGGCCCAGACACTCACAGCCTTGGCTCAAGGGACCTCCTCAATGTCCACCAGCTGTCCCCACATGTCTGCTGGCCCAAGCTCACTAGGGCTATGACACCATGTGGGGCCACCAGCACCAACATCTTCTCAGGTATCAAGTAGTGAGTTCCAATGGGGTCTTCACCACATTGCATTTTGGAGTTTGCTGGGTTTTTTGGAGGGGAAAAATGTGCGATTCTCTTCAGGTTGACAATGTACAGCCCCAGTGCTTCCCAGAGGTCCACTTTTGAGCCTTTACCAGTTGTTTGAGCCCTCTTCACAGTGAAGGCCAAAACATTGTTTCTTGATGGACTTTGGGGTCCTGGCTTGGCTGCTGCCGCTCAGGCAGCATTCACCCCTCATGCATCCTCGTGGGGAGGGCTTCCAGTCTCGCTCCAACAGCCCCATTTAAAGCTTAAACAAGCCAAAGAATGTATTGGATTCCTCAAAATTAACTAGAGCGATTTTGGAGACATTGACGTGCAAACTGTCCATATTCCTGAGCTTGAACAAAGCACCCAGGTAGCTTTTATGGGCCCATATTTTCTGACTTGTACAGTAGTTGATGCTTTTGTCCTCCATCAGCACGTGGCTGCCTGGCAAGGATGGGTTTTTCTTGTAGACGATGTGGGTCAACACCTGGTTGCTGCAGACACTGCCCCGGAAGAGCACATTGGAGTACACAAAGTACAGGCCAGTCTCATTGATGACAAGTCCCTGATCGCGATACTGAATGCCACTGGTGAAGGCATGGCCAGAGATGGGTTCCCACTCCAGAGGAAGGTCCTGCTGGGCCGGGTTTCCTGGAAGACGAAAAAAGGGAAAAAGTGCAGTGCATACAAGCGGTTGTGTGTTTTTTCCTCAAGTCACAGCCCATGTCACAAGTCAACTGTTCTTCAAGTCCTTGACAGCAGCATGGAAGACCCCCCCTGACCTTGCACTGGTAGGAGCTCTCACCTTCATCTCACTCAACATCCACTGCTTGTGACAGCCATCTGCCCTACACACCCCTGATACAAACTAAAATCCAAACTGAAAAGCAGAGCCCGCACTGAAGAACCTAAACGAGGGGAAGATTTTATTTGAGGAGGAACTTCTCATTGTCAGAGCACATGTTACCAAGGGAAAACAGGAAAGCCTATGTGTGGTGGGCTCCTCACCACTACAACAATGCCACCCTCTCACCGCAGCCATGTCTCCCTGTCCTCTGCTCCCACATCTTGCTGGCCCCTCAGCACATACCTGTTAAGTGTGCTGCCTTCCTCGGTTCCTTTTTCATCGCCTCCTCCTTCTGCCCTGTGCAAAAAAAGCAAAGACATCAGTCGTGTGCTCCATGGAGAAGACAGCCCAGAGAACACAAGAAAGACAACCATGAGGCTGAAATGGAGCAGATTCAGGGGAGCACAGGGCACACAAGCATCATAAGTTAGCACGAGGCAGAGCAGTGTTTGGGCGAATACTGCAGGGCAAGAGGAGGAGTTAGAAAGGAAGAGTTGCAGCAAAGGATCCAGAGGCAATTGAAAACAAGGGGCAAGAGCAAGGAGAGCTTTCATCTTAAAATGGCTCAGTTGGTGAGCTCAAGCAGAGGCCTCTCACTCAGGGCAGAGGAAAGGGACAATACTGCAAACCACCACACAGACCATCCCACAGGCCAGGCAAAACTTGTCCTCAGAGCACAACTTGGAAAACTCTGCCTTCCCTGGAGGGCTCATTTCCCCTTGGACAGACAGCCTGGTTACTGTGGCTTAGTGTTACAAACCCATCCCACCCCATCCTTCCCTTCTCAGCATCTGCTTCCAATCACCACATTCACAAATTTTAAAGGCAGCTGTCTTTTCTCAAGCCAATTAAATTTTCCTGTCCTTCTCCCCTTCTCCTTTACATTATACCCCTGGCTTTATTTTTTTATCCACCACCATCAAGAAATTCAGGGTTACTGTTCATGACTCGTATTCAGCTACTGCAAAAGTGGCCTGTGATCAGAGCACTGAGCATCCAGTTAAAATGTCAGCTCTCCCGCCCCTAGGTAATAGATCAAAATTTATTGATACAGGAGTTGATGGGAACCAAGACTGCTCTTTCCAGAGAATTTGGCTGTTTCTGAATTTGCTTTCATTCAGTATCAGAACAAACTTGAAAAGAAATTTGCTTTCCTACTAACCAAAATCCTCAAGAGAAAAGGAATTTTCAGATCTAGTAAAAATTATTAAAAGAGTTGAAAATTTCTTTCTGACTTAGACATCTTTAAAAAGGGATATCCTCATCAGTAAAATTAACATGGAACATAAGAGTAAGTTTGTTCCGTTCAGATTGAAACTCCTTTCTTTTTTCCTAAATGAAATCTGGAAAAAAAATCAAAAGGTTCTCATGGAAAGTTTGAATTTCACTGAAATGACAGATCTAGAAGAAAAAAAAAACCCACAAATGATCAGGTTCTTCTCAATTAGCTCTGGCTGCAGTGAGACTCTGTACCAAAGAAGTTCAGGAAAATATAAGCTGTGTTCTGAGGAGTGGGAGTGAATCCTTCACCCCCAAAGAAAACAAAACCCTCTGCATCCTCCCAAAATCTTAAATGTGTAAGGAGAGAAAGAAGTAACAATTTAGGTGCCCATCTCCATTCTCCTCCTTCAATTCTTGTTGCTCCCTGTTAGGACAGCTAGGAGCACTCTTTGGCAGCAGGGTACCCCCAGTACTGTGCCCCACAGGGACTGGGAGTCCTCATGGTGGAGGTCTGCTGTCCCAGGCCCCCTTCGGTGACCCTTCTAAACACTGCAGCAGGCAGGGTGCAGGACCCCATCCTCACATCCCAAAGATAAAGCGTTTTTTCCAGCCAAGCAAGTGAAATCAGGTACTTTCAGAGCATTGAGCTGACTTTGCCTTTGCCCCTGATGAGGAGAGGGGAGAGTTTGACAGGAGCACTCACACATGCTAACACAGAGGAATTCCTTCTCTCTGCACATCAACTCACCTATGAGTTTCTCCAGAGCTGGAGGAATGTGTTCGGTACTGGCAGACTGTCAAAAGAGAAGAGTAACAAGCTCTCTTAGCAGAGTGAGAGCATAAGGGCACTGTCTAAAGCAGCCAAGGACTATCCTTGACAGTGGCAAACTGTGGGTGCTCATGGGAAGCTACAAAATGTTAAGAAATATACAGGGAGAAAGAACTTGCAGCATTCAAATACCAAGACATCCAGGTATATCAATCACTGACAGAGCAATCCCCTGCAGTAAGAAGACACCCGACTTTCACTAGCATAGACAGACATTCCAATGCCACCAGCTTGCTCCCTGGGGAGCTCTGAAGCACCTCAGCATCTCAGACCCAGTTTGAAGTTTTTCCTTTGTTCCCCTGTTTCCTCAGAGCGTCTGTGACCCACCAGGTAGACCTCACCTCTTTGAGTTCAGCCAGTTCCTTCTCCAGGTGGAAAATCTGAAACATGCTCAGGCCCACTCCAGTGAGGGCCAGCAGGATCAGCAGGGACATCACCAGGAAACCAGTGCTCCTCCTTTCCCTGTTGTTCCTTGTTTTTTTCCTCCGGTCAGGTACAGGTGGCAGGAAAGGAGCAATGGGGGGTGCTGAGGGGCAGGAAGAACTTGTGTTGGCACAGCCATCCACCCAAAAGATCTGGGGGTACACGTAGTTCAAGTTCTGCTGCGTGGCTGAGAGCGGCATAGGCTGGACATGCTTGGCGTGATTCTCCATTTGGCAGCCAAAATCTGGCAGGGTTGTCCCAGATTGAGCCCTGGGGGAAGACCCAGCTCTGCTTTTATACGCCTGCATCACTCCAACAGTGAACACCCGCTCAGATGCTGCAGCTCTATGAAAGCCTCAAACATCGACACCAAACCCCAAAGAGCTTCCGCTCTTGGCTGCAAGTTTGGGGCACCCGACTGCTCCTCCCACACCGAGGAAGCATACACATAGCGGGACTAGCCCAGCAGCAGACTGCGCTCACACAAAACTATGCTCAGCAGCCAGGCTTGGGAAGCAGCTGAGCTCAGCAGTGAAGTGCACACCGGGGCTGTGCTGCCAGCCGGGGGCTGGTTTATCAGCCCAGCACACATCCACCAGCAAGCTACCCTTTCCAGCAGCCCACTTGGCAGAGGCAGCTGCTTTTCCACGGCGGTCTCCTGGACTACAAGCAGAACAAAAGGAGTATCAAAATCTCTGGTGTTCTGCACAAAAGGGAGAAGCAGAGCTGAGGACCTGCTTCTCTCAGCAGAAGGATGAAGACCTGATCCCAAGTGTAGTTTTGGGCACTGGGGAATTGCTTCATTTTGTACAGAATAAATTATTTACCAACGTCTACTGAGCAACCCGCTTTTTCCTTGGCTGCTCCATAGGGCAGAGATCCTGAGTCAAAGAACATCAGTCACAGACACCATCCCACCATGATAAAAAACAGCCTACCTGCGAGGAGGCATTGTCATCAGTGCTGAAGCCTCAGCAGAGTTGCCTGGTGTTAACAGCCAGGCAGAGCCAGCTCCATGGGCTGCCTGCTCCCACAGCACATCCCTGCAAGGTACTGGCCAGGCTGCACCAGCAGCATGCCACCACGTGGCATAAGCACAACACTCAGGACACAAGCAGGCTCTTCTGTGAGCTTCTGCTGCCCCTCTTATACCTGCAATACCATCTCCAACTCCACTGTTCCCTTATAACCTGAAGACACATTAGAAAGGCAAGGACTTTTTTATCATCCCTTCAAGACTACGTGAACCACTGCAGCAGGACCTAACCTGGCAGAGTAATGTGTGATTAAAGTCTGGGGTAGACACTGTGCTACTCATCTTGGATGGCAATAGAAATTCTATCAAGAAACAGTCCAGAATTCAGGCCAGGCTGCAAGGACCAGCACTCATAGGAGCTCATGACAAAACCATGAGGAGAGACAGGAACATTTCCATTCTTCAGTTTAAAGCTCTCTAATCTACAGATTTCTAAGTGGTAGTAATGAGATTCTTCCTATGTATATACAGATGCAAAAGACTGTCCACAGCATTTTTTGCTTCCATTTTATAGACCTGGCGTTGAAATGTGTATGGGGCAGCGTTTAAAAAAAAAGAAAATTCTTAATACAAGATCAAACCAGAGATTTTTCTCCTCTGTGGCTGAAAAAAGCTATCCCAATGTGCAGGCTTTGATCTTGAACATCACAACTAGTGTCAGAGAACAGCACATTTTAACAATATATGCACACTTGTTTCTCCAAAGCAAGGGTTCAGCTTCGCCTCCGACCACACCAATAAGTCAGATGTATCCTCAAAGCCTTGCCTGCACCACCAGACACCCCACTGGTTTTTGAAGATGCTCACCACAGCAGTGATCCACAGCGTGAGAGGTTTCAGCAGCCTGTCTGGCTCTTCCTTGTACTTGTAGATTTTGTGTCTAAAAGTCACAAAAGCAACATAAATCCAGCTCCAGCAGTTCAAGTCTGACTATGCCTCCCCTCCGCATTCCAGCATGGTGCTTCTCAGCCAGCACAAGGATGGGTCCTCATCCATTCCTAGGATCATTACAGGAGAGGGCCACATAAAGGGCTGGGCTCAGCTCCACACCTCCCACTGCACGTGGCGAGGTCCAGCCTTCTGGCCAGCGGTGGGCATGGAGCAAGCGAGATGCCTCCAAGGCACAGGGAGCTGAGAAATGCAGAAGGATGGGGAAGCATCTTATGCCAGCCTACCCTCCAATGCTCCAGCTACCTGTGTGGCACCCCAGCCCTGCTGATGCCATGGGCACCTGAACCACATCAGGGGCACTCCCCACCTACCCAGGATTCTTGCTCGGCAGTCAATGCCTGCACTCCCTTGTTCTCAGAGCAGTGAGCACAGCCTGCTCAGGGATATGATTCAGTAGTGAGCAGCTACAGTTGAACTCAATTTCAAAGGTCTTTCCCAAACAAATGATTGTATGATTCCTTGCAACACTGATATGCGTGCCAGTTTCTATTTCTTTAATACTTTCCGTGGCCCCTTCAGCTGCTGTAGAATACAACGATGGCTTGGGAAGCAGAGTCTGAAGCCCAGGACTTCCTCAAACTTGGAGGTACTGCTGACAAACATGTCAGAATCCATTGAGCATGCTGCTCTGCGTAGAGAGGATCCACTCAAGTTTTTTCTAACACTGACTGTGTTTAACACAGGCAGCTTATGTTGGTGGGATTGCAGGCACAGCGGCAGTGTCCCTTAAATGTCTAGAGGTGTACTTATTTCTCACCCACTGCTTCCTCTTTTCACAAAGATGCTTTTTTTTATGGGTGGGTGAAAGCAGCACCATTTCAACACATTTACAACAGAACTGTAGAAAACCAGGCAAAATATTACACCAGTAATATCTGCAGATTAAAATAAATGGTAAGAGATCCTAAGGAACCATGAGAATAGAGATTTTAATGAGAAGAAAACGAGTTTAGAAACAAAGGCTGCAGATCAAACTCTTTAGACGGAAAATAATATCCTAGACAGAAAACACAGTTCTGAAACTGACAGAGAAGCTTTCCACCTGGACATGAGCTTCCAGCCGGGAAAGTCCACAGGCTCCCATAAGTGTAAGCTCAGATACAGCCCTAGACAGCTACAAACAGGACGAGAACCCACATTGCAAGTTTATGTTCAACATCAGAGGGGCTCAGCAAGAAGCCATACTTGGAGGAATTTGCACAGAGATACATGGATTTCTGACTGAACAGTGTAATGGATGCTTGTGAGAACTGCCTCCAAACGCAGAGGGTTCTTCACTGAAGCCTTTAAGGGGCATGGAAGACACCAGATCTGACCCAGCCTTTGCAACGTGTGCTGACATCTTAGTGTCATTTCTGTATTACAGTTTTTGTAACAGTTGTTTTCCCAGGCAAGGGCAATGCTTTTCATTTCCTCAACAACTGCTTTTTGCTAGAAGCATTTGCAGCACACATGTAGAGCCATGTCTTGGTGCCAACAGCTCACAAGGGAGACCTTCACATATTCACACTCAAGAGTAGGTTTCTGGCTTGGCACTGCAGTGCTTAATACAGCCCTCTCCAGGGAGCAAGATGCTTTGTTCTCTCCCTCACTGTGATCCCAACAAGCAGGCAGCAGCCCTGGGTTCAGGGCTCTGACCCAAGGCAGGACCAAATCCAAGCAGCTGAGAAAAAGAGCTGAATGCAGCAGAGTAAGATTTTATTTCTTTTGTGTCTGTAACAAAAGCAAGGAAAAAAAGATGTAGTGATTATGAGGTAATGGGATCTATTGCTTGAACATCTCAGAAAGAGAGAAGTATATAATTTCTTAACATACAACAGCTTAGTCATGGGGGACAACGGAACAAGGTGTTGTGGCCACCCAAAGGCTGTGAGGAAGCCCACAAAGAAGGCACAGATGTTGACTTCCCATCCTCCCCTGTGATGGCCAAGAATTGCAGTCATAAGCCCCTCAGCAGGATCCACACCTTGCCCAGGCTGCCAGCACAAATTCAGCCTTGGCCCTGGAAAACACCTGCTGGGTTTGCTGACTTGTGTAGCCTAGTCATTATTTTACAATTTTATTCCTTCTTGGGAGCATCACCCATTACACCACAATCACCCTGACAGCTCTGCTCACTTCAGCTGACCTCCCCAGACCCTGAGGGGCCGTCAGCCGACTGCCCTGGGATCCAGCTTTGAGCTATAGGTGGTTTCAGGGCAAGGTACACAGCCGTGACATGCCAGCAGTAACTATGTCACAGAAGATGTTAATAGCTGCTTCCAGTTATTTTTCTAGAAAGAAAAAAAGTCGTAGGTATGGATTCTTGTTTGGTGCCAGTTCACGGCAGGCCCAGCAGCTGGATGCAGGCTCCAGCCACTGCAGCTAACAAAGGAAAACAAGCCTTGAAGTGGCAAACAGTTCCATTTCTAGGTTAATAAAGAGCAGAGTTAACTTCATCTCCGTTCCCTACTAAGAGTCCTATCTCTACTCTGTGATTTTCACTAGCAAATTTAATGACAAGCAGCACAGGCAGGAAGAGCATTGTAGCTCCCAGGCTGTGTCTCCAACATGAGACAGCAGTATGGCAGAAGAGAGTTCCTTGGTACCTTCTTTTAACATTGCTATTCTTAAATTTGAGAAGGGATAGGCAAGAGAGATTCATGAGTTTCACTATCCTTTGCTAAGTGAACACATTTTATCTAACCAAGCCCTGGGAACACCAGTTCTTGTCGAGCCGTTACAAACCCCAGCAGCCTCTTCAGCAGTACCTGACGCTATGTGACACTCAGGGTTTCCAGGAGATGAGACATGCTGCCTGGTGGCCTACCCACAGCACTTTGTGGTCAGGGCTCTACACTTTAATTGTTCCAAGTGAAGCGGAACATGTTTCTGCCTGATTAAGTGGAGCATGCTAAGCTGTTCCATCTTGTTTCATCTCACAATAACTTGACAAAAGCAGAAGCCACACACAGACATCTTGTACTCAAGTTCTCTCCTTACCAATACCATACAGCTGGTAGAGTTTGCATACTTTAAAAACATTATATTTCCACTCTGATGCTTAATGTATATAATCTGAATACCTTAGTCTGGCAAACATGGCTGGTAATTCACTTAATGTGTATATTTGTGACTGTCTTCCCATGGAAGTCTTCATGTTGCTTGGGCTCCTGACCTGCCCAAGGACAGCAGCAACATAGTCCTCACTGCTGCATACACATGCTGGCTTCTTGGTGGCATTTTGCATCTACAGCAGTCCAATCTGATCATGCAATATCAAAAGACAGAGCAGGCTCTCCCTTTAAGTATCCACACCACCATAGGAATTTGTCAAGATTTATAAGCAGTCTTCATTGGAAACTATTATTTCTCTGCAAAGATTAAGACAGATTTAAGAGGGACTTGGTTTCACCAAAGAATCAAGTATTGAAAGCTAAAGCCAGTGTGAGATTAATGAAACTGGAAGTAAAAGCATGACTCAAGAGCCCACATTAAAGGAAAACATCAAGCAATAAGATCTTGACATTAAGAATCTTTTTTTTAAAAGTGGTTACAAATAACTAAAAGCAGCAAGGAAGCAGCAGGCAGAAACTACAGTTCAATCTCCAGCCTACAGCCAGAACAAACACCCTCAAGTCTGCAATAACAAAAGCAGCTCTGTTGGTTCCTTCAGATGCCAGCTGCCTCAGCAGCTGAAGCATAACCTGTGCTTTGATGGGAAAGTTTAGGACTGGCCATAATTGAAATGGTTAGAGAACACACCTGGGAGAATATGGGAGGCAGTGACTCCAATACTCACTCTGTGCTTTACTCACAGCTAACAGCCATCTCCACTCATTCAGCACAAAACCACCAGGCTGACATTTTTCACCATATTACTCAAGTATCCGTTGGCCAAATACTTCAAATCCTAGAGAAGTCTATGCTGCACGCACTGCCTTTGCTCCATCATACTGAATTCACACAAACTCCTGTTGACTCAGAGCCTAGAGGAACAAGTAGCTTTCAGGAGAGTGAACCTACACCACTCATTAAATAATTTATTCTTTATTTTGATTTTGGAGTACACTTTCAGAAGTGGAAATGCTGTGAGGCATTCTCTGAACAGCCTTGGAACGTGGGAGCCTGAGTGAGAAGAGTTTCTGGTCCAGTGTTATCTACCACTTGAGGCATCTGCCACTTCTCCAGCATGAACTGGAAGCCACATGGGCTCAGGCCATATTCTCACACCAGAGCTCTGCTCTGTCCACTTAGGATATGTGCTGTTCCCATGGCATGTTTCCTATGTGTTCATTACTTGGTAAGCTTTAGCACTGATTTTTCCACAGAATGCAGCAACTCGTTAGATGTAACTCATGCCCATTTTTTTAATCTATATATAGACAGCAGGGTATTAAAAAAACCCAACATTCTAGGAGGCACATAATTTCAATTATTACTTGGAAATTTGAACAAGTTCTTCTAACTTAAACATGCACAACCTACTCAGACTCACCAACATCTTGGGTATAAAACAGATTGTATCAGCAGAACACCAGCAAAAAAGCATTTTGGTCCAAGGCCAAGACAAATTTTGGTACCACCTTCCCAAGAGAGCAGGGAAGTATACGTAAATGCTTTTAAACAAACACAATTCACTCCTCTTGTGTGAGCAAGCACTGAGGAGCGTTGCTAAATTCTGAACTGTAATTTCCTAGTCATCATCAAGGAGTGCTCACCAGTGCTGTGAGATAATCCAGTCTTGGAAGCAAATGTATGCAGGACAAAGTAAGAAATTGTTCATTACAGCAAAACAGAAAAGGATGAGGAATGTTTTGAGGCATCCACAAAACCCTTGTTTTGAGGAAAGGCAAACCTCTTTGCTCCAGAGCTTTATGTGCATGCTGTACAGTTGATAAATGTGTATAACCACCACCATCTTTGGTTTAACTTCAGTTTCACAAACAAATTTGCTTTCATCCAATGCTCACAGGCCTGCTAGGATGAAACAAAAATAAACCTCCTGTCAGCAACACATTTGTTGCCTGCATATTACATCATGGCCCACTTGGCCTCATTCTATACACATCAGCACACTCTAGGTCTGTCAGCCTTCAGTTTATAGTCATGTAGTGAAGATGGCTGTTTTGAGAATGTCATGTCCAGCTTCAGCCGATTCTCATTAATGATCTGTGATTGCTAGGTCAGTGAAGGAAAGCATGCTCCTTTGAGCAATGTATCAAGAGGAAGGCCAGTAAACTAAAAATCCCACACCACAAAAAAAAAAAAATCCTACACCTCCAGCAAACCCTACATTCAATTGCTTTTTAAATCATAGCACTATGATGAAGTGGAGAGCCTTGAGACATTCAAGCGAGAAATCAGCACTGGGGAGATCTCATTTGACAAGTGAAGTGGATGCTGGAGAGCCAGGGAGTTTGGTATTTGGCTGCGCACTGTGCTGCTGCACTTGCTACAAAGAAAATAGGAAGAAGGGACCAGTCAAGGGCAAACGTCAAGCTGAAACCTCTGGAATGATAAATTACTATCTAATGATTTTAATGGCCTTTTATAGCCTTGACAAACCTTAGCTGTAAGTACAAGAGGCAATTTTAGGCAGTCATTCTCACAGACTATCACTTCAAGGATCCCCAGGTCATAGAATGGTTTGGGGTAGACAGGACCTTAAAGCCCCTCCAGTTCCAATCCACCTACCATGGGCAGGGACACCTCCCACCAGATGAAGATGCTCAAAGCCCCATCCAGCCTGGCCTTGAACACTTCCAGGAATAGGGCAGCCACAACTTCTCTGGGCAACCTAGGCCTGTGCCTCACCCCCCTCATCGTGAAGTATTTCTTCCTGATGTCTAATCTAAATCCTCTCCCTTCCAATTTAAAGCCATTCCCCCTCATCCCATCACTACAAACTGCTAGTAAAAAGTCTCTCCCCAGCTTTCTTGTAGGCCCCTTTCAGGTACTCAAAAGCTGCTCTAAGGTCTCCCCAGAGCCTCCTCTTCTCCAGGCTAAACAAGCCCAACTCTTTCAGCCTGTCCTCATAGCAAAGGTGTTCTAGCCCTCTGATCATCTTCGTAGTTCTCCTCTGGACTCTTCCCAGCAGTTCCATATCCTTCTCATGCTGGGGATTCCAGGACTGGACACAGGACTTTAGGTGGAGTCTTGTGAGAGTGGAGCAGAGGGGGAGAATCAGTTCCCTCAAACTGCTGGCCATGCTTCTTTTGATGCAGCCCAAGATATGATTTGGCCTTCTGGGCTGTGAAAGCACATTGCCAACTCATGTCAAGCTTCTCATCAATCATCACCCCGAAGTCCTCCGCAGGGCAGCTCTCAATCACATCATCCCACATCCTGTATTGAAATCAGGGACTGCCCTGACACAGGTGTAGGACCTTGCACTTACCCTTGTTCAACCTCATGAGGTTCTCACAGCCCCACTTCTCCAGCTTGTCCAGGTCCCTCTGGATGGCATCCTGTCTTTCTGGTGTGACAACTGCACCACTCAGCTTGGTGTCATCTGCAAACTTGCTGAGGGTGCACTCCATCTCAATACATGAAATGATACTAGAAGCTCTTCCAGTAGTTTCACAAGGCCATGGTTCCTGGGCTTTCAGACAAAGCACCACTCAGCCTTCAGTTTCTCTCCTCACCCCACTTCTCATTTTTTTTAAATAGGCAAACATACCTAGGCTGACAAATAAGTTTATGAACACCTTACTTTGGCCCAAAGGACCCCAGCCCTAATCCTGGACTGAAATTTAAATGCTTGTGCTTCTCAAAGAATTAAAGCCACAAGTTTCATTTTCAAAGGAAAAATGCCAATAAATTAAAGACAAAGTGTTCAGATTTATTTGGAAATTCACAGTTTCTAATGGCACTACAGCTCTGCAGTTACATACTCTTGTTCCACAGCAATGTATGCTGCACTCAGGTGGTATGTGATTTTTTTCCTCATCCAGGTTCGAAACCCTTCTGAATTCATGTTCGACACGTCTGGCTCATCTGCTCCGACTGGCTAATTGTGCAGATCAACTCCAAAAGTACATCATCATAAAGAATTCATGAACTAACAAGAAAGCAGCAAAAAAACCGAAGGCTTTAAATAAGTCACATTACATACAACACCCAAGAAAGGCATTAGATCTGTTAAAGGGTACCACTAAAAGTGCTCAATAAGTTAACTTATTTTTTCCAATGTGAACCTGTAACAACTGTCAAAAGGAATAACCTTTTGTTCCACTCACTCAGATACACACTCAACATTTTAGCAATCACACGTCCTATAGTATCCAAATACACAATCACAGTCAAAATAAAAACACTTGGATATGAAAATAACAGCCATACGAACACTGCACATTTGTTAGCCAATACAAAAGCAAACGTTATGGAAACACCCACTTTGAACCAGCCTGACTGGTCAGACTTCCAAGGCTTTGCAATCTCAGCATATCCAGAGCTGGCTCGGAGAACAGTCCAGCTCATGCTCCCATTCCCTGGCCGAGACCTTTCCTGAACTCTCAGCACAGAAACAGCAAGTGTTCCCCATCCACTTTCTTCAGAGAACTACAGCAGTCAGCTTAGAGAACAAATGCATTCATCAGCCTAAGATCCCATCACAGACAGGAAATCCTAAAGTGCCACTGTCATTCATTCATCAGGCTCCAGCTCCGATTTGTAAATGAAGGTGGCAATAAACAGGATCACCATCCCTAGTGAGGTATTTTCCTCAATCGAGTTTGCAAATCCAGAATCTAGTCAGGCAAGTCCACCTATCAGCATTTTTACAGTATCCAGTCCACATTACTGAGGCCAGCTGAAGGCCAACACATGTCCCTTTACAGCACTGTAGTGTTGCATCTTCAAAAAAAGCTAGAGAAATTACAAAATAAATCAAATGACAAACAACTGTATCTCCCCTCTTCCAGTGGCATTATAAATAGACAAAAGGCACATAAATATGGGAAGGTGCAAGAAATAGGAACAAAGCTCAAGGAAGAGGATTAGGCTTTTATCCCTATTCCACCCAACAAACTGGGTTTTGAAAAATCTGTCCCAGGAACTGTGAAAAAAAAACTTTATAAAACGAACCCTGCCCTCCCACCCCCAAGCTGTTCTCATAGGAAATTATCAGCCGTGTAAAGCTGCAGCTTATAGCCAAGATTGACACAATCCCATCTATTTTAAAAGGCAGAAACCAAATTTCTGAATACTTTCCAATTAGTTGAGCTCTTCATCTCCCACTGTCCTCCCACAGAATACCACAGACTGTTCTCAAATGAACAAACACTCTCCTGTTTGAGAAGTTCAGCTAGTTTTAGATGTGTCCAGAAACTGTCGTGACACCGAGTGTTCCCACTGTTATATCTTTGTTTCCTTTGATTATGTCATGCAGGCTTGGCATTGACCCTGACTTAGTCTGTATTAGAGTTTTTATAAGCTTCCCTTGGTCTGAAACTTTAGACCGTCTTCGTTTTATACCCCTCTTATCAGTTTTTGTCTTTTGGGTCTGTCCATTGCACAGACTTGTACATGCTGAAATGCCACAAAAATAGGACTCTTCAGACTGCGATGATGTTTCGGAGCTTCCTTCAGATGGAGGACCCTTATACGAAGAGTGATAAACTTCCCCAATATTAGAGAAGTCCCTCTGGTTTGTAAACGGCTTCCTTCCTTTAATTTCCCCATTGGCTACTGGATGCAGAGGCTCTGTTGTTGACTTAACAGACTCAGTTTTTTCAGTTTTGTATTTACAACGTTTTTTCTGAAACCAAAAGTGAAAAGAGAAACAGTTAGGTTCTGGAAGGCAAGCAGAGTGTAAAAACCAAGCTTTGAAACGAGACATGCACCACCTGCCGACAGAAACAGGCTCAGCTCAGCCTGCCCTCCCACAATCACTGTACCTTCTTCTCTGGGGAGAACTTCAGGGGTTCGACGATGTACAGGTCCCCTGGATCCACTGGAAGAGAATGATCACACATTTAGCAGCCCTGACACAGCCAGTTATAGAATACAATTCTAAATAAATAATAGCATGATATAATATTCCACTTATCACACACATTTTTGCTTCTGTTCTAAGTTAATAGAAACACAACACATGAACACGAGAAGTGAAGTCAAAACACACAGGAACACCCCATGACAGCTGTCAGTGACAGACACTTGAAAATGTTGCTCCTCCTGATAGATTAGGCCATAGAGGAGGTGCAGAGAACATCCCTTGGGGAAAAGGAGCAACAGTCAGCAAAGGTTAGCTTCCACAAAACAATCATTATCAAAATAAGTGTTTAATGTGCAGCCTGCCCATGACAGGGCAGATACTAGAAGCATGTGTAACTATCAAAGGCACGGATCTTCAGACTGAAACGAGACCAGCCTGGCATTCTCGTGCCAGGGCTCAGTAAATCATTCTTCCAAGCCAAAGCAGGGGAGAATCTGGAAACAGTTTATGCCTTAGCTAGTGTCTACTGCAACACATTCTCAATTCAATCCAAGTTTTTTCATGCAGTCTTATTCACAGTACAAAAACCCAAAAAGCAAGTTTGCTGCACCCAGAAAAGCAGTATCAGCTGCATACTTGGTACTTACTATAATCTGCACATTTTTGGTTTTGCATGATGATGATGGCCTAAGAAACCAAAATTCAGTTCTCCCAAGTGAAACGTGAATACTGAAAAGATTTGATCACTCCTCCTAACCAAGCCAAGACAGATTGAACTTTCTTAAAGTTGATAAATATGGATCCTAAACATCTGCCAGTTCCAAAGATAGGCAAATCAGCACTTCTCAGAAATAGGACTTCCCATAACTGGCATTTAAAAAAAAAAAAAAAAGCTATTTTCTGCCCCGAAAAAATAGCTTTCTAGACCTGAACACCTGCATGGTTTGCCACTAACCCCAAGAAAATAACTGTATATTATAAACGATAGCAAAGACTACATTCAATGTTTTAGCATAGTCCTGTAAGTGTCTGGTAACTTGTTCATGAACCACCTTGTCCTCCAGAACATATACGTGAACTATGATAATCCAGTGTACTTTGTCTCTGAACCGCAATTCCCTTTTCATACACTCATAGTAAGACACACTGTGTATCACCAACAGAGTAACATTTGAGCCTATATGTATAATATATGAATAGTACCTTCTTTACCAGCTAGCTGAAAGGACTGTGATCTGACCAGTGGAAGAGAAGTTCTTCTTTTCAAATTCATATCATCATAGGAGGAAAAACATCTAGGAAACAAAATCCACAAAGCTTTTTTAAACACAGCTTCCTCACTACTTTGTCAGATACATTTTTCACTAAGAAAAATCCTTGGCAGAAGGACAGAATTATTCAGGAGGTGCCCAAGAACTCCTAGCAGACAGACAGAGTGCTGCATTTGCAACAAGCTATCAAAGCAAGTTAAGTGTAGAAGCCCCAGAATGCTCCTAGGAGAGCGTTTACTATAGAGTAGTAGTGGCACTTCGCTATCTTTGAGTTTGCAGAAGGAAGACTTGTGGGTTTGTCAGATGCAGTGGATTTAGGAAAAATCAATAAAAGCTGTAAAAACAAGCAAGTTTCAAATACAAACATGTTACCTTTTGGGGCTTGGGTAGTGATTACTTTGGGGAATTTTTGAGAGGTAATCTTCACAGGACTGAGAAGTACCTCTGCACCGCTGCACACAAAACATCAAGCCCAGAATGACACAGAGAATCAGAGCAATCACAAGGTAGGTCTGCCATTCAGAAACCTGGAAGAGTTTGATGCAGTTGTTAAACACTAAAATAACAGTTTAACAACACTATTATTCTTTTGTTTTAAAGGCTAATATCTTTAAAGGAACACAACTGACACATTTTCAAGTTGCTTTCCTTCAATTTCACTAAACACTGCTGAACTCTGAGTATTTTTCAGAAGTTTGATGCAGTCTATTGGCTACAAAACATTCAAGAACTGAAGGCCAAAACCCACCTGCTGGTAAAAACACAAGAGATTTCACTGACAATGGTACTACCATAGCCACCTCTTGCAAAGAGCATTCAAACCTGTCTTTCCATAAGAAAGCATATTAAGGAAGTAAATTCTCTGTTTTACAGTTGACATGGATGTGATACTATCTCAGTTCTATGCGATGATTTTCATTAACTGACATTACAGTGTTTCATGGAATAGATAACACCATATTCACTTTGTTCAATGGGTTTCATTTTGCTGAATAGTCTTCCATTTCACAACCTAGTGGAAGGATTTTTTCTTTGAATATGCATTTTTTGAATATGTACAGACAAAGCTTACTACAATTTTTATGGAAGCTGAAATCTATGAGTATTTTGCAGATACTATTTTAAAAAATGAATTGCATAGTTCTTTCCCTATAAAAAAATATCTTAAACACACTGAGAGAATCTAGAAGTCATTTAAAGACTCCAGAAAAGATAAGGAACACGACTTGCCATTTTATAACAAGCAAATGTCTCACACTACTAGATTCAGCATCCAGAGCCAAGTTCAGGAAAGCTATGTGTTCAACTTCCAGCACATGCATGTAACATACCCTTCTGATCGCCACTGTCAGATTCTGATTAAAACCACACCACCATGAACAGGAGCTTAGCTAGCGAGGCAAAGGAGGAGCCTCACTAAGTGTCAGAAAACAGCTCAAGGATCCTCTTTGGCAATATGGACAAAAAAGGGTCATGTTTATGGTACTGCTTGAAATCCCATCCCAGGCTGAAGAATGTAAACATTTAAGAGAATGTGTTCTCAGTATTGCTGCCAAGATTCCCCTCATCTCCAAAGATTACAATAGCCAACGAGGAAAGGAGAAGGGTGTCTTAGCCATGAGTCTGCCATTCAGTAGCTAAAAGCGCAACCCTCCACATACTCGGATATCTGTTATTACAGCTCAGCCCTAACTGCAGTCAGTACGCTCTTAAACAGAAAACCTCTACAGCAAGAGTCTGTCAGTATTTAAGTGACTACAAATGCTGCACACTGCAAAGCACCTCATTTTATAGAAGCTGTGTAACAGATAAAGCCGTGCAATACAACTGGCTACAGAACACAGCAACTCCCAGAACAGTTCATGAAGCCTGAACTCTACCATTTCCCCTTTACTGTCGAATGTTCCATATGTAAAACAAATCCCATTATTGCCACTACAAAGTCAGTGGTTAGTCTTCTAGTTTCATTAGGAACAACTTCACAGAACAATATTGATTCCAATACACCACAGAAAGGCTGAGATATTAAGCTATTCCAACTAAGTTTTTATCATTTATCATTCCTGGGTTAAACAGTGCTGTACCCATCTTGCCGTACACCACAAGGTCAAGTTACTCCATTCCTCCTCTCCCTTGGCCAGCTGCTAAAGTAGTTGAAAGCAACACTACAGACATCTTCCCAAACCAATAGTCTCATTTGAAGACTCCAGGCCTCTTAAAACACATTTATGCATCTGTTTCCTTTGAGTCCTCATGCCATATTGCTAAATTATAATTACCTCACGTTTTAACTCCTCCACAACTGTTGACAGATTGGAAGCTAGCTGTGTCAAGTTGGTGAGTTGTGCTTGTAACAGCTGGATTGCTTCTGTTTGCCGTTGATCCTGCATTAAAGAAAGCCATGGCCATGCTATTTAATTAGGTTCCAAATCACACAAGTACTTAGTTAGCAGTCTGACAGAGCAAGGCATTTTTCAGCCATGTGACCTATTCAGCATTGTTTTCAACCAAACAACCATTTAACAGTTGAAACTGCTTAAGCAGCACTAGTCACATACACAAAAAGATCAATATTCTGGGTTTCATTACACTGGCTTCTGCTGTCTTCACTCAAGGCAGGTGAAGAAGCCAGCTCCATGCAGTGACTATCGGGAAGCTGAGTACTGTCATGTTACAAACTGCATATGCAGATGAACGGGCATAACTGCAGTCTAAGGGCTGATGCACAGCTTCCCTGGCCTCACCAGGGAGCCAGCCACTTAGTGATAGGAGCCGAAGCCAGCCAGGAACAAGTTATTTGCAGCTATCACATCCTGGAAAGAGCCCTAACCAGATCCTTAATCCTATGAGAAATTAGGAAACACGAGCAAAGTATCGCAGATGTTAACCAAGAGGAGCACCTAAGACTGACCACTGCTATCACAAAAAAAAGAAAAGGGCGGGGGGGGGGGCTGCAATTTTCTTCACTGTTGCTGGATGAGCAAACTACAAGCCTCAGAATGCACTGCAGAAATTTTCAGATAGTTTGGGGTTGAGTCTATGGCACAAGCACAGCTGCTTTAGTGATTATTCAGCACTGTAGTTAGTGCTGAATTTCACAGCTCATCAAGAAAGCTAGCACAGCAGAGAAGGAAAAACATCTCCTTAAGCTCCCAGTCCCTTAAGTCACACTTTAAAGAATTAACTAAAGCTTCTGTTACACACACAATACACTTTCAAATTCTAATTTGGTGTAAGCTGTTACTGTACCCCATCCCTTTGTAGAGGGTAGGTCTCTTCGGCAACATCAGGGCAATTATCTACTCCTACTTTAAACCAGAGATTAAAAACAAACCAAGAAAAAATGATTGGAAAAAAACTAGATAACTTTATCATTTAAAAGACATCTAGGAGCTTTAGCCACTACCATTAGACAACTGATTTTTCAAACACAAAATCAGAAAATAGAGCTGGATTACATTATTCTAAAACAACTGGGAACATAAAAAACTTATTACAGAGAAAAAAATCAGGAAGCATGGAATGGATGCTTTTAAAAAGCAGACATGCAGCTAATAAAAATCTTCAACTGAAAGAATTTCTGCACCTCCTGTCAACTCTTTCTTAAAAGTAAGCTCTCCAAAGCAGGAAAGCAGATAAGTGCTCCAAGAAGCCATACCTGCTCTTCTGCTATTCTTGAGGTGTTCTGAAGTTTTATTATTGTCTTATTGAAAGCCTTCTGCATTTCTTCCATTTGCTTTCGGTACCTAAAACAGAGAGCATAAGGTCAGTAAGGCTACTGCACAAGACTTCTAGGGCTAGATTTTTCTTTTGGATATCCCACTATACAACAGGAAAGCTTCTCTTTGTCCAAAGTTTTACTAAAACATCACTGTATTTTGTCTTAAATTTCAAGCATAAAACAGGTACGTGTCTCTTCCCAGCTTTATGATGGGTCTTTCACCAAGGTTTAAGTCAATTCTATTTCAACACTGTCCTGATTCTCCTATGGCTAAGAAGCATCACAGAAAAACATTAAATTACATACATCCCGCAAGAAATCATGGGTTCCCTTCTTGACACTCCTTTCCTCAATCAGGTAATACAGTAGTTTAAGTGGAAACAATCAGTTTAGTAAAAAGGCTGTAGCTCTGTGTCATTCAGTTTAAACAGCAGCAGAAGGATGTGCCCTTTTGTTGAAAGGATTAAGGATAGGATTAGCACTTATATCCTGGCAACACTTTAAAATTTTAAAAAACCTACAGCAATAGTCCTCAAAACCAAAATAAATGCGATAGTATCTGAAAATAAATCAAGGGTACTGCTGCTACCTGTGGACAGCTAGGTCTCCAGTAACTACCTAGGATTAGGTACTTTTCTCAATTTTCCATGAAGCTTTATGCTGTGATTTACATTATACTCCACTTCCACTGCACTACCTTCTGTTGTGTATGTTCCTTTGTATAGTTGGCTAAAATCATGTTTACATACTTACCAGCCTTCCTCAGACTTACCTCTGACTAAGTTCTTCTAAATAACGGCTGCTGAGAGACATGTTTACTTCCAGGGCTTTTATGCGGTTATTAAGACGCATGAAAACAGACTCCTTTTGATTAGATCCATGAACAAGATTTCCATTAGCATAGCCCAGATCTGTGGAATTCTGCAATTCAGCATAGAAGTCCGTTGCTGTTCTCTGTGGTCCCCCAGAGACTGGAACTGCCATTAAAGCTTCTTCAGTTGCCATATCATCCTCTTTTGTTTCGGCAGACACAGAAGACTCAACAAGAGGCAAAATGGGTTTCTGCACTTCTGGAGTGCTTTCTTTTCCTTCTCCAGCATCACTGGCTAACATGCCCCCTGTATGTTCAGGCTGCAGAACAGTCTCTGTAGGCTTTGAAATCACCAGTGTCGCAATAGCCTCTCTTGTGATCGTCTCCTTTACCTCTGTGGCCACACTAGTCTCAGAAGCTATAGGGTTTTCTTCTGCAGTAGAGATCTCAGCCTTTTCTGGTTCTGCACTGATCTCAGTCATATCCAGCTGGGGAGTCACCCTTGGTGCTACTGAGCCTGCATCTTCATTTGCAGGCTTCAACACCATGTCTGTTGTCGGCAATGGCTTAACTTCAGAAGTAACTTCTAAGAGAAGGGATTGAGATACAGTTTGAGGATGGCTTGGTTCCAGTTCAATTGAATCTGTGGTCTCATTACTGATCTCCTCACTGCTGAAGTCAACTGCAACAGGAGATCCAGATGGTTTCTCAACTTTGCTATCTAATTGCTCAGGTAGAGGTTCATCTATTGAGGTATGTATAGATTCTGTCTGAACTGCCTGAGGCTGTGGAACATCAGCAGAGTAATCTTGCCCTTGTTTACCTTCAGTTTTACTATGCTGCTGATGCATGGCTTCTACATCTGAACACCATTTAAACAGATATTCTGAAAAGGTGGTAATACAACATGCTGTTGCCACGTTGTAGCAGTATTTTTCTGTCTCAAGTTCAAACCATGCCGATACTTCTTCTTCCTGATCATCACTGGGCAGTAAGGTTACTGTAGACTGGATGGAATCTTCTTCATACTCTTGTACAAGCTGAACAATGGGACTTTCTTCTGTCAAACCCACAGTTAACCGCTCTTTATCCATCCGTGGAATATCTGTTGTAACAAGTCTACAAGGAAAGATTAAAGGCAGCATGTTACCTCAGAAGTTGTACATGCCTGGTCTGGAAGACTGCAAAAGTAGGGTATTTCAGAAAATTTGCAAAGTTTATTCCAGCGACTAAAAGCCTGTATGGACATAGCCAGAAATCCTTTAAGTCAGTGTTTTCTCTTGTGGCTTTCAATCCGGACTGGTAAGCAAATTATTTCACTCTGGCTTCTCAAGCAGCAAGCTTTCTCAGTCAGATTACTGCCCCTTATCTCACTCCTGAAAAAGCCACAGTTCAAATATCACTAAATCCTTACACAGCTAGCATCTTACTCCTCTGCTACAGTCCTCAACTGCAAACGCAAGAACCACAACCTTCCCATTGATCTTAAAGCCGCTAAATACAGCGTGAGTCATGTCTAAACATTTAAGAGCTAGAGCTTCAGCATTAAGTAGCCAACTTGACCCTAATCAACTGAAAAAACCCCACTGTAGAATATTTATGTATGAATCTTCCTCCCAACCCAATTCCATATCTTTGCATACATATTTTCATCATGGAAAGCCTAGCAAAAAAAAAAAAGCTCCTAAACCAGAATTTTTGTCCACACAACTTAGCTGAAATTTCAGCAACAAAACTTACATCCCCAATCAGTCTCCCTTGCAGGAGACAAACTGCAAAACCTGGAAGAGTATTTTACCATCCACACAGGAAACCTGCAACAGCCAAGAGCAGTAGAACAATTCTGCTACTTCTTCTAAGCAAAGTGATACAAATAAGTAAGAAATAAGTGATGCACTGACATTTAATCAAGTGTTAAACCAAAACATATAATGGAAATAGCTATGAATAGTAACTAAAGCCATACATTTCTCTGGCTTCACCATACAATACATTTCAACAAATACTTACCTTTTTACTTGTTTAAGGCAGTGAGCCCTATCTGAACATGTTACTACCAAGGACTCCAGACTATTCATGTGAGCTTCTGCTAGGAACACACTGAAAAAACCCCAACATCCATTACTTACTCTGGTGAAGGAGCAGGAGTTGGTTCAGGCAGTCTGGGAGCAGCTGTTGAAGTTGCAGGGGTGGCAGTGACATTTTCAGACACACTTTTGTTCCCTGCTGCAGGAGGGAGAAAAATGCAAACATAAAACCTCAAGACCCATCCTGGTTTTCAATGAATTTTGGGGCTTTGGATTTTTTATTTTAGATTGTTAACAGCACTACCAAATGAATGTGCTGCTGACAGTTTACATATATGATGTTAGGGACAGTATCAACATATTTCCAGGAAAATGCAGCACGACAGACTTCACAACTGACATCGGGTACTACAGGTAGTGAATATCTCAGCATACAGCTTAGTAAATACGCATTATCTTTGTATCTCTTCTTTTTCTATCAAATTCAGCATCTTGTTCCATGTTTCAGTCAGTAGATAAGAAATCTACAGTACTAATCAGGTAGGCCATAAAAGGTGAAAAAAATCATTTAAACACAGACCATACAACTCCTTGCAAAAAAATTAAACAAAAAATAAAAATATTAAAATTTCCAGAATGCTTTTCATCTAAAAAAACCCCATACCTTCAGCTTCAGATGACTCCTCAGTTTTGGCTCCAAGCATATTTGCAGCAATATTCACCATGCTTAGGATTGCATCTAAAAGAGAAAACAGCTACTCAAAGAAGGCCCAGGTATCAGGACCATGCAGAAATCTGCTATTTTGTAACACTTGATTGAGAAGAATCACAGCATAAGGACAAAAAAAATGGTCATTCTATTATAGTGGATGCATCTGTTGCTTTTAAATAAATTTATAAGCTAGAAACCTATATTTGAAAACTTTTATGTAACACTTAACAGCTAGACCTTCTAATGCCAGTGAGAACAACTCAATGATCATTAGGCCACTGAAACCAAGGAAGAGCAAGGCAAATAGAAGAATATTAAGCATAGAATTTTCTGACAATCTGGGTGTGTGAATGACTGAGGGTGGTCCCTAGAGAGAAATTTAAAGCTTGGACACTCAAACGGTGGAACTCTAAAAAAGAAAAGTTGGATCATTTTCATAATAGCCCTAAATCAGTGAGTCAATAAATATCATTTGCTAAATGAGCAAGACAAAATTCTGCCTTTGAACATCGATGTCCACAGCAGGACAGATGGAAAACTGAAGCTTCATTCAAAGTAAGCTTGAGTCTTTGTCACACTGCATCATACCTTCCTCCTTAATACCAAATCTAACTTTCAGCTCTGGTTTTACTGCAACATAACAATTCTAAATATTTAAAGATTTGAAGAAGAAAATCTACAATCTATTCAGTCAAAATCATAAAATAGCCACAGCCTTGGCCTAGGTATGATATTTTTTTGAGCATCTGTTATATAATCATAGAATCATAGAATAACCAGGTTGGAAGAGACCCACCCGATCATCAAGTCCAACCATTCCTATCCAACACTAAACCATGCCCCTTAGAACCTCGTCCACCCGTGCCTTAAAACACCTCCAGGGAAGGTGAATCAACCACCTCCCTGAGTAGCCTGTTCCAGTACCCAATGACCCTTTCTGTGAAAAATTTTTTCCTAATGTCCAGCCTAAATCTCCCCTGGCAGAGCTTGAGGCCATTCCCTCTTGTCCTGTCCCCTGTCACTTGGGAGAAGAGGCCAGCTCCCTCCTCTCTACAACCTCCTTTCAGGTAGTTGTAGACAGCAATGAGGTCTCCCCTCAGCCTCCTCTTCTCCAGGCTAAACAACCCCAGCTCTCTCAGCCGCTCCTCATAAGGCCTGTTTTCCAGCCCCTTCAGTATTCAAGGAACAGTCTCATCAGTGCCAAGGTACAGAGGGAGAATAACCTCCCTGGACCTGCTGGTCATGCCATTTCTGATAGAAGCCAAGATGCCATTGGCCTTCTTGGCCACCTGGGCACACTGCTGGCTCATGGTCAGTCGGCTGTCAACCAACACCCCCAGGTCCCTCTCCTCCAGGCAGCTTCCTAGACAGACTTCTCCTAGTCTGTAGCACTGCATAGGGTTGTTGTGCCCCAAGTGCAGGACCCAGCACTTGGCCTTGTTAATTCTCATGCCATTGGACTCTGCCCAGCGGTCCAGTCTGTTCAGATCCCTTTGCAGAGCCTCCCTACCCTCCAGGAGATCGACGCTTCCACCCAGCTTATGTATGTCTATTCATTCGTGTCCAGTGTTCCTGAATAAGTGAAGTTCTACAGCACTGCAGTACCGGTTATTTTACAACCTTATGCAACACTCGTATTAACTTAAGGGATCAGGATCCTTAAGTACAGAAACTCAAGTTTCCAAAAAACAGATCTGGAAAGTTCTAATTTTATAACACCAAGAATGATACCACAACTTTGAAATGTTACTATTTATTCCCATACAATTAAATAGGAATGGCAATAAATTGTTTTATCAGAAAAATACGGAAGTCGTAGCTGTTGCATCACAAAATGCCACTCCATTTTCAAGTAGCAGAGCAATAAATAAATCATACTCACTTGTAGCAGAACCAAGGAGATTTTTTGAAGGTTTTTCTTCCCCTGTATTGTAATCCAGTAGATAATCTATGTAGAAGGAAGAACACTTACGACTATCAAAATGAAATATATCATGGACAAACATATTAATCTCAAGTTTTAACATGTCATTTGACTATATTGGTTTGACAGTGTGAAAATAAAACAGAAATGGTTAAAGGACAGAGATTACATACTGAAATATCAAGCTCTGAGCAATGAGAAACGCGACGAGATCCAGGGTTCAAGCTCCAGTTCCCCCAGTATTCATGACATAGATGCAAACAGCTCGTTTTGCTTCATACATGTATTTCCCCCCCTCCTCCCTGTGAGGGCCAGAGATCAGCATTTTCATACTTTTTTATCTAAACAGTCTGCTAAGCCCAAATACACACGTTCCCAATTGCTTGCAGCATTGATCATATAGCCTCAGCGAATGGGCTATGCACGTGAAGAATAAAGCTGTTGTGTGAGCTGCTTTGATTATTTTCGTTATCCTTTACTACTGCTAGCACAAGAAGATATGATTGCCTTGCCTTCCAAGTGAAACAGACTTAATTCTAGCATTTTAAAGTAACCCTCTAAACAGGTACAAGATATTGTTTAAAAGGACTGTTGGATAAGCCCAGAAATGCTGAAATACCATCAACAGGACTAAAAGTGAATTCAGCCGCCAAATCATCTAGCACATGCAGGAAACAAGGAGCCACCAGGCCAGCACAAGACACGTCTGAACGGCTAAAAACACAGAAGTTACTTGCTTACCATAGTCTTCATCAAAGAGTTCTTGTCGTTCTGATTGGTACTGGGAATCAGCTATTTCTTCGTACTCTTCAACCATGCTAGTACCAAATACTCTGTGAAAAAAGTTTTAAAATAAAAAACCTAATATTAGTCCATCATCATGTAGTTACTCAACACAACTGATAATTAGATGAGCATTATTGTTACATAGTATGTAGCAAAACCAATTAGATAAGCAATAGTTGCCTTCAGTTAATGAAGATCAACCTTATTTTCTCAAACTCATATCCACAAATTCCACTGCATGCTTTAAAGTGCTGCACCAAAACAAGATCTCAATTTTAATTCTAGCAATTCCAAACAGACTTTACCTCCTTTTAAACTCAAGCTGACACCCACACTTCCTTGTCTTACACCCTCCGTGAGCTCTTAACATCTCCACTCCAGCTTCACCTTTTAATATCTTTGAATACCTATTCACAACTACTTCATTTTGCACGTAACATTCTCTTTGACTTGTTCTGCCAAAATCAAATCAAACCAGTTTAAAGCAATCTTGTCAATTGAATATATATTTGGGCTTACAACACTAGAGTTCCCAGGTTCAAATCCTGATGCAACTTTGACAGAAAAATTGACATTGTTTTTAGGAGCAGTACAGAAGTTGATTATTCTCAGTACTACACACAGTTGTTCTGATTTAGATATTCCAAGCATTACTAATTGTATGTACCTGAGGTGCCATACAACACAGCAGCTTCCCAAAAGCATTCACCACACCTGCTCTTCTTAGTTCACCATGTGTTCCTTGTTTTCCTTGGTCAGCCTTGAAATGCTTAGGTCCCTCCTGTAAGGCTGCTCAAGTTTCTGCTTCCTAACACCTCTCCCACAAACTATTCCTTACATACTGGGGAATCAAATCCAGAAATTTACATCTGGTTAAAGAAGCTCTGAAGTATGCTATGCAGCAGGCAATTTAGGCCACTACTTCAATTCACAGTATTTCCAACTAACTTAAACATACTGAAAACTATAACTTGTTGTCCAACTATTATCAGAACATGCTAATCCTCACTGTAAGTAGGTAGAAAAAGCAAAACACTTAAGATATTACCTTATAAGACTTAAAGGACAAAAATGTTCTGATCCAAAGTGTGATATCAACTCCACCTGAAGAATAAAAAGTACTTAAAACAAAACTCTCAAGACCCACAGGGTAATAGTTCATTTAACATGTAAATCCAATCTTGAAATTGGAAGTTTTGTTTACTCAAGGCATTTGTAGATTGCCCATAATAGGAAAGACTGAAAGATTTGCTTTCGCCATGCATTAAAGTGCTGAGTCGCAGCAAGAACACCCCAAGCCCCATGCATTCATCATTCCAAAAGAAGAGGTTGCTAACCTTTATGTACTTGATGAAGATCTAAAGCAAGAGAAAGGAAAAGAAAAAAAAAAATGTCAGTACAAAGGCTGAACACATGCCACAGGCAACTACGAGTTCTGTTGGTTTGAATTCAGTAGTAGAAGTGCTTAAGGATAAAAGCTACAAAGGATAAAGCTGCAATACTACTTCATCTGCCTTAGGCAGCAAGATTTCATTTAGATTTCACACCTTGCCAACAGAAGGTAACATGCAATACGTTTCATTAATGGACTTAAACGGAAATGGGTTACATTTACTAAGTCTATTTTTTCCACTCGAAGAATTCAGATAAGTGAATCAAAAGGAAAAAAAACCCTTCATAACATGTATTTTCTGTACTGCTGCACTACAATCTCAACATAACATGCTCAAATTTACAGAAACGCTAGTGGAACAAAGTGTACAGAGCACCCGGTGACACATTTGGAAACTTCAGTCACCAATGGATTTCTAGTGAGAATGTGACTATACACTGATATTTATTTATTTATCTAAAATAATTTCCAAGTGCAGAATTCATTTACTAAACCATTAGGTAGACACTACCAATGAAGGACTGCAATAATCTGCCACTGAGATCAAGACAACTATTCCTATAAAAGCACTCTTAAAAAAAAAATGCCACTATTTTTGGTAGAAGTTCATTAAAGCCACTTCAAAAAGAATCAAACTTTTTGACAAATTTTTTTGACTCTTCTGTAGACTTGGCACACTTAGGACTTGCTTTCTTTTTGTGCTGTAAAGCAAAAACACTATAAAACCAATTCTTTGGAAATGTTACCTTGCTACACGATTCAAGGCAGAACATTAGATCCGCCAAGGGCTTAAGTGCCAAAGCATCTAGTGTAATTCTGAAACTTCAGTGACAAGCAAGATTCCAGCTACCTTAAGGCATTAATTCAGCCAGAAAGCAGAGTTAAAAATAAATGACATTTTTATCCTGTGAATTGTGCAGAATTTCTGGGTAGAGAAGTTAGATAATCATTCATAGTTACTCTTTCATGGAAGCATAAATTGTAATTCAATAGCACAAACCAAAATGTTTTTGTTTTTGGCAACCACCATAATTGGAAGATCATAGAATCAGCAGGTTGGAAAAGACCTCTTGGATCATTGAGTCCAACCGTTCCTATCTGTCACTAAACCATGTCCTTGAGCACCTCATCCACCTGCCTTTTAAATACCTCCAGGAATGGTGACTCAACCACCTCCGCGGGCAGCCTGTTCCAGTGCCCAATGACCCTTTCTGTGAAAATTTTTTTTCTGATGTCAAGCCTGAACCTCCCCTGGCGCAGCTTGATGCCATTGCCCCCTGTCCTGTCCCCTGTCACTTG
Organism: Phaenicophaeus curvirostris; assembly: GCF_032191515.1. Lineage (NCBI taxonomy): Eukaryota > Metazoa > Chordata > Aves > Cuculiformes > Cuculidae > Phaenicophaeus > Phaenicophaeus curvirostris. Next base: position 10,608,517 of record NC_091399.1, on the reverse strand, counting down.
GGAGAAGTCAGCTTCCTCCTGTCTACAACCTCCTTTCAGGTAGTTGTAGAGACCAATAAGGTCTCCCCTCAGCCTCCTCTTCTCTAGGCTAAACAACCCCAGCTCTCTCAGCCGCTCCTCATAAGACTTGTGCCCCAGCCCCTTCACCAGCTTCGTTGCTCTTCTCTGGGCTCGCTCCAGAGCCTCAACATCCTTCTTGTGGTGAGGGGCTCAGAAATGAACACAGTGTTTGAGTTGGGGTGTCACCAGTGCTGAGTACAGAGTGGAGAATAATCTCCCTGGACCTGCTGGTCACGCTGTTTCTGATACAAGCCAAGATGCCATTGGCCTTCTTGGCCACCTGGGCACACTGCTGGCTCATGGTCAGTCACTGTCAACCAACACCCCCAGGTCGTTCTCCTCCAGGCAGCTTTCTAGCCACTCTTCCCCTAGTCTGTAGCACTGCACAGGGTTGTTGTGCCCCAACACAAGTGCATTGGACCTCATACCATTGGTCTCAGCCCAGCAGATAACACATCACTGGAGAGGACCTAAAAAGCCTGTGTTTTATTTGAATTTAAACTTCCACTACATCCCAATATTTTCACAAAAGCTTTTATCCTAGTCCATGTACCACAGTATTTATGGAGTTTTATTCTCTTTAAGTCTCCTGAGTAAAATTAGCTGGCTGCAAGCTGTTTTGAAGGTGCAGAGATCACAGCAAGTGCTCCAGTATCCATAAGCCTAAGTTATTTGCATGACTCAGTTACGATTGAAGAACTGCAAAATTGCACCAAAGTCTACTGATGAGAATCAGAATTCAAATGCTTACTCTGTCTGACTCACTTAAAACTTTATAGCAGAGTACTGCACAAAAGTATCAAGAAACATGTGTGTTCTGAGACAAAATAGGTAGATACTACTCAAATTCAGGAAACAGTTAAGTCAAATTAAGACTAGAACATTGCTGAATTTTGTCTTCATTCAGACAGCAACTACATACGTACTTTGACACAAGGCAATAGGTGCTTCCCAATATCCTCTCAAGTACCATTATGAGGAAGGTAACTTGCGATTGTGTGCCAAGGGTTTAGTACACAGCTGATCACACGAGCGCCACTAATGAAAGCAGTGCAATTAATGGTAAAGCATGCTTTGATAATAAGTTTCTCTGAAGTTTTTTATAGAGAGTAAGCCCAGCAAACTCGTCCTTCCTTGAGCAGCATGGGTGCTTTTGCAGTGTTAAGTTACCTTAACATATTTTGCATACATCTGTTCATCCAGAGGAAAGCTTTGGACATTTCTTTCATCTCTTGCATGGAAAGTACCGAGTTTAATCCACTTGTTCGTTGGATACCTAGAAAAGAAACAATGGAGTCAGATAAAATGCAAGAACCTGCTGTTCATTTATGTTCATTTTACACTCTGCCATCTACCACTGAGCTACTGTATAATTTTTACTGCTTCTTTGCCACTTTCAACAACTTTGTCTTCCCATTTTTAAGGTGGCAAAGAAAAAAATACAAAAAGCATGGAAAGTACTCAAACCATGTATTCTAGGACTTCAGCTGCCTTTTCCACGGAAGAGAAAGGTAATAACTGATAATATGCATACACATAATTTCACAAGGCATTACACTTTGCATAGTAACAGCCATACATGTTTCATGAAGCCATTCATTTAGTAATTATTTCACTTTTCATTCAGAAGTGCAAGTTTTAATAACATACCTGTCACTAATAGACACCAGAAAGTCTTTAGGAGTGGAAGAGAACAATTCATGATTTGCAATGTCAAGCTGCTTTACTTGAACTGGTTCACAGAGCTCAATAACAAACCTTGAAAACGAAAAGTAAATCATTTTAAAAAGTGCTTTTCCTTCTACAATTACAATCCTCAATCCTTTACATTGTTACTGCTTCACTGGCTATAAAGACATCACAAAGATGCTATACAGTACAGTTATTCCTTGCTGGTCCCTTCAAAAATCACTAGTGACATTCTAGTGACATTTACCTGCATATCCAGTTTAGTAACTCTAAAAAGCACCTGCAGCTACAAAAGCTTTACCCATCTTGTACTGAAAGGCAACTAAAAGTCACAGCACTAAAAACTAAGGATAGCAAACAATTTAAACAAAACCCGAAATACCAGTTAAGATACGGTATGATAAATTTGGACCATGTGTCCTACAATTACTTGACAGCTTGGGAAAGAAATCAGAAACCTTTACATGAACACCCAGAGCTTTATCTTCTGCAAGATTATAATTATGCAAAACCTACAAATACTAAAGCGAATGAAGTTATCCTCTTAATCTTACTGGTGAATACTAGAGACAAAGTTCTACACTGGAAACATGTAGTGCTAAAACTATCAAGAGTTCCTTGCAGACACATTTCAGGCAGAGACACACCAAGGTCAAGTCAGCCCGTGGGATACAAACAGTCCCATTCTGATGGACACTATAACCATGCTGTCATACAAGCAAACATCAGTAACTTACCAGATTTTAGCACTGCATGGATTTAGCATATAAAGATCCATATTTTCCATCAAAATAGCTGAAGTGCTCTGTATAAAGAGAATCGATATTTTAAATTGTATGATGGATATTAACACAGTAGTTTTGCCCTCTCTCCAAAAATAACTCTGCTATTAGCTATACAGACTAATGCCAAGTTTCACAACAACGTAAACAAAATAATATACACGTGAAATTATGCCATAGTACTTTGAGGCAAACACAGCTTATTCATCAGGGCGAGTTATTTAATACAGCTTTGTTCAGATGATCAGTTTCTGAGTATACTCTGCTCTCCCTCATAAATTTACCTCGAGAGATATCAGCTTCTCTATAGTGACCCCACTTAAGAAAGGGACAGACCATAGTTTATGTTCCATTTAATAAATCAAAAATCATAATAAATCAGAACATAGAAATAAAAGACTACTGTAAAAATCAGTGTTCAGTTTTGAATAAGCGTACTTTGCACTACTTCTTGCTTAAAAGTAAACTGAAATAATGCACACTAATAATTAGTAAATGCTTACCTTTGCCTCTGGATTTGCTGCCAAAATTTTGGCACCACACTCTACAGAGGCATAGTTATTTCTGTTTTTCTGGACCTTTTTTGTGGAATGCTGTGCACTAGCAGCAGAAGGGTGCATTGACTGACCTAGGAACAAGAAAACAGTGCTACCATAAAGCACACAACAAACAACATTTTCACTTTCGGGGAACTTCTGCTCATTGCTTTTATGTAATAAATGCTATCAATTATGTAGTTCATGTAGAACAATGAAGTTCCAGACCACATACCAAATTCAGACAGTTTCACTACTCAAATTGGAGACAAGACAAAAGCGGTCTGTACTTAGACCAAATCAATGAATCCTGAACTTACTCTTTTCCTTCTCCACTTCCATGACTTTCTTCTTCCATTCATCAAATGTTGGAATGTCTCCAGGGTCCTTTGGAGTCATTACTGATGTAGGGTCAATTTCTCCTGTTTTCTTATAGTCTTTCTGCAAAAGAGCGAACGACCAATTGTGAATATTTTTCACGAAACAATGGAACAAAGAAAACAAAGGTGAACTTAAATGCTTTAAAACATTCCATGCTCTTATCAAGGCAACAGCAGATGCATCACTTGAATCCAAGTTAAAAACTTAGTGCCTAAGTACGAACATAAACCCAGAAAAAAATGTGATGACTTCCTCCCAGAATTACAGATTATTTTACAGAGGCATTAGTAATTTTTGTGGCTAAACTAATACCTTTTAAGCAAAAACTAAACCATCTGCTTTTTCTTCAAAATTTTTGCTTTTCTGCCTCCTATGGAGAAAAGGTTTCCCTGTAACAGAAATCTTCCAACATGCATGTTGGTCATATCAAGATTCCAGAGACGCCCTGGAGTTTCTGAGCATCTCAAAACCCATCAGAAAGAAACAATATTTTAAAATGCTTTATTTAATGTTTAGTGATCAAAGAACGTATTGGACTGGCCTGACAAAGTAGCAACTCTTAAGTTAACTATACACTATACCACTTCAAGGCTTAATTTCTCATTCATACAAATATTTCCAGCACACCACCAGATGTGCAAAAACGTATTACTAGACGTTTCAAGTGTAGAGGCTATTTTGTAGGCAACATTTTCTGGTAGTTTCCAAAATGACTGCTCTGTAGGTTGACATTTTCTCTGTACTTAAAGCAAGAATTACTACACATATAATTCTATAGCTGAAAGTCCTAAAAAAGAGGCAAACCCATGTACTTGAACAAAAGTGACAAGTAAATCCTTCACATAACTGCACTGCAACAGAACTTTAGATGTAGCATATGCAAAAATACATACACGCATATTTAGAAGTAAGAGGACCTAAAAACACCCTGTACTTTCCTCTCTCAAGAAAGTTCAAGATGTAAGAGCCTCCTAGGAGGACAATGAAAGTGGCAAGTCAAAAAACTGGCTGGGTAAGCAACGTGAAATCATGCTTTTAACTGTGGCCAATGCCATAACTATTTAAATTGTGGTTTTTAAAGCATTAGGTTAAATAAAGAAAATCTTGGCTTTTTTTATTTTCCATAGTGGTTTACATCAATGTGCTTTAAGTCCTTTAGAAGACTCTTCCTGACTACATGTAATTATTTTAAGGCACATGGTATTCTTCAATAATCACAGAATCCCAGAATGGTAGGGGTTGGAAAGGCCCTCCAGTGCTCATCCAGCTCCACTTCCTGCTACAGCAGGGCCACATCATGCAGGCCACACCAGAGCACGCCCAGGCAGGTTTGGATCATCCTGGACCAGGAGACTCCACACCCTCCTTGGGCAGCTGGTTCCAGTGCTCCGTCACTCTCAGAGGAAAAAGATCTTTCCTCAGGTCCAGGTGGAACTTCCCATGCTCCAGTTTGTGCCCACTGCCCCTTGTCTCGTTGCTGGGCACCACTGAGCAGAGCCTGGCTCCCTCTTCCTGAGCCCTGCTCTTTAGATACTGATCAGCATTGATGGAATCTCCTCTCCGTCTGCTGTTCTCCAGACTGAACAGACCCAGGGCACTCAGCCTCTCCTCACAGGAGAGTTATCCAAATTACTAGTGACAGCTTAATCGTGATTCTAAAATAGCAGAAAAATGTTCTTGACATGGCCTTGGTCACTCTTCACCTATTTAAAAATGTAAGCTTTGGGAAGCATCTCAGTAAAACCAAAAGCAGCCATACAGTTAAGTACGAGAGATCTGTCTACGCTTTTTGGCCCACAGTGACCAACTAAGATTCCTAGGAAATAATAAAAACTCAACAAACATTTTGTATTTCCTCCAACTGCCATCTTTACCTTTAGCCATCTGCTTGCTACTCAGATCTTCCTGACTCAGTCAAGATTTAACTCTCAGACTTCTCTTCCATAAACTTACTGCCTCCCTACCCTTGTTTTTAAACCTATGTGAAAAAAAATCAGCATGTTGAGGGAATCCCCAGCTTACGTATCCATTACACGAAGAATGTTTCTCCTGGATTCTGCTCTACAGAGTTTTATTTTATTTCCCCCAAGTATTTGAAGAAACTTGGGTCAAAAACTTTTCTGTGCCAATGAGTCAACCTTGCTGCCTTTTTCTTCCTGTTCATTACACCCTAATTGAGACAGCAACATTAAAACCACACACAGTGCTCAAAGCGTGAGGGCATTGCATTTATACAGCAGCAATCAGAAAGGTGATAGCTATCGCTCATCTTTAACAATGGTGGTAACCTAGCACAGGGCGTTATGCTCCTGTGCGCACTAAGCAGGTATCAGCACTGCTTACCTCCCTTTTTAAGTTCTCTGAGGCATTCAGAGCAGATTTTTGCTCATCTGCCCCCTTCTCAGCTGTTGAAACTTTTGACTCAAACTCAGATTTTGTCTTCTTTCCCTTGCCATGTGAAGATGATATGTTCTCTATATGTTGACCTGCAAGGCTGGAAGTTGTAAGAGTATTAGGACCTATAACTGAACAAATTTTCAGACATATGCAATATTAAACACACACACAAATATGTAGATAAGCAAGCACATGCATGTTTGTTGCCAGGCCAGGACATAGAAGAACAACTTAACAACCTTTAAATCATTCAGACTCACAACCTACTTCAATACTCACCTTTCTGGTGCACTGACAAAAGAGGAAGGCTCACTCTGAGGATCAGCCTCAAGTGTCCCACCAATATCACAGTTAGGTTCTGACTGCTCAGCTTCACTAGAGCTGACTACAGGGATATCAGCACGGGAATTTTCTATTGCACTGAAGGGAAAGAAACAACATGCTTTTTACCCTTCTGATAACACAAGTAACCCTGCTAATCAACCACATAACTAAAGATATTTGAAATTTTTAAAAAAGCAACAGTCTTACGGAAATAATTAAGGGAAGTGGAATGAGGTACGCTGTGCTTGTGGAACTGTGTTCTCAGCTGTACCCATGCAAGAACAGAAGTTTTTTTTCAAGGCCGCTTCTCTCAAAGGAACTTTGAATTAGTTTCTCATCTCACAGAACCCTCATCTAACATCTTACCAAACACTGAAATAGATAATTTCATCACTAGAAATTAATTACTTCACAATTACCTAACTGCCAGCAATTTTCTTTTCCCTTTCAAAGGAATCAAACACAAGACTAAGTTCCACCACTAAAAGCTCCTATTGCTCCCAAGCCAACGGGCAGTGGTCAGAACAGAACTCGGCTAACACTAGAGGAGAAAAGAGGTGGCATAAAAACATGTAGAAGAGCCACCCAGACTTCCTTTCCACTAGATTCTCTTCTTTTGCCAGTGTAAGAAAAGCGAGGTAATCCAGTAGAGCATTATCCAAGCTGCATCAACAGCTCAAAGTAGCTGATCTGCCCACTGCTGTACTTCCTCTCTCTCAGAAAGGCTGAACACATTGCATCATCTGAAGCAAAAATGTAAAGGAAGCCTCCCTACAAGCTCTTTAGGAATGATGGAATGGGTGGGGAGGAGAAGATGGGCAAAAAATAACTTCAGTGACTTTCCTCCTTTCTCCAATACAGGGACAACTTTCACATTGATCTAGGTTATAAACTAGGTTTAATCTACCCTGCCTCCTAAATTTCAACATAAGCCTTCTTCAACATCAGCAGCAAGCTAGGTTAATCCAATATAGTGATACAGAGCTGCAAAAACACAAACAGTAAGTTGGCAACTTAAAAGGGGATCTTTTTGGTGCTGACTGCTGTAATCATTAACAGAAGCACCATAATAGACACAGGGAGACATTTTTAGACCTTTCATACATTTAAGTTCCCATAGTATTAAACAAGGAAAACTCATACGTATTCAAGACTTTTCACTATGTAGCAAAATCTAAAACACTAAGAATACAATAATTTATTGGCCACAAACAGGAAGCAGTTTCTCCAAATGCTCCAAAATGAACACATCCGAGATACATGCAGTTCACCTCTGCATTTTACACTTCAATGACTGAAGTAAGATTGACCACTACACCTAAAAAGCTGCACAAATTCTTAATCTCAGTAAATAGATGACAACACGAGTAATGATCAACTGAATAAATTACAGAAAAGCATAAACTTAAAAATACTGTGATACCAGGGTGTACCTGCCTGGCCTTAAGTAACTCATTTTGGCAGAAGGTGAATAGCACAAGCCTAAAAGCTGTAGTGCTTCCTCTCCTTTGGGTTCTTTAATTTGTGAGCAGCTTAGCCTTAATTTTTCAAGTGCATTACCAAGCACCCTTTGCATGGCAGCCAGAAGAGGAGCTCAGATTACTTTTCAAGATGTTTCTATATAGAAAAGCTACAATTGGTGCTGTCCTAAAAAAAATATAATACAAAGTAAGTAGTTCGAAATGAAATTACTTCCAGAATATTTTGATTAGGAGGCCCTGCCAGAATATTAGTCCAGTAACACCTAAGGGAGCTGGATGTTGTTACACTGATGGAAATCCACATTTAAATAGGAAAAATGCTGTCTAAAGATAACAAATGCAACTGAGTCTTTCTAAAGATCTTGTTTAACTAGACTGGATTAACAGTTTAACAGCTGGACTACAGCTGTTTTGGATATTGGAGTTAAACAGTACAGAAAGTTTTCCATTTTCTTATGTTTCATAGATCGAGTCTCAGCATTCAGCACTCTAGTAGGCCCTAGCTATGACAGCAAGACTGTTTTCAGCAATTACAAGATACCAGGAAAACTGGACTATTAAAAATTCCAAAACACCAAAGAGAAGTCTACGTCATTTTTAATGTGTTGAATTTTCATCTACCATAGTACTAGATCTTTATCAGCAGACAATCAGAAGAACATATACCTCCTAGAACACATTAAAAAGCCCAGAAGAATTTTGTGGAAGTACCTAGAAGTATACACAGATGAATTCCTACACTGCAGTTCACATTCCATAACACAGCATTCCACAGAAGAACTGAAACAAAATTAGGCACACCAGCTCTGCAGACTGCCTGCAGCAGAGGTAGCTCTGCAATACACCATGAAGTACCTGGATTACAAACTGTCTTGGTTATGTTTATTCTAAAATTTGCCATTTCACCTAGTGTCTTAAAATCAGAACTTATTTAAGACTGCTCTGTTTGAAGTCCTGAAATAAAACTCTGCAAAGATCTTCCTTAACTGAAAACAGGTCACTGCTGAAGCAGCCTTGGTGCTTATCATCACAAGTATGAAAGCACATTTGTGAAGGGCAGAAATCCTACTGGTGAAGACCTGAAGGGTTTTATAGCACAAGTTATCTATCCCCCAAGATACCGGTAATGAAGAAACTGGTAATGGCAATAGTCTGACACTTCATACAATACACAACTATTAATCCACGCACTGAGTAAGTGATGGCATGTTCCATTATCACTGACATCACAAACTAAAGTACAGCAAAAGAACTGCATGTAGCAGTATAGTCTTATCCCTGCTAAACCTGAAGAGTTAACCCTTTTAACATCAGAGTAAGTGACATTCTCTCAAAGATCGAAACAATAAAGTAAAAAAGCTTACTCAGGCTGTGAGACTGGAGGTATCTCTGAGGTAGGTGAACTGGAAATGTTTTCAGTGCTTGCAACTAAGCTAGACGAAGCTTCGTTTAAATCTACTGAGGATGGAATCTCAACTTCAGGCTGGCCCACTTTGCTCATTTCTGTATTCTGTGAGAACATGACAGATGAGAATATGTTTTTCAAAACTTGAACAGGAAAGCATTCGTACAATAATAACATCTACTACTGAATTTTAACATTCAGTAGTTCAAATCGTTGTCATCAATGAACCTGAAAACCGGGCAGCAATACAGCTCAGAAATAGATTTTCTTTCTCTATAAACCCAGGTGTTATTCAGTGCTGCTCTGGAATAGTTACAACTCTCTTCCATTGTCTGCAACAATAGTGTAGAAATATGAATTGGACAAGGCAAACACAACAGCTTCTTCAACCACACATTCCTATAAAAAGACAGCTGCAAGAAAACAAGCACGACTATTTCAGCAACTGAAATCAATGGTTCTATTTGTATGCTCCGTTACAATAAAATTTCCATTCACTATTTTCACCCTAAGCTTAATTTTGGGAAGGCTTCCAAATTTATTACTCCAGTGGAGGTCTGAAATGATGTAGAAGTCTATTCTATGTTGTAACTGAACAAAGAAATAAATGGCTTATCGCTTCTGAGATTCTAGTAGTCTTGAGTCTTATTTATTCTAGGTTTTCAGTTTTCATAAGCCCTTGTACAGCATAACCAAGACACAGCTTTCTAGACCTGGAAGAGTACATAACCACTGAAATGGGTCAGATTAAATCTTGCAGCAAAGAAAATGCTACTAAACCTCTTGTCAATAGCTGGTATATTTGAGTTGCCTAACTGACCATGAAGAGGTCTGGAATGTTTTACTGTAGAATCACATACCTAAACCATGCCATATACAGTCAGAAGTACACCCTATGCATGTTGTCTTGTAATCTAAAAATATCAAATCAATCATGTTTAACAGTGGACTTTGTAAGATTTAACATTGAGCACTAACTTAATGGGAATAATGACACATACTACTGAAACACAACCCTTTTTCCATTTTAACAAAGGAAATGCGACTGACAGAAGCCACGAAGGATCAAAGCTAACATGGACTGCTATGATCACCAACCTTGATCTATATAAAAGACCTCAGCAAGAAGATTTACGTTTTATTTACAAAGAGACACCAGCTAACATGGACTGCTATGATCACCAACCTTGATCTATATAAAAGACCTCAGCAAGAAGATTTATGTTTTTTTATAAAGAGACACCCATGCCTATAATACCCCATTTTACTTTATCTTGGAAAGGCTTATTTAGTCAGTACCTACAAACACTACATTACTCTTATTATTACTTATGCACACAGGAAATGCAAGATCTGTCAGCTCACGTTTTTCTCTTCTATTAGAAAGATGAGTCTGATAGCAAACCTGAGTGCAAGTGAAAAGCAATAGATGGTTACTATGAGCTTTAGAGAACCAAAATGAAAGACTCTGAAATCCAAGAAGCATTTGAAGAGTGTATGGAGACAGTGAATGAAATAAAAGTCTTGCCTGGTCAGATTTTGTAAAGTCATCAAGCAGCTCTTCCGTAGAGTAACTTTGTGTGCTTGAGTCCGCATACTCAGACTCCAGCCTGGGACCAGCATCTTCCCCCTGGTACATTAAAGATAAAACAACAGTAAGCATGCAGCGACACAGGTCTTCTGTTCCAGTAATAGGAGTCACCTTTGGTACAGGCCAACTACTACTACACACACACAGAATAACCAGGTTGGAAGAGACCCACCGGATCACCGAGTCCAACCGTTCCTACCTTTACAACCACACAAGTATCAACAAGAAGTTAAGCTACATCTTCAGAGTTCTGCCCACATATGTTTAAAGCCTCAGCTGTTGTAAGATTGCAGCAAGTTGAATATTCACAGGAAAGACCATTCCAGCATTGTCATAAATTACTGAGTTTGTGTGAAAGGAAACTTAATTATTCTGCTAGGACTTCCCACATTGACAAATCCTTCCCATCTCCTTGCCAACCAAACCAGCAGGAGCTGGGGGAATTCAAAGATGGCTTGCAACCAACAACCATTAAAAACCAACCCTGGGCACATTTTGGTTATAGCAGCCTTAGCAGCAGAGCCAGAATAATTGCACAAATCTGCTGTAACCTTCTAATCAGCTTTCTCTTTTACAAGTTAATATTTCATAGAATCACAGAATGGTTTGAGTTGGAACAGACCTTAAAGATCATTCAGTTCCAATGCCTCTGTGATGGGCAGGGACACCTCCCAGTGGATCAGGCTGCTCAAAGCCCCGTCCAACACTGAACACCTCCAGGGAGGGGGCATCAACAGCTTCCCTGGGCAACCTGTGCCAGAGCCTCACCACCCTCATCATGAAGAATTTCTTCCTAATGTGTAATCTAAATCTCCCTCCCCTCCAATTTAAAGTAATTCCCCCATATCCTATCACTACAGACCCTTGTAAAAAGTCCCTCCCCAGCCTTCTTGTAAGTCCCCTTCAGGTACTGGAAGGCTGCTGTAAGGTCTTCCCGGAGCCTTCTCCAGACTGAACAACCCCAACCCCTTCAGCCTGTCCTCTGATGTACTGTTCTTTTCAGGCAGGACAGCTCCAGCAGCACTGTTAGGAGGAACACACAAATGCTTAAGCTTTTCCATACACTCAAGAGGATTTCCTTTAATGAGCACAAGTACAGTATAGTGTTCAAGCTTTCATATCTTTGGATTTGAGAAATCTGCCTAAAAATGCCGCTGTATTAATAGAGTGAAGGGAAGAAGGTTGCAAAAAAAGTAGGAAAACATATACCAGCAGCTTCCCAGTCTCAAAGCATACTTGATCTTCACAGGTTTTTTTGTTGTTTGTTTCTTCTTAACATCAGCCATTAAACTCAAGCTGGACTTGAGGCAGCCAGAAGAATAGGACTGGATGCTATTTGGCTGCACAAGCTGGCAAAAAAATACAGCTACCCTGGATGCTGAACTGCTTAAGAAACCTACAATATTTAAAGTATGTTTTTCTGGTCAGGCAGCTCTCCACTTCAGCCAACCAGAACGCTCAACACACATTTTATAAGTTTGATGCAGCACATGAAAGCTTTGTGGGAATGAGGCCTATGATTAGCACTACCGCTTATTAATGGAGGAAATGGGAAGACCAAAGATATCAATACTACCTATGCTTATCATAGGAGTGAATGTTTCCCTGTGTAAACAAACAAATGACATTACTAGGACTTTCTGATATGACTCAACAGCTTGGGAACTCGCTATGAAATTGCAATATGCAGAAACCTGTACTGAGTTAATCAGGGTGGGAAGATTACACTCAATTTAAGCTAAAGTGCTGAGCAATGTGAAAAGGGAACAGAAACTTGTTTATTAGTATTTCACATATGTATTTTAGTTTTGTTATATTTTATTAAACAGGAAGAAAACAAAGTGATAAATACTGACTTAAAAAAACAATCTCAAATCTGCTATTTTGCACACTGGGTTTTTAACACAACTGACAAACTGCAGCCCAGATTTATCCAGGCCAATACTTCTTTTTGTGGTCCCCACAGAGCCACATGTGAACCCTGATGATCACTGCTTCTAACATTGCTACCCAAATAAAAAACCACTGAACCACTGGTACTGGTTATTTATCCCTCTCCACATGAACTGCCTAGTTGTATTGTCACATATCTACAACAAACCTGAACTACAGGGAAACAAAAACTTGGGGAGATAACATCATGAATCTCAGAACAAATGAGTACATTAAACATTGTGACCAAGACGATTCTATGAATCAAAGAGTATGAATCTTTTTTTTTAGTTTAATATCAAATCAGGCTGAGTAGCTATTAAACATGATTTATTCGGCATACCTTTTCCTGGACATTTTCCTCATCATTTGCCAGGGCACAAGCATCACCTGAAGCATATTGCACTGCCGATGACAAACTGTCTTTACAAAAGACATGCCAAAAAAGAAGCCTATTTAAAAAAAAAAAAAAAAAAAAGTCAAGGTCTTGATTTGAAATTAACGAATGATACTTCCGAATTCCCTCACCACTGCCTCCCTCAACCTTTTTACAGTTGTTCCCATGAGGTGTCTGAAACGTAAAAATATGCATGTACAGTTCACAGCTACTCATTTATATCGAAACCAACAGAGGACTTAACTTTAAGAAATTAGTAACAGAAAACACACTACAAATTTACTACTTCCAAAAGACAAAAGTATCAGCAAAACCATTACGGGGTGATACCATGTCACAAAGTGGAAGCTGACACAAATTAGTTAAGTTACTGCAAGTTAGAAAGAATGTGAATCAATGATATCCTTCATCATATACTAATGGGATATCTAGCAATGATTATTACTAAGTAAAAACTGAAGCCACAGATTAAAAAAAATAAAGCTCCTTATTTCTCTGCATAGATCATATCTGAGTAAATTATGTATGGTCAGCATTACCAAGCACATTTAAGAGAATTATAGAAAATAAGTATATGAAACAAAAGGCCTATGCAAAACCCAATGAAAACGTAGAGACAAAAGGCAAACCAGGTGCGGGCTTTAGCTACAACCTCCACTGAGATTCAGTCTGCGCATTCAGCTCCAAACAGGTTTGCTTCTCAGTAGGAATAGATTGATTTCTGTAGGACATCAGCCAATGCCTATACCAATACTCGCACCACCGCAGCATCTTCTGTTGCTTACAATGCACAGCCACTAAACACCCTAGATAACATCTGTACAGCAAACTACCAGGCTTGGATAGCCAAAGGTCAGCAAACTTCAACAGTTCAGAAGAATGCTATGCAAATTGAGTTTTTGGTGGAGTTAACAACCCTTGAACACCAGAGTCATCTGCCACTGTGAAGCCTGAAGCATTTTAAGGAAATACTGCTTACATGACAGCTAAGGGATCAGTATGATACCAACTATCAAAAACTTGAAGATCCCCGTTATCAGAAAGACTATGCAGCGTAGATTCCTCCACCAGGGAGGAACCTGTGTTGCAATAAACCACAGTCAAGTACTAAATTTTAAGAACAGTTTAATGCATACACAACACATACATATATACACAAAAAGGGAGAACCTTCTCCATGTTGCAGACAACCACAGAACCATGTTTCTCTTGTAGAACTATAAACCTTCTCTTCCACCTGCATCAGCAAGGAGCATTATTAGCAAGGCACTAACCTTCTCTAAATCTGGGTCTCTTGCCACTAGAAGAGCAAAAGACAGCGGACAATAAGCTTGTGGATTCCGACGTACTGTTCTGTAGATGGACAAGGTGTCCTAAGCCTGTCTCAGCACCACTCCGCTCAGTAATTCCTCTTAGAGGCAACAGCTTTCCTCTAAAGTAAATATAAGCCCTCAAGTCAAGCAGAAGCAGCTGCAGTTACTGGAAACTAAAACACTGAATGTAAAGGTATGAAAACACTTACTACCAAGTACTGTAGCGAATGCAAAGTCTCACATCCCAGTTAAGTGAAGTGTATGCATTCTCATACATCTTAAATTCTCATCCCATCATGTAGTCACTTGTTTGTATAAGGTTTTCCATCAACCCCCTGTCTTATCCTAAGCACAAGATGTACATTTAAGGGTTGGAATTAAATGTTACCTGACATTTATAGCCTTACTTCCTAGCTCCCACTTGGAAAAAAAATTGTTATGCAACTACTTCAAGTCTTTTATTTTTCTGAAAAGAGATTTCAATCATTTTGTTGAGAAATTTTCTTACGTTGTTAATTCCTGTACCTCTGGTCTCCACTTCCAGCTATGGTAACTCCCCGGTTCTTTGTAAAAATACAAGAGAAAGATCAAAAACTGTACAGCACATACTGTAGTTCATCCCACACATTTATTATACATGTATACAAATATGTTGTTTCATATTCTGCTTACACTAAGGGGGGGATCCCCAGTGAGCTATGCAGAGCAACATTAAGTCCCTTAATGCAGAAAAAGAAAGAGATCATTGGCTGTGAATCAGCATTTTAAAATACATGGTGTATTTTCCAGTTGCATTAATAACTACTTAGGCACTTGCAGTCACAAAAAGCACCTAGCACAACAAGCATACATTTCTTGAGAGACTGAGAATTTTAATGCAATAAATCATGCTTTATTGGAGCACAAGCACAGATTTTAGAATAATGCTGTTTGACAGTTCACAGATTTAAGCAATTCCAACATTATCTGCATCCAGTGTCTGATTTGCTTATTTTCAGAAATCCTTCTCAGTCTACTCCCCATCTCAAACATGATGCCTCAAGTCTCTCAAGAGCCCTCTAAGCAAGGGAGGGGACTGAATTCCTTCTGAATGTTTGCATGTACACACTCACAAGAAAACCCAAGCCTGGCAGCAACAGAAGATGCAGTAGGCAGGACATACCATTCAACTGCTGCCATCAAGCTTCAGCACAGCATTGAGAACACAAATCCACCAAACGCAAGGCCATGTGAGACCAGCCACCCTGCGAGAAGTCACACTGATCGCCTCCTTAGGACCACCGTTACTTTTTCTTCTGCCTTTCAGCCTTCTGTATATTCATTCAACAAGCTTCATTAGCCACAGGATGATAAATGATACAGCCCGGGACAAAAAAATATTGCCAAATCGCACAGCACCTCTGTTACACATTTCTCTATATTCAGAAAGGCAGCAAACATGAAGACCTATGCATTCATTTACTGAGAACAGAAATCCCCCTTGAGATTAGCGAATTTGCACAGTAACAGCACAGCAGCTTCTGCATCTGTAGACAGATATTAATATATCCTTCCCTTTCTCATGACAAAAAGATTTGCATTTTAAGCAGATCTAATGCCCAAAGAGTACTGCGGATTAGTCACCAGGTATACTGTCTCAGGTACAAGGGACTTCTTCAAATGTGAAAGTGCTTGAAGAGACTGTTCCAAACTACTAACTAACAGTTACTGACTGACTTGGATACAGAAGGCTTCAGTAGTTACATTTTTGCGAAGCATGACTCAAAGTAGCAGATGATATTAAACCTCAAAGAGCAGAAATTTAAGCACAAGTCTTTTAGTATCATTATTAATGTAGCTTAAAAGCTATTGCCTCCAACACATCTGGAATTTTTCAGATTGATGTGCACAAAAGGAAAAGCTGCAAGCCCAGACACAGAAGTGTGGAAGAGGCATTTTTTTCCTGTTCACGGGGCAGGCACATACTGTGATTCTCTATTGAAGCATGAAGCCTGATCACCCTATCTGAATGGCAAGGTACATTTATTGCTGTACAAATTAGCTATGGTCTAGTGATGGCTGCTAGGCCTTTGAAAAGGGATGCACTGAAACTCAAGAGTGCGGGTGGTTTTGCAATTGCAGTGGAGGTTTCACCTCAAAAATCATCCAGTTCTAATTTGGGTCAAACTCTTTAAATAATTGTGAGGGAGGCTGCAGAAGACTACTGGAGATAGCAAATATACTAGTAACTGTTTTGACAAGCATAAAAATCAAGTAGAAAGAAAACAACTGGTAAGAAAAAATTACAGCTGACCAAAAAAAAAGAAAACCCACATGGGCTAAATCTGAAGGCAAGAGCAGCTTTTCCACAATTTGGTCTTCACAGAGAAAGCTAGGCTAAGCTTTCCTTTCCAAAGACTTCATACAAACACACTGAACTGAACCTCAGAGTGTCAAACATAGTCCTCAATGATTCAAGAATTTGCTTATATTCTCCCCAAATGGAACCTACTTCTGGATACCAGGGAGCCAAGCAATTCAAAACAGTTTACACCTGACACCTGTGAGACAGTAATTTTTTTTTTTTTTTTTTAAAAAGGGGAAAATAAAAGAAAGCTTTCACCAATGCACTCTCCTTGGCCAGGCAGGGTGACTCTCTCTCCAGGAGGATTGCTGAGATTTTCCACACCTCTCAGGGATGTATTACTAACAGGTACACATGAGCCTGACAGGCAAACTGACTGCTGCAGCACCATCTCCCCAGGCACAACATCCATTTCTGCATCTGAAGTGAAAGTAAGTTTTGATAAATGCAACACAGAACAATTAATCTTCCTTAATGCTGGTTAAAAAAACAACAAACCAAACAAAAAAACCTCCCACGCTACTAATTCAAAAGCCACATGCAACACTAAAATAATCTTTAAAGTCATGATGGATCTTTAAGGGAGAAAAAAGGCTGAAGACTAAGATCTACAGATCAGGACGAGGCAAGGACACTACCACCAACACACTGACACCATCTCACTTCCTACCACTATCCACTAACTGGAGTAGTGCTAAAGAAATCCCAAATCAACTGGAAACAGAGACATTTTTCATATCCTTTACCAATCCACTGTATTTTGCAATTAATTTAACTTTTTAGTTTCTTGCAAAGAACGTGTTCTCCAAACTGTCTCCAACTGAATTGCTCCACTTACCCAGAGCAGCCCAACACAAAGACACTTCTGACAACACTGAATTTTATAGCTTCAGACAGTAAGTTTCCAACCATCAGTTTAAAATATGACTTTCAGCATTTTAAATGCATTAACATGCAAAGACTGCAAAACAAGGTTAAAGCTGCACCATATACTTTATCAGTTAACTGATTTGCTGCCTGAAGGGGTGGTCCTGCATCACCCTCAACCACACATTTCTCTGCACCCTCAACCTGATCTCAAGATCGTGGACACACACCAGCAACTTCTGAGGGGGGAAATAAAGTTAGATTTGAGCTGCTGTATACTCAGATATAAAAATCCAAGATGACAGAGGGAGAACATACCATTTAGGACAGCAGTGGACACCCATAAATAAGATGAATAATAGAAATCAAGGCCAAGGACTAATAGTGGAAAACCTCTTCATCCCTTTCTTACAGTGCTACCATCCTCTCATCCTTTCCTAGAAGAGGCTGCTGAAACAACAGCCACTTTCACAGCAGTGTAATTGTGTATGGTTTTGATACAGTGCCCATAAGAGAAAACAGCCTACATACTGCAAAGGGACACTAGAATACACCTCACTCCTTTCTTGAACAGCAGATCCAGGTACCCTATTTCAGGCACTTAAAGCAGGGCAGAAGTGACAAACTGGTCCTCTAAAGGTGTCCAGCTGGACGCACTAACAGGAACAGGCTGTTCCTAGTGGTTTTTGGTAACAGACTTCTGTAATACTGTACTGAAGATTATAGCTCAAGATAAACTCCCTGCACTGTCAAACTCCAGTTACTCTCTTAATTCTAAGAGCTCAGAGAAAAAAGTGCAACAAAACCTGACACTGACCACAAAGACTACAGGGAAACAGTGCAATAGCCTTGACTGGGATTAAACTTTAAGGTCATTCAGAGTCTGCAGTACTGTCTAATTTACACTTTTTTGAATACTTCCCTCAACATTTAGATTCATGAGTTTGCCTACATGGACACGAAACTGCAACAGTAGACTCAGAATCACCATCAGCTGCTCTGACCATGCTCAAGATTCACTGTAAAGGTAACATAGCTTAACATAGTGCCAAGGAGTGGAATTTTAGCATAGATTTAGCAACATGAATTTGCCCTAGATCACTGTAAAGCTGCTATTATCTAACATCCAGACATTTTATAATGTATTTTTAATTCACTTCTTACCTTTAAAGGACTTCAACAATAATTTGATTGCTATTCCAAAATCATCCAAGCCAAGAAGATTCCTTTCCTAAGCTAATTTTTAACTGTTGGAACCTTGTACTGATATTCCAATACAGTGTAAGTAATTAATAACAACATTTTCACTCACTCAGGCAAAAGTTCTTCACACTAGCTTTGCAACTAGTTACTCTGTTCTACCAGCTCAGTATTTTCATCAGGAATTACAAGAAAGTTTTTAGACTGGCAGTTCCATGTTAGCCTGCCCTCAGCCAGAAGTTCTCCTGCTCAGAAATAACACCCTCTTCAGGCAGAGGGCTGTTGGCATCCCAAAGCATCAACTTTATAATACACTGTACAGACTCACCTTGAAAGAAACTCAGACTTCACCAAAAGCTAGATTAGCAATGAAAACTAAAGACCAGAGAGTCAAAAAGGCAAAAAAGTGAAAAAAGAACTATGAACATGTTAGGAAAAGACACTTCAGAAAAAGCTGAAATGAAGGGCTGCAGTAAAACACATCTCATTGCAACAGGCAGGGACTTATGAACTGACACAGCAACCTGACGAGGGGGCAGATGCCACTTCAGTACACCATTTGCATAACAAACAAGCTTGAAGTTTTTAGGACAAATTTTCAAGAAGACACTGCATGAAAGCATTTCACTGATTTTCAAACAATTTTAGAAGGTAAATATTCAATAATTGATTCAGCCAAGCATCTATTTTGCATAAGGCAGCAGAGTCCCTGCTTGCATGCAGCACCTTTAAGCTGAGCAGGCTGTAAGCCAGGCATATTCAAGAGCTCCAAAGCAGCTTTTGTCTCAACCTTAACCTCAGATAAGACAGTTCCAAACAAGATACTCCACATCTAGGAACGTACTCTTCATTCTGAAATCTGATGCCTGGAACCAAAGTTTAGCTTAGATGAACAGCGCCCTGATCACTTCAATTCTTCCTGCCATGAAATGCATACAGAGCACTTCATTCAGCATTAGTCTTCTGAAGGTATTTAAGTAAATGCACAGGATGAGAATCACCAGGTCCAGTCTAAGCCCCAGTAGAAGCGAGTTACACTAGCAGTTCTATCCAGATCACTAGGGCAGTCTCATATACACACTACACTCTGCTGAGAAGAGGATTTCTATGACAAGGTGTATTACACTGGAGCACAAGCCTCTCCCCAACTTCAACACTCAATATCTCTCTCATTAACAGATACAAGCTCAAGGTTTAAGCCAAAGGTCAGGGTCCATAAACGTTCAATTAACAAAATGTCTATTTCTGTGATTTCTGTGACCTCTAATCTGGCTTGTGTAGCTCTTGCTTATATAGGACAGGAGCAGCAGAACACCAGTGATGTTACCACACTGCCAACAGGGCACTGATTTTTCAGAGCTGCTTCTGCACCACAGAAGCTTTCAACAAGCACATCTTCAAAAGTGTAGAGGACTAACACAGACCAAAATTACAATTTTTTTCTCTCATTAAAATCCACATAAATATTCAAATTTGATGTGTTACAGCAATGAATGCAAAGCTGTATCGAAATCTACCCCCTTTCAATGCAATTCTGTCTAGACATTGTTGCTAGCTATGTCACTGGCCCAATCTGACCTATACAATTTTGAGGGTACACTCTCATTATGGATTTCAGTCAGAGCTACAAGAGCAGGGGTTTTCCATCAGAAACAGCACTTCTTGTTGCCCTGTCACTTTGATGTGGGCCTTACTTTGCTGATGCAGCACACTCACAATGTGCCTACACCTGAAGAATGCTGACGTGTACATGCACTTAATCCTCATATCCCTTTTACGCATAGTTGTAAAACCTAGGATGATAAAAGAGTTCATAAGACCGAAGTAGATCAGGATGTGCAAACTGCTTTCTGAAATAGAATGAATGATAGACAGACTAATTAGTGTATGCATGATTTCTTTATTAAACTCACCACTAACACTTTCATAATACAGTTTACGGCAGACAAGAGCCAATGTAAGAACAATTTACACAGGTTATTGTTCAAACAGCTGTCAGAGTTAGTCTCAATTCAGACAGTTCTAGTATCCCTACAGGCTTCTAAATCTACCTACTTATTCAGCTCTGTGTATTGTCAAACTACGAAGCACCAGAAGTTTTATAAGTATTATGATCACCTCCACAAAGAGATTAACTGAGGCATTAAAACCCCCTTCATAAATTCTGGACAATGGGAGTCATTTGTCTTGCACAGTCAAAGCTCCAGTCTGCACAGATGTGTATTATTTTTAAAGCACTACATGCCTGAGCCTTACCTCCATCAAAAGTGTTTCTCTAAAGCCACACAGCCATCTAACTCTTTTGAACTGCTTGGAACAACCTTGCTCGCTCAGGTTTGTCAGAGCTGCGTTCGTTCCATGCACGCTCTGCTCCAGACAGCCTCAACTACTGGTAACTCTGATTCTGCACTCCCAAAGAGCACTATATTACCTTTATTGAAACATAAGGGCTAACAAATCCCTCAGCTCCAGCTTCCGGACTTTTGCACAATTTCTATTACACAGTCACATTTGTTCACCTACAGGATGAGATCTTCTTAAACAGTTTCCAGTTAGAAAATTGTCATACTAATCTTTCTCCCCCCACTTATTTTTACCAACAGATACTTCTCCATTGGACCAGCCTCTTTAGGCAAGCTCTAAAATGCATGATGGGAAATAAAAAATTATTCCTATTTTAAGCTTAGTTTCATCAAACAAAACCAAACGCCTATCCAGAAATAAAACAATGTCCAGGTTTTAAAAATTATATAGAGTTCAAGTAGCCCTGAGAGTGCTCTCCCAGTAATTCCATTTTGTCTCTCTTGCTTTTTTAATTTAATCATCTGTTGACCTCTACTTTTATCTGCATGAAAAGAGCTTCTCTCCTACTACTATTAAATCCTTCAAAGAGTAACGTTTCAAGACAACCAGATTTAAAATCTCAACACTTGCCATACATGCCAACATCTATAACATAAAGCCTTCCATTTGCTACTTAACGTTTCCTAACTGCTTATGTGAACAAAGCTGTTTTCTTTCTAGGAAAAAGTTATGTGCATCACAACTTATTGCGTGATACAGTCCAGCAACAAGGTAGGAATTTCCAGACCTAAGGCTTTCCAGTTACAAATCTGACATGGCTCCTGAAATTGAAGTGAGCCACGATATCATCCTGCAAACAGAGGATTTTAAACTCTCTAATGGGAGTTTATGTCCAGACAGTAGAGAACTAGAGCTGCACCTCTCTCCACATCCAAATTCATCTACTGGTCAACACCAGCCAGAGCAGGTTGCACACAGAGTCTGAACTTCTGCTTCTGAAATAGTAAACAGTTTGGGACATCCCAGGGCAAGCTTCGAGCTCAGTCAAGACTGCTGGGAAGAGAAATCTCTTTTAACAAGAAGAAACTCAGCTCAGTTTGTCTCCTAACCATATCCAAGACCAATACAGAACTTGCCTGAGCTTTACAGAAAAAGTATGTTGTCCACGGTCGTTGAACATGACTGCCTCCTGCCATTGCCAGGAGGGAGCAAGCACCTGAACATTTCCTTAAACAGTTCCTTTCAAATAGCAAACTAAGACACAACAGGAAATTACTCTAACAACCTGCATATCATTACAATGACAACACCATCAAAAATTACCACGAGGCAAAAACAAGTGACCAGCTTTCCAGACACACTAAGGAATAAAAACACTCTTCCTAATAAGAACCCTAACAGGTAAAACCTTCCGTGAGACAAAACTTAGTTGTCCAACAAGGAAAAGAAAAGCTGCCTGGAGACAGCTCCATCAACTTTACAGCGCAGTTAGTTTACATGGCTCAGAGCTCAGTCTTTTTCATCAAATGTAAACGTGGCAAGAGCTTTCAAGCACTTTTCAGACCCACTATACTGTTTCCTACACACAAAACTGTGATGACACAAACCAAATTTGCTCCAGGGCTGTCCAAACCCAGTATGCAAGCATCAGCATCAAATTTGCAACTGATTCTGTACAGAGATATCTAGGCTTCCCCTTGTCCACCCAACAAGAAACAACTGCAAGACAACCCAAAACGTCAAGACTATTTCAGGTTTCTTTCCTTAAAATAGGCTGTTTGAACAATTTGCAGGAAACATATTAAAAGAACACACCAGATGCAGAGTTATCGCTAACAGCCGCCGCTCTTCAATTTCAATATTTGCAATTTGCTGTTCAAACTGGGCAGCGTTTCTCAAACAGTGAGTCACGGAGCTCAAAGAAGGCTTAAGTTTAGAAGGCATATAACTTACTATACAGAAACATATTTCCGAATATGCATTCTAATAAATGCCGTGCTTTAAGGAAGTTCAGAAACAAAGTAAACAGAACACACCGGAACAAAGTATAGCTAAGATAATCACTACGAGAAAGCCTCAAAAAGGTAAGCAAAGCAAAAAATAAAAGGGTTTGTCGGCTTTGAATTAACGCGACTCCAGCCAGCCACACAAAATCGGTTTCAAGAATATGGTACCGCGATCTTTCAGAGAACACAGCCGGAGCTCAACCTGAAACTGATAAATCACCTAAGCCTCGCAGTCCGAAGCACAGAGGGGCCACAAAGCACCCACAGAAGGGCTCAGCGCAGCTCGGAAGCCTCGGGATTCAGGGCACACCCGCAGCCCTCCTTCCCCCGCTGCCCCCGCGGCACCGGCCGCCTCCCGCTGCCGCCCCGACCCGCTGGGGCCGAGGAAAGGGCCGGTAGGACTGCGGGCCGGGAACCCCGCGAGCGCCACTCACCAGAGCACGGCGCAGAAGAAGAGGCACGAGCCCAGGCCCGGCAGCCGGCAGGGCGGCTCCCTCATCGTCTCCCCCGTCTCGCTGCCGCGGCCGGGACGAGGCGGCGGCGCATCCTCCCCGTCGGCAGGAGCGGCGGCGGCCGAGCGGGAGCGAGCGTCGTACCGCCGCGCCCCTTCACGCGCTGAGCTGGAAGGATGCGCGTCACGCGCCGCGCCGCACCGCACCCCCGCTCGCCGCTCCCGCCAATGGCCTGCGCGCCTGGCGCCAGCCTCGCCCCCCGCCCCGGCTGCGGGCGCCCATTGGCTGCGCCCTCCGGCGCGGCGGCCAATCCGAGGGGCGGCCGTCGCATTTTCCCGACCCTTCCGAGGACCCCGCCGAGGTGTCCGTACGAAGCGAAGCCTTTACTCGGAAATTGTCGTAGCGACACCTCACGGCCGCGAGGAGCGCCGTTACCTCCGGGACGAGGAGCGAGTAAAGGAACGGCTCGCCGGCACCGCAGGGAGTTTTCTAATTTTATTTTTTGATCAGGCTTCGTTGTGGGCTGCAGCTCCGCGCGCTGATTGGTGCTGGGCGAGGCTCCCAGCGGAAATCCGCCGTGGGGCAGCGGCATTGCACGGCGGAAGGGGCGGGGCGGGGGGGGGGTGTGTGTCCTGCCGCTATTTTGCCGCCGGCTTGTTGTGGGGAGGCGGAGTCGGCTGGTAACACGCGTTTGTGGGCACAGGAGCAGCCAAAGAAGCCTTTGTGGTGTTTTGGTGCATATTTATTTCTTGAAGTGATACAAGAAGTAGTTGCTGTTACAAAAAGTGGAATATTTTTTATCCTAGCTAAAGCAGAGTTAGCTAAAGCAGAGTGATAGGACGAGGAGGAACAGGTATAAACTGGAGAGGGGCAGATTTAGGCAAGACATTAGGAAGAATTTCTTCACCATGAGAGTGGTGAGACACTGGAACAGGTTGCCAAAGGAAATTTTGGATGCCCCATCCCTGGAGGTGTTCAAGGCCAGGTTGGATGGGGCCTTGGGCAGCCTGATGGAGGGTTGGAACTAGATGATCTTTAAGATCCCTTCCAACCCTAATTATTCTATGATTTTATGAAAAAGGTTTCCCTGCAGTGCTCCCCGGGACTTGCCTCCAGAAACTAACGTACCCCTGAAGCCCCTGTGAGGTCTCTGTCACGCCAAGGCTTGTCCTTGTCCCACAGCCTGACACCCTGCTCCTTTCCCTCCCCCCCACAAAGTCTTGAGGCCCTTTCTCCAGGAAGGCTCAGTACCTCCCTGAGGATGGGACAGGTTCCCACCTGATCTCCTCTTAAAAGCAGGTAAGAAATGGTGAACACACAAAGTCCCTTACATGAGGCTTTATGAGGAATTTAAGGAGTGGATGTCTATAAGTCTTAACAGCAGAGAGTAGCCAGTAAGCAACATGTGAAGCCCATCCCTCCCAAGGATGGAGGGTCCTCAGATCTGCTGCCTCCCTGACAAGTATGGAGCAGAACCATCAAGCATAGGATGGCGAACAAATACCTCAGGGGTGTCTTACTCTCATGCCCTAGACTGGTGTCCAGCACCTGCAGCAGAGGGTCCTGATGCCTGCCCCCTGTGACACTTGAAACGGCTGCAGCAGCTGTGTGAGGTGCAAGGTGGGAAGACAGCCATAGCCAAATGGGATGCTGCCTTATGGAGCCCTGGTAGGAAGTGCATTTCCTAGCTGTTGGTTAGAGTCTTGTTGCCTCTGTTTCTGGCTTGACATCCTGGGAATACCCTGTCACACATCCTGAGACCAAGCCCTTTCACATCAGGAGCGTGCAGGAGTTTGACACTGTAGGTACAAAAGCACAGGGGGACAGGTCTCTTGAGCTTTTCTTACTGCTGGGCTTTTTTCATGGGAGCCAGTCTTCCCTTTGAAATTAGAAAACTGTGGAATTGGGAGCAGTTGTTCCTTTTTTACCCAGCACAACACAGGTTTGATCCCCAGGCAGCATTTTCCCACACAGCCTTTACTGGCAGCTGAAACCTGTAGCTGTGGTTTGCGCTCTGCCTTGTGTTGTTCTTTGCTCTTTATTTCTGGTTATAATTTTTTGATGCCTTTCAAAGTGACAGATGATTCTCATTGCTATCTGGTTCAATGATTTATGCGCCTCTTGCCAGCATTTAGTGTGCTTTGATATATCATGGTGTGTGCATGTGCATATCTACAGGTGTTACTGAGGTGTTCTCAGCAATCTGTAGTGACTCATATTTTTCATGTTAGCCTTTTGTTTTGTTTTGTTTTTCCTTCACCATTGTTAATGTTTGTATGAATTCAAGTCTAGGATGTACTCTATTTCAAAGTTCTCTCCAAGGAGATACTTTATATTACGTATTGGAATAAGTAGCTGGCAATGCTACTGAGGATGAGGGGAGTGTGAACTTGAGTAGAGATGCTGTGCCTGTGGTGGGCAAAAAATAGCTTCGGTTGCAAATGTTGGCGGGTGGCAGCCAATTGTGCTTGTATGTATGTGGGTGATTGTCTAAAATGGAACTACTTCCCATCTACCACAGTGCCTAAACCTGATACAACATCTTCAAAGGCAGCTTCTCTCCATGCAGTTTGTACAACAACTGGCTCTGTGCCCAGGCAGAGGAGGGTACATGGCTGGTTGTGGAGGGAGAGGAAGATGAAGAGGTGAGGAGCTGTTGTTTCCTCTGAAAGGCTGGGGCAATGGCTGCTGAAGTTGAGGAGTGCAGAATAGGCTGCAAGAAGCAGCAAGGAACAGCTTCTTGTGTCTGGGAGAGTCTCCTGCTAGTGCACTCCAGCTCCCCTTGTCCTGGGACAGGGAACATGTGTGAAGAGTCACGAATGCCCCCAAAGAAGCACTGTTGATGAAGAAAATACAAGGCAGATAAGTTAATATTGTATGGGCTGTTTATCCTACCCAGAGGTGGCTACATTCCAGTATTGTTGCTGTTATAAAAATTGGAGTATTTTTTATCCTACCTAAAGCAGAGTTAGCTAAAGCAGAGTGATAGGATGAGGAGGAAGGGGTATAAACTGGAGAGGGACAGATTTAGGCTAGACATGAGGAAGAATTTCTTCCCCATGAGAGTGGTGAGACACTGGAACAGGTTGCCAAGGGAGGTTGTGGATGCCCCGTCCCTGGAGGCCAGGTGTGTTGGGGTCTTGGGCAGCCTGATCCAGTGGGATGTCCCTACCCATGGCAGGAGGGTTGGAACTAGATGATCTTTAAGGTCCCTTCCAACCCAAACCATTCTATGATTTCATCTCAGCGATTGTGTTTTTTTGAAAGTTAGACAGAATGTCCCTCAGACGGCATGTGTTCTTTCAGTGTTTTTTTTCCAGACATTGTTCCTTCTTTGAAGATGATAACATCTTGTGTTCAGTACGACCTGTGCTGAACAGAGGTGTCTTCTGCAATCACCTCTGTTTGCAGTGTTTCCCTATCTCAAATGCAAGGTCAAGTAGAGCTGGAGCCAAAGCTCCAAATTAACTGGAGTTCTGACTGTTGTGAAGTTCATAATAACATAAAAATTAGACCTTGGAGAATAACAGAATATGTGTAAGATTTCTGGGGAAATTTACACACATGCGTGTAAGTGGGAAATGTATTCTGTCCCCAGCTCTTGTCTCGCTGCACAATGGAGATCACTGCCTTGTGTTGCCCAGCCCCAGTAAAGGGTGCTTGCTTTCTAAAACTCCAAAATGAGTCTTACAGCATTTTTTCCTGGTGTTTTCGGTATCAGAAGAAGCTGAGGCAGGGTTTGCCCAGCAGCCTGCCTGGTGCATCCCAGGGCCTGCGCGGGGAGTGCTTTCCCTGGAGCTGGGTGCAGCTCTGGCAGCCTGGACAAGCCATGCCGGCCCAGCCTCTCTCCTGAGCCATGCAGATCCCTCAGCGGATTTTCCATATTTCCCTCTCTGGCACTGCCTTTGCTGTGATAGCTTGGGGGAGCATTTCATACAATGTCATGAGTTGGAAGGGGCCTGTAAGGATCATCGAGTCCAACTCCCACCCCTACGCAGGACAACCCCAGTATTCACACTGTGTGTCTGAGGGCATTGGCCAAATGCTTCTGGAATATTGTCAGGCCTGGCACCGTCACTGCTTCTCTAGGGAGCTGTTCCAGTGCTCCACCACCCTCTGGATGAAGAACCTTTTCCTGATGTCCAGCCTAACCCTCCCCAGCACATCTTCCTGCCTTTCCCTCAGGTCCAGAGAGAAGAGTTCAGCACCTCCTCCTCCCCATGTGAGGAAGCTGCAGATCACAATGAGGTCTCCCCTCAGTCTCCTCTAGGCTGAACAGACGGAATTACTTCAGCCACTCCTCATACAACTTCCCCACTAAACCCCTCACCAACTTTGTATCCTCCTCTGGACACTCTCCAGTAGCTTTAGACCCTTTTTATCCTATGGCACCTGAATCTGCAACCAGTGTTCAAGGTGGGGCTGCGCCAGTGGGGAGCAGAGCGGGACAATTCCTTCCCTAGGCCGGCTAGCAATGCTGCGCTTGATGCACCCCAGGACATGGTTGGCCCTCTTGGCTGTCAGGGCGTGGTGCTGGCTCATGTTCAACTTGCCATCAACCAGAAACCCCAGATCTCTTTCTACAGGGCTACACTCTAGTATTTCACTCCCTGGTTTGTATCGACATCCAGGGTTGTCCTAGATGCAAAATCTGGCACTTGCGCTTGTTAAACTTCATGCTTCTGGGACCTGCTTGGGAGAACGCAGGCCAGGCAGCTTTCAAGTGTGCACACCCACCCCCAGTGTGGGACAGAAGAGTGGTGCCTTCCCCTGTACTGGCACTTTTGGGTAGGTTGGTAGAAAAACAACAGCTGTTATCAAAACCAGAGGGATTTTGTAGATAGCCAGGTCTAAATCTGCCTGTCTGAAACATAGCATTGCAAAGTGGGCTTTACACTGAGCTTCGGTAGCCAAGAAAACCACCATTACAGCTTCCTCTTGCCAAAAAAGCAGCTCAGGATTGGGGTTCCTGCGGCTCTCCCAGCCTGCAGGGTGTTCTGACAGCCCAGAGAAGCACAGACAGGTTAGTCACCAGCACACTGCATCGGAAACATGCACAGGTCAGGGCTCTGAACACGGAAGGACAGCTTTGCCTGGAGGGAGGCAGAGGAGGGTGTGAACGGCAACAATTCTGGCAGGAGCAAGACCCTCTCAGGCCACAGCTGCTGTTTTCCCAAAGGAGCTCTGGCCCCAGCCCCCTGAACCAGCCCTTGCACCCACCCAGGGGTGCTCACAAACAGGAGCTCCAAGATAGTGTGACTGGAACCATCCAGTTGCGGGTAAATGAACCCAGCAGCAGTGGAAACCTCGTGGGAGTCTTTGTCTCTGTGCTTTTCCTGATTTTTCACCCTGTAATTTTGTACTTTCATTAACTCTTGGCATCCCCCACCCTTCTGAGACCTCTTCATTCCACAGACAGGCCTGTATGCCAACACATGGAGGAGAAAAGGGAGAAGCTCCTGGTTTGTGCCCCGTCTCCACACAGGCTAGAGTTTAATCCCCTGACTAGCAAACCATGGGCTGCCCCACGACAGAAACAGCCTGTCCTGTGGTGCTCGAGGAGAGGGCTGTCACAGGAGGATCCCAGGCAGATCACTGCTGTTTGGAAAATGGGGGGATAACAGCACAGGAGGCAGGGGACAGCAAGCCAGGGTACAAAGCAGTGCTTGCTGCCCCATACCATGCAGCATATCCAGAAGCCTGACATGGAGTTGCTGGACTAGGCTGTGGCTTGTGAGGTTGAACAGGAGGAAATTCCTGTGCAGGGAGAAGCCTATCTTCTCTTAGAGGAAGCCCATGGGATTTCATGTGAACCTCTAGCAGGGAAAAAATGGGCTCAGTAAACCACAACATGGACTATACTGAGATGAAAGTGGGCAGGAGAGTGATTCTGACAGCAAGCAGCTTTGCTTTGTGTCCCCAGCATAAGTGCCTGCTGCAGAGCTGGCTGGCAGCTTTCCCAGCAGGTCAGCGGTCAGCCTGGTTAGGTCTTGATACCCCAGCAGGAGTGATGACACAGAAGCAGTCTGACTGGTTATTGGAGTGAGGCTAGTCCTGAAAGACTCCAAGAAGCTTCTTTGTGACACCACTGGAGCATGAGCCAGCACCTTCACCACCAGGGTTTCTGCAGCTTTTTGCAATGCTGGTGCTGAGACATGAGGCAGTGGCTGTGTGTTGTCTGACAGTCCATGGGAGGGTTATGAGCAGAAATGCTTCACAGAGGGCCCAGGCATCCCTCCAGGGACCCACAGCAGGGCTGTGAATAGAGCAGCGTGTGAGCGTAAAGCTTCTGTGCCCAGGGATGCACCTCCATGCTGGCCCCAGAGATCTGCCTTGTTGGTGGGAAATTCCTGAGCTGTGACAGCAACAGCACGTCCCACTTGCAGCTGTTTTAATCGCAGCAGAGAGTGTCCCAAACCTCCCCCTCCAGGGCTGGAGGGTGATACAGAGAGGCAGGGCAACACAGGCTTTGGCTGCAGCCTTCTGCCAGGACTCGATGATCCTGGGAGTCTTTTCCAACCTAGTGATTCTGTGATTCTGTGACATGGACCCCAGGGAAGTCTCCTTCATGGATGCTGCCTGAGTACTGGTACCTTCCCTTCCAAGTGAGAGTGGTGTGTTAGAACAGGGAGATGCCGGGAGAGGTGTACACCTGCACACCCAGCCTCCACTCACAGCCGCCTTAACCAGCAGAGAGCCCTTCCCCATCCCACCAACAGCCTCAGCTGCAAACTCTGTGCATTGGGGATAGTCAGGACCAGAGCAGGAGAGAAATCCACCAGTGAAGCATAGCTGCCTTCATAGCTGCCTGCTAGAAGAGCTGGTAAGCATTTATTAACCCATCGGTAAGTGTTTCCAGCCAGAGCTCTTGCCTTGGCGCTAGCAGGCGGTGCTCTTCTCAGGGCCGTGACACAGCATATGGCTGTGACCAGCTCCATTGTCAGCCTCTGCCATGCTCCTGGGCAGTAATCCCTTCAGCCTCCTTGCCAAGAGCTGTTCCCCAAGAGGAGGGGGAAAAGGCTGTGAAGCAATGCTTGCTTAGCCCATGTGGCTGCTCTCAAATGGCACAGCTCCCACATGCTATGGTCCCGTTACCAGCTGGGAATTAATCACATACAGCTTAGAGCAAACACAGTTAAAGAGTTGTCATGGAGGATGGATCGTTTCAGGGAAATCCTTACAGTGACTTCTCTTCCCAGAGAAGAAGCCCCTTTGAGTCTGTCCCCACCAGGTACACATGTCCACTAGAAGAGCCTCGTATCATCAGGCAGACAGAGGTTTCACATCGTCACCTCTGACGTACCTGCATGCCAGCACTTGCTGAGCTTATTGCTCAACTACTGATAAGATGAGCAGTATTATGGTAAAAAAAATTACAGATGACCCAATCTCCCAAATAGAGCCTGAAGCACAACGTACTGTAGGGTTCTCTCAGTGCAAATACTCGCATGGGATTTTCAAAAAACACTGCAGGTTTGCAACAGGGGCTTGGCTTTCTCTTGGCCAAATTCCAGGATGAAGCAAGCTGGTGCAGTTCCCACAGAGGCAAGACCTGCTGTGGAGCTGAATTTGAGCCACCACATCCCTGATGGTGTATATACCTGTGTCCCTGTGGAGGGGAAGAGTCTCTGTGCCTGCAGTGTTGTGTACACAGTGGTCTGAGCATCGCTTTGCTGACCAGGAATAAAAGCTGGGTCATGGTGCTCAGCACACTGGGCAGGCAGATCTGGAAGTGGCCACCCAAGGGGCATCACAGTGCAGGGTTTCTGGGCGGTAGGAAAGAAAAGGCGCTGCTGTTTCACTCTGCAAACTCTATGCAGTGATGGGCAATGCTTGTCTGTCACATCTAATGCTCAAATGGACCTCGGAGTGTTGTACAGGCTGCAGAGTACCTCCCAAAGGTTTGGACACAGGCCATGGAGCAACGTTTGACACTGGAGAGACATCAGATTCTGGGTTACACCTGGTATTTCATCTTTTAGCACTTCCCAGCATTTGTTTGCTGCAGATGTTAACCCTTCTCTCCCATTCATCCCTACCTGCTTTTTACAAATGCTTCTTGTCTTCCCCAGTGGATTTTTTTTTTCCCACGTGATTTAATTCACACAAACTCCTTCCTCTTCTGACTATTGATCTTGGCTCCTTACTGGTTAAAATAAAGTAAATCTTTTATAAGCAGGTTCTGACAATGCAACTTTTGTTCCTTCCAGACACAATTTCCTGTTTAATTTCCTGACTGATTCTTATTTAGTAAAGGGAAAGCTGTAAATTGCAAGATTGCTTCAGAGAGCTGCCTCTGACCATAACTGAACTGTTAACCACTTGAAGGAGAGAACCCCACAAACCAGTGTCAAATGTTTAAGAAATACTGAATTGCATTTATTTCTTTTTGCAGCTCACACCAAGGGGGAACAAGCTGTGCAAAAAATGGGGTTGGAATTGTTTTCCTTGCAAAACCAAA
Organism: Phaenicophaeus curvirostris; assembly: GCF_032191515.1. NCBI lineage: Eukaryota > Metazoa > Chordata > Aves > Cuculiformes > Cuculidae > Phaenicophaeus > Phaenicophaeus curvirostris. Next base: position 10,576,595 of record NC_091399.1, on the reverse strand, counting down.
CAGGAGCAGCTCCTGCTTCCAGCCCAGCTGATAATTGCTCTTTCACCAATCAGGGGGTTGCTACAGGGTTTCATTCCAAGGACCACGGGTGTTTGCACTGGCGATTCTGCTTGTGTCACACCTCTGCTGGGCTGGGGCTGCCACGCTGTACTGCAGGGAAGAGTTCATGTGTCTGCAACCCCAAATGTGGGTCATGGACATCCCCCTTTATGGACACATTCCTCCTTCCACACCCCTCTTCTGTATCAGTGAGAACCTGTGGGATTCTACTCTGGGTTGTGACCACAGCCACAGCAACCGGCTCATCAAACAGCAGACTGGGTCTCCGAAGCGCTTGCTTGACACAGAGCCTCATTAGGGTTGTTTAACATGGGCTAGTGTGGTGGTGTGTGACGGCATGAGGAGTCGCGGGCAGCTCTCCTCTTGGCAGGTGGGGATGATGGCACAACGTGACATTTGGAAGGGGCTGCATGACCTGGTGTACGAGAGCGACTGCTCTGATCCCCAGCCAGTGGGCCTCAATCCTGCCTGAGTGAGCCTTGAAATCTGGCTTGGAGAAGCACTAGTGCAGTCCTGGGTCTCCCAAAAGTGGTGACAGATGCATGGCCAGGGCCTCCTGCAGCAGGCTCAGACCCCTCACACAGCTCTCAGTAGTACAGCCACATCCAGAGAGAGATTTCCTCCACCTGGCTCTGAGCCCCCTTTTTAGTGGCTCAAAAACCTTAAAGACAAAGCTTTATCTCAGTAAGATGATGAAAAATAACTGAAATGGGAATTCCATTTTTGAACACATTTGCATTTGGACTGCTCATTTCATGTGGCTTTATATGAATGTTAAGCTTTTGGCTAGGAACAGGAGACAAAATGATTGCTCCAGCAGGGATGCCCAGACAAGGTGCAGCAGAAAGCCATGATGTCTCCTGGCCCCATCACAGGACCACAGAGCCCCCGCGCAACAGAAAACACCCTTTCCTACAGCCAGGACCTGGGAATGGATGGAAAACAGCTTCCAGAAGGAACCCACTTTCTCCTAGCCCAGCTGGCAGGCATTCAAGGTCCAATCTTCAGCAGCATCTCAGCTTAATGCCGGTGCAGAGGCTACTTACCAGCTGGAGAAGACAACATGGTCAGCAACGAGGAGCTCTTGCCATTTAAGGGGCGGGGGAGTGGAGGAGAGAGGGGAGGCTGATGAAGCAGGGAAAGTCCAAAGGCTGCTGGCAGCTGAGACACAGAGAATAAAAATACACTCTTGGTCGCATGATGGAAATGTGGTATGGGGCCAGGGGCTTCTAAATTGCTGCTTCCCAGCAGCCACCATCTGAGCCCCCTTGGGAAAACAAAAAGCAAATCTTGCCACAGAAACTGAGAAATGTAAAAACTTCATGATGGAGGTGTTAAGCTTTTTTTGGACTTTATTTCTGGGAGGACAGCGTGAACTGAAGCTACCCAAGCTACCCAAGAGCATCAAGGGTGAGCGAAGGGTTCAGGAAAGCACCCAGTACAACACAGTGCTGGGTTTCCTCCACAGCCCCATGCAAATTGAGGCTGAAGTGGGCAACATCGCAGATGCATGATCCAGCAATGGCAGATCTGTGGCTTTGTCAACACAGAACCAAAACTGAGACACCGGCTTGCGACCTGGGGCTGGGAGGATGGTGGGGGTGAGAGATGAGAAAGGCTGGCCAGGCACACACAGGGAATGCCGCAAGCTCAGCTGTTTCCCTTCCTTTTCTGCCGAGTGCTAAAATAAACTGAATTCCCACCTGGCTCCATTCTCTCCCTGGCAGTAATTTAAAAACAGGGGGTGTCCGGTAGCAGAGAGTGCCACTCCTTGGGAACCCATGTGCCTTCAGAGGACTGTGCACGTCCTGCAGGAGCCTTATCCCCGTGTGCTGGGGTAGGACAAGCCTGCATTGCAAGGAGAAGCACTGCATGTGTAAAACACCCCTCAGTCCTGCCATCACACTGCTCTTTTCAAGCACACAGGGTCCTGCTTGGAGGCTCCAGGTAGACGGTCGTGGGAAGAAGGCAGGAAGGGCTCCTGGGGTGCATATCTCCTCCAGAACAGCTGCATTTCTAGGCTGAGGCCATGCTGTGTTTGAACAAATGCTTCTTTATGAGTGAAGTGGGAGGGTAAGCAAAGAGGAGGATCCTTTCTCAGCACATCAAGCCAAAGCAGTAATTTACAACCTCTTTCAAGCCAATTTTCAACCTCTTTTCAACCTCTTACATGCCAATTTTTTTCCCTAGCCAGCCCACGTGCATGCACAGTTTCATCCCGTGTCCCCATCTCCATGTATTTCTGGCTTGCGTTGCACCTGCACAGTTATAGAACAAACGTATCCCCTGTGCAGACAGTAAAAACCTCGTTATGAAACACTTGAGTCCCTTTGTGCCTCTCTCTCCACATCCCAGAGCTGCCACGGGAGGGAAGACACTGCTAGACGAGGCTTGGGGTGATGCAGAGCTGGCACTGGAGAACTGGCACACAGCTTCAGCTGGGGCTCCAGCAACCATCACCCTGGTTTGCAGCTATCCCTAAGGGTATGTTGCCTTCACTCTCTGGGGAGTTGGTTTTTTCAGAGCATTTTGCCACCTGTAGCTCCTGATGCCTTTTCACCAACTGCAGCAGAGCTGGGTCAGCACATTGCATCCCATCCCCACATTTCAAATAGGGGTTAAACGAAGGGAAATGGACTCAGAGACCCTATGAATTATTTTTTAAAGCAGATTTACGAACAAAAGCATCTTCACAAGGTGACAGCTTGACCTTCATTGCATTCCCCTACAAAATGGGACTCTACTGACCCACTGCCCCAGAGCTGGCCGGGACCCCAGCTAGGCTGGCTCGTCTCTCTCCTTGGAGCCCAGTGTGGGTGGTGGGGAGGGCATTTTGCCTCAGGGCTTCACTGATTCGTGCTGAGCACTGAGGAATGCTAGGACCGAGGGAGTTCAGTTTCACAACCACCCCAGAGGCTGTGTCTTCCAGAGGTCACATTCCTGCAAGCATGTGCCTTTCCATGTCATGTGTCTCCTGCCCCAGTTCCTTATCCCAGCTCCAAAGCAGCTTCCCCATCTTTCATCCCCTGCCATGGCTCAGCAAATCCCAAACCTCACCCTGGAGATGCTGGTCCAGCTGGGCTCCTCAGACCCAATCCCAGTTTCCTGGACTGCTCTCCCCAGCCCTGAGCAGCATCGCTGGTTTATCCAACAACCTCAGTACCTCCTTGTCTCAGCTTGTTGCCTGGGAGGATGCTACATTCCCCCTTCCCTGGCTGCTCTGCCTCCCTTCCCACCATCCTAGGTCTCCCCTGTGAACCCCCATGCCTTGCCCAGCCTGTTCTCCATGCTCCTAGGATGCTACCACAAGGAAAATGGTGATTCACCAGCCTTCAGAGCCTCTGTGTCCTGGGCAGGGGGCCATTCACCCCTTCCATGGGGTCTCCAGCAAGGTCCCAGCTTGCACTCTGGGGCAGGCTCCTCCACACAGGATGGATGGGGTGATGGCACACAGAGGAGGATTGAGAGCAGTGCAATCCTGCTTCCCAGCTGTGGCAGTGGGTAGCAGCCTCCCTTGTGCTCTAGAAATGACCTGCCTGGGACAGGGACCTCCAACACCAAAACCGGTAATGTCCCCACCTTGAGCTCCTGGTGCTGCTCCATGCTGTCCATGCTCTCAGAATGGAGACCCATGAGAATCATGGCGTGCTCCCTGCCGTGGCTGCACCATGGCCTCTGTTGAACCCATATGTGACAGAGCATCCCGCACCCAAGCTTGCAGGGAGGCTTCCTTCATGGTAGAAGTTGCTGTGGGGCTTGGGGTTCTGACCAGCAAGGCCTGAGGCAGGAGCTGTGCCCGAGGGGCCCAGGAGCATCCCTTGATCGCACAGGCTGCCCACAGCATCTCTGTTCACAGATGTTCCTGCTGGCTCACACACTTATCATGGCCCAGGTCCCCCTGGGGCTGGGATGCAGCCCTGGATCCAGGAAACCTGACCTGCGCACAGGGAAGGGATATTCTTGGCAGAGCTGGAGTAGCACCAGACTCCCCCGTGCCCAGGCACACCTCTGCAGGGGACCCTGGGGCAACAAGCCCTGTGTGCCCCAGGGTACCTCCACGAGGCTCAGCCCTGCTGCGAGGCGCTGGATTGGTGGTGTCCCACTCCATGCTGCAGTCTGAATCCAAACAATCCTTAAATAGGTGATTGTGGGCCATTTTTATGGGCCATTTTATGGGCCATGTAAAGCAAGAGACAGTCTGGGCACGGAAAAATTCAGCAGCCGGAGCGGAGCCAACCTCCCTCAAAAAGCCATTCTTGCAGAGGAAAGGTTCAGCTCCAGGTTCACAGGGGAAGGCCAGGAGATCACTTAGCAGAGAAATGAAGCCAGAGCATCCATAGTTGTGTTTACAGGCAGCTCCATTATCCTTCCTACCCTAGGACCAACAGAGAGACCCAACTTTGTCCTAGCAGCCCAGGACACACAGCACAATCCTCACGTGTTCTGGTGTCATAGGGGAGCAAAGGTGGAGCCCTCACCACGAAGCAGCCCACAAAACTGTGGGTGCCATTGCAGACTTGCAGCTGGGGCAGTCCTATCCCTGGGACTGATGTGTGCGGGGTGCAGGGGAAGAGCCCCAGCCATGGGACAGGGAGAGGCGTGCGATCTGCCCTCATCCCTGCAGCCTCAGCCAAGCTCTAGACCTAAGAAGGGTGTGCTGTTTAGTTCCTACAAAGCCTCCTTCTTTGCAGCACAAGTGCTGGTCCCACCATGTGGAGCAGGACGCAGCCCCCTGGGGTTCGCCTGTGCTGGAGAGCTGGATGCAGTGCCCTCCATACCTTGATAGTGAGGCATCTGCAGCAGAGCCCCAGACCAGTCACAGCTATTTCAGTCCCAGACTGTCACCTTTTCCAGCCTTCCTTCCAAACAGCTTTAGCAGCTTATTCAGACATTCAGAGGCCAGCAGATGCCTAATAAATCTGCAGTGGGGGTCCCTTTGCAAAGAGCAGGGGACAGCCCAGTGAACAGGGCCTTCACCTGCCCAGGGTTTGCAGTGCTATGGCAGCCCACTCCCCATTCCTGCATTTCCACATAGGATCTCAAAGCACTTGCCATCTTACAACTGCTCCAGGGGCCAGTAGCACTTAGAATCATAGAATAACCAGGTTGGAAGAGACCCACCGGATCATCGAGTCCAACCATTACTATCAAACACTAAACCATGCCCCTTAGCAACCTCGTCCACTTGAGGACTCCTGATTGTGGCTGTGCCTGCCTTATCCCTCAGCAATGAGCTACTTGGAGCTGTAGCTGGTGAGGGAGCTCTGCAGAGTCAGGAGCAGAAATTAAGATGCTCACAAAGGGCTTTGGCATCCTTGACCTTAGCTACTGCTCAGCCCTGCCAAGAGAGTCCCACCAGCCGCGTAGCTCCAGGAGAGCTGAGGGATGACTCCACAGTGCACATTCCCCTCGGACTGGCGGGGATGGATGGTGATGTGGCTGGTCCTGTGGACGGTCCCATGGCACTTCCTGCTAGGAGTGTTGTGCAGGCAAGTGAGTCATTCCCTGCAGGCAAAGCCTGGGCCACTCAAGCAAGGCTGCGCTGCCCTTTGGACTGTGGGCCGTACGTTCACACCCTGGTAGAGCACACAGTGTCCCCTCCCGCAGGGATGCAACACCAACGAAGCAGCAGCTGCTTCTCACTGGAGCCCATCAAGGTCTCCCCAGCACCAAGTGGGCACCCAGCTCAGCGAGTCTCAGCACCCGCTCAGTGCTGCTGAGGGTGCGGAGCCAGTGTTGAGGTGATCCTCTCATCCCAGGGCTGGGCACCCCATGAGGGTCTACAGCGGCTGTGCTGGCAGCTCCTGGAGCAGCTTCGCTCTGCTGCTGCCATGGCTGGCATCACCCGGCACAGCCCACGGGTGCTGTGCAACACCAAGCAGCAGCACTTTCCTGCCTGTCCCAGTCACTGAGGGGGACTTCAGTGGCCCACAGCAGAGGAGATTCCAAGGGGCAGGAGAAGCACCCCTTGCTTCTATTATCTGCCCCACCACTGGGATTTGCAGAGGGACCTGACCACATCTAGGCAGCATCATGCCCCAGCCCAGCCCACTTTTCCCAGTGCCCAGAGCATCACGGTTGCGAGAGCCGAGTGCTGCCCTGCCTGTGCCCATGGAGGTGACATCCCGCCACTACCATAGCCTTGTCACTTCCCAAGGGAGCCAGAGGGGCACGTTGCTCTCTGAGCATTTCTCTTGGCGCCCCATCTTTACTCTGCTACTGTGGGAGAATTATATTTTTTTTCAAAATCTCGAGTTCCCAGGCCCTTGTCTTCAAGGCAGTTGCCAGCAATTGTGGGACCTGGCAGCACTCCCTGTCTCTGCAGGAACCAACTTGTGCACATGGAGGCATACGCATGGAGACATACAGACGGCCCCATACAGAGCACAGCGATGAGCGTTTTTAGGTAGGGTAGCTAAAACTGAAATCAGCTCTGTCCTGGCTTGAAGGCTGTCAGCTTCGCCCTTTGGCACAGGGTACCTGCACGGAGTAGGCAGCTGCTCCTGCCCTGCAGAGCAAATGCACTGATGTGGGGCTAGGAGGTGGCACTTTTCAATGTCACTGTGGGGTGGCTCAGCCTGAGGCCTCCCTGAAAGCGCACTAGCAGTGTGGGGGGTTACCTGCTGCTCTGCACACATCTGGATGAGGTGGGGTCCTACTTGAAGAATTGACCAGGCATATGAAGGGAAACCATGTGAGGGCTCAGGGGGGAAAATAACCATCAGACCTTCCGCCTGCTCCCACAGTGACAGGATGGCCACAAACACCCCGTCTTGAAGTACAAATAGGGCACTGTTTGGAGCTGCCCTGCCCTGGGCTGAGGCCTCTTGAGTGAGGCCAAAGTAAGCAGTTCCTCTGCAGCAAGCACCTCTCTGGGGCTGGGAAGGCTATGACCTGACCAAAACACACACACACACACTTAGGGAAAACACTTCTTGCCTCTGAAAAACCTCCCCTCATAGAATCATAGAATCATAGAATCATAGAATCATAGAATCATAGAATCATAGAATCAGTAGGTTGGAAAAGACCCACCGGGTCATCGAATCCAACCATTCCTATCAAACACTAAACAATGCCCCTCAGTGCCTCATCCACTCGTCCTTAAAAACAACTCCAGGGAAGGTGAATCAACTGCCTCCCTGGGCAGCCTCTGCCACTGCCCAATGACCCTTTCTGTGAAAAATTTTCTTCCTAATGTCCAGCCTAAACCTCCCCTGGTGGAGCTTGAGGCCATTCCCTCTTGTCCTGTCCCCTGTCACTTGGGAGAAGACAGGCCTGTATCCTTCCCGAGGGGCTGGTGGTGCTCCCTGCAGTGGCCAGCTTGGATGTTTTGGGAAGATAGGCAGAAGTGAGCAGCCTCAGTAGCAGCTCCATGCAAAAGCAATGGAGTTTTCAGCACTCACATCTTGGCACGGAGCTAAGTTCTCCCCTGACTCCCCCAAAAGAAGCTGGCTGCAGGAAACAGCCTGGTGTGCAGGGAGAGGGAAGGCAGCCCCACAGGAGCCCTTGAAGCCAGGCAGTGCCTAGCACTGCTGCCTGTCCTTCTCCCACCTGCTTCCCACAGTCCCCCGGCCTGGGCAGTCCCCTCCCCGGGCAGTCCCCTCCCCATCCCCATCCTGACATGGCCCAGGCAGCCCCATGCCAACATGACCCGCACAGCCCACTTCCCATCCCGTCCCATCCCCATCCCATCTACATCCCTATCCCATCCCATCCAATCCCTATCCCATCCCCATCCTAACTACATCCCCATCCCACCTACATCCCCATCCCATCCCATCCCATCCCATCTCATCCCATCCCATCCCCATCCCCATCCCCATCCCCATCCCCATCCCCATCCCATCTACATCCCTACCCCATCCCATCCCCATTCCTATCCAATCCCTATCCCATCCCCATCCCCATCCCTATCCCATCCCCATCCTATCTACATCCCCATCCCGCCCCATCCCATCCCCATCCCATTCTGTCCCTGCGCGGGCAGCTCCCTCCCCTGTCCCCTGTCCCCTGTCCCCTGTCCCCTCGTCCCTCCCCTCCCGTGTCCCCTCGCCCCTCCCCTCCCGTGCTCCCTATCGTGTCCCCTCCCCTCCTCTGTCCCCTCGCTCCTCCCCTGCCGTGTCCCGTGTCCCCTCCCCTGTCCCCTCCCCTGCCGTGTCCCCGCCCGCCCCGCTCTGGCCGGCAGGGGGCGCCCCGCGCTGTCCCCGCGGCGCCTGCGCCGTGGCGGGCCGGGGCGATGGCTGCGGCGGGCGGCCGGCGGTGGCGGAAGGTGCTGTACGAGCGCCAGCCTTTCCCCGACAACTACGTTGACCGGCGGTTCCTGGCGGAGCTGCGGAAGAACGTCCACGCCCGCCGCTACCGCTACGGCGCCGTCGTCTTCCAGTCGGGAGCGGTGGTGCAGCAGCTGTGCAGCGTCTGCGTCTTCGCGCTAACCTGGCGGTACCTGGAGCTGGGGGCGCTCAGCCCGCAGCGCCTCTTCGGGGCCGCCCTCGCCTCCTCCCTGCTCGGCTACGTCCTCTTCGACGCCGTGGACGGCGGGGCCGGGCGGCGGGAGAGCGGGCGGACGCGCTGGGCCGACCTCAAGAGCACGCTGGTGTTCATCGCCTTCACCTACGGCTTCTCGCCCGTGCTGAAGACGCTGACCGAATCGGTCAGCACAGACACTGTCTACGCCATGTCAGCCCTCATGCTCCTTGGCCACCTCATCTTCTTTGACTACGGTGCCAATGCTGCCATCGTGTCCAGCACGCTGTCCCTCAACATGGCCATCTTCGCCTCGGTGTGCCTGGCCTCCCGCCTGCCCCGCTCCCTCCACACCTTCGTTGTGGTCACCTTCGCCATGCAGATCTTTGCCCTCTGGCCCATGCTGCAGAAGAAACTGAAAGCCCGGGCTCCCCGCTGCTACGTCGGGGTGACGGTGCTCTTTGCGCTGGCGGCGCTGGCGGGGCTGGCCACTGTCTCCAGTGTGGGTGCCGTGCTCTTCACCTCGCTGCTGCTTATCATCTCTTGCCTCTGCCCTTACTGCCTCATCCGCCTTCAGCAGCTCAAGGACAACATCCATGGGCCGTGGGATGAGGCTGAAATCAAGGAGGACCTCTCAAGGTTCCTCATGTAGGCCCAGGCTGGGGGAGAGGTGACTTTCTGGTGTGAGCAGTGCAAAGGTCCTCGATGGGGACAGCCCTGGGGGGAGGACACCAGCTCAATAAAGCCTCTCGCACATCAATGAGGACCATGTTTGCATTGCCCTCAGCATCTGTTTCCAGACCCAACCTGCTTTCGTTTGTGAAAGGAAGGAGCTGAACCCTGTAGAGTGGCCAGCCTTTGCCACCGCTCGGAGCATAGGCAAGCAGGGTGGTGTGTGCTCTAGCCATGCAGACCCATAGCTGTGTTTTGGGTGAGAGGAGCTGCATCCTTTGAGCAGAAACTCCGTGTGGAAATGCACATCTGGTTCAACCAATCCCACAGCATGCCCACGGAGGTCCTGAGCCCCAGGGGCATCACTGTGTGTGATAGGCACTGACAGCACATCCCTGGGAGGGCTGGAGGAGAAGGTGGGCTGGGTGAGGGTCGCTGCAGGCAAGGTGGAGGTGCAGGGCGGTGGGTGTTGCTGGACCCGCAAGACCAAACATGAGGGTGCCTGGTGTGAATGTGGTGCAAGAGCCCTACTTGCCTGCTTCCTGCCCATCAAAGATGCCAGAACAGCCTCACAACGCTGCCAGGCATAACACTACCCTAAATTGTTTAGGAGAAGGAGGTATGAGGAGGCAAGATGCCTTCTTCCCTCCTCTAGCCCCCTCTCATATGTGAATCTGGCCTCACTGCGGGGCCATACCCCTAGCCAGAAGGATGAGGCTCAGCACAGACCTCCACGGGTGCTCCCACCACGCTGCTGCAACAGTGGCTGTGCTTAGTGAGGTCCTGTCTGGCAGCTGTCTGTTAAGTGGCCATCTATCTGTCACCAGATACAGCAACTGAGGGTCCTCCCAGCAAAAAAAGTCGCTTGGAACTCCAGGGAGTGGACCCTGCTGAAGCTGACACCGCCAGAGGGAAGGGATGAGCACATCTGCCCCAGCCCCACCTCACAGGGATGCATTTGGCATTACCCTGGTTTTGATGAAACTTTTCTCTCTTGAAAACCTAACACTGGAGAAGTGCAACTTTCTGCTTGGTTTACCCCATCCCTTTGTGTGCCAGTGTCTCGCCACAGCTGCATGCTCCCTAGGCTTTCTCGGAAATGAGCTAGCCCCGGTCGAGTCCCCAACACCTCTTGCCAAGTTAGTTGTTGCTGTTGTCATCACAGTGATGACTGCATCTCATTTTGCATTTAATTAAAGAAAACCTGTGGAAGTTTAGAGCCTGTGCTCCAGTCTTGCAGGGAGCACAGAGTAGCCAGGTGCTCACAGTGAGGATGACATTTTTTAGTTCCTTGGAAATAAGATTCTTCCTCTATGGGGAGGACTCCCAGAAAGCTGCTCAGTGAGCGGGATGTTCCATCTTGCACTGAGCCAGTGCCATTGAGCCAGTGACATCCAAAGCCAATTCACAGAGTACATTGGTAGGGCAGGGCTTGAGTGTAAATCGAACTGGGCCTGCCTGGCACTTGTTAATGTCTACCACAACAGAGGCTACAAGGAAGCAGAGTTTCTGCTGCACCTATTCCCTAAGGAGAAATATATCTCCCCAAAAATACTCTTCCCAAATTCAGACTCAAAAGCAACTGAGTTAGGAAAAGATGCACTCATCAACTACCCAGACATTCCAGGTGGGAATGGGCACAGGCTGCCACCACTGCCTATGTGGGTCCCTGCGCTCCAATTGATTCAGTAGGCCCCACGCCAGGCAGGATGCAGGCCGTGTCCTGTCCAGCCTGCTGCAAGCAATTTCTCTCCCTAACCTGGGAGATGAAAATACAAAGCCCAGTCCACAGCCTGCATGCACAAAGGGACTTTGAAGGCAGGAAAAGTGCAAGAGAGAGACAGGGAGAGGAGATGCAAAGGCCTGACAGTTTCTTTAAGACTTCCCACAACAACCCTATGCAGTGCTACAGACTAGGAGAAGTCTGTCTAGAAAGCTGCCTGGAGGATAGGGACCGGGGGGGTGTTGGTTGACAGCCGACTGAATATGAGCCAGCAGTGTGCCCAGGTGGCCAAGAAGGCCAATGGCATCTTGGCTTGTATCAGAAACGGCGTGACCAGCAGGTCCAGGGAGGTTATTCTCCCTCTGTACTCGGCACTGGTGAGACCGCTCCTTGAGTACTGTGTTCAGTTCTGGGCCCCTCACCACAAGAAGGATGTTGAGACTCTGGAACGAGTCCAGAGAAGAGCAACAAAGCTGGTGAAGGGGCTGGAGAACAGGCCTTATGAGGAGCAGCTGAGAGAGCTGGGGTTGTTTAGCCTGGAGAAGAGGAGGCTGAGGGGTGACCTCATTGCTTTCTGTCATCAAAGGAGGTTGTAGAGAGGAGGGTGATGGTGTCTTCTCCCAAGTGACAGGAGACAGGACAAGAGGGAATGGCCTCAAGCTCTGCCAGGGGAGATTTAGGCTGGACATTAGGAAAAAATTTTTCATGGAAGGGGTCATTGGGCACTGGAACAGGCTACTCAGGGAGGCAGTTGATTCACCTTCCCTGGAGGTGTTTAAGGCATGGGTGGATGAGGTGCTAAGAGGCATGGTTTAGTGTTTGATAGGAATGGTTGGACTTGATGATCCGGTGATCCAGTGGGTCTCTTCCAACCTGGTTATTCTATGATTCTATGAAATATGAGTAATTGTAAACTAGCTGGGGATAAGCCTTGCTCCTAGGGGTGCTGCTGACACGTGCTGTCTGGAATCTCCATCTACAGCCTCTGCTGCAGGGAAAGGCAAGCACCAGCCACCCACACTGTACTGGCAGGGGCCTGTGTCCCTCCGCATGAGGGAGACTGGAATCTGGGAAGCTTGGAAAGAGGAAAACTGTAGTCTTTGAAGGTAAGATCTTTTCACCTCTTCAATTCCCACCACAATCACCAAGCTTTTCTCTGCACATCAGGCAGCTTTGTGACATGAGAGGTGAGAGCAACAACGTGTATGATCAGGAAACCAAACAAGGATTTTTGTCCTAACCATCGATTGAAAAGCCATCTAGGACGTGTAGTGCCACCAGCTGGTGCAGCACCCTTAGCCACAGAACGTGTACCATTGCAGAGTAGAAATGGCACAGAGTTTAACAGCTGCTTCAATAAATCATCCCACGAGTTGATAACAGAGAGCTTGCCAAGGCTTTCCAGCACACCAATACCTCTGCCTTTCTACTTTGGAGATTTTAGGAATAGCTACCACAAAGCCATGAAGTTCAGAGTCCTATTTCCAACAATATGTTTTGTCAAATACTTCATAAGAAGGTAAAGATTTCTGTGAAAGCATTTAACACCATAAAATGCCCCAAGAAAAAAGTTTGTGCATTATAGCCTAATGCATGGAGGTCAGCTGCCAGCTGGGACAGCAGCAGCTCCAGGTTGGGGTGCTGGAGGGTAAGGCCATACCATTAGAATATCAGCCACCTTTTATTTGTTGTTGGTTCATCTGTTGGTACCATGCCATATCCCAGAGGGAATGCCATGAGAGCTTCCTGCAGTGTAGAACAGCTTTTTGAACAGCATGGAATAAAAAGCAATTTGTGAAATCCAGCTTGTTCCTGTTCCCTCTTACTTGAGAGGTGAAGCATGGCCAGAACCTCCTCAAGAACTTCCTAGGTATAAACGCCCTCGCTTCTGTAGTAGTCCTGAAAATACACAATTCCTGAACTCTGCTGGGGTGGGGTGGGTTTTTTTGCCTCAGTACCTGACAGTGACAAGTTCCACAGATGAAAGACATGACCAATGTGAGCTCCCCTCCTCATCCTCTACTCTTGGGAGAATTGTGTTCATGGAACTGTTGGGAGCCTCCACGTCTCCCCTTTCCTGGGGTGCTGGGAAGCACGTTGCCTATCACTGTATTCTTTCCAGCTTTAGCAATTCCTAGTTTAACACATGCAGTTCAAAGATGTAGCAGGAATTATTATTTATTTCCCGTTCTTAAGAACTGCTGTACTTGGGTTTGTTTGGGGTGGTTTTATTCCCATTTTTTTTTTGGCCAACACCATTGCTGCTTCTTCTGTTGTACTCTACCAAAAGACAAAGTACATGAGAAAAGGAAAATCTGTAAATCTACAGCTCTCTGGGCTTGCAACCCTTTATATTTTGAGCAAATTCAGCGTCTGATGTTTACCAGCACATGCAGGTGGTTCAGCAGCTCCTTGAATAGGTCAGCAGAGACCTAAATCAGCTGAAATGTGGACTTGCCCAAATTCAGCAAAGCTATGGCTTGAAACAGAGCACAGCCTGTGTTGTCAGGCCCCATCTACACACAAGATACTGGTCTCTTCTGCCCTGGTCCCTTGAGCTGCCCTACTGCAGGTGCCTCTCAACATGAACTTCCTACTCCAAAGGAATGTTTTTTGTTTCTGCTCCTGAAACAACAGGCTAGAGTCCTGACGTGTTGCATCTCTGCTTCATGTCTGCCCTGTGCCCTCTGATTTATCTGCACACTTTGCGAGAGATCCCATCTTTGTTTTCATATGAGAAAAACAGTCAATAAACCCCATCAGTTTTCCCTTTTTTAGACTTACTTTTCCTATCACGGAATCATAGAATAACCAGGTTGGAAGAGACCCACCCGATCATCAAGTCCAACCATTCCTATCAAACACTAAACCATGCCCCTTAGCACCTCGTCCACCCGTGCCTTAAACACCACCAGGGAAGGTGAATCAACCACCTCCCTGGGCAGCCTGTTCCAGTGCCCAAAGACCCTTTCTGTGAAGAATTTTTTCCTAATGTCCAGCCTAAATCTCCCCTGGCAGAGCTTGAGGCCATTCCCTCTTGTCCTGTCCCCTGTCACTTGGAAGAAGAGGCCAGCACCCTCCTCTCTACAACCTCCTTTCAGGTAGTTATAGACAGCAATGACGTCTCCCCTTATCCTCCTCTTCTCCAGGCTAAACAACCCCAGCTCTCTCAGCCGCTCCTCATAAGGCCTGTTTTCCAGCCCCTTCACCAGCTTCGTTGCTCTTCTCTGGACTCGCTCCAGAGCTCAACATCCTTCTTGTGGTGAGGGGCCCAGAACTGAACACAGGATTCAAGGAGCAGTCTCACCAGTGCCGAGTACAGAGGGAGAATAACCTCCCTGGACCTGCTGGTCATGCCATTTCTAATACAAGCCAAGACACCATTGGGCTTCTTGGCCACCTGGGCACACTGCTGGCTCATGTTCAGTCGCTGTCAACCAACACCCCCAGGTCCCTCTCCTCCAGGCAGCTTTCTAGACAGACTTCTCCTAGTCTGTAGCTGCATAGGGTTGTTGTGCCCCAAGTGCAGGACCTGGCACTTTTCCTTGTTAATCCTCATGCCATTGGACTCTGCCCAGCGGTCCAGCCTGTTCAGATCCCTTTGGAGCCTCCCTTCCCTCCAGCAGATCCATGCTTCCACCCAGCTCAGTGTTGTCCGCAAACTTGCTAAGGGTGCACTCAATGCCTTCATCCAGGTCATTGAACAAGACATTGAACAGGGCTGGACCCAGCTCTGAGCCCTGGGAACCCCACTTGTGACCGGTCTCCAGCTGGATTTAACTCCATTTCCCACCACTCTCTGGGCCCGGCCATCCAACCATTTTTCCACCCAGGAGAGTGTGCGCCTCTCCAGGCCAGAGGCTGACAGTTTCTCAAGCAGAATGCTGTGAGAAACTGTGTCAAAGGCTTTACTGAAGTCCAGGAAGATACATCCACAGCCTTTCCCTCATCCAGTAGCTGAGTCACTTTATCATAGAAGGCAATCAGATTAGTTTGGCAAGACCTGCCTTTCGTGAACCCATCTTGACTGGGCCCAATCACCCGGTTCTCTTGCATGTGCTTCATGATAGCACTCAAGATCACCTGTTCCATGACTTCCCCTGGCACTGAGGTCAGACTGACAGGCCTGTAGTTTCCTGGATCCTCCCTGTGACCCTTGTAGATGGGCACAACATCAGCCAGCCTCCAGTCCACTGGAACTTCCCCAGTCTTCCAGGGGACTTCTCTGGTGCCTCAAACAAGCATATCTTCAAAATGTTAAATCCCAGATTTTCTCTCTCCTACAGGGACAGACACATTTGGAATTACAGAGGTAGCTACTTACAGCTATTTGAGCCCTGATGCTCTTGTAATGTTGGCTTGCAAGGAATTCGGAGATTTAGCTTGAAAAAATTATCAGAGCAGCTGTGAATTATTTATAATTGCGCAGATTCATCAGCCTGGAGACTGCTACAATCTTCCCCTTTTACTTTCCATTCAGCCAGGTGCTGCCACTGGTGTCTTACACATCCTTCAGGACTCCTGTTGTTAAAGAAGCTGGCTATTCTTGCTGATAATGCTAAGCCAAAGCCATTTATGTGGAGCAATCCTGGTGGTTAATGAATTCGGAAGCAGTGGTGGAATCCAGCAGAACATCCCTCCCTCCACCACCTCAGAGGGTGGGAGTCTCCCCAGAGCCCAGGCAATTTCTTCCATGGGGTGTTAATGGCTCCATTTGAGAAAGAGTGGGTACACCCTTAACAGAAAAACAGCATGCCTTTGTTTTGTAGACAGAATTTTTATTTTCTTTATATCTCATTGACATTTGAAAATAAAATCTTTCATTTACAAATAGGCTAGTGTAAATTAAAGATAATTTTGGACAAAAAAACCCCAAAAGGCAGATTGCATGTAACAAAAAAGAAACACTTGTGTCAAGACGATCTTCCTGGAACAGATGGTGGAGGTCGCCTAGGAAAAAGACAAAAAAACCCCAAAATTCATGGGGAGGGGGAAGAAAAGATTTAAAACAAAAGGTCAAGATACAATAAAATGACTTATGTACAAAATTATCTAAATAAAATGGGTTAAGAGAAAAAAAGGCACAGAACATACACATTAAGGAAAAGAGCAAGATTAGAATCAGCTGGCTATCAGCACAGTCTGGCTTTCATCCTCACCACTTCCCATATGACTTGCTGGCACCAGAGAACTAGGACAATCACATCACAGGTGTGGAGGTCGCTGGTCACAGGCCTTCTAATTTTCTTGCAGCAAATGATATTCTCTGGAGGATCTTATCCCCAGCCAAGCTTAAAATTGGCACCACTATCTTCTTCAAACACTGTTCTCGGAGTAGACTTTTTAAAGTGAGATTCTTATGAAACTGGGAATGATCAAACAAGATGGGGTATCTGGAGAGGACATTGCTGGGAAAGATTAACAATGTGGGTGACAGCAGTGCAATGAATCCACTGCCAACCCCAGTAGCTGATGGCCCAGTGCAGCATTTAGAGAAGAGTGGAGTCTCCTGTTATGCAGCACAGAGAACTGCAGTGCCGCTTACCAACATAGGAACCAACTCCTGCAGGGGTACATGACATACTCCAGCCAGGTGGGACACGTGTGGCACTGCTGTTCACTGAGGGGAGTGCACAGACTGCCTCAGGCATAGCCACTAGAGGCTATTAAAAAAAATACATCTCCAAACGTTACAGCCAACAAGTGAAGACAGTGGGGACTTGCTGCTTTGCTCCTCCAACCTTTTGCTCCCCCTCTTTCCCAAAGCCTGTCTAAGGACCAGTGTGGTGACTGTTGTGCTCAGCAAGGAACATCCTCTCCTGTAGGCAGCTGTTGTGCTTGTTGTGCCATGCAGACCATCTCCTCCAAGCACCAATTCCAGCCACTTGGCTCATACTGATCTGAAGGAGGACTTGAGTAATCAAGACATCCTCAAAGCCACTTTAGGGGGAGATCTCTTCTAGGCCTGATTGAATATACATGCACAGTTTTGCTCCGGCACCTGCTCTGTAGGACTCAGTCTGGCTGCCTGCTCAGCTCTGAACCACCCCTAAAACGTGCTTTCCCCAACAATGAAATGAATACCACATATGTCTTGAAAAACATTCATCCATTTCCCAGCAAAACATCCCTGCAGCTCTCCAAGCCCCTGGAAGAGAAGCAGGCCGAATGCTTCCCATGGGTTACTTCTCCCCCTTCACCCCCTTTAATGACATGTCCAATGATCTCAGTGCAACACACACTGCAGTCCCAGCAGAGGTGGACTGCAGCATGCCAAGATTATGGTGCGAGAGACAGAAGACCACTCATCCACATCCAGAAAGTACTAATAAAACCCCATAAAGAGTTACAGTTTATTTCAGGTTCAGAAATGCAGCATAACATTTTTCCAGCCAGTGTGTGTGATGCTCAGTAACAGTTTTGGGAATCAACTCGCTGTGCTCAAAGGTCAGCACCGGGAACCATGTACAGATCATGAAACCAAAGGCAGATGTTTTGGCACATATGAAGTAGGTCATTAACATACAGAGCAAAATTCAGAAAGAAATGAAGCATTTGCTTCTTACAAAAAGAAGTAATCATTTACACCATCCTGGAAAAGTAAAGAGACAGGCAGTAAAGCAAATGGCCGGCAAGACGGGACAAATCATATATCAACCAAGAGTTGAGGACTGTCGGGACTGGAGGAGCCATCGGTATCAGCTCGCCTGCAGACAAAGCAAGAGGAAAGACAGGCAGAGTAACATTCATTTACACAGAGAGCTGTTCTGCTAGGGCCTGGGGAGGAGGCTCAGTGCTGCGGCAGGAGGAACTGTGCCAGAAGCACACCGAGAGGTTGGTGCCTTCCCAGTGTCACAGGGGCAGAATAGGGCTGCTTTCAATTCAGGAGGTTCAGGCTGTTTTAAGACAGAAAGACAGAACTAGCCAGTAATCTCAATACACTGTATATATGTTGTTTAGTGTAGCTGTCTATGATAGAGAGTATTATATTTTCGATGTTATGCTTTAATACGAGATGCTATAACCTATAATGTATCTTTAATATAATAAATAATCTACTTTTGTGAGGCTTACTCAGAAAGTGCAACAAGATCAGCAATAAAATAAACACACATTAACTATGTACATAAGCCTTTTCATTGAACATACAGTATTTTTAACCCTAACACAAGATCCCTTGAGACTGAAAGCCGAGAGCTATTTATGGCACACACAAGCTCTTCATCTGTTGGTCAGCCATGACAAGGTGAGATGGAACATGTTTTCTAGGCAGAGACCCACGCATAGCCTAAAAGCAATACCAGATGACCACCCTCCTGAAACTTAGCTATGTACATCACACACCTCACATAAGATCAGATATCCTGCTGTTGCTCAACAGGCATCTCCACTACTCCTTGGCAATGTTCCGAGCTTTGCCAGAGGAATTGAAGAAAGGGAGAGCAACACGTGCTTTTCAGCTACAGCAGCTCAGGCTTAGTTCACCCTGTGTAAGAGTGTCCACAGAGGGGACAATGGCCAGCTGGAGATAGCCAGCTCCTCTAGCAGATCAATGGGGTGCTCATCCTGCTGTCCTTCAGGCATGGAGTGAGTTGCGCCAAGGCTGCTCTTCTGAGAACAAGGGACAGGGGAGACATGACTTGTCAGCATCAGGAGCAAGTGGGACAAAAACCCTTCCAGGCACTGCACAGCAGGAAGAAACAGGATGAGGTTCCAACCTCAGGACAACTTTAAGGACAGTGCTTTCTCAATTGGATGTGGCAATTTCTTGGGAAGAACTTAGTATTTTTCCCAGAAACAAACATTCAGTTTATTCTGAAAAGCATATATGCAAGAAGTTAGAGGCAAAATCTTCAAAGTGGATCTGTCCTCAAGGTTAATTATCAACCTGCACACCTAAAAAAGTTGCATTTAGGGCACAAGGGCAGATTTAGACATGATCTGAACAAGGATATAGAGGAAGGGAGGGCTGCGTCCCATGACCTCGACATCAAGCACAGAACCAGATAGTGCTGACAGTGGGCCCACAGGCACCTCACTGCCTTTTCCTCCTCTTTCGGGTAAATCCACCCTTGAGAGCTTCATTTACAATCCAAGATGACTGCTGAGAAATACAATTTCTTGGGGGGCAGAGTTAAGGACAGTGCTGAATTGTGCTACCTACTTCCCTATGCTTAACAGGAACAATCATTAAAGTAAATTAAGCTCTCAAGTTCAGACAATTTAAAAACATGTTTTTAGGCCAGGATCTATGTCATCTAATTGCAGCTTCTAACTTACCAGCATTACCACCTCTGCCTCCCATGTGGCCACATGGGTCTGAATCATCTTCTGGAGGTGCTGCCTCTTTCTACAGAACAAAAGGGACCTTGGAGAACTAAGAAGTCGAGCATGTAGGGTATGGTGGCATAAAACCAGACCACAGCCTTGCATGAATATCAAAATTTGGGGCTAAAGTGACTTTCTGTGGTTGAGGGGCTAAGCAGAGGGCAGCTGCCAGTCAGTGACAGTGAGTTCTGATAAGCTATAGATAGGCTTGCTGGCAAGGCAACTGCGTGGGCTGCTACAGCTGTTTAGAAAAATACAGCTATTAGATGCATTGCGTTTTACAGCAGAGAGTGCTGCACAGTGGAAAACTGTGCAGAACACAAGAAAAATAATAAAAATATGGGTTTTGGTTTTGGTTTTTTTTTGTAGTATTAACCGATACAACCATAGATGGGTTTGCAACATTTTTTTCCATTGCAAGCTGATTCTGTGCACTTGGCATTGGAGGTCTGGGCCTGTTCTCCAAACAAATACCAGCCACTTAAGCAGCCTTCTGAGATCACCAAGATACCAGCACTGTGACAAACTCCATCTTCGCTGTGCTTCAGATGTTGACCTCTAAGCTCCCCAGGTGTGTGTCACAAGTATGAGGTTAACAGGAAATAAAATTTACGCTAACATACAAATCATGAAGCTTTCCCAAGCCTTTCCCTCTTACACAAGCTGAAACACATTTTGCTTCAGTGGCAAGCACAACTAATCATCAGTCTGGGAATACTTATGAGTGTAAATCCCTATTTTTTGTGTCTTTTTGATTGGATTCTTCCTAATCATGAGGGTACAGCATACCAAAGCCCTACATGCAGTCTCAATAAATAAATTTGTTAGAATCACTATACTGGGGCCTTTAAAACCACCAGCTGTTTTGCCTAGGGATCTGTAAACATACTTGTAATAACAGCAATTAATATTTCTAAAGAAACAAGGCCAAATTAATCTCTAGTTTAATTCTGTTAACTCAGTAAGTTATAAGCTATAAGGGTGACACTGACGCTAAGTGTTTAAAGTGAAGTAATGCAGTTAAGACAAAAGGTTTTTATAATGTATTAATATATAATGTGCAAAACAGTAGGCAGAGGACCTCTGCAGTGAACATCTACTAAGATAATCCATTGCCAGGATGCACAGCTGAGCACTTCTCACTACCCAGCTGGATAAAGTGACCCTAACCTGAGGTGTGCAGGACTTCAAGTGATGCAAAGAGGTCCCTTTGTATAGGGAGTGGAAGTTTATTGGCTGATGTGAGCAAGTATCTCAAATCCAAATCCAGCTCCGTGAACTGGCTCACACAGTGGGAAGAGGAGCAGTAGCCCATTTACAGCTGTGTATATACCTATATCTCCTGCTTCACAGAACAACCAAAAGCAATGCTTAGTTCTCTGGACCCTGCCGCACAGTACAGGTATACATATTACATACACCCACAAGGCTTCCCCTGAGTTCAGTGGGAGTACAAATGTGAGCAACCACTAGCTGAAGACAAAGCAAGCTGGCATGTGCTGCTCTGTCAGATACTGGCTCTTCAAACCACCCTTTCCCACCCTTGCTGCAGGGTGAGATGGCTCCACACTGAGCCGTGCAAGCTGGGGCACTGCAGCCTGGTCCTTACCAGCCACCCAACCAACCCTGCATGTCAGTGGCCAGTGTGGAAATAAGGTAAAACATGCATTGTCCCATACACACCCTTCTTGTTTAACAACACTCCTTAAAAAACTAGACTTCGGATAAGGAGACATTCTAGGAGAAGCAGCCATCCAGCAAGCTTCTTGCAAGAGAGACATGGGGTGTGGAGCATTCAGAAGAGCTTGACAAGAAACCACATTGATTTTTTCTGCCCAGTTTAGCCATTCAAAAAGAAAATGGGCATAACTGTGTAATTCCAAATGACAGAAAACCTGAATACAAATAAAACCTGAATACAAATAAAAGCAAGATTCCTTTCAGATAAGAAGGAAAAAAAGAAGCAGCTCAAATCAACACGTGCACAAACACATACAAAGTCAAGATCTCCTGGGACTGAACAGGACTGTGAGCACAGTTGCCTGGGTGAACATGTGTCAGTAAGTTAGCTAATACCAGCTATTGCAAAGGAAAAGTCAAGGCAGCACAGACCTTCCCAAAACATTTAAGACCTCATAAATAATGCAGAATGGACACAGTATTTCAGTAAAATTGGTTACTTGCCTATAGATGTCCATACATGCGACTATACATTGGTTATTACAACAGTTATCAAGCAATTTGTTTTCACATATTTGGTAAACAATAAATGACATGCCAGAAACTTCTTTTAGTCTAACAGGGATGAATCTAATGGACGAGTTACAGTGGGCCGAGTAGGTGAAGGGGGCGGTCTTCGACTGGAGAGAAAGAGAGAAGAAACAATAAGCACAAACACTTAGAATGACCCTGGCTCCTCTCGCTGTAACTATGTGAACATGCACATGCATGTGAACACAACAATCATTTCCACGTACAATGAGGCATGACAGCCCTGAGCATCCACCAGAAGAAAGGGACGTGTTTGCCACATGCATACAGTGCCTCAGCCCTCTCATGCATCATCCAGCTTTTCTCTCTGGTCCACAGCCTGGGTATTCTCTGAATGCAGTCACCTTCTTGTGCCACGGAAACCATCAGGGCAGGATCATTATTCCCATTTTCTCAAGGGTCAGTCCCAGCCTGGACAGCCATAGAGCAGACTTACAGGCATGTGTCAGAGCGGCCAGCTGGATTCAGGAAGACAGCCTGCAGCAACTTCAGCTGCTGTTTGCAGAAGCAGAAACCCCTGCAGTTCCTTGCACAGTTGGGCCACTGGAGCCATCCCAGTATGCCTGAATTTGAGGCACAAATTTCAAGCTTTATATCAACTGCCAGTTATGAAAATGCGAGGCGTGGCTATGGCTCCTGGATTCATTCATTTACCACAAATGTGTTCCTCTATCAACATCATAACTGCTAAGTCCTAGATTTCTTTGGGAAGGTTTATAGGTCTTTATCCCCTTTCAAATGGCTGATTCAGCACAGGTTCCTGAGTACTGCAAACCCCTACCTTTTAATTCAGAGTACTGCATCATCTAATAGAAGACCACAATGCACAAGTCAACAGCAGTACATCCCTGAGCATGTTCCACCTGCAGTCCAGGCTGAGCTGGGATAGTCCAGGCTGAGAACTTACCCTCCCTCACTTTGTCCAAGGACAGCACACCAATCCTGCAGGAGTTGTAAACAGATTTTCTCCAGTAGCTACACAATTGCCTTTCACATTTTTGTGTGTATTTAGGGTACAAAGCTCGTATCAGCACTGTGTGGAGGTAACTCCATCAGCTTAGTTGCACAGAGTACTTTGTTAACTCTCCATTCCATCTGGGCTGAAACACCTCACCACTGAGCAACGCCTATGCAGAATCTGAGATGATACCTGTTTGGCCTCCAGCACTTGCTCTAGCTTAGACAGTTCTTTCCAGCACTAATTTGTGCCACAGAAACATCCCTAAGAGACTGTTACTCCCAGCCAGCCTGCTCCCTTAGCTACCTGTACAACACCCTCCACCAGCGTGTTGTTGCTGCAGTTATTCCAAGCCATCTCTTACACAGTGTTTTTGCTCCCTGTTTTCTTTAATAGGAAATGCCAGCTCTCTATTCCTTAACCCAGCCCAGATCATCACAAGAGTGCAGAGCTGCTCTAAGAGAGGCAGGAACCCAGAGTCTGAACAAGGTAGGGAGCTGAGGGCTCCTTAGTTCCCATCCAGCTTCAGCTGACTTCTTTTATGACCCAGATAAATTGTACAGCCCTCTCTAACACTGTCCTCCACCTGTGAAAGTAGGAACAGTTCGTCTCTGAAGGTTACAAAGGAAATTCTGTTAAAGCTAAATGGAAGAAAAAAGAATGTAACAATTTGCTGTTAATCTTTGAACTGGAACATCATATATGAGACAAATTTACACTTGACAAAAAAAGTCTTGCTTGGCATAAAGTGCGTCTTGTATGACAATATTCTCTTTTGGGGAAGAAATGAGAATATTAATCCCTAACATGCAACAAATACAAAATACGCCACATGAAGCATTCAAGTAAATCAACAAGCTAAAAAAATAGGCAAAATGTCATTTCTTCATGGTGTATTTTTCTTACAGAAAAAATGTTACTGCGTTAACTATTGTTTCTTGCGTTGCTCCAGTGTAGGTCTTCTGGACCCATTTCCAAAATTTGTAGTTTCATAAAGAACCACTTCTAAGGCTCTGCATTTCAGCTGGGTTGCATTAAATTATTCCTTTGTTGAAATGCCTCACATTGCATTGTTTAGCGCTTACTGAAAAAATTGTATCATGTGTATACAATTTACAAACAAGGGAAAATGCATACAGCTGTCTTCATATCGAATTTAAAAGATACAAGCCCAAGCATGCATTTTAATACCAGGCTGAGTGCAGCACACTGGATTCAAATAATGTAATTTAGTCAAATTGCCATTTAGCCCAGCAGGATCAGAAACTGGAGAGCGCAGTGGGAGGATTTCCTGGAAATAATCAGCCACACCAAACCTGAACCAAAATGGAGTCTGAGCCCCATTTCCCCCTTGAACCAGAGCCACTATTGCACTCTGACCATTATTCTAAATTTTCACTGAAGCCCAGTCCAGACCTGAACAGGAAAATACCCATCATGTATTTCAAGGAGAAGCTGATACCCCCCAAGGGGATGCTCTCCAAGGAGTAGCCTCTGCCACTGCTAGGTCCTGGGACCAATTGCTGTGATGCAGCTCCCCACTCTGAATATCTCCTGGAGGAGATGCATGCATGGGTCTGCGATGCTCTGCATACATACGCTTGTGTGTCTCTTCCCAACGAGTACGGGCAGGGAGGTACATGAGGAATGGGCAGACCTCTCCAGCAGTTGCACAGGCCTTCCTTCCAGCTCCTTAACCCTGTGCATCATGACTAGGGAGTGGGACATGCACCCTGGAAATCAGAGGTGCATTCCAGAGGTGTGACAGATGTTTGAGAAGAGGCAGCACTTGGGAAAAGACCTGCAAAAGCTCCATTCACCTGCTGCTGACAGTCTCCTGGGCGGTCTCTGGCTCCTTGTGTCAGTTATGCAAGAGGGACCATGTTCCCGAGTCCACTGTCAGAGCACAGTTCAGCTTGGGGAAGAGACCTCAGCCTTGTTAGCCACCGGCACACAGTAACACTCAGTACAAGCTGCAGCTCAACTCATAGTGAGAGAAAGGACAAGCCCATTAAGTTGCCATCACTAGACTTCTCTGCCAATATGCCAAGTCATTATGTGACACTGGAAGTAGGATTCAGACTTTTCCCACCCCTCACAGGACTCCCAACCCCAAAGGTGGAGATGCCAACCCAAAGGTCTCTTGCCTCTCCCTGTCCCTTATGCCTGGAGAGGTGGCTGGGAGTCCAAGTGCTCCAAAACACACAGGTCTGAGGGCAGCTGAGCATGCTTTCAGCACCATCGCTCTAAGAGCAAAGGGTCCATCAAGGAACGCTGCCAACCCCTCTGAACATGGAGCGAAGGGGCAGGAATCCAGAGCGGAGAGCAGCAGGGGGAGCTCCCGCATGCCTGTGGACAGGCGCAGCAAAAACCAGAGGAAAACAACCTCCCCCAGATCCTGCCATCTCAGTGAGTAAATATATGACTAAGCCCAATTAAATGTTTAGTCTGAGGCCAGCAGATGATAGCGGCGTGGACCTTGTTCCTCTGCGCTATCGGATGGACTCCGCTAGCCTGGGGTGCGTTTGAGGTGCTGAGCTGTTCCCAGCCCAAAAAGGCTGCTCCCCATTCATAGAAAGCACCTTCTTATACAAATGTCACTGCTGCCCTAATTCCCGTCTGGGCATTGTCTCCAATGTTACTGCCAGGGGTCCAAGTGCTGGGACTGAGACCCGCTGCCTGGCCCCTTTCATGGCTGCTCAGCCTGGTGTGGGGCTTTTCTTTTCTTTAGAAAAAAAAGGCGGTGGGAAACAGTGTTTGTAAAAGTTAGTGCTAAAGGGGCATAGGTCCCCAGGGTTGAGTAAACGAGTCTGCAGAAAGAATCACTTCTTCTAACTAGCACACATTAAGCAGACATAAAGAATTTACCAATGAAAATTGTGGACTAAGTATGTATTTAATAACTCCCTCATGTTGCTGCAGAGACTCCTCCTTTGAAGAGCTCAGTGGGGTTTTGAATAGAGGATAACTTTTACCCCCGTGCACAAAAGTTTTTTAAAAGGAAAAGTTTTACATTTATTTTTAACCTAAGCAGCACACTGCATTTTCCCAGCTTTAAAAGAACTCCTAAAAGTTTTAGCTAGGCAAATGCAGAGCAAAAGAAACTAAGTAAAGCAAGTCTAGACCTAAAATTTGATCAGAAACATATGGAAGCTCTTCAAGCATTTGCCTCTTGAGTAGTGCTATCGCTCCCCACACAGAGTCCACAAAATATGCTTTCAGTAAAGCATGGCTGTAATTACCACGGGAGGCACCGCTCAAAGAAGATGGCTTCTCTAAGCAGAGCACAGCTAACGTGCTTCTAAATAAAAGGTTTTCATTTCCACTTACATTTGATATTCTTATTTGCTTGTGACCACTGGAGAGCACTTGCGGAAGGCATGTGCGTAACTAGGTTTCTATGATACATCCTATAGATTTGAAATTGTAAATAAAAGCCCATTCTGCTCTCCCTTTTTCGTGATCTTGGTTTCCCTATAATGCAGCCCTCTCAGAGTACCCTCATAGGTGACATCATCTTTGCAGAATTTAACAATAAAATGTTTAAACAAAATCTCCAATTGGCCTTAAGTCTGACTGCAGGTAGATTTTATTTTAGATGACAGTACAGATCTGGATGTGAGGCATACAATAAGGGGATAAAACAGGGACCCACTTCAGATGAGGAATACTTACAGTCTCTCATTTGGGTGGTAATTTAGAGAGACTAGGTAGCTTGTTCTTGGGGTAGTTATAAATGCCCTGGCTAATTTTATTTTTATACAGTTTTGTCTGTTTCAGTAAGATCCCAAGAAACTCACATTCTACTTTCCTGGGCTTTTATATCAACCTATCTAACTTTTATATGGTACCTCTCAACCTCTGTCAGCTTCTGGATTTGGCAGAAAATCTAAACCAGAACCAAAGCTACTGTAGCCATCACGGTTGAAGAACAGAGGTGAGACATGGATGTAGGCCTGATTAGTTAGTCTAACTAGCTAGTTAAGCTGACTACCAGTTAGTTATGTCCATGCATACTAAAAACTCTTTCTGGTGTCCAGCAGACGCAGCATGGCTACTGTGATGTCTCCTAAATATAAAGTAAGGAGAAAGGATCTTGAGTGGAAGAGGGAAAACCAAGAGGAGTAAAGGCACTTGATACTTGATTACCAGTCACAGGAAAGTAGGAAAAGAAGAAAAAGGATGATGACA
The DNA here is from genome assembly GCF_032191515.1 of Phaenicophaeus curvirostris. Taxonomy (NCBI): domain Eukaryota; kingdom Metazoa; phylum Chordata; class Aves; order Cuculiformes; family Cuculidae; genus Phaenicophaeus; species Phaenicophaeus curvirostris. The sequence goes on along the minus strand of NC_091399.1, from coordinate 10,549,926 downwards.
TTAAGAAGAGTAAAGCAGGAATCATAGACAAGAATCAGAAGGAGATTACGATTATGGGAGAAAAGAGAAACAGCATTATGGTGTTGAAAAGCATTTGGGGAATATCTGTATAAGATGGTCCCTTACCCTAATGTAACGGTTCAAGAGAGTGAAAATTTCTCTGATTAGTTTCTGTACTGAAAAATGTCATATTGTCAAACATAAAATGCCTCTAGTAAGCATGCCCACAGGATTACTACCGGCAGGCAAGTCAGGAACAGAAGCAGTGAGGCACACAGCACAGCGTTTGAGGATGCATGCCAGTTCTGAAATAGCTCTCCAGCTGAACACATATGTATGCTCCATGAACATGTAGAGAGCGTGCTGCGACTGTTCTGCCAGATACTTGCACAGCTATGCATATAGCTGAACCTCACTATTTCAAATGATCCAGCTGCACAACATCCTGTCAATGGAAGAAGTTTTGTGTTAAGTGTAAGCAAGTTAAAGTTGTTAGATTATGCTATTTTATCTGATGTCTATTTCTTTTAAGTGAAAGGAACAAAAGAGTAAGAGTGAATGGGAAGAAAGTGTCCTTCCACTGGCCACCACCACACTGCAGCAATATAAATCTCCATTTATTCAAATGCTAATAATGTTCTAAAGCATTAGGGCTACTGAGGTTCCACTCTGTGTGATTTAACTTAATATAGATACTCCTTTCAGTGGCAAAGAGGTCCAAAATATGATGCTCCACTAGATTAATTTATTATTTGCAACTCCATCCACATTTTCTATCTGACCATCATAAATTAATGTCTAGCACACACACATACAAATAAATTTGCACATTTATATGGGTGTTGCATTCCACCATTAGTCATTTCAGGGAATTAACGTGTCATATGAAAAACGCAGCTTGAATAAACAAAAGTGAATTCAATGAAGTGACCAAGAAAGACTATTATTCTTAACAAACTATGTGTTCTTGTTCGCCCTTCAGCAGGGAACAAGTCAAGTAAGCAAGCATGCAACACATTCATGGAGGACTGTCTCAGCTCTTCAGAAACCCTAAGTCAGGATAGCAGAGATTACCAAAACAGCCCATGGAAGAAAGTTAGGAGTGTTGATAGATTCACAACACTGCTCTACCCTTCTCTACCCACAGGAGAAGATGACAACAGAAGGGCCACAAAATCAGTATGAGGGACATTTCATCTTTGCACAGTAGCTCAAATCTTGGGTACTGGTCTGTGTTTAGCTGTACTGTTCAGCTTCAATATGAATCATGTACCCTGTCTTTGAATGCCACATCTGCCTCCACCCATTCTACCTTTTTGTCTCTCTCCTCTTTTCTTACCTTGGTGCAGGAAAGCAAGCAAGCATTCTGGTTGTCACCTGCAGCTGGAGTTGCACCTCTTCTTGTCCATGATAACAACTAAATTATCAGGGTCGTTGTTGAGTGCCTGTGAGTCCCCTCACTCACTAACAATCCAGTACAGCTTGCAGGGGAGAGGACAGTTCCTAGGAGAGCGTTTCAAGATGCCTGCAGATTCAGGAGGTTCACAACATCACTTCTGTCTCTCTAGTTACTGTCATACATTGTCTCTTCTAGTATAAGGATGGCGAGCAATGCACTGCTATTCTGCTCACTTCAGACAAGGCAAGAAATTCCCTGCTTAACACCCTTGCACTAATCCTGCAGACCCTTCACAGAAACTGTTAGTAAACTACTCTGCCATGAGATTAAATAGTTACTGGGGACAAAACACTTCTTCAGGTTCCTGTATTTCTGAAAAACATTTGCTACTGTTTGACCCTACTCTCCTTTTTCAAGTTGAAAGATGCCAAAAATAAACTCCACTTGCTTCTACTAGGAGTTATCTGGAGAGAGAAAAGGCCAAGGAAGCAAAGAAAAAAAAAGAGCTTTTGGTGAAAAAAACTAACAGAATAAATTACTTATTCATTCAGTTCACCAGCTGACACTCCCAAAGCAGGCTTCAACTGTGTTTGAGAACTGCACTCACCACATCACCATTATCCAGGGATCACTTCATTCAACTCTTTACAGGTTCCTTCTTTCTCCGTCTTTTTCTCTCTCTCATCATTTTACTTACCCTTCCCCATCCCATGGGACTGGTCTACACTAAGAGTAATGAAGAGCTGTCTCCTAGTCTGATCCACTTTGCTGAGCTTTGAAGGTAACTTGCAACAGTCCTAATCACATGAGCCCATTTAAAAGCAATTTCTGTTGAATAAGGCAGGAGCAAGTAGCTCAGCAACAATACTAAATACAATCAAAACTATCTGTGATAAAACAATTAAGAACAAACCTGAAGTCCACATAGAACATGCCACTCTCCAAATGCATTTGTTCAACTGTCATAGCGTATTGTCCATCATAAAATTCCTAGACCACTTAAGATGGAAGTGGAGAGCCTGCCTCGGGGTGATGATAGGAGATGCTGATGGGAGTTAGTGTCAGTGGCAGCAGATACAGAACCTAGGCTGTAAAGTCTGACCTGCCATGTACTTTGTTACACTTAATCTTCAGGACAGTCATCTGGAGGAGAGGTATGTGAAGGAAGGCAGTGAACAAACCCCTATTGCTAGTCTAGAAGAACACCATCCTTTCAGGGGCAACAGTCAGTGAAGTTCCTGGAGCAGAAGTGGGAACCTTGCCGTATTTCTCACGGCACTGCAGTTCAAGCAGCTGAAGAATAAGTTCTGTGCAAATGCCATCCCAAATTTCTTGTAAGATCAGTATTGAAGAACTATAATGGAACCACATCAGTTGTTGTATTGTGATTTTTTTACGTTTTTAAAACTTGCTGTGACCTGCTTTCTGGCTAACCCCTCCAATATTTATCCTCCTTCAGAATGCTGCTTCTTTCATTGCTTCTGTAAGGACTGAAGCTGCAAGATGACCCCAGGCAAGATGACCATTATTTTTGCATGTGGCAGTATGGCTCCCCTAAGCTAGTGGTTGTCACAGTCAATGACACTAGGCTGCTGTTAAGAAAGACTGCCAAATATTACATTTTATGATTTGAAGGCTAGATGAAAAAAAACTTTAAAAGAAGACAGAAATGCAAGGAGCAGCAGACATTTACAAAGGTGCTGGGAAAGGAATAAGTTGGAAAGAAACGAAGACAAGATGGTGAGAAGGAAAGGAGGGAATACGTGGGGAAGGAAGACAAATGTAACAGGCAGAAAACCAAGTGAAAGGAGAAGGTGAAGGAGGAAGCAAACAGGATGGTCAAGAAAGGGACAACCAGAAAAGGGCAGAAAAAAGAGAAAACAAAATACTGATTAAAGAGTCAGTGGAGGAGGGGAAAAAGCAGACCTCCTTTCTAAGAGACAAGGGGAAATAAATGGAGTCTCCTGCTCAAAGCAGCTGGCAGCAAAAGGAGCATATCTCTGGGCGTGCATTACAACCAGACATGTAAATCAGACTGGTGACAAATTACACAGGGTCTCTTCCCTCAGAGCAGAAATCACGGAAAAAATAACTGCTATTCTCATAAGTCTTGTGACTTTGATGTCCTTGGAGAGGCAGAACTGCAAACATACTGACTACGGGGGAGCAGCATCCCCTCCTGTGACAGGCTTTGCATCATCTGTGTAGCTCTCTATTGACAGGCATGAAAGGCAGAATTAAATTAGTTATTCTTTGACTTTCATTTTCTGCTTAAATTCAGCAGAGTTTTGAAATCCCCTCAGATAACACTCTTGTTGCTGTGCTTGCATGAACCACTCCTACTTGCGGATCATAATTTTTGAATATAACCTTCACTTAGGATCCATTCAAAGGGGATAAATGGATGCTACTGTTGGATAGAGCTGTTCTTTTCTCCTTGGGTGTTCAGCTCAGCATGCAAATGCTTTAAGACGGGCACTTATTCATCCTACCAGAAGAGTTTGATGCAACAGCTATTTGATTATTATTTATATTCCATTAGAAAATACAATAGTAAACTTGTAAGGCTGCAAAGCCAAACTTTCAGAGAGGAGATTCCTAGCCTAAAGCAGGAAAAGGCCTCACATGCCTATACACTATGACAGATTTTCATCACAGGATCACATGTAATTTTTGCAAGAGATACCATTAATGTTCAATCCACAGTGTTAGACTTTACATTAAAACTTCACAAAGAACTCTAATCCGTAAAAATCCATCATAGAAAACCTACTATATGGTTGATATTTGGCAGTTAAAGAACTGAATACAGAGCCTGAGGACCAGGAAATGTCAGGCAGTGATGCCTTCTGCAGTGCTTCTGGCTTTGTCTGGAATTTTCTAACTGTAATTACTGTCAAGTATAAATACTTCTTTTGTGCCAAGTTGGCAGAAATATGTAATCATGGCTTACAACAGGTCATGTAATTAGCCTCAGTGGCATAATAAAATGTAGCTGCATAGCAGCCATCACCTCTTCCATGCTGGCTGGCTGTGGGTTGAAGTAAATTGTAGGGAGAGTATGCGACTGTTAACGAACAGCACAACATGAATTCTCTTCCTGCTGCTTGCCTCATATGCAAAGACCACCCTCAGTTCCCAGGGACCCAGCACCAGTGTGCCTGGGGGCGAGATATATGTTCTCAAGAGCATTTACATTCCTGCCTGCTTGAGTGGATAATCCAGCCCTTCAATACCTCCATTTAACTAGATCCCAGGGTTCCACATCAAGTGGGGTCAGTTATGTTTTAATGGCAAAGTGAGTAACAATCTCCAGTGCTTTGCTGGGAAAGCCTTCATGAATCCACAGTAGCATTGCAGAGGACACAGAGAGAAAGGGGGAGCACCCGCCCACCCCCATGAACACCATGGGCTCTGCTGCCAGGAGGAAACCATTTCCAATTCAATTGTTTTCCTTGTGGCAAAGCTGAGATTCCCATTCAGGACATTTAAAAGCCATAAATCAAAGCATCCACAGTAGAACTAAAATTGGTCAAGATCAGGCTTTCCAAACAGGCAAACACCCATCATGGTAAGCTGAAGTGGCTCTAATGCCTGCTTAAAGCCATCTCAACAAATTGAGTGCATGGCTGCATTTTCTTTCAAAATACTACTGCAGCCTTTTAAGAGAGGGGGAGAATAATCTGCATTCTGGCAGCAGAGAGTATTTCATATATGCTTTGGCATCAGGCCCTTAAAGCCAGAGGCCTTTACTCACAGGCTTTGCTGGGAGAGATCCACCCACCTCAAGTGGGATTAATTAAAAGAAGCATGTATCATGCAAATAGTTTCTGTTTCCTTACAGAAACATTCAGAGCACATAACGCAAACCAGCTTGAGAATCAGAGCGAAGCAAGGAAGAAAATTATTTCCTGCTCCCTTAACCCTTTTTCCTTCCCTGTTCAATGAGGAACAGTGAGAAAATGCTGAGAGCTCACAATTTTGGTACAATTCCTTAGATTAAAACTTGAAGAGGAAAAGGATTTTTTTAAAGACAGGGCTTGTACGGCACTATAAGGTGGTCAATTCTCCAAACTAAATGTGTACTCACGTGCTCACTGGAAATGGACGGTCCTAATCTTACCCCTGGAAATGATCTCTTTATCTTAGGGCAGAACAGGAGAAAACAGAAAGCTTATATTTCTTCAGCATGTCAAGATATTCAGCTCCATGTGACAGTGATGGCAGCTGCAACAAAAAGCGCCTTTGGAACGCTAGAGGAACTTTAAAAATACAACTTTCTTCTCAGGAAGCTAAACTATTTCCTTAGATAGGAGAGTCTCCGACACTTCAAGGAATCATTGCAGCAAATGGCAGTGGAGCAGTTGGAGCACAGAGGCCAGTTCAATAATAAGTCATGGAGAAAGCTCTAGTTTCCACAAGAAATCTTCCTCAAAACTATTCCTTTTTTTCCCTTTTAATATCTCAGACTCATTTTCCGAGTCAATTTCCTGTGATCCTGCAAAGGCTGTTATTAAAACCAGACCGAGCGTAGCAGAAATTCCAGGGCTCAGAAGAAAAGTCTAATAGGCACAGGACCCAGCCACGCTGTCCCCCCTTAGGTGATTATCTCTACAGCCCCTTCCCTGGGATTTCCTCTCTTGGACTTTAGTCAGCAGGAGAAACCTGAAGTTTCAGCAGAACAGCAAACCCTTCCTTCACTCTTAACCATCTGAGATTTTTTTTTTATGCCTGAGGCTTTCATAGCTCTAAAAAAGCCATGTACGATCCAGGCCAGAAGATGTGTATGGCAGACAGTTTTTCCACAAAAATGTCAGGGAGTTGTACATTCAATTCTATATCCAGCTACAGCGTTTTAAAAACACTGACCTCCTTCAGCAGCCACTGCTTTGCATGCCACCAGGGGCAGTCACGAACTGAGCCTGCTTACCCAAGTGCCTTTTGTGTCCTTTCTGCTCTCCATCCCACCTATTGCTCCAGCATCAAAAAGTCGCTTATCAGACATGCTCTTGGCAAGCCACTTCAGGAAAGCAATGCACATGCAAAAAAACAGTCAGGCAGGACCAAGGAGACGTGCTCACTTGCAGGGCAAGGCTATGGTTCAGGGAGCTATGGTTCTCTCTCCAGTAGTACAACTGACAAAACACTGGACCTCATTTCTGCATCTAGCATGTGATTAAGCCTCTGATAGCACAGGGATGCCAGTGCCCTTTGGCTCAGTCCCAGGCTCTCCCAGTGAGAAGACCCTGCTCGGACTTCTTCCTTATCAGTGTGAAGATTAGTACCCAGAAAGGCCATTCCAGGTTTCTCCCCACTAGTCCCACTGAAATCTATGGGGTATCCTCTAAGACAAAAGAGTCCATTCCATGGTTGGGCACTGATGCAACAACACCCTTTCCACAACAAATATATAAAAATACTTCATTCTCTTGATAGACTTAATTTATTTATTCTTCATATTATAGAAGACAGTTATGTAAGAAACACTGAGCCTCCAATTTAGGTTACTGACAACCACAACAGGTCTCACCTATTTAAAAGAAAGTTTTTCTCTAAAGGTTCTCTTCTCATTTACCATTTCCAAATTCAAAAAGTGCACATTTTCTTTTTGTTTCTATTTAACTGGCTTTTTTTTCCCCAAACACTGACTAATTTTAATGTAACAGTTAATTTATTAGAACTGAAGAGACCTCTTTGTTCCAAGCTTGCATAATCTGCCCATGCCTCTTGTAATTCAGGAAGTTACTGAAACCTTTGGAATCAGAAGCTTTCATATACATATATATATGAGTGATTATGTGTATTATGTCATTGTGAAAATAAATACTAAGGACATTTGTTCATATAATGTATATTAAAAAAGCATTGAATACCACACAAAATTATAAAATATGCAAAGCTACTTTAAAAAATACTGATAAATGCAAAGCCCGAGGAAGGAAAAGAAACAATGTGTTCATGAAAATGTGGTTCCTTAATGAATCCTTTTGTGCTGTATGACCTGCACTGTTGAGACAACTATGGACCATTTTCAACTGGCTGTAAATTACTTGCCTTGTGGAATAAAACTCAGGGTCCTATCAGTTTGTTCCACTACAAGGTTTGTTCTTGTTCTCTCCCAGTCGTACCTGTGCCCCTCTCTGGAGGGGTAGATAACCTCCATCTCTGTAATCTCTGCATGGGTGCAACATGAACAGAACAAAGGTTCTTAATGTAGAAAAATCTAGTGCCTTCAAACTGATTGATGGATTTTATTTTTTTTTCCTCCATGAAGAAGCTTCCTGTCTCTTCAAAAAGCTGAATTTGTGCAAAAAATTTGTTCCTCAAAATGCGTTGGACTCTGCAAGGAATGCCCAATTTTGTTTTGTTGCAAGACTTACTCAACAATGGTGTTCGACTTTTGGACACAGTGCAGAATCTGTCTGTTATGCTAGAGGGAGAGAACCATGCCCACCACGAGGAATATTAGACATCTTACCTTGGGATGCTGGGAGGAGCCCGGGATGGCCGAGAAGGAACCTGGGGAGGTCCTCCAAGGGCTTCACTGCCACTCGGAAATGGAGGCAGTGGTCCTGGGCGGAATGGGACTGGGGGAGCCCCCAACTGAGGACCTGGAGATGGGATTGCAGGAGCGGGTCCTCGGCCAGATAAAGGTCTCGTTGGAGGATTGTTTAATGTAGGTCTCCTTGGAGTTGAGGGACTTGGAGGAGGTGATCTAGGGAAATATCAGAGATTTAAAGAGTTCAGTAAGGTGAGGTTTGGGTTTTGGGGTTTTGTTTTGGGGGGGGTTAAATTTTATTTTTCATCTTTTAAATTCTAAACAGAAATTAAATCCCTTTTTTTCTTGGCATTTTCCTTTGTTGTCAGTGTCAGAGCATCATATATATGTAAGTCTCACACTTACCTTTCCCACAGACAGAAGGCCTTACAATAGTCAGAAATAAAAACACAGTCAAAGAGGTAAATTTAGTAGATTTTAATATTAAGAGTTCTAATGATGTTCTGATAAGCAGGTTTTCTAGGACATGGAGCCTAACATGCTGAAGTCCTCTAACAGTTTGCAAGAAGAGACTATGTGGATACACAATCAGGATGACAGAAGTGGCTGCTATCTGAAGCATCAGACAAGCTATAAATCCACTGGATGGTCTTCTACAAGGCAAACATCCCACCTGCTGTTCACGTACATACCCATAGAAAGTGCATATGTGGGAAAATGTTCTGATTTCCCTCGCAAAAGTCATTGAAGACCTGGAGGAGTATCTGCCTGAGAAGACGGGGAGGGAGGGACAATGTCTGCCTGTCCTAAATCTAATTGCAGGACAGATTTGAGGATCCTTACCTGCGGGCCTGCTGAAGCCAAGAGTCATCGACAGGAGGGGGTGCGGGGGTTGAGACAGTGCTAGTGCTAATATCACCAATGATTGCTAGGGCTTCCTTTAGCGCTTGGTACATGCGGAGCGTTTCATCGCGCCTCTGTGCCTGTTCAGCTGACTCCTCCATTAGAGTGTTTTGGTCCTCAGAAGAATACAAGTGAGCCAGGAGCTCTGCGTTGATAAATTCTTTTACCTATTTCATCATACAAAAAAACCCCCACCAAACGGATAAGCAAAATCCCCAAATCTATTAAAAACACAATACTGAACAAATATGATGTGAGATCCACAGAACCAGAGGACATATCTAAATTTAATCTGGATCTCCAACTACCTAACACCAGTTCTACTGGGCATGCAGTTTTTGTTAGGTCAAAGGCTGGAACAGGAGCTGGGCAGAGCAGCTGGAAAAGGATGGACTGGACCTTTCAGCAGCTACCTGCATGCAGATGGGCTCAATGCAATTACAGAGCCCTGTTCCGAGAAAACAATTCCCACGTGAAGACAGATGGTTTTGTGCAGTCGCTCCACAGTGCACTGCAGCCTTTTTTTGCTGCCTATCTTTGACAGACTGGACATGTCTGGAGTGAACAGTGGTCTGTGTCTCTAAGTGACACCTATGTTTAAGTTTATTTCCAACATGCTTCCCAACCGCTCCCAGGAATCAGCTGGCATTGTGTTCCAATTCTAAAGAGCTGAGAGGGAAATGGTAGCTATGAGCAATAGCATCAAACACTAAATTTCCCTGGGAATGGGATTTTTCAGGCTTTATAGCATCTCTGTCAATTATTTTCTTAGCAACAATTTACCCTACTGAACAGAGTGTCTTTCATCTCCAACAACTTTGTCAGATTCCAAATACCCCATCCACACACATTCAAATTGAAGGGAGAAGTCCCTGAGTAATCTAATTTACCATACTGATTTCCTGCTACGCCTGCCCTGGTTATGGAAACCTGGGCCACATTAGGAGAGATAAAAAGCTAGAGGTACTCTGATTAAATAAGACTGTGGTAAACAGACCAACTGCTGACCTTCTAAATCCTTGCACTTGAGACTTGTGTTGCTGTTCTGATCTATTACTCATCTGTCTTTCTGCTTTATAAAGCTTTTTTGAGCTGGAGATATTAATGATAATACATTCCCAAGATTCTGATTACATAAACCTGAGCTCTGTTTGCATGTCAGTTTGTGCTAGTTCAGCAACTTTGATTTAAATCCTGACAGCCAGACTAAGGCAAAGTTTGCGTTAAGATGAGGTCAAAGAGAGCAGTTGAGCTACATGGGCACAGGACCCTCTGCAGTCACTAGCAAGGAGCAGGCAGCCAGAACAGACCTTACAGGGAAACAAAACCATATTGCTTGGGCTTGACTGTCATTTCCCATTCACGTATGACAAGAGATGCACAAATTCTTAGCAAAGCCTGCAAAAAATTTCCATGAGTCTCATGCTGTTTTCCAGTAGATGGTACTGATCAAGAGCCAGAGTACACTACTTTCCTCATAATCACCAGAAACTCCACATTAAAAACAGATATCATAGTTAAACAGCATCACATTCAACTTGATGAAATGAGCACTTTAATGGCATCACTTCAAAAAAAAAAAAAGTCCTAAAATTAGATTAAGGCCAGAACTGATTGTAAAAGCATTGTTAAACCACAAATATCTGTTTGAAAAAAATCAGCCTGTGACAATTATCATGACAGATCCCTGTCTGCCACTAGTAGGAGACCAAAGTAACTCCTTGAACCCTTCTGGAAGGCGAACACTGCTGTGCTAAGGATGGTTCTTGGATCAGCCTCCTTCTGTCTGCAAACAGATGGACTGTACTGGACAGAGGAAGACCTTCCACAATAGACACTTTCTCCAGCTTGGAAAAGGAAGGGAAAGTCACACTTACTCATGCCTCTGCTCCTTTCTAGAAACCAGACTCAGAGCAGTTTAAAACATTTTCCTTCACAGACAACAGGACCGCAGTCAAATCTGAACCATAGCAAGCATCCAAAACACTAGTGCCACAAAGCCTGCCCTGTAACTCCAAAGTTGGGTAAAAGAGATTGCAACTTCATTCATCAGTGGGCAGACTACAACTTACATCACTGCCTTAGATACAAACACAATCCATTCCTTAACCTTACATTTGGTAGTAACAAGTACTTTGGAGCTTGCCTACTCAGCTGAGATTAATATCAGCACTGCTTACAGAGGGTCCGCTGTCTGCCCTAAGACCATCCCTCTTGGATAATCTGTGATACCTAGGCACCATGAAATGCAAATTCTGAAATGTATGTTTTGCTTGTGCATGTTTGAATTGCTAATGGTAACTCAATGCAGTTCTGTGTGGTAAATGCATTTTCTGTTATGGTAATCAACATCCACCCTAAGGGAAGAATAAAAGATGCATTTGGAATACAACAATCTAGGCTTAGGCCTCAAAATATGCTCAGGGACAGCATCCAATTATTTTCTGTACACTGAGTTTGAACCTGATACTTCCCTTGAATTGTAAGTGCTCATTTTCAGGCCCACAAAGTGGGCCTGGGAGGTTACAGGACTTGGGAGGTTACAATTGTCATGGAAACAAACTCCTTGGATCAAATTGTTTCCAGAGTTTTGGAGGCAACACGATGGGGTAGCAGAAAGTACCAAACATGCTCATTAAGGGGGAGGGAGGGTGTTTTCACTTAATTCCCGGTGGATTGGCTGGACTTCTGAAGACCCCAAGGAACACACACACACACACTACTGAACAGCACCCACCTTCTATCACAGCTTCACTGCTTTCCAGGTCTTTGCACAACTTTTTGGTGTGGCTCAGAAGTCTTAATTCAAGCATTTCTTTCTCTTTGTAAAAGAGCTGATTTTAAAAAATTGATATTTTAGCTATCGGTTTTAATATGGTATTTTACCGCCTATGCTGCCCAGAAACAAGTGCATTAATGTTTCTAGTCTTACTCTTCACAGTGAAGTCTTTGTTTTGATTCTTTGCCACAAATTTAAATTCTCGGAGGTGTGGGTCATAGCTTACTAGCAAGCCCAAAGACAGCTATGGACTGTGAGGTCAACTGAAAGGCAGATGATGTTGTAAGCACATTGTTTCTGTGTGCCACGTCAGCCAGTGAGGCAGACTTCACCAGTGCCACAGCTGATGATATTAAAAGTACAAAAGTTAAAGTATTCTACTTTTGAGTAAAGGACACACTTCAGAGTCCCTTAAACTATTCCATATGAGGAGGTGAGTGGCAGAAAATTTAATGTAAACTTTCAAAAGGAACTGCTCACCAAACTCTGCAGTTTAAGGAATGAGAGTTAGACAACAGCCATTTCCAAAGGCACTGAACTTGTGCTAAGCTGAAGAAGCAAGTTGCTTGCTGTGACCTGGAAAGAGCAGAGGGAATATGCTAACCCTACAAATTCAAGAGCATGGCTGATTTTAGGGAAAAAAGGGGCAGTACCATTGTTCCCATGCTCTTTTGTAAAAACTCATCCATGACTACAATGGCCTGACTGCCCTAAACCTAAAGAAGTTAATGGAATATCTCTCAACTCATGCAAAAACTCTGCTTGGATTATATGTACCAGGAAATCCCACTAAAATTTCCTGTCCAACCACCTAGCTCTCAAGTGCAACACAAATTCCACAGGACTAATGAAATCCATCAGGCTAAGCCTAGAGATGGCTCTAAGTTAAAACTAAATGCTGCTTTCTAAACAGATTTGCCTTACAGTATATTGTATTTTACAAACTGATTGGTGTGATGACCTCACAGAAAAGGTGCTGCCAGCAGCTAACAGGAGCTGTGCTCTCAATTTTTAATTTATATGGCAGCAGTGGCACTAAAACTAAGCTTAGTTTTCATGAAAGTCCATTTCAAACTCTGCCGAGACGCAGAGGCTGAGGTACTAGCACAGTGGAAAAGCAATGATATCTGAAAGCTGTTTCTTTAACCAAATAATCTTCAGATCTAAGAAAGACACACACAATAAATCAAGCCATCACATCTGCTTATCTAAACAACAGTGTCTAAGGCTTCGAGATTTACTCCTTGAAAATGGTAACCTGAAAATATAAAGAAATCCAAATAAAATAAGAACTGTTTTAAGAAACCATGACAAGGGGCCACAGACTGAATATCAAGGAAGAACAACTCTGCTCTGCTGCTTGCACAGACTGCCCAGATGGAGCTCCCAGACCTTTTCCTGTGATAGCAAAAACAAAGCAGAAAAAATAATAACTTATATTCTGATTAAGATGTAAATTAATTAAATCTTTAGCATTTTGGAGTGATCACTCAAGGCAGTGTACCAGCCTTTAGAAGGCTGCAGTACTCCCTACAAACCCAGAAAATCGGAATACTTCGTCTGTAAGTGTCACATTTATGAAAGCATATTCTTTTTAGCTTTGTGCTGTTGGTGCTGCTGCATAGGAGATGTGTTTGCATGATCATGAGAGATTTGACAGATATTAAAATAATTTAGAACTTTGGCTGTTACTTACATTGTTGATCATAAGATGCATGATTGTTTTTGGTATCAAATCACGGATGCATTTGTTTATAATAGACATGTAGGAGTCCACAAGATTTCGAATTGTCTCCACCTGTCTCTCCAGCTGAGGGTCCATTGAAAAATTGTCTGCTTGTCCATTCTCATCATTTTCAGTCTACACAGTAGAAAAACAAGAAAAGTCAAGTATTTCAGACTGCAATAAGCTGGAGATACATTGGGGAAACCCTCTGGACTTACGCTATGGTAATACAGCAAAGCGACTCATACAAAATGTCAGGAGCTTAAATATGAAGTACCTGCCTGTTTAACAATATAGCATTTATTATCATGAAATCTGGGCTTTTAGAGGTTAATGCAATATGAGATGCAAGACCTTTTTCACAAAGTATATGATATATTTCCATAAAAATTTGTAATTTGTCTTAAAGAAAGTTTTCAGACAAAGGTACGTGGTGGTAAATGAAACCCCAAGAAATTATCTCAGATCACTTCCTGCAATACTTGTTATGAAATCTTTCACCAGATTCCCCCTGCCTTGATCCATGCAATAAAGCAGCTCTGTAAGTCTGGATTTTAAATTTTACCCTGCTATGGGTAAAACGCATCCTTGTTATTTAATACCGACTCCGTTGTGACAAATTCTGCAGCTCAGCTTCAAATCTGTTGGATGTGAACAGCACCTATATAAACAAAGGATTTATGAAGGATAACAGCTAAAGCATCATTGGTTCCAGTGCTCAAGGCCCAGCACAACATAGGCTGGGTTATATATTGGAGGACTCCTTTTCATTGGACAGAAAAAAATTCTTTGTACGTAAACAGCTGATGTAATTAAAGAAAATACCAGGGACTTACACCGGAAGCTGAAAGGTAACTACTTTGCTTCAGTCTGGCCTGTATAAATAGATGAAAATCTAAAAAAAGAGTAACCTTTTGGCAAAAATCACACGGCTTTCTGAGGCTCAAACATGCCAGAAGAATAGAATTTCAGCCTAGAAAGTACAAAGAACAATGTCCTTTCCCCAAACTCAGACATATAATATACCCAGAAAATGACCACCAGAGCCTTATTAGTACGAACTGCAAAATCTAAACCTGTTCTATTGGTACCTGTAGGCATAACACGAAGAAACAGAACTTCCCTGCACAACAAGAATAACCCAATAACAAGAACAGCCAGACCTTCATCACAACTCAATGCAAAATACAGCAATTGGCTGAAATTTGCACACCGCTGGTGCTTTACAGATTGCCCAAGCAGTTGAAATAGGTAGCTAACTCATTAGTGAAAGACTATTACAGCTAGATATGCAAACATGTCACCAAAGAGGCTTCTCCTTGCATGAAATCCATTCTCGCTGAGCCACAAAGAGATGCCCAGTTTCATCTCTTAAAGCAGGGGCGGCTTCTCCTTGTGAAGCATTATCAGACAGACCACTTCATGTTTACCGCTTGTAAAATACGGCTTGATTGGTCCAGTCCAAATGAAACGGTGAAGGTTGTGACTTGTTAAGTTAGTTTGGTTAAGAAATAAGATCCAATGTACCACTTAGGAACAAAAATAAATGTTTGTAGAAGAAGTTTCGAAAGTTCAGATTGTTTTTAATTACAGATGAATTACTGTCAACCCAGCTAATCTATGGACTTCAAAAATAATTAGCAGTGCTTCCTAAAAATCTTGGGACTGTGGAGGACACTGAAAGAGTTCTTGATGAAAATCGTGTTTTCAGTTTTGTAACACAAGTAGGCACACTACCCTATAAACTTTAATCATTTTGTTAATAAATTGCATATGCCAAAAAGTCACAGTGAGCAGATTATTTTCCTCAGCCTCCATGCTTGAAAAGAAATGAGTTCTAATTTTCCCTGTGAAATACCAAATAAATGGAAAATCATATATCTATTGTATACCCAAATATTTTAGCCAAGTAATTGCAGACCAAAATCCCCCTTTCCCAGTTCCCCTGCCTTTATTTTCTATTCCTTCTCTTTACTTCTTCACTACCTATAGAAAACACAATTCTTCCATGTATTTCTTTGCCTTCTTTTTTTTTCTTCTTCACTATTTAAACTACAGATTGCAATAAGATTCTTAGCTGGTGAAGCAGCAAAGTGACAGATGTTTATCATTATCCTCATCAAGAGAATGTAAAGTAACAACAGTAATTTGTCTCTGATCTTCAAGGAACAGGGTAATAGTCTGCAAACATTTAACCTTTTATATACAGGCTCATAGGTGATATTTACAGAAAGCGCATAATGCTTCAGGAGTCTGTCTCTTGTTTGAAACCGTAATAGAGCTGACTTCATACTGTTGATTTATTTTCTCTGAAATGAAAAAAGATCAGTCTTTCATGACTTCACCGTAATTTATTACGGAAGCTTCTGGCCATAGCATTCCTAGTGATTTGATGTCTCAACAGAAGGCTTTTCATGCCAGAAACCATCTTGTTTGCATCGAATCACACACATGAAAATCTGCTTCTGACAGATTTCTATGCTCTATAGTACACCTATAAGAGTTATCATGCTCTTTTTTGTAGGCCATCTCTTCATGGTTCCAACAGCAGCATCTCTGACAGTGACGTTGCCAGGTAAAGCTGGGCATCACAGCAAGAGAGAAGTGATGTAGGTGCACTATCCTATCTCCATATCATTCAAAACAGCTGGTTTTCTTGCTGAGCATCACAGTGACTCTTGCTTCAGCACAAGCCACTCAAGTCTCCACCACTCTGCATTCTAAAAAGACTTTTGCATGTCTATTGTAATGAACAAACCCGAACTAGAATACGCCTCTCTGACCGCTCTTGAACAGAACATCCATTCTGTACAGAAGTGGAGAGTGAAGAAGCTGGTAACTGGCTCTGTCCCTACTTTACACGGAGCCAAGGCAGCCACCATCCCCTTTCAGTGCTGCTCAAACTACAGCCCAGATGTGCTAGTTCAAATAGCAAGTGCCAAGGGGCAGCCTATGAATCTGGCCTAAGTTTTCATTCAGTTGACTCTTGCCTAGTGCTGCCATTAACTGCTGTCAGGAATGGAATATTATTACTTCAAATGAACATAACTGCAATTACTTTAGGAACGTTTGTAATCCTCCAACAAAGAAACTGTGGAAGAATCTAGTGCTAAATGCGAGATAAAGCCAATTAGACTCATCTTGGAAAACTAAAATTCAGAATATCTGATGAAAATATACCAAAACTACAAAGAAGCAATAAGTGAATAAAAACACGGATGAGAATAAGGTAACTTAGAAGTCCTTTCATTTATATAAATTCATGGTCCTTCCCTTCTGCTTTCTCTGCACTGTGGGAGAACAAAAATAAAATCCATCCTTGTGCTCCACAGCAGGTCTCACCTGTCCTTCACAAGCTGCTTTTTCGTCTTTGGACACAAAACATGCAACACTGCTGCTCTTCTGCCTGCATTTAGGTGCCTTCTGTACTGAGAATGTATTAAGGATTAACTAAAGTGTCACACCAAAGAAGACTAAAAACTGCATGTGAAATCCAAACCAGTAAAGTTTGTGGGAATTTTACTGATGGCTTCAGGGGGAATAGGGTTTCACCCTTCACATGCACTTCTACCAGAGAAGTTAATGATTTTCTGAAGACTGCCAGCTCTCTGCTGCAAGAGAAATGATTTAGTGTGGTACAAAGAGAAGTAGGCACAAGGAATTATGTGCAATCAAAAAAAAATAAAGAAGAAGTACCTCAGAATATCAGGACAATTTTCCCGATTGTTAGAATAAAAAGCATGTTGAAGAATGTCCCAAGAAAAATTCAGGAAAATTCACAGCAATACTGGTAACATACTACAAACAGTCCTGAGCTGGCCACACAGGGAGTGCAATACTTCTAATTTCCATCATTTCATGACATTCAGGGCAGCTGCCAGCATATTTAAGAATGTCTTGTATAACATTCCTGATGTCAGTTCCAAGAAGAAGCATTTGTCTAGTGTTTTCATTAAAGCAGAGTATCAACCAATTTTCTGTAATCAAAAAGGCATTCTATTAGAAATGACAGAAGAAGTAGACTGGAAGGTGATGGACGAAGGGGTAAAAGTGAAAACAGCAGCATAGCAATGCTCTATACGCTAAGAAACAAGTCCGTGGCTGCAGTGAGAAACCAGTCATTTAAAAGCTGCATTCCCATCTTTCATTTACAGCTGCAAGTTCATAACAACCACCACCTGAAAATGAATTATTCCCCCAGACTGTATTTATACTTTAATTCACAGCTGCTGAATATGTAATCCTTTTTTTATCCATTCCTGTCCAAAACTGTTTTTAATGCACCAACACTCAGCACACTGCAGTTGTCCTAAAGCCCCCCACCTTTTCCTAAATCTTTGCAAATGATTCTCGATATTCTGTCTTCATTGCAGTTTGGTATGTCTGTATAATTTAGCTAATATACTCTCAGCTGTACATAGTGTGCCTTTTGCCAGAGGACTGCTGAAACCACATGATGGCTTCACACAGTGAGGTTTTCTTACTGGAAGGAACCACAAGTAAATGACAATACATTACTTTGTGTATTTACAACAAAGCAGAAAAAGAACATTTCCCGAGTAGCTTGGAAGCTGTCCTTTTCCCTCACAGAGGGTGACTTTGCCACTCGCTTCCATGCTTTCAACATCTCCTGACTTTGTAGTGCTGTTGCCTTTACTGAGCCACCCACAAGCAGCCCCTCTCAGCTACTATGCTTTAATCAGCAGCCTCAAACTATCCTAAGCAGAGGTTATGATCCTCATTCCCTTGCATGCACCATCTCCCTCCCTTCATACGCATGCAGAAAAAAGACCTAGCTTACCTCAATTTGATTCAAAAGTATTTAACTCTCTGGGTTAGCTTAAACAATTGTCTGCTTAGGATCTTCTTAGTGGTTACAGACATTGTATAGCACAGACCATTAGCTAAAACCTTCTGCTGAGCCCACATACTGCTCCCCAGATATTTACAGAGCTTGAACCATCCCAAAGATTCAAAATCTGTGTTAGTCTCTCTCCCCACCTTCTTCAATCAAGAAACTGATTTGGAACCATGAGACAGAAAGGAACAATGAGTTACCAGAACTCAGACACCTTTGGAGTTACTTTTGTCTTCTAGTTCGTACCAGGTTGACAACTAATTGTGCCAAATCAACCCAATCTCCTTTTAGAGCAAGGATTCAGATCTCATGGGTAAGGCATTCACATATTTCAGACTTGAGTCAAGCTTTTTGACATAATCTCAAGTGATATTTTCATTAATGGAAGCGTGTTCTCCTTGTGCTTACAGCCCGAATGCTCATTTCCACAAAAAAGCTGTCTCTGGGTCACTGTTCAAGATGGAAAACTCTATCAAGGGGACTTCCATGTGGGCTGTAATTTTTAATGTGGTAATTAATGCCTTGATGCTGAAGATGGTGGATCATAGCCTGTGCTTGTTACATCTACACATGAGAAGACGCTGAAAATGGATGTGAATATGTTAGATGACAGGACCAGAATTTACAATGACCTGGAGAAACAGTTGAAAAAACTAGATGAAATTAATTATAAATAGAAATACTTGACTTGGGCAGGAATAAATCAATCATAAACATACAGCATGAGAACAACCACTTAAGGAGTAGTTCAGCAGACAAGGAGCTGGGTGTACAGTGCAATATAAACAGAGTATTATTCAACAATGTCTTGTTGTTATGAAATCAGTACAAGAATTGTGCACCCAATTCTCATTATCACGTTAACAGAAATTTGTGATGCATTTTGAAAGCACTTAGAGGAAATCACTGAAGATGACGTTCAGGGCTCTGTAACAAGGAAAACTTTTCCTGCAAGGAAAAGTTAAGACCAGTTGGGACTGATAAATTCGAAACAAATCACTTGTGGAAAAGGAGAAATGAGCTCTTTGTGGAAAGGAAAGGAAAGGGTGTCAACAAATATTTGGGAAGTGTTATACGGTAAGAACAGCAAAGCACCAAAGTAGATGGACTAGTGGAGTTGAAGAGTCTCCACCAGAAACAAGACCACCATCCCTCAGAACTGGCCCAGGTACAGAGACATTGCCTTGAGGCAGAGGAAAGGAGTATACAACCCTCCTGCCGTCCTTCCATCCAGTGAGTTATACTGGGTGCAAAGCAGAATGAAATTATGAGCCAACAGTACTGCCACAAGAAAGTGTGTTTCTGAAAATACAAACCAAAATAAATTACAATATATTCTACTTTTTCCATTGTTCTATGCAAAAAATCAGTAAGAAATAAAACATTGCTGTGAATAACCATCTCTCCTCAAAGGATCCATACTCCAGTTTCACCATTTGCTGCCATGCACATCTCTAACACAAAGGACTTTTACATAACCTTCCCTGTGCTGCAAGTTTTGACTCGGGGCCAACAGCTGCTCCATGCCTTTCAGAACAGACTGCTGGACAAGCAAAAGCAGAAAAGGCTGGCATAAGGGAAACAGCACCTTTGTTTATAAAACAAATACTACTTTGGAATTTGAAAAGTTTTCAGTCAAAGAATTTCCTTGTCATAACAACACATGAAGTGCCCTATAGGAACACATTAGGAAAAAAACCTCAGATATGAGACAATACTAGCATAATATTTGGCACTATTTTAGCATAGAAAGAGCTCAGTAGATCTTAGGAAGTCTCAAATAGTGGTGAGTTGCCCAGGAATTCAAATCATGATGATAGACTCCAAGTATGACGATTAGCCCAGAAGATGTTCAGGCTGAAATTTATTCTACATTCATTACCAAGTGCACGAGAGACAACAGCCCAATCCAGCATTGGACATTAACTGTAAAGGGAACAGGATCCTTTGCTGTGAAAGGAGGTAATCAATGGGTGGAGACATCATCCGGACATCTGGGGATTAAAGGATTTAAGCTCCTGGCTGTGGCTTGCAGCTCCCTTAAGAAGGAAAGCAAATACAAGTTTTGCAGCGTCTACCAAAGATGATACAAACAGAAAGCAGGAGAATTCATCATCCATGATGGTGATCAGAGAAGTATTAAGAGTCATCACGAAGACTAACACCTTGTCATTCATGTCTTATTTAGCTCCTTAACAAACTACTCTTAAAAGATCATTCTATGAAATGCTGGGGGAATTATCACTATTGAGGATTTTTACTTAGCAGTAACCTTGCAAGAGAGGGTCACTGACCAATTTTTCCTTATTCCAGCAACAATGCACCAGCCTTGGCTGGAGGATTCATTTAGGGACAAGAAACTGTCTTACTTTAGGGGATTAAAATGGGGTAAGTACGCACTCAGTGCATAGACTTGATGAAGGCAAATCATGGAAGACACACTGCCTGAAATTACACGGTTAAACCATTGCTTAGGACTTCATGTGTCTATGTGTACATACATACAAGAGTATACATACACAGAATACAGAAGAGTTGCATGTTTTTCACAAAATGTGATCTTTTTAGAGGCAGGCACTCAGAATAAAGAATTAAAGTCATAATCTGTTTTTCCCAGATCCTCGACTGAGCTCCTAAGTCCATGGTCCTCCTTCATTTCTTCCAGGTAGCATGGTAACTTTTCAGTACTTACAAGCCTGGTTCAAACAAAAGTGAATGCAGGAGGAGAAGGGCAGTGTGTGTATCTGTATGCATGCTGGAGGGACGGTGTCAGAGAAGGCCTTGTAGTGGGGGAACCCTGTACAGCGTCCTGTGCAGGGGCTCTATAAATTGCAGCCTTGTCTTGTATTTTAAGTTGATCTAATGCAATGTGTCACCTACAGCTGCACTCGTTTCCATAATAAATGATGTCTAGGAAAATATTCTGAAATTCTTCTCTGATAAGCACCCAGACAAACTCGATGCTTCCTCTCTGAGATGCAAAAGAGGACATTAAACTGTTTTCACTCCCACACCCCTTGAGCTATGAGAAGTACCAGATCTGTCTCTGCTGGGCTAGACTAAGCCCCGGTTCACCACAAACTCAGTGCAGTACCGACAAATGATGTCCATAGTAAATGATGCAAATAAGAAATGTCAGCATGTTCCAAAATTCCTCACTTAATCTTATTGCCAGTTGTGTAGTCTGGATAATCAGTAAATAAATCCCTCTAACTTTGCTTGAATCCTTAGGGGCTCAATACACAGAAAGCACTTTCTAGTTAATTCATATGAATTTTCCCAGCTCTAAACGAAGTCATTTCCTACTTTTCTTTGCATCCAGTTTTTCCTCTGGCCCCTGCAACACCTGATTTAGCAGCAATGATTTCTCACTTGTGATTTCTGCTTTGAACTGGCATTGTTCTTTCTCCTCACACATATGCTTGCTGGAATAGCACAAATCAGTAGGATTAAAAACCTCCCATTCTCGAGTTTGAAGCCCCTAAAGGGAAATCGCAGTTGTGATTCCAAGGAACACAGTTGTACATTATTCGACTTTTCCTCTGTCAGGCTGACAGCCGAGGGGGGAAGGGGGAGGGAGGAAGGAAAGGGGAAAGGAGAGGAAGATGGCATTTTAATAGCAGCCACGCTGATTTCACACAGTTGGATCACTGTGCTCTGGACCAGCACCATTTCCTCTCCCTGCTGCCTCCCATTCTGCTGAGCCAGGGTCTATGGGAAGGATTCTCAATCTTCTGCTCCAAGTGTGGACCACATCTTAGTACGGAAATCTGTCTTGTGGACATCTCCTCCTGCAGGCTTGCTGGCTCGCCCTACCTTTACCCCTCTTTTTGACAGACCATTACCAACTCAAGCCTTGCACAGACCACCCCACCGACATCCCAGATGTGACTAAATGGGCCAACATTCCTGCCCCGACAAGATGGATTATCCCCCAATCTCTCACCCCAGTTCTTATAGTCTCTGCAGCACCCTCAGTAATTGCTTGTCTGAAAAAAATAACAGCAATGTATTTTATGTATTTTAGCAAATGGACATACAAGAACCACCAGCATCTTACGTAGATAAGCCTATCTTTCCCAGATGTTACGCGTACGCCAAACATATCTTGGCCAGAGCACCCATCAAAACCTTTCATTTGACAATATGGGTTCTGAGATTCAAAGCTCTCATACATATTAATGGATTTTCCATAAGTCCTCCATCAGGCAGAGTGATAGTGGTCTACAAATTCTGGCAGGACCTTTTTCCCCAGTACAGCATCACCACCACCCGTATTCCCTATGTAAAAATTCCCTTAACTATGCAAGTGAAAATTTGAGCTGCAACATTCCTGTGGCAGAAAAGCCTCAAAACAGATCAGAAGAGGAATCAGAAAGCACTAAGAGCTTTACTGAAGTGTAACAAATTTTGCTAAAGAAAAGAAAATCATCCATCCAGGAGCATTTTGGATTTTTGCCACAAGAATAAAAACTGAAAATTAATGGGTAAAATTGTTTTCAAGGGAAGAAATGAGTTGTGATCAACTATGCTGCACATATCTCTGGACCAAATGAAATCAGATACTGCCTTATGACAGGGCTTCCATTTTGTATAAATATGCCAAAACCCTTTTAATTATTCTACAAAACTGGTAGAAAATGAAAGATTTTTTTTTCCCTCCCTAAAGTAAATGCAAATTGTATTTAAGAGACAGTGAGGTTCTGGTAAGTTAATACACCTCTGTAAGCAACAAAGGTTAACACTTCGTGTTATAAAAACACATGCTTGTTGTCCCAAAACAAAAGGAAACTACAAAGGCCTCCTTTCCATGGGGAAGCTAAAGGACATCAGCGATCAGCACTCGACGTGAACAGACACAAGATGGAGTTCACCATTGCTGCTGAGATCACATGGCTTTATTGTTGCTGCAAACAACCCTAACCTTGCACTTTGCTTGGATAGAGGCTAAAGTCACTTGGTCTATTCAGCCTGGAGAAGAGAAGACTGAAGGGGGACCTCATAGCAGTTTATGGCTTCCTCACAAGGGGAGGAGGAGGAGCAGGTGCTGAGCTCTTCTCTCTGGTGACCAATGATAAGACCCTGAGGCAGGAAGACTCACTGGGAAGGGTTAGGTTGGACATCAGGAAAAGGTTCTTTACCCAGAGGGTGGGGGAGCACTGGAACAGCTCCCCAGGGAAGCAGTTAAGGCACCAAGTCTGACCATATTCCAGAAGTATTTGGACAATGTCCTCCGACACATGGTGTGAAAGTTGGGGTTGTCTTGTGCAGGGATGGGAGTTGGACTCAATGATCCTTGTTGGGTCCCCTCTAATTCATGGCATTCTATTCTATGATATCTTTGTAAATGAACTTTTTAAATGCCTTTTCAATTCAAAGGTTTGATCCCCCTCCCTTCTGTTGTTACTGGTCAGCAACAGAGGGTAAATTTGAGACTCATTTGACATCTCTCACGTTTCTGCTCTGGCACAGCAATGTACAATCAAGGAACTCCATCCTTAGGGCAGCACGATGAAAATACAAATTGCTTTCAGGCAGGGAACAGCAGCTCTCATGCACACTCCCAAGGATTAGAACTGGTTTAGTCAAGAAGTCAAGAAGAAATTGTCACATCATTAGGGCTAGCCCCTCTCCTTTTAGAGGGCTTATGCCAGCTGACAAAGCTAAGTGATGAGAGCGGTGGTTTAAGGTATCATCCCAATGACCGAACATCTTGTAGTACAGTTACTGACCCTATAGTTTCACTCTTCTTCCCCCATCCCTCTATTTTAAAATGTTTTCTGTAATAAAATTACTGTAAGACGACTAAATCCAAGGGCGGGCATGGAACTTGAACCTATGGCCTTCTGGCTTAGAGGTGAGACTATTCCTAACTGAGCCAAAGTGACACATACATCATATGCTTTCAAGGTTTTCAGAGAGCTCTGTCATGATTTAAGAACACTAAGCCTTTGTGGTACAAATCACAGCACAGGAAAGAACTGGAGCTCCCTTTTTACTGCTAATTTTAGCCAATGAATTGTTTATAATCTCCTGCAAAATACATAAAGCCTTGTTCTGCCTCAAGCTACGAGAGAACAGCCTTTCAAAACTGATTCTTAATTATAGAATTCCCTTGATAGATGGGATGGAGGCAGGTTCCAAGATTGTGTCAGAGTATATGAAGTGACAAAATAAGGATGGGTGAGCTATTTTTAAACACACTCAAAGACTCTGAGGTCAAAATCTTTGAATTTATAGCCTTATAGCCATATTAAGACTCATGGATTATTAAGACCTGCATGGTAAGATTCAAATATAATTTCATTTGTGACACCCTGGCTTCAGAACATGTCTTCCCTGCCAGTCTGCCTGCCAAACTGGGACCCCCAAGGTGCCACCTAGAAGCACAGGTTATATGCCTGTGCATATATGCCCAGGCATTTAGGATTCAAAGAGGAGGCGATGCTTCCACTGCAGCGTATTCCCTCCTCCTCTCTTTTCTTGAGGCATTTTGCAAGTGAGGGGCCTGCTTTTCCTAATGGACAAGAAGGAAGAGGGCTAGAGAGAGAGTTTGAGGAGTCATAGGTCAAAGCATGTAATTGCTCCTTATTCTACCTGGTCTGGAAAGCCAACACAGCCGCAAGCCCTGGTGATATTTCCTTGCTCCAGTCATGGTTCCTTACTGCCTGGGGACAGGACAGAGAGCTGCTGCCCAGTAACACTGAGCCCAGTTTAAACAAAAGTCATCCTGTGATCCTGCCTTCTCTTACACTATTTCTTTCCCACTGCAGGAAGAGTGGCGCTTTTTTTTTTTTTTAATTCCCAGTCCAGAAACACATCTTAGACTTTTCCGAAGTAATGAAGTCATTGTTCTGCTCATGGAAATAAACCACATACAGGGATCACCTGGGAAGGAACTGCAAAATCATCCCAGCACTGCCAGATGATGCTGCTGATCTCAGTTTTGACCCATGGCAGCATTTGGCTACGTAAAAGCCGTTCCCCTCTATTCATATGCCGTTTTCTTTTCAATAATGACCAACATTTTTTTTAAAAAAGCAAAAAAGCTACCAAGCAAGGAGTAATCAACTAGACAGACTTTCTCTGCCGCAGTGGAATAGCCCTCAGACCCTTTGCCCTATCCTTCTACAACAACTTTCGGTGTATCTCTTCTAGAGGCCAAATCAGTGGCAGCAAAGGCATTAGGGCTCTTAGGATGCTGCAAAATTATTTGCATCGTTAACATTGCTCATTTGGCAACTGAGGTACGGTTTTTTGCGAAGCCATTGCACAGAGATGAATGAGCTGATGTTTTGGAAAAGACCAGACAGTGGTCAGAAACATTAGAGGAAGACAAAAGGCACTAAAGCTATATTCAAGTAAGTGGATTTATTTGTCTACTTTCTGCAACTGAGTTTACCTAAGCATCACCTAAACTTGTAATATTTTCCATTTGGATTTCCCTGCAGTGATGTGTAATGTAAAATACTACAGAATTGTAGATGATAAAAGTAAAAACATTAGTCAAAAGAAAACTCAAACCTTTTCTTGATTGCTTATGGATTTATAAAACAATAAATCCACACAACATGCACAAAACAAAAACCTTGTAAAAAAAGTTTTAGTACAAAAATGGTTTAGTGAGCAGTTAAAAAAAATAATCCAGTATTCTTGGTCCTGTTAGTAATTAATGTACACTCATGTTTCGCTCAAAAGGAGTTACTGAAATGGGTTCTGTATGATACTTACTAGAAGACTAGCATGTACTTATTCGGTCTTCCACTTGGAGCAATGCTGAATGGATCCATGTTTCTTACTTAGGCATTTTGTAAGTATTTTATATGTTTACAAATCCACAGTATTAAAACATTCTATACAGATCCATTCTTACAAAACTTCTCTTTCTTGGTCTGAAAATCTTTACCGTCACAACAGCAGTCAACATGGTGAGTTGAGAGACACTCTCCTTGCAACTGAGAGATGATGTTCCCATGCAGCTACAGATGTCCATTACTTACTTGAGAATTGTTACTTTCAGGAGCTGGGCATTATTTATCTCCAGCTGCAGTCAACCAGGAATCTGCCTCCTGATATCCACCGGCATTTACTCAGACTAGAACAACAGCTTCCTTACGTTTCAGGAGCGACAAAACCTATTCCGAAGATTTTCTTACAGGTGCCCTATATGAGTCTGATTTTCAGGCACGCGGAATTCCTCAACTCCACTCTGCACCACAAATCATACTTCAGCTACATCCTGTACTCCTGCATCCCACTCTGCTCCCAGTGAAGCCCCTGGCAAAATTCCCACTGAATTTAATAGCCTTGTCCCATTCCCCCCAGTCCCTAACGGAGGTTAATTTCTTTTCTCCAAGTATAAACAGAAATCAGCAGGTAAAAAAGTTTTGTCTAATGTGGCACTAAAGCTGTGGAATTTACTCCCATGTGAGAAGGGCACAATATAGTCATTTGTTCAAAAGTAAATTGAAAACATTCCAGTCCTCTCAGGCTTATGACTATTAGCTTTAGTTTCTGCACAGCACTGTAGAATGTCTGGCATCAAAGGCACTTTGTACATTGCACTGAACTTGTATTGGACTCTGTTAGTGGGACCATTAATCACAGTGAACAAAGGTCCCATGCAAACACAATAAAGTAGTGGTTTTTTACATGTTCAGCATAGACTACAGAAGGTTAACAGCACAGTTTTCTGGATTACTACACATTTTGAGACATGAAGTGTTGACAAGGCATCTGAGAGGCTGCAGATTTTTTTTAACTGATAATTACACACTCCACATTAAACAATTCTTATTTGTGCTTAAAACTTCCTAGAATGAGACTGAAACATACCTCAATGTAAACTAGCACAATTTAAACTCAGATGCCTGCAAATGCATCATGCACAGATACAGGCATATGTGTAGAGGTGATGGTTATTGGCAATAAAATCTATAATGATGTGAATCCTGGTTCACATGAACCATGACTGACCATAGCTAGAGAAAGTGAAGGCTTGTGTGAAACAGACTTACAGATCAACAACCCTGAGGGAACACAATTATATGTTTGGAAGTGTTGCAAGAGGATTGGGAACTGAACCAGTATGAAAATTAAAAGACCGGAAAAGGAAAACCAGTCAGTGGCCAGGATAGTAGAAAAAGGAGGCACAGAGAAAAAAAGACCAGGCTGTATTTCAGGATGCAATTTACTGATAACACCAAAGGAGAAAATGCTGCATCGCAGGAGCGTGAATTACTGCTTTCAGCTCCTCAGGACTGTCATGGGCAGTCTGTCATCCAGACACAAGCAGGGAAAAACCTGAGTCATCGGCCCTGAAGGGGCCAATTTGAGAGGATGATTTCCATCAAGTTCCTCAGAGCAAAACATTCTGGCTATCAAGCTTTCACAGATAAAAGTTCTTGCACTCTGGTACCAGCTGTCTCAGGTGAAACAAAACTTACTGTATCATGATCCAAGAGGAGGTGGTCAGAGCCTTGCTAGCCCGACTAGACACCCACAAGTCTATGGGGCCGGATGGGATTCATCCAAGGGTATTGAAGCAGCTGGCAGATGTGCTGGCCAAACCCCTTTCCATCATCTTCCAACAGTCCTGGAAGACTGGGGAAGTTCCACTGGCTGGCTGATGTTGTGCCCATCTACAAGAAGGGTCACAGGGAGGATCCAGGGAACTACAGGCCTGTCAGTCTGACCTCAGTGCCAGGGAAAGTCGTGGAGCAGGTGATCTTGAGTGCTATCATGAAGCACATGCAAGAGAACAGGGTGATCAGGCCCAGTCAAGATGGGTTAACGAAAGACAGGTCTTGCCAAACTAATCTGATTGCCTTCTATGATAAAGTGACTCAGCTACTGGATGAGGGAAAGGCTGTGGATGTATCTTCCTGGACTTCAGTAAGCCTTTGACACAGTTTCTCACAGCATTCTGCTGCAGAAACTGTCAGCCTCTGGCCTGGACAGGCGCACACTCTCCTGGGTGGAAAACTGGTTGGATGGCCGGGCCCAGAGAGTGGTGGGAAATAGTGTGAAATCCAGCTGGAGGCCAGTGACAAGTGGGGTTCCCCAGGGCTCAGTGCTGGGTCCAGCCCTGTTCAGTGTCTTGTTCAATGACCTGGATGAAGGCATTGAGTGCACCCTTAGCAAGTTTGCGGACGACATTAAGCTGGGTGGAAGCATGGATCTGCTGGAGGGAAGGGAGGCTCCAAAGGGATCTGAACAGGCTGGACCGCTGGGCAGAGTCCAATGGCATGAAGATTAACAAGGCCAAGTGCCGGGTCCTGCACTTGGGGCACAACAACCCTATGCAGTGCTACAGACTGGGAGAAGTCTGTCTAGAAAGCTGCCTGGAGGATAGGGACCTGGGGGTGTTGGTTGACAGCCGACTGAACATGAGCCAGCAGTGTGCCCAGGTGGCCAAGAAGGCCAATGGCATCTTGGCTTGTGTCAGAAACGGCGTGACCAGCAGGTCCAGGGAGGTTATTCTCCCTCTGTACTCGGCACTGGTGAGACCGCTGCTCGAATCCTGGGGTCAGTTCTGGACCCCTCACCACAAGAAGGATGTTGAGGCTCTGAAGTGAGTCCAGAGAAGAGCAACAAAGCTGGTGAAGGGGCTGGAGAACAGGCCTTATGAGGAACAGCTGAGAGAGCTGGGGTTGTTTAGCCTGGAGAAGAGGAGGCTGAGGGGAGACCTCATTGCTGTCTATAACTACCTGAAAGGAGGTTGTAGAGAGGAGGGTGCTGGCCTCTTCTCCCATGTGACAGGGGACAGGACAAGAGGGAATGGCCTCAAGCTCCGCCAGGGGAGATTTAGGCTGGACATTAGGAAAAAATTTTTCATGGAAAAGGTCATTGGGCACTGGAACAGGCTACCCAGGGAGGTGGTTGATTCACCTTCCCTGGTGGTGTTTAAGGCACGGGTGGACGAGGTGTTAAAGGGCATGGTTTAGTGTTTGATAGGAATGGTTGGACTTGATGATCGGGTGGGTCTCTTCCAACCTGGTTATTCTGTGATTCTGTGATTATCATTCTTTCCTAAGTCAGGATGGAAGATGTGAAGGCAATAAATCACTACCCTCAAAAATAAAAGATACATTGTGCAGAATCACTGACATACACCCATATCCAACCATCAGCTACCAGTAACGCAACAGCTCTTGCTGCTGCCCATGGAGTGGGTGCAGGATGATGGCACCAGGGTGGTAACTGGATCTACAGAACAGCAAGTGCAGCACCCACACTCAGCAAGATGGGAGAAAAATGATGCAAGTACAGGCTTGTTAGTCGAACTATGTCTGCAAGGCTTTTTAACATGTATAGAAAGAAAGACTTTAAATAAAATTAAAAAAAAAAGAAGCAAGAAAAATGTCAGAGCATGCCACACTCAGTAAGTTAATTGACTATCTAAGGGAAACCTGACAGATATTTAATTCAGTAAAGCAATGCCCTTAGGAGACTGGCAGTTAAGTTTATAAAGATGGGTATTAATGAAAGAATGGTACAGCAAAAAAAACCCAAACCCGTGCAACAGATAAATAAATTATAACATGGGAAGAACTAGCAGCCCTGAAGGATTTCACCATCAAAGTGTCAAATGAATTGGTCCTGTTGAAATAAAATAGCATGAACTTGCCAGTTAAAATTTGTTTCTGCCCATAACACAAAATTGTGAGGTACTGTCAACACAACGGGGAACTGAACAGTTTCCTGGAAGACATGCAACTTCAAGAACTGGAAAACCAGAAACAGGATAAAATAATAGTTATGCACTGACAGACCAATGACAGCTGCTGCACTGGGCCAGGAGCACATTGGCTAGTAATAACAAAGGAAAAGAAAACCCAAACACCTCTGGCTAAGCATCAGATAACTCTGAGATACTGGTGTCATGTGACCATGAAAGGACCAAATGCGTTATTAGTCTCTGTTATGAGCAATATATGCAGGTCCAGTAGAGGGAACACCCCTTTGTACAGTACTGGTGTGATCTTTTCTGGATCACTGATGGAAGAGGCTATATGCATTCTGGTGAAAGATAGCATTTTTTACATTTTCCCTTCTTTCCAGGGTTGCTGCACTACTTTCTTATGAGTCAAATGAAACTTCATGGCCAGAATGAGAGGATTTTAGCACAATAGCATTAAAACTGCTTTACAGCTTCTACAGGTCAGAGCAGTGCCATCTTTGAGAGCCATAGATAGTTTAATTGAAATAGCTTTGCATCTTATATGAACTACATAGCTCTCTTTCTTCCTCCTCGACAGAGTCCTTGTCCATGTTCCTCTCTCACCTCCAAGGTGGAAAAGACACTCATTAAGCTAGGAGTGCATCTGGGAGGAAAGAGTAAAGATATTTGGTTAGTGGTCTCCAAAAATTCCCATGCACACACTGATCGACCCAAAGCTGCTCTTGTTGCTTACTGAGCCTGAGCAAAGAGGAATGTGGCCTTTGGAAAAGATTTTTAAGAAGCCAGCAGTCAGAGATCCTGTTGTTTTACCACTTTCTTCATGGGGACTGGAGAAGTGCTCCATGCTCCACAGTTCTGTGCAGAGCAATTTAGTAGTGAGACTGGAGGGGAGAAGTGGTGTAAGGAAACAACTCCTGCCCTTCCAAGCATGATTTTCCCATTCCTGTCTCTGGAGGATTGGTTCTGTGAATCTCCACTGGCTCATATGTAGGGAATCGTGGCCATAAAGGGTGACTAATCTGAGCATTAGGAGGAGCAAACAGAAACCGTCACTTGTCAGTGCTGTGAGCTAGTCCCATAGGTTGACTTGACACCTTCTGTCATCCTTCCAGAAGCCTGCATCCAACTTGATTAGAGAGCATGACCCTTGTTCAAGAAGAGCAGGCAGCTGAAAAGGCAAGTAAACAGCAGACTAAAGATCTTGATGCTTTAGTTATCACATAGGCTGCTGGTTACAGCTTCTTTATAGTGGAGAAGGGAAGGGAAAACTTTATCCAAGATGCTAAAATTAACATTTAAATTGATAAAAACAAGTTGGACAGGACACTTGGTACTAAGCATCGTCATGCTACTGACTATTCTCATCTAACAGAAGGTTGCTTTAGAATTAGTGGAGGATCAAATGACATATTTGAGGATCTGCTACCCCAGCTAAATGTCCGTACCTGTCTAGTGAAAACTTTTGGGGTGTTCATCAGAAGGAGAATGGCAGAAGGGGGCGAGAGGGTTGTGAACTCTTTAAAATATAATTTATTTTCTAGCTACCTTCCTTTCATAAGGAAAAAAATAGCGTTAACCTTAAATTAGATGCATACAGACAAGTTCTCTCAGCCCCAGAAATTCATCCTATATGTTGATTAATAGTCAAACTATGAGAGCTTTAGCATGAAAAATGGTCTAGGCTTCAACTGAAGACTGCCTGTAGTTAATGATGCAGTGGAATGAACATTTTCATTCCAGCTAAACCATTCCTTTTCCTGTAAAAATAAAGAAATCCAATCTTGAGTTATGAAAAAGACTCAAAGAACTCTGCATACTTCTTAGTTTAAAATAATACCATGCATTTTAACAAACCAGTACATACCTGTGAAGTCAAATATACATACGATTACACATGTGTACACACAGAACACAAATATATGAAGTGAGGTCAGGGAGAAGAAAAGTTGGTGAGCATAACCTAGAATTTCACATGTACAAACATATTACAGAGTTACAAGATTTTAACATGGCTCCTGTCTCAGGCTAAAAAAAAGAAAATAGAAAATATAATAATAAAAACACCGCAAGGAAGTGCAGCAGGGTGTACAGCATCTGCCTGGCCAGGCGGCCTGACACAGGCAGGACTTGCCTGGAGATCTCCCTGTGGTTTAGCCCCTGGCGCCATAAGTTGGGCTTGAAATCAAAAGCAGTAGAAGGAGGTAATTAGAAGTGACTCTGCACCACTCCACTGGCAAAAGACAACTACTGCAGCCACTGAAAGACGGTGGGAAAGGATGCAGGGGTATGCACAAGAAGGCATATGTCTCCAGCCTTAGTGATTTCCATTATGGAACATAGCGCTTTACAGCTTTATGCCGCTGAAGTCAAACATCAACTTTTTGTTTTCATTTCAGCACATCAAATGCAAAATCCAGTTTGGCTAATGTCAACAGCACATCCTCCCTTAGCCACAGGTAAGGTGCAGAGTTGAAAAAGCACCACAAGGCAGAAAGCTGAAAAGCAGAATTACACAGAAATAGTGATGGCCACCAGCACTGCTGCTGGCTGGAGCAGTGATTTTCAAGACTATGGAACTCAGAGAGGGTGTAGGGGAAGGCCATGGGGTTCAAGCCATCCTTTTGGCTGCAGGAACAACTATTAAAAAAAATTAAGAGAAAAGTCAGACCCCAGAAGGAGCAGAAGACACTGTGTTCCAACTCTAACCAGCTGAAGGAAAGTTTATATAAAAACAATCACTTGGTCAGTGACTCACAAGGAAAGAATCCCTAAGCTTTCTTCAGGGAAGCCCCAGTAAATAACACATCTAAAAACACATGAAGATGGTGTTGTCTGTTCCATTACGATACTCAGTCCACATGATAAAACCTTTGGCAGCAGAACAACCTTCTGACTGCAATTCCCTTTGGGAAACCCAAAAAGCAGTAAGAACTGCCGTGGCTCCAAGCAAAGCCTGCCTCATATCCCAGCTCATGTATGGCACAGCTAATGAAAACTAGGCAGAAATGTGCAAAGCACACTTGTTGTTATAGCACTGGAGAGCGCTTCTCTGTTGCCTACGTGCAGTCATGCTCTCAAGGTACATAAATGCCTGGATTTCAGTACATCCTGCATATTTTATATCTAAATGTTATGGATTCAAACATGGTTCCATATTGCACCCAAAGAAACTGAATGAAAGCTTGCGGCATGCCCAGGCTCTCTGGGCTACGTTATCAGACAGATGGCAAGCTGTGCAAGAAATAGTACTCTGTCCAGAGAAGGGATGAATCAATTTGCAATGTATAAATTCTTTGTCTATGAAGGGATTTTCTTGTCATTTTCTTTTACTTTCTTCTATCATTTTTTTTTTCTTTTTAATTAGCACAATGTTTTGGAAGTATGTTCTGTGCGTTCTAAAGTGCGTTCTAAAAACGCACATCTTCCAACAAAGAGATTTTAAACTGAGTAAAGTTAAGTTCATAAAAATAATGCTTATGGTGGTTTCCAAACAAATGACCAAATTTAAACACTGTGATGCATGAACTTGGACTGACCAAAAAATTCTACTGTTGGAGATTCCAGGTAGAAATATGAACAAAAGAATTGTGTGTTAAGCAGAACTTAGGTTCTGTGCCACTTAGATTGTGCACATCCAGGAGGACAGAGTGGAAACTTGCAGCAACTTCTAAGTAACTTTACCTGGCTCTCTAATTTTTGCTTGTTAAGCGTGAACATGGACATTTTAATCTGCACTGGAAAGGTCCCTTGCTCAAAGTTATTCCTTTTCATACCAAACATAACGTGGAGTTTATTCTGCTCCCCATATTTTCAGCTGCTGTAGATCCATAGGAGACTCCAGAAATTTTCCAGGATATAGCCAGATACTTGTCAAGAAAAAAACTTAAGGTTGGTAGCACTGAAGAGTCACCCCCAAGGGATTGTGGAGTTACCATAGTAAAGCAGTGTAAAGTAGCATCACTGATATCTGAACTGCAGTTTTCCATTGAAGTTGAAAGGAACAGGGCATTTGTGACAATCTTTCAGGTATTAGTGACTCTCTATAAACTCTGGTAGGAAGCTTAATGCTCTTCTATATATGATGAAATATATTTTAGAAAATGCTATTAAAGAGCAACCTGAAGGCCACAGTACTGAAAAGGCAAAAGCAGCTCCAAGTAAGATAAAATAACTGGTTTAAAAGAGGAGCATCTTTTAGGTGAAGTAAACCATTTTGACATCTGAAATGGAAGATTCAACCAGAAGGAGTATAGGCAGGAATGATCTTGCCTGAAAACCCAGCAATGCTCTAAAGAGAAACTAGTCACACTGAGAAGTGCTGCATCATCTTCTCTTTCATGGAAGCAATATTCCTGAGCCTCACCAGAGAAAAGATGTGTGTTTAAGTACTCCATTGAAAACTGGAGTTCCCCTTCGTTAGTGTCATGTGGCCCAAAGACAGTTACCCAGGAACACTGTGCACGGAACAGCTGCGCTTCTGCTCCCAAGGCCTGCTGCCCAGAAAGGGAGAGCGAAGTGGTACATGGTCAAGAGATCCAGACTTGGAAGGAACAATCACAGATTATTCCAGATACAGATTCTTAGAAATACATGCAATTCCCCTGTGGGATTCCATCAGGAAAGACATGAATTTTGATGGGAAAATGTTGATATTTGTATACACTCAAGGAAACCCATTCAGCGTACCTGAGCAATACCATTAGGATTCTTTGAAAACACATACGCACGCTCACTCTGTCTTCAGTAAAATCCTTTGAAATAAAAGGATGGAGAAATTCATATGCATGCATACATCTGGGCTAGTTGGTGAGGTTTACTGATTTGTGATTTTAAATCACTTGAACAACTGGCTGAACAAAACTACTTGAGCAAATTTCCAGTCATACTTCAGGCTGAGAAGATTCCACCAGGTAAGAACGGACACTCCAACAAACTAGTGTCAAATTTTAGAGATTAATTGAAGACAGTCTGGTAAATAAGCAGAACAGAAGGATCAATCACCACCTGTTCTTGAAAGACAGGCAGAAAGAAAACACTGCATACTCAGAAAATGTTGTAGTAAGGTATTTCTAAAGAACAAAAGATGAATGCATCTTGCCAAACCTGTTCCAGACTAGTCCTAATACTGCCTTCTCAGGCTTGAAGAGACAAGCCCTAAGAAAGAATTCATGCTCCTTCTTTAAAGAATTCATTAGTAACAAAACAAACCTAAATCCCATGTCCTCTACTTGTCAGATCAGTGACAAACAGGTAGTCTGCCTCCAGACCCTCTGTTTCCAGCAGTGCTCAATGGCTAGTGACAAACCTTTAACAAAACAGACAGGGCACTGTTCTGTAACTATCCATCGGTTCTCTCATGTCATACTTTGACTGCAAGGAACCATGTTTTCAGTCTCAGTTTGTGAAATGGGATCCTGGTCCACAAATGTGTCTTCCAGACAAATAATCTATTTGCAATATTAAAACCAGCTGCTAGGAAAGCATCATATTGTGGCTTACAAATGAAACTATACAAATAAGATGGAACTCAATAAAAGAAATACGACATGGGGTAGAAATCACAGCTCCAATCAGACAATTCCAGAACAGGTTCTAAAAAAGGAGAATTTTATTTTAGCAGAACACTAATCAGACTACAGAAAACACAGAAGAAAAACAACAATCCGCTAAAAACATACAACACCAAGGACAACTCACCCACTCACAACAGGTGAAATTCTCACTCTGGAAGTGGATGCAATTGACTTCACTATGCCCATCTTCCAGCCTTTCCATGACCCAGATCGGTTTCAAAAAACCCATTTCTGAGCATATACATCCACTCATCAGGTTAAGAGGTATTGCCTGCAGAGCAGTATATAACAAAGACTACAGGCTGATAGCTGATGTTTTCCAGCTATCAAAGACAAGTGAAGGATGGGCCTTGATTTTCACCACAGCAAGGGCAACCCAGCTGGTGTTAAGGACTGCAGTCAAT
This sequence comes from Phaenicophaeus curvirostris, assembly GCF_032191515.1. Lineage (NCBI taxonomy): Eukaryota > Metazoa > Chordata > Aves > Cuculiformes > Cuculidae > Phaenicophaeus > Phaenicophaeus curvirostris. Next base: position 10,514,102 of record NC_091399.1, on the reverse strand, counting down.
GCTGTATTTTGTTCTCACTGTTAGCCTTAGATTGAACATTTTAATCAGCAGTAAGCCATAACCAGAAGCCACTACTTTGGAAGTAAAGCAGTCCTACAAACAAGGGTAAGAATTTACCTTTGTGCAGGACACTGGTTACTCGTTCATACATACAGAGACATACGTTGGCCCACATATAAATGTACCGGCTCTGGTTCATCTATAATCCCACAGCCGTAGACACCAACACATTCAAAGGCTGCCTGCTGGTGTCATTGTTCACTGAGTCAGACCATTACCTACATTGAAGCCTTCAGGTGAGGAGGAATTAGAATCATAGAATCATAGAATTATAGAAAAACCAGGTTGGAAGAGACCCACCGGATCATCAAGTCCAACCATTCCTGTCAATCACTAAACCATGCCCCTCAGCACCTCGTCCACCCGCCCCTTAAACACCTCCAGGGAAGGTGACTCAACCACCTCCCTGGGCAGCCTGTCCAATGACCCCTTCTGTGAAAAATTGTGCCCATAGAGCTCCTTGGTGCATGTTGACATGAGAACATCACCTCTTCCATGTTTGTTGCCATATCTCTTGAGTTACAGGAGATGTGAAAGTGAGATTGAGCTCTTTGGGGATGGCTGACTGAATGCAGTTGCAAAAGTGGATAAAGGGGTGACCTCTATAATTTTGTTCACTGCCCTCACAGCAGTGGTAAGGATTTAAAAGATGGAATGTGAGGGAAACAGAGTCTGTAAGACCACTTGTTTCTCAGACATAGGAGCAGGGAGTTAAGGAACACCGGTATGAAAGTTATCAAAGAATCACAGAATCAAACACCACAGAATGTTCACAGCCAGCTTTTCCACATCAGAAATCACAATTCTCCCAATGCAGGCAGTTGATATTCAAGTGTCACACAATACAACAAATGGAGAAGGACTGGGAAGACATCAGTCAGTGAAGGGCCATAATGGAGCTGGGAAACAGGTGAAAGAGGAGCTGAGAAGAACAGAACACATGGCATCATGAAAGGAGAGTTACATGAGTGGAGGATGCAGTTCCAGAATGGAGGATTTTACACACAGAACATGGGACTTGAGGCTGACTCACCATAGAGAAAGTACAAACCTACCTCCACAAAAAAGACAGGTTAGAGAAACCTCAGATGAACCATGCCTCAGGCTAGACACTGCATGACTTAATTTTTGTCCAAAATGGAGTAAGGGAAACATTCAGTTTCTCCTGATCATTTTGATTTCCCTTGTAAATGAGAAAAAAAGAGGCGTCTGGCCATTCACCAGCTGCCCTCCACCCTCACGTCCAGTGACTACATTTCCTGTTACACTGTAAATGCTGCGGAAGGGTGAGCCTGGTGACGTTTTTGGCAGGAAAAAAAACTTCCAAATTTGTATTTACTGTCATTTATTACTCACAAGTAGGGTTTTGTGCAATTACTGACTTGGAAGACAATGAAAACATTTTAGGATTGTTCTAAAATAAAGGATTTTATTATATTTTTTCTTTCATTATATTAAGTTTATTATTTATTATATTTTATTATTTTAGGACTGTCCCAAAGCCTTGTAATAGCTGCATGTGTGTTTCCCCTCGGTTCTGTCTCCCTTGTGGGTGACCCAATAGTGTTGAACTAAAAGGGCAAACAGACCATCCTGACTGCAGCTACACAGACCTGGAGGCACAGGGACTCCAGATGCAGGTATTGGCAGGGAGCTTAGAGGCCCTTTGTGGCAGAGGCTGGTGCAGAAGCACCCTCCACGCCTTCCTCTCCACCAGCCGACTCTCAGTGCTCACTGACCAGGGCTGGGAAAGCATCCTTTGAGGCTAGCTGACATCACTGCCTTTCCTGCATGTCCACAATGATCACGCTCCACGATCTGAAACTTCCCAACCAGGGAGTTTCCACCTTTCTGTAGAGCTTCAATGAAACTCCTCATCAGGGTGCAAGTTGTGCAGAAATTAGCTGCACCATAAAGAACAAACAACCAAAAAATATTTTCAATATGCATATTCTTTGTCAAAAGCCCAGTTAAGAGCCCACCATTACAGAAATGTTTCCTCATTTCTAAATTTTCTGGAGTTTGCCTAATGTCAGCAATCCCATTTAATAGCAGAAACGTAAAACCCAGTGACAGCTATTGAACCCCTGACCCCTGACAGGCAGTTACCAGCTTCGACAGGACTGGGTTTGAAATCATTCAGTCCGTCAGCCTGCATCTTGTTACAGTCAGTGCAACTAATGCAATACTACCAATCTCTTTTTCCCCTGTACATTTTTAACTCTCTCGTGACAGCAGTTATTTTACTTTTACAAGACTGCAAAGCAGGGTTGCTCTGCCTCTCAGAGAGCAGCTGGGAAACAAAGTTGGTTCTAGTTTTTGTTTGAACTATGAAGTATTTAGGAAAACAAGAAGACAATTTTTATCTGAAACATGTTTTCACATCCTCAAAACAGTAAGGCAGCAAGAAAGGGACTGAAAAACAGCCTGCCATTTCATTGCCTCGCTGTATTTTGGACTGCTTTTGACCTAGCATGTTTGCGTACGCACACTCCCTCACTTGGTCTGCTCCTTTACACCGTGACTTCATTGCAAAATTCAATTCATCTGTTCAAAGCAATGACTGAAATGCTGTCTATAAAATCATGGCATTTTTCCACCTAAAAAAATAAAATAAAATAACACTTCTTCATTCAAAGGTTATTTTTAAACCTAGTTGGCCTAAAGCCAATTTTAGTCATAACTGAAGCGGGTTCTTCTTTTCCTAGAATTCAGCGCCTTCCTTTTCTAAGATAAATTAGAGGTTTTTTAAAGAAACAGAATTAAAACAAGTAAACTCCCAGTTTACACTTCTGACTACACTGTTTTATCCTCTGACATGGCAGCACAGTTTGCTTTTCAACTTAGTATGATGCAAACAAGCCAGATGAATCTTTACTTTTTCTAGCTGAGGAACTGAACTCAAACTTGTACTTCAGCAACCCCAGAGCAGAACCACTGACTTCCAGTTTGAATCTTGCTGGGGCACTCGCAGAGCACCACCACAGCCAGTAACTGCCTGAGTCAGAGCTGGTGTCTTGGAGGTGACAGAGGACCTTTCAGACTCATGGTGGAATCTGAAAAAGAAAGCATCACAGCCAATGTACAATGCGAAGGTACATACGGCTTCTGGCACTACGGCCGCATTGACATGTCACTAGCCAGGCACGAGAGAGATGAACCAAAAGAGCTGCTGTATTCATAGGTAGAATGAGTATCCTGACTTTACCAAGTTCCCGTTTGCCAGTAAAATTTCCCATTTTACTGTCTGTGTAAACAGACAGTAAGACATCTGGCTGTCTTAATGAAGTAGCTGATCTGAAATCTTGCTTTAGTAAAGCTACCTCCCTTGAAGGGCTGGAGGGAAGGAGAAAAGGGAAAAAAGGAGAAAAGTGAAAAAGGGAAAGAGGGGAAAGAAGGAAAAGGGGGAAAAAAAGAAAAAGAGGGAAGAAAGGAAAAAGTGTGAGGAGGGCAAAGCAGGGGAAAAGAAAAAGGGGGGGGGAAGAAAAAGGAGGGAAAAAGGAAGAAAAAGGAGGAAAAAGGAAAATGGAGGGAAAAGGGGGAAGAAAATGGAGTGGGGGTAGCACGGCAGGGGGAAAGACTTGAATCTGAGCAATTAATATGTCACCAAGAAGTATTTTAAGGAATAACATGCAAACTGAGCTGGCAGGGAGACTATTTTCCTTCTCCTTTCAAAGCAAGTTCTGCTTTTCTCAAGAGAAATTTCAAACTAAATTACAGTAAGTGACTTGATACCCAGTGAATGTTCACACACAGTACACACAGTACTATCCGCACTGTGACATCTCCACTAGCGGCAATGCAAATATAGGATTTATATATTTCAGTTTTACATGCTTTGTAAGGCTGCCAGCAAGCAAAGAATTTAGAAGATAGGAATTTTGTTGTCACTTCATCCACAAGAACTAATTTAATCAGATTTGTATTGAATTTTCTCAAGCCTGAGGCTCAGCATGAAAGTGTTCACTTAAGCAGAAATGATTGGCTAACTAGGGTCTTGAGCATGGCAAAGGAAAGGTGAATTTTTTTATACTAAAAGGTGTCATTTTGGGTTTTGGGGGGGTTTCTTTGTTGTTGTTTTACTGCTTGAATGCCTAGGGACTTGGAATAAAAATTTCCTAAGGACACAGCATCTATCTCATCTGTTAACCTAACAACACTAGAAATACTCTGAGGGTGGACCTCATGAGAATGGCATATGTTTTGCTGCTATTGTTTTCAGAGAGCATGCTCTGAAGGGCTGTTTAGGGGGAAATTTTTTTGTGTTTTTTAAATGAGGGAGATGAAGATGCACAGGGGAGGGAGAAAATTCACAACAGTGGATTAAAACACTGAAAGGCATCCAGCTTCTGTGTCTTCAGCACCTGGACTGAAGGTAAAAGGCTCTGCATGACTCTATGCAATGCTCTGGTCTCCCTCTGCCCAAGGCTATGGAGGGGAGGTCAGTTTTAATACCAGTAAGACCGGGCTTGCCAACATGTGCTTGCTGAATGAGGTAGGTCTCCATTACCTCATTCCATACAACCCCCGTACAGATTTTATCCAACAAATCTTCTGAAAACACAGTTATCTTTAACCATGTGAAAAATCTCACTTACACTAATGATTGTGCAACAATAAAAAGTAAGAAGTAGTCCACTGATGATTATAAATCCTCTTTACTTCCCTTCCTCTCCCTTTTCTTAGGAACTCATTACTCCAATGTTTATTTTTACTTTTGTAAACCTAGGAGAGCAAAGCTAAAGGCAGAGGTATAAAAGCAGCCGCAATCTGAATGGACGGGTAGGTACAGGATCTTTATGTGTGGACGCAGGACATGATCCACAGTACAAATACCACACCAGGCAGCACTAGTAGGAGGGTTTACAGCTCTGCTAGGTACCCAGTAAATCTGTACCTGTGTAGTAAGAAAGGATTACACAACTTTAATAAACCATCATTATCCTCAGTCTGCCACTCCTCTCTTCTCCCAACCCCTTCTCAAAAACTCTGGTCACCTCTCAGCAGGTTTACTCATTTCACTTTCCATGCCATTCAGTGCAGATGTCTCAAGATATTAGTGGGTTTTGAGCCCCTGCAGGCAGCTGCAGGTTAATTCTACGTAATTGGAGAATCTACATAATGTCCAGAATCCAGCACGAATGACCTGTGTGGAAGACAAGGGAGGGACACAGATAAGAATACAAAGGGTCCTTACAAGGAATTGGATCAGAAAGAAAGATCGGGATGGTTTTCATGGAGATTTCTTGTGGAGTAACCTTCTGGCTGACAGCCCAGGCCACAGGGAGAATGTTTCTGAACCTACAGCAAGAATTGCCCTTTGCTTAGTGTAAAAGAAGAGCTAACAGCTCCACCAACCCTCAGATCTCATAGGTTTGTCTTATATCTGCTTATATGTATCTTGCCTTGTTATTAATGCTAGCAGTTAATTCTATGTCAGATGCTACAGGTCCTCACTGCCTTGGGATGCCACACAGCTCAGGTCTCCGGAGAATAAAGCTGGTCCATATGACTGCTGACCTCCAGGCTCTGCCAGCCCCAAGAGCATTTTGGTGCCCCATCGAACCTCATTTCCCTTGACAGAGCATCTACAGTCTGACCTCTCTCCCTGGAAAGCAGATCAGCATCCACTGCAGCAGAAAAGCCTTAAGTCAGCATGTCATAAAGAAACATTATAAACATTACATTGATGTTTTAGCTTACACCATCAACATTTACATTTCACACCACCTCCTATGTAAAGTCCCTCTCTCCATGCCATCAACACGCCACCTCTCTAACCTCTCCCCATCCACACTAGAAGCCCCTGTTCTCAGGCACACCAGAAACACATATGATGTTTGGTGCTTCTGAGCTCAGCCACTCTAGCAACAGGAGTGGTAAATAATGGTTAAAAATAGAAAAATTAAAAGCAGACATAATTCCTTAACCTTCAGAACATTTGAAAACCAAGTGGGTCTTTCCCAAATACCCCGGAAATGCTTCAAGCTCACAAGGAGATGCTGCAGGCAATATTTCAGGTGCTAGGTTCAACATTTGCTATGTAGCATCTTTTGATGCTCCAGATACATCTTCCTAAGGGTTAACATCCCAAAGCAGGGAAGGCCGGGGGGGGCAGGGGGGAAGAAAGAACAAAAGCTATGTAACTTCCCTCTGTTGTATGAAAAACTCTGCATCATTTTCCAAAGTGTGAGATGTGCAATTTCCATTCTTAAGCTCAGTAGAAACAGCATAAAAAAATACTAACCCTGGGAAGTGCTTGATTATTAGTGTATCAGAACAATATCAGCAAAACTGTCTTTTTATGTGCTGTTTAGTTTCAAAAAAACCTACCATGCATATTTCAGCTCTCCGTCTCCACACCCCACACCCTTCTGCTGGTGTCCAGCTGGAAAGCATCAAGGGTCTAGAAGCCAAGGCAAATGTTGACCCCACCCTCCTCCATCCATTTTAAGGCACCTTCAAAGCCAGTACACTGATCTAGTTCAGCTTACCCAACAACGCCAGCAAATCTGTTATTTAAGACTTTAGTGCTGGGGTTTTTATAACTGCCCATTAATACAAGCTTTGATGTATGGTCAAAAAATCCAGCTGTAATGAGTTTCATCAGACTGTAGTAACCTTTCCTCAGAAGGTCTTTATTACTATACCTTCATAATCTTTGGTTCCAAAATCTTTTTATAGTGTCATTCTTACTGAATCACCTTAAAAAAACACACTCAGCAACACTTAACACGTCTCCTTCCCCAAAATTAAAGCAAAGAACTGATAACAGTTTTCCAGGAGACACTTTTCCCCCCCACATTTGTAATACGAGTTTGCTCTTCAGGGTATACAGGCAATAGTTGGGTGAACCACAAGAGAAACTAATTTTCCTGAAAAAACCCTTGAGACAGGATACAAAAGGATTTTGTAAAAGTACAAAGAACTTACTCTGTTGTTCCCCTTTGTGGGATGCAGCGAGGAGGAAAGAAGGGGGGAAAAAAAGAAGCATTAGATACATTTATTTTACATGCATTCAGTCTAGCCTGTACAGTTCTGGAAAGAGCTCAAACCAAGTGAGGAACTGACTCATAGAGCATTCACTGAATCCTTTAGTTAGGCAGCTTCCAGGGGAGCACAGGACATTCACAAAGGACGTAAAATCTTGAGTGAAGTAGTAAATTCACACTGGTTTTCAGAATTTCCTTTCTACAGAAACATTCCAATTCCACTTCTGCTTTCTCCAGTGTAAAATCAGGAGCAGCTCCAGGGAAGTCAATGGACACTAACACTAGGGAGAAGAAAATGAGGCCTGAAGTGATCTAGGGATGGGATGGAAGCCAGAGGGATTTTCATGCACTGGTAACACTGAGCTTCCACTAGGCAAAGCAACCCACTAAACACGTCTGCTTACCCTTGCATGGCAACCACTCCCTACGACATGGCAATGAATGGCAAGTTTCACCAGCCAATGCTTTTCAAAAAGTAAATATTGAACTTTAATAATAAAAAAAAGGGGGGATGACATTAGGGGAGAGGGGGAAAGGAATGGATGATGCTAGAAAGGTGAAGTGTGCAGAGAAAGTTACAAAAAACATCTGTGCTGTTATTTTTTTTAATTGTGAGTTTTGCCACGAGCTGGCATGACCGGTATGTATTATACAGTGGGAAGTTAGCCAAAGTAAACACCAGTCTACAGTTGAGAAATACAGTCTGGAAAGGTTAGTCACAAAGTTGTAGTCATTTGTTAAAAAAGGAGTGTTTTGGATGCATTCGTCCAGAAACCCAGCAGTAAAGTCAGGTGGTAAATGGATATCCCGTTTCAAAGTGAATTGGCCAGAAGTTGATTTATATCAAGCAAGATGACTTGCATACAGGTTGGAAAAATAAAAATACTGATTCATTGCTATCTGGGTGGCTGTCAAAGCCCACGTCCTGACAAAAACAAATCTCCTTCAGGAAGAAGCTGACTTGGCAAACTGCAAAAGAATTCAGGGGTTCATAGAGCAACACTGAGGGGTGATTAAAGAGAGTTAACAAGAGAGTGAATATGTGAGTACGAGTGGAGTGTACACCCCCACGTTCAGGGGGCCAGGGAAGGCAGGCAAAATGAAGCAAGGAAATGGAGGAATCAAGTGAGAGCCGGCCTTTTTAATATATTAATGAGATTTGTTGAGGCAAAAAGTAAAATTAAAAATCAACAACCCTGGACTTAGATTACAGGATTAAATTAGCAAAAGTGACTTTCTATTAATGGCAGTAAGTACTGAGCCCATTGCCATTGTAATGACACCATTTTCAGTAGTACTAGTAATAAAACAACAGAAAAATTAATATTCTTGAGCAATTTGCCCATGGTAAGAATTCAGAATAAATCTCTAATCCCTACTTCTCCTTCCACTGGAGAAGGAACCCAGCTAGGGGCAATTGTGTTTGGTTTTACATCAGTGTCCTCGTATGCAAGTAGCAGAACTGTTAATGAAAGCACACAGCTTGGCTTTCAAACCCCAGGCTGTGCACGCTGCTCTGGCAGTTACAGAAAGCAGGCCAACCTCCTTACTGCAGTGCTCCAGGTTTACAGCACTATTAATCTATTTTTCATTTCTAAGCAGCAATTTTTCTACTTCTAGTGCCAAAGCCTTGGATACTCAGAGTTCCCAGCTGCAACTCACACATAAAAAAGAGCGAGAGGGTCAGTCCGGGAAGGGGCTAGGGTACCTCTCTGACTTCTTAACTCTGAGATTGCAAAGCTGTGGGGAATCACTGAAGCAAACACAGGTTTCTGCCATTTCCTGGCAGTCTCTCTTACATAAAAACACGGTCTCTAAATCTTTGAAGGAGAATAAAAGACTGAGGAAGGTGTCTCTAAAACTATTTTATATTGACAGAGGAAGGTGTGAAACTTGAGTATGCACAGGATTTTAATAAAATGCTGCGGAATTTTATTTAAGCTATATATTGAAGCTTCTCCGGCACCCTTGGCCTTGGAGCTTTTGCTTTACAAAATTCAGAACTTCTAACAGCAGGCTTCTGGTAGGCTCTGGGACCTCGAGTCCTGTAGGAACAAACTGCTTTGCTAGACTAGAGCAGCATCAGGCATCTTGCCTACACATCTTGACAGACTAGTGGTGTATTTGGAACTATGAGGTTTGGAACAATGATATTCACTCTTTTTGAAATGTAAAGATAATTCCAGCTCAAAGGAGAACTTAATTTTTACTCCCTTCTACTTTCGTCTTTCAAGGAAGTCTCTCATCTTGCATGTAAGACTTCTTTGGCAGACAAACTTAAACAAAACCAAAAGTTCTTCAGAAAACATACTTTGAATACAAAATATTTTTGGAGGGAAGGGAGAGAGAAGAAGACAGAGGTTCTGAGGTACCTGTCTTGTTTAAATATAAAGTAACAGATGTATAAATATGATAAAGATGTAACAGAATACAAGATTAAACCAGAGGCAACAACATGCTCTTTTGACACCATTATTAGAACCTGAGCAAGAAAACGGAACAATACACTATTTTGAATCTAGTAATTAATTGGATAGCCTCTCAAAAGTAATCACTGTAAATTGACTTCTGATGTTTTTAGGGAAGAACTGATCTACTGGGACAGCCAACACTGGAGAGGGATCAAAAGTATTTTTTTTAAAAACGTAAAGTCTCTGGCTAAATTCCTATTGGATCTATTAAAAAAAACCCCATCATTGTCACCTGGATGATGGAAGAACTGGAGAACCTAGAAGTTCAATGATTCTCTGATTCATCTTTTGATGGTAGCCTTGAAGCTAAGGGACATTTGTGTGCATGAACAGCAGCCAGAGGGGATCAAAAGTATAAGGGAACTCTGAGGAATAGAAAGATGAAGGTGGGAGACAGCACAAGCTCCTGGACTCAGGGGGCCTGGCCTTCCCATGGAAAATAAGCAGGAAGAACAAATTCCATCAAAACTGAGGCATTATTTCTCAGAACAGATCTTCTGCTGAAGGAATCTAGCAGACCAGCAGACTCACTGAAGAGAGGGGAACCATGCACTGGAGAAACTTGCAAAGCTCAAATGACAGGTATTTTGTTAGTCAGCCTTCTTTCCAGATAATTTCCTCAAAACTTCACTCAATATTAAATATCAAAATAATTAACCCCCAAAAATATGAAATGGCAATTGGTCATATTCCATTTCCCAACTTTCTGAATCTTCTGTTAAATTAATACTTTTTTTTTACTATACAACATTCAATTTGCTGCACATGATGATTAGCTGAGTCAAGCTGCATTTTGAAACATTTAGCGTGCATTTGATACACAAAAGCCACACAGTGAATCAGTGCAATAAATATACATGACTGCCTGGAATGCTTCTGTCAGTTCTGTAACACAGAGCTTGAAGGAAGAAACACTTCAAAGCACATCTTTACCTTACGAGACCTAAATTGAACCGATGAAACCACAAATTTCTCGACACACTTACTACACAGATGCAATTCATAACATTTTGGAAGGTTTGCCTGTTGTTTTGTTTGTTTTTTTTAAATATTGAGGTTTGACGCACAAATTGATCTTAAAGTATTTCATTATATTTCAAAATCACCATGGAAGAGCACAATGAAAAGGCTGCCATTTCTTGAGACATCTGCAGACATCAAGTTTATCCAGATGACACAATTGTTTTTTCTGACTCAAACAGAGCAGCTACTGGAAAACTACGGAGCTGTTGAACTTACGGAGGATTTATCAGGATAGACACCAGCTCGCAGCAGAGATGCCTTCCAGGAATCCACCTCCTCTTGGGAGTCACAGGCCAGCTCAAGGAAACGGTAATCCTTGTAAACATTCCTATAACAAAGAGCATCACATTGTAAAACCAGTGTTTTACTGCACTGTATCATGCATACAGCATTTTAAATTAAAAATCCTTTGGGATCAGAAATTGCTTGGTAATTGTTTTGGACAACAGATTTTATCAGACAGGTGCTTGTTTAATAAATACATGGAGTACTTTGAAATATCTTAGACTGCTACAGCACAGCTCCGGAAATTGTAATCATCTGAAAGCACCATGAAAGTACATAAAAATCAATTTTCCAGCTTTTGCCAAAATGGAGCACTTTTAGGGGAAAAAAAAAGGCTGTTGTGATCAGAGGACAAACACATAGGATGCGCCAGCCAAACTGCAGGTCCTGTGACTGATTGCTGCTATAACCAGTAAGTACCAAATAATTCACGATGCAACCTCTTCTCACGTACTGCCCTTTCAGTGCCTTATATACTCTTTAGCTTTTAGATATTATCAGTAAAAGGGGGAGAGATAGTCAGATATTAAAAAAACCCCAAACAATATAAACGTCTGTTGTCTGCCATGATGGTAAGAAAACTGGAGCATGTTTAAGTAACACCTCTTGCAGGTAATTATATAATTAGGTAAGTATAGGGAATCACTTAATGGAAGAAAAGAGAAAGGAGGAAAAATACATAA